>NC_059157.1:67896405-69096405 GCF_019923935.1 Bubalus bubalis
GATCATAAAGAAGGCTCATCACCAAAGAATTGATGCTTTCGAACTGTGGTGCTGGAGAAGACTCTTGAGAGTGTCTTGGACGGAAGGAGATCAAACCAGTCAATCCTAATGGAAATCAACCCTGAATATTCATTGGAAGGACTCATGCTGAAGCTGTAATTCCAATACTTCAGCCACATGATGCAAAGAGCTGACTCACTGGAAAAGACCCTGATGCTGGGAAAGATTGAGGGAAGGAGGAGAAGGGGATGACACAGGATGAGATGGTTGGATGGCATCATCAACTCAATGGACATGAGTTTGAGCAAACTCCAGGAGATAGTGAAGGACAAGGAAATCTGGTGTGCTGCAGTCCATGGGGTTGCAAAGAGTCAGACACAACTTAGGGACTGAACAACAACTATTTGGTTAGAGCTGGAAGGGAGTATGGAGATTATCTAATCCAACTATTTTACTTTATGGATGAGAAAACCAAAGCTAACATTTCCATTCCCAAATAGCATCCAAGAGGCAGAACTGGGATTCTTTATTACTTCCTGGCTTTATCTCAGTTATTCCACACAAAATCTTGAAAGACTGGTATTACCCATAAGAGGAAAGTAAAGCTAAGAGAATACAGTAATTTGGCTCAGTCACATAGTTAGTACCAGTAAACTGGTGGAGCTGAGGTTTAATCTCAGTTTTCTAGACTTCATGTATGTTCCAGTCCAATGTCCTTCATCAATATACAGTCATACACTTTCATTGAGGATCTGAGGCATAATTAATCTATCTAGGATCACATTTCTTTTCCAATCCCATGTGAAAAAAGGTCATCCTTCTCACTGTGAATCCAAACCACTAGTGATGGCCCTATGATCTAAAGGTGGAAGACAAAAGAGAAATCTGTGAATAATAAATAAAGAGGTTAAACTGAATCTTGGATGAAAGCAATTTTCTTGAATCCACATTCTTTTCCAGTGACTGGCCTATATTATCTCTCTTTCCTTTCACAGCCCAGTTTCTTCAAAGTTGTCTAAACTTGTTTTCTCTTTTCTATTTTCTAATTATGGCACAATTTAATGTAGTCAGGAATTTGACCCACCACTGCAATTGCTCAAAGATCACAGTGCCTTTTAAATCACTGAAATCAGTGTATTTCAATCCATTAACTACATCATTAAAATACTGCAATTAAAAGACAGCAATTGGCAGAATGGATTAAAATCTGATTCAACAATATGCTGTCTACAAGAGACATACTTCCAGTTCAAAGACACAAACAGGTTGAAAGTGAAAGAATGGGAAAAGATACCATGCAAATAGTGCACCAGAGACAATTGAACTGGCTTTCAAAATCTCAGAGCAAATGTATTTTCAGCCCACACAAAATAGACTATACACGCTTCTCAAGTGCAGTTAGAACATTCTTCATTATACAGTTAGGTGGTAAAATAAACTAGATTGAATTTAGAATTTAAGGTAATACAAACTATGCTCTCTAGCCATAATGAAAAAATTCCTAGTAAGAAACAAGTTATTAAACATGATTCGAGAAGAAATAGAAAACCTGAATACACCTATAACAAGTTAACATACTGAATTAATATCCAAAAATTTCCCACAAAGAAAAGTCCACAACAGGATAGCTTTACCAGTGAATTTTATCAAACATTTAAAGACTAATTAACACCAACATTCCCAAAATCTATACTAAAAGTAAAAGAATGGAATACTTCTCAACTCATTGTGTAAGGACAGAATTATTCTTATACCAAAAGCTGAAAAGTTACCACAAGAGAAAGAAGTCTGCAGAGCCATATTTTTTATGAACATAGAGATAGTAATCCTCAATCAAAATATTAGCAAAACAAACCCAACAGTATATAAATAAGACTATATACCATGACCAAGTGGGATTTATCCCTGTAGTGCAAGCATGGTTCAACATAAGAAAATAAGTCTGTGTAATAGATCACCTTAATAGAATGGAAAAATTTTTTCAATAATCTCAACAAAAACAGGAAAAGCATTGGAAAAAATCCAACTCTTTCATGATAAAAAATACTCATTAAGCTAAAAACATAAGAGAACTTCTTCAATATGGTAAAAGAGTATTTATAAAAATCCCACAGCTAACATCACATTACATCCAAGATGGTGGAGTAGAAGGATGTGTGCTCATCTTCTGCGAGAATTCCAAAATTACAACTCACTGCTGAACAACCATCAACAGGAGAATATTGGATCAGACCAAAAAAAAGATACCCCATGTCTGAGGGCAAAGGAGAAGCCCCAGAAAGACAGTTTAGAATCATGTTTAGAATCAAATCTCATACCCACTAGAGATGCTTGGAGGGCTCAAACAAAACCTTGTATACACCTGGAGACCCCACAGAGAATAAGTCAGACCTGCCTTTGAGTGTTTGAGTGTCCCCTGTGGAGGTACAGGTCAGCAGTGGCTTGTCACAGGGGCAGGGGCTCTGGGTGCAGTAGATCTGGGTATGGCATAAGCCCTTTGGGGGAGGTTATCATTTACCCCACCATAGAGCCACCAGAACTTACACAGGACTGAGGGAACAGACTCTTGAAGGGTACAAACAAAACCTTGTGCATACCAGGACCCAGGAGAAAGGAGCAGTGACCCCATAAGAGACTGACCCAGACTTGCCTGTGAGTCTTCAGGAGTCTCCAGCAGAGGCCTGCGTCAGTGGTGGCATGCTGCAGGGTTGGGGGCACTGCATGCAGCACTGCATGCATGGGAGCTTTTGAAGGAGGTCACCATTATCTTTATTACCTCCACCACAGTTTGGTCTCAGACAAAAACAGAGAGGGAACACATCGCTGCCCATCAACAGAAAACTGGATTAAAGATTTATTGAGCATATCCCCGCCCATCAGAAAAAGATGCAGTTTCCTCCACAGTCAGTCTCTCCCATCAGGAAGGGTCCATAACCCTCTTATCCTTCTCCAACAGAGGGCAGACAGAATGAAAACCACAATCACAGAAAACTGATCACACTGGCCACAGCCTTGTGGTCAAACTGATCACATTGACCACAGCCTTGTCTTATTCAATGAAACTATGAGCCAAGCCATATAGGGCCATCCAAGATGGACGGGTCATGGTGGAGAGTTCTGACAAGATGTGGTCCACTGGAGAAGGGAATGGCAAATGACTTCAGTATTCTTGCCTTGAGAACCGCATGAACAGTATGAAAAGGCAAAAAGATAGGACACTGAAATATCAACTCCCCAGGTTGGTAGATTGCCCAATATGCTACTGGAAAAGAGTGAAGAAATAAATCCAGAAAGAATGAAAAGACAAAGACAAAACAAAAACAACATCTAAATGTGGATGTGACTGGTGATGGAAGTAAAGTCTGATGCTGTAAAGAGCAATATTGCATAGGAACCTGGAATGTTAGGTCAATGAATCAAGGTAAATTGGAAGTGGTCAAACCGGAGATGGCAAAAGTGAACATCAACATTTTATGAATCAGCCAACTAAAATAGACAGGAACGGGTGAATTTAACTCAGATGACCATTATATCTACTACTGTGGGCAAGAATCCATTACAAGAAATGGAGTTTCCCTAATAGTCAACAAAAGAGTCTGAAATGCAGTTCTTGGGTTCATTCTTAAAACGACAGAATGATCTCTGTTTGTTTCCAAGTCAAACCATTGAATACCACAGAAATCCAAGTCTATGCTCCAACCAGTTATGCTGAAGAAGCTGAAGTTGAAAGGTTCTACGAAGACCCATAAGACCTTCTAGAACTAACAGCCAAAGAAGATGTCCTTTTCATTGTAGGGGACTGGAAGGCAAAAGTAGGAAGTCAAGAGATACCTGGAGTAATAGGCAAACTTGGTTTTGGAATACAAAATGAAGCAGGGCAAAGGCTAACAGAGCATTGCCAAGAGAACATACTAGTCATAGGAAACACCCTCTTCCAACAACACAAGAGAAAACCCTACATGTGGACATCACAAGATGGCCAATATCAAAATCAGATTGATTATATTCTTTGCAGCCAAAGATAGAGAAGTTCTGTAAAGTCTGCAAAAACAAGACCAGGAGCTGACTGTGGCTCAGATCATGAACGCCTTGTTGCCAAATTCAAGCAATAGGAAAATTGCCTGAAAAAGTAGGGAAAATCACTAGACCATTCAGGTATGACCTAAATCAAATTGCTTACAATTATACAGTGGAAGCAACAAATAGATTCAAGGGATTAGATCTGATAGACAGAGTGCTTGAAGAACTATGGGCGGAGGTTCATGATATTGTACAGGAGGCAGTGATCAAGAGCATCCCAAGAAAAAGAAATGCAAAAGGCAAAATGGTTTCTTAGGAGGCCTTACAAATAACTGAAAAAGGAAGAGAAGCTAAAGGCAAGGGAGAAAAGGAAAGATAAACCCATTTGAACAGAGTTCCAAAGAATAGCAAGGAGAGATAAGAAAGCTTTATTCAGTAGTCAGTGCAAAGAAATAAAGGAAAACAATAGAACGGGAAAGACTAGAGATCTCTTCAAGAAAATTAGAGATACCAAGGGAACATTTCATGCAAAGATGGGCACAATAAACGACAGAAGCAGTATGAACCTAACAGAAGCAGAAGATATTAAGAAGAGGTGGCAAGAATACACACAAGAACTATGCAAAAAAGATCTTAAAGACCTAGATGGAAATGACGGTGTGATCACCCACCTAGAGCCAGACATCCTGGAATGTGAAGTCAAGCGGACCTTAGGCAGCATCACTGCGAACAAAGCTAGTGGAGGTGATGGAATTCCAGGTGAGCTATTTCAAATGCTAAAAGATGATGCTGTGAAAGTGCTGCACTCAATATGCCAGCAAATTTGGAAAACTCAGCAGTGGCCACAGGACTGGAAAAGGTCAGTTTTCATTCCAATCCCAAAGAAATGCAATGTCAAAGAATGTTCAAACTATCACACAATCACACGCATCTCATATGCTAACAAAGTAATGGTCAAAATTCTCCAAGGGAGGCTTCAGCAGTACATGAACTGTGAATGTTCAATGTGAATGTCCAGAAGTTCAAGCTGGATTTAGAAAAGGCAGAGGAACCAGAGGTCAAATTGACAACATTCATTGGATCATTGAAAAAGCAAGAGAGTTCTAGAAAAACACCTACTTCTGCTCTATTGACTATGCCAAAGCTTCTGACTGGGTAAATCACAACAAACTGGGAAATTCTTCTAGATGAGAATATCAGACCACCTGACCTGCCTCCTGAGAAACCTGTATGCAGGTCAAGAAGCAACAGTTAGAACTGGACATGGAACAACAGACTGGTTCCAAATTGGGAAAGAAGTACATCAAGGCTGTATATTGTCAACCTGCTTATTTAATCTACATGCAGAGTACATCATGCAAACTGCTGAGCTGGATGAAGCATAAGCTGGAATCAAGATTGCTGGGCGATATATCAATAACCTCAGATACACAGATGATACCACCCTTAGGGAAGAAAGTGAAGAAGAGGAGAGTGAAAAAGTTGGCTTAAAGCTCAACATTCAAAAAACTAGGATCATGGCATCCAGTCCCATCACTTCATGGCAAATAGATGATGAAACAATGGAAACAGTGAGAGACTTTATTTTATTGGGCTACAAAATCATTGCAGATGGTGACTGCAGCTATGAAATTAAAAGATGCTTGCTCCTTGGAAGAAATACTATGACCAAATTAGACAACATATTAAAAAGAGACATTACTTTTCCAAAAAATGTCTGTCTAGTCAAAGCTATGTTTTCTCCAGTAGTCACGTATGGATGTGAGAGTTAGACTATAAAGAAAGCTGAGTGCCAAAGAATTGATGCTTTTGAACTGTGGTGTGGAGAAAACTCTTGAGAGTCCCTTGGACTGCAAGGAGATGCAGTCCATGGGGTTGCAAAGAGTCAACACAACTGAGCTGCTGAATTGAACTGAACTGAACTGAACTGAACATATACTGATAGAAGACTCTTTCCTCCTAAGATCAGAAACAAGACAAGGATATTTGCTCTTGCTATATCTGTTCAATACTGTATTATTATAGGAGTTTGATATTATAGGAGTAATAAAAAAGTTAAAGACATCCAGATTGAAAGGGGTAAAACTTTATTTATTAGCCTATGACATGTTCTCCTATACAGAAAATCCTACAAAACCTACTAGTTTTGCCTGGAGAATTCTATGGGCAGTGGATCCTGGCAGGCTAGAGTCCATGGAGTCACAAAGAGCTGGACATGACTGAGAGACTGAGCGCACACAGAAGAAATCTACCAAAAAATCAAAAAGTATTGGAATGAACACATTAGCTCAGCAAGGTAGAAGCAAACAGGATCAATATTTAAAAACCAATTGCATTCCTATTCACCAACAATAAGCAATCTGAAAATGAAATTAACAAAACTACTCCCTTTGTAATAGTGTGAAAAAGAATAAAATACTTAGCAATTAATTTTTAATAAGTGCAAGATAGGTACACTGAAAATCACAAAACATCATTGAAAGAAACTAAGACCTAAATAAATGGAAAAAGATGGACATTTGTGGATTTGAAGACTTAACATGGTTAAAATGGCAATAACCCCCCTCAAATGATCTATGCATCCAGTTCAGTCCAAAGCAGTATACCTTCTACCATTTGGGGGGAAACTGACCCACTGATTCTAAAAGTCATATGAAAATTGCTTTGTCTATTGCTTTGACACAGTAGACAAAGCAATCTTGAAAAAAAAAACAAATTTGAGCTACTCACCCTTCATGACTTCACAACACTGGCATAAGATTATATATATATATATATATATATATATATATATATATATATATAAAACACATATTGGAGTAGAATAGAGAGTCCAAACAGAACATTCTGTTCAGTTGTGTCCAACTCTTTGCAACCCCAAGGACTGTAGCCTGCCAGGCTCCTCTACCCAAGGGATTCTCTAGGAAAGAATACTAGAGTGGGTTGCCTTGTGCTCCTCCAGGAGATCTTCCTGACCCAGGGATTGAACTGCTGTTTCTTGTGTCTCCTGCATTGAGCAACTGCGGATTCTTTACCACTGTGGATTCTTTACCAACTGTGCCACCTGGGAAGCTGCTATTCATGGCCACCTGATTTTTAACAACTGTGCTAATGCAATACAATAAAAAAGGAATACTATATTCAACAAATGATGCTTGGCAACTGTATACCTACATGGAAAGAATAAAATTGAGCCTGATTCTACTAGACACAATGTAGAAAAATTAACTCAAAGTAGATCATATCCAAAAATGCAAGAGCTACAACTATAACAGGCTTAGAGGAAAACATAGGAGTAAATCTTCCAAACTTAAGATTAGGCAACAGCTTCTTTGATATGACACAAAAAGCACAAACAATAAAAGCAAAATATATAAACTGGTTTTCGTCAAAACTGAAAGCTTCTGTGTTACAAAGGATACCAGGGAGAACATGTAAAGACAACATACAGATTGGAAGAAAATATTTATAAAATACATATCTGGTAATGGACTTGTATCCATGAAATGCAAAGAATTCTCACAACTCAACAATGTAAGAAACAACTCAGTTTTTAAAATATACAAAAGATTTCAACATGCATTTCTCCAAGGATGATATATAATGACCCATGAACACACGACATGTTCAATATTATTGGGCTTCAAAAAATGCAAATCAAAATCACACTAAGATACTAATTCACGCTAACTGAGGCGGCTAAAATCAAAAGGACACATAAAAATATTAAGAACGCAGAGAAACTGCACACTTCAAGCATTGCAGTGGGGATGTGAAATGGTGTAGCTATTTTGAAGGACAGTTTGATAGTTCTTCAGAAAGAGTTCCAGTAGAGTTAAGTGTAGAGTTACTCTATGATTCAGTAATTCCACTCCTAGGTATGTATCCAACATTGAAAAAAATACTTCCACTGATATCAGGGATTCTATCCACTCTAAATTTTCAGCCCAGACTTTCTCTCCAATGACTTATTTTCAGGGTCTCACATGAATCTCCAACTCGGCCTGTTCAAAACTAAATTCATCATTTTCATTCCAAAATCTTATCCTCTACTCAGGGCTCCACTATCCATCTAAAAATCCAGAAAAGACCATTGACTCTTCCCTCTCCCTCATATTTCACATACAGTCAGTCACTGAGTCCCATTGATATTAGTGCCAAAGCATAACTCTCCAAGTTTGCTCCTTCTTCTTTATCTCCACTTCCTCTGCCTCAGGACCTGGAATCATCTCCTTTCACAGAGTTATTATCATTAGGATTCTAACTTAACTCCATACTTGATCTCCTCCAATTCATTCCCCAGACTACATTCTAAAATGCAAATCTGATTACACCGCTCCCCAGTTTAAAATTCTTCCCTGGCTCTCAAGTACTTTCCAAATGAAATTCAAACATTTGAACTGATTTTTAATTATCTGCTCCTACCTAATTCTCCAGCCTTATCATTCATCACTCCACCACTCCCACCTCATTACCCAATCCTCTGGTGTTGGGAGATTGCTTTCAATTTTTCCAATGTGGTTTTTTCTCATACTTTTTTGAACTAATCCACTTCCCTTCCATATATCACATCCACTCCTTTTACTGAAACTCTTACTCAGCCTTTGAGACTTAGCTCAGATGTTAACCTTCTCTAAAAGGACAACCTTTATACCCTCAGTGTAAATCACAGCCCCTGCCTTGTGCTCTCATATAATCTTGGGCATTCTACTACAGAAGTATCACTCTTGCAAAATTGTCTGTTTACTCTATTAATCTGATTGCTCTCTGGAGCAAAATTGTATCCTCAGCACTGAGTAAAGATCCAACACATAGTAAATGTGTAATAACCTAAAATATGCAGTGGAGAAATGGTTGGCTAATTTGTTTATTTAGACTGAATATAACAATCTTGGAATATATCACTATTTATTAATAATTTATTAAGATGATAAAAATGTATAGTTGAAGAAATGCATATATATATATATGTATGTGTGTGTATATGTGCCTATATGTATGTGTTAGTCACTCAGTCCTGTCTGACTCTTTGTGACACCATGGACTGTAGCCTGCCAGGCTCCTTTCTCCATGGAATTTCCCAGGCAAGAATACTGGAGTGGGTAGCCATTCCCCTCTCCAGGGCATCTTCCTGACCCAGAGGTCAAACCCAGGTCTCCAGCATTGTGGGCAGATTCTTTACCATCTGAGCCATGATGGAAGCCCTATATATGTGCATATATATATGAAATGTAGATGCATTATGTAATATATATATATATATATCAGATCAGATCAGATCAGTCGCTCAGTCATGTCCGACTCTCTGCGACCCCATGAATCGCAGCACGCCAGGCCTCCCTGTCCATCACCAACTCCTGGAGTTCACTCAGACTCATGTCCATCGAGTCAGCGATGCCATCCAGCCATCTCATCCTCTGTCGTCCCCTTCTCCTCCTGCCCGCAATCCCTCCCAGCATCAGAGTCTTTTCCAATGAGTCAATTCTTCGCACGCACATACATAAAAAAAGAACCTGTACAGAAATTGAAAAAATGATGTTAACAGTGGTTCTCTAGGACATAGGTTATAGATATTTCTTTTGTTTTCTTTTTTAGACTTTTCTGAGTTTTTCTATGTGAACATGTATTTCTTTTACAGTAAGAATAATTTTTCAAAGATAAGCTTGTCTATTTTTTCTCATTGATTCAGTCTGCCACAGTTTAAGGCAAACAAAGCAGAATTCACCCTTTTATCATGTCCTGAATTAGGCACAAAACCCACAGATGGGCTGGAAACTGCCAAGGAATTTAGGATTCTGGAGCTGCAAGCATTGGCAGAAGTTTTGAAGGCAGGAACAGTTCATGGAGTTTCATCTTTTCCCCCTTCCTCCATTTTGCAGTCTCTAGAGTTGTTGTTTTTCAGTCGCTAAGTTGTGCCTGACTCTTTGCAGTCCCATGGACTGCAGCATGCCAGCCTTCCCTGTCTTTCACTATTTCCCAAAGTTTTCACAAGCTCAAACTCATCTTAAATTTGATACTAAAATAAAGTTGATCTGTAAGAAATCAAAATAGAAATAAGGTATGTAAGTAGTTTGAATTTCTCATGCTTTGAATCACTATGATCACTATTTACAAGTTATACTTAATTGCTTTCCTATAATTTAACAAGGGAAAATAAACAGGGGAAACAAGAAATTTCACAGTTATTTCTTAATCTAGAACTAAACATGAGAAATTCACATTTAATCAGACTAAAATGACGATGTCAAGATTCAAATTTATATTTGAGAATAAACACTGCACTTAGATTTAAACATTTTTTACTTATAAAATTATAATGGCTTCTTCAGAGCTTCAGAGGTTGATTGAGAAAAAACATTCAGTATGAAAGCAGTAAAAAATGTGCTGCAGATAACATAAGGTTCAGGTAGTATTTGCGAGTCAGATTCATTCTTTTTTTATTTTTAATTGGAGGATAATTGCTTTAAAATATTGTGATGGTTTCTGCCATACATCAACATGAATAGCCATAGGTATACATAAGTCCCCTCCTTCTTTAACCTCCCTTCCACCCCCTGTGCACCCCACCTTAGTTTATAGGCTATTGTTCTGATTATGTAATTAATCTGACTAAATCATATGGGCATCGATTCTGAATATTACAAACTGAATTACACTTCTAATAAGTCTTTCCTCTTTGTAAGATTTACAAAGCATTATAAAACTGTTAGTTCACATTTCTTTTATAAAACAATGGTCCTTAAACAATTTTTGATGAGGGGTAGAACAGTATAACGGTGAAGGCAATGGCACCCCACTCCAGTACTCTTGCCTGGAAAATCCCATGGATGGAGGAGCCTGGTGGGCTGCAGTCCATGGGGTTGCTAGAGTCGGACACGACTGAGTGACTTCACTTTCACTTTGCACTTTCATACATTGGAGAAGGAAATGGCAACCCACTCCAGTGTTCTTGCCTGGAGAATCCCAGGGACGGGGGAGCCTGGTGGGCTGCCGTCTATGGGGTCATACAGAGTCGGACACGACTGAAGTGACTTAGCATCAGCAGCAGCAGAACAGTATAAACAAAACAAACCAATGCCTAACCATGCATCTACTTGTTTTGGTAATCTTAAGCCTAGTTGTCTTTAAGCCTTTCTGGAACTTTCCTAAGTCAGAAATAGTGTTAAATTCAGGTATCTCCCAAGAGTCTAAAGCAAATTCAGCTATAGTAGGGACATACCATGCACATGAAGACAATGAAACAGAGGAATCAAGGAAAGTCTTAAAGAGGAAAACAGGACACAATTTTGGAACACTTTGAATTTTGAGAAGAGGAACTTGGAACATAAAGAAAAGGACAATGGTACTTGTCCCCTGATATCTAGATGAGTTATCGGTACAGTTAAAAACTCTAGTTTATTTTGTGTGCATGCTCAGTTGCTCAGTCATGTCTAACTTTTTGCAACACCATGGACTGTAGCCCACTAAACTCCTCTGTCCATGGGATTTTCCAGGCAAGAATACTGGAGTGTGTTGTCATTTTCTACTTGAGATTTCTCCCAAGCCAGGGATCAAACTGGAGTCTCCTGCATCTCCTTCATTGGCAGGAACATTCTTTCCCACTGCCCCGCTCCACCCGCCCCCCACCATAAGCCTAGTTTATTTGCATGAGTATAAACCTATTTATTTGTATCCAGGTAAACCTCAACTCTTAAGTATCATATAGCCTCCCAGCCTCCTCATTTTTACCTGCCCTCTGATAGCCCACCTCCTATCCATTCCCAACCTCATCCCAAGTTAGGATTTATTTCTCTATCCTCTCTTAGTATCACCTCCTACCAGGTATTTTAACTTAAATGTAAATTGAAGAATGGTTTTTTAAGATCCAAGTATACCTGGAGCAGAATGGCTAGAGATGTGGACCTCTGTATTTGACCTCTTTCCTGACCTGGGTTCAACCCTGGGTCAGGAAGATCCCCTGGAGAAGGAAATGGCAACCCACTCCAGTATTCTTGCCTAGAGAATCCCATGGACAGAGGAGCCTGGCAGGCTGGAGTCCACACAGCCTCAAGAGTCAGAAATGAGTTAGCAACTAAACCGCTACCACTTCTTTCACTCTATACTTTGGGTGTTTGGAGTGGAAAAGGTCAGCTACCTTACAGTGTTCTGAGTAACAAAGGTATTCATTTGTGGATGATTTGTTCCCTACATGCAGACCTGAGTCTACACATACACATGACCATTAGCTATTATAATGTGTTAGTAAGGCCATACATCTGAAGTAACATAGCAAAAATCACAGTATTCCTCACGAGTGTGATCAAATAACATCATGCTTGATTTCACCTGTGAATGAGAAAATTTTTCTATGATTTCTTTTAAAACATAGTTAACTCTTACAATCACTAAAAAAAATTGTCTAGTTTCTTAGAATAGCTATGAAACAGAAAGACTCATTAGGGAATGAAAGATAAGAAAAAAAAAAATCTATCCAAGGTCCCAAGATTCCAGGGTCGAGTCGAGTCCTTAAATATAATGAAAGAAAAATGAAAGAAGAGCCATGAGTCTTGGGTTCCAGTCTCAGTTCTGTTACTTGCCACATGTGGCAGAGGACAATTCTCTTAGTTATTCTAACTCAAGAAGTCAAAGATTACTTGCAGGATACTTCATTATAATTTCATGAAGTCAAGTGAGATAATTTTAGAGTTCTGTAAAAAATTTTGAATATCATACAAATAAAGAGCATCACTACTATATCTATAGAAATATAATAATTTAGAGATAGGGTTGGCTCATGTATATTAGACATATTGGGAATTTATTTCAAGCAGGGTGGTTTCTTGTGTAACTTTTTAATCAAAGTATTGTACACACTCAGAAAAGTGCACTAATCAATGTACAACATAAATTATCCAAAACTAATACCCATGAAATCTCCACCCAGGTTAAGAAATAGAATCTTTTCAGCAACATAAGTTTTACTTTATACCCATTCTGATCACCCACTCTTCTTCTTCTTCCCCAGAGGGGATCACCATACTGAAATTTAATGCCATAGATTAGTTTGGCTTCTTTTAAACTTTCTCTAAATAAAATCATACAATATACATCCTTTTCTATTTGACTTTCTTTGTCCACTGTAACTTTTGTGAGATTGATCTGTGTGTAACAGTAGTTTGCCAATTTCATTGCTCTACAGCAGTCATATGCTGTATATACCATTAATAATAAATGAGTTGTTATTGTAGTTTAGCCACAAAGTCATGTCCAACTCTTTGATACTCCATGCACTGTAGCCTGTCAGGCTCCTCTGTCCATAGGATTTACAAGGCAAGAATACTGGAGTGGGTTGCCATTTCCTTCTCCAGGGGATGTTCCTGACCCAGGGACAGAATCCACATCTTCTGTATTGGCGGGTGGATTCTTTACAACAAAGCCACTAGGGAAGCCCAATATGAGTATTTTCAATATATTTATACATTATTCTGGTGATTGTTGGACATTAGGTTGTTTCCAGTTTGGGAACAACCAAAAATAATATTGATGTGACATTATCTTAAAGGTCTTTAGCTTTAGCTGTATATGGATTTCTATTGAATGTATGCCTCAAAGTGACTTTTCCAGGTCATAGGTTTTGTGTATGTGCATGTTTAGTAGACAATGCCAGTTTCACCAATGCTTTTATTAGTTTTCATTACCATCATCTGATAAAGGAGTTCCAGTTGCTGCACAGCCTTGCCAACACTTGATAACATCACTCTTTTCATTTTAGCTGTTTTGATGTGTGTACAATTCATTACCATTTTTACTTGCATTTTCCTGAATCACATCACTTGTACCTATCTTGCCAGGAGCAAGAACTTCAATTTTCTGGTAGAATTTCTTATGACAAAGAATAAACCTATCTCTACAGTCACAATTTATCTTCCTCCTTAGTTGAGGGATGTGAGTAGTCATGAATTGGGTCTATTTGTTGCCATATTCAGTAGATTTTACATTAGAAATTTGTCTCTGCAAGTTTTTTTAAAAGCATGTTTGGGAAAAGAGGGACAAGGAAGCAGGGAATATTTCAAGAAGTCTATATGGAAAAATAAGAAAAAAAAAGACATAGAGGCTCTCACTCAAGATGGCTTAACAACAGCTCTTGAGTTTAACTTCCCTGCTCCCTTAAATCCCTTTTCTAATAACACAGAACTAAAACGATAAAAATAAATCCATAACAGCACTTGAAAGCTGGGTGGTAGGCTACTAAAAACCAGAAAAGTGAAGAATTCCTGGAAGATATTATAAAACAAGTGGGAAGAGACTGACAGTCAAACCTAACAAAGCTGAGGAACTTTAAATCCTAGGCAGCCAAAGAGGAGCTCAAAATAGATGAGTTTTTTCAAGAACCAAATCACATAAAGAACAAAAGAGCCTATTCTGAGAGACGGTGCTGGCCATGGGGAGCTGTCCGGATAGTTAAACAAAGAATGTTTAAACCGCTATGCCAGGAATTCTTCCCACTACCAAATTACTGAATCTCTGCTCCCAAGTACAGAGAAGTAGAATGAGAATTCCATGACAAGACTGAACTTCTAGACTTAATAATTTGGGTCTTGTACCTTGGACAACAAGTGCACTCATTATAAGGGGTGTATGCTATCCCCCACTCAAATCTTTAGGAAAGCCAGCAGAAACAGTGATTTGAGCACCACCTCCTATCTTTTTTTAAGTGAAGTCTTTTGAAGACTTGAAACTTGTAGAGGAAATAATTATAAAGGATTGAAATTCAATATAGGCACCTCCTTTGGTGACAAGACCTGTCCCTGTGCTTAAGGTGACCACATAATTTCTTGCCCAAACCAAGACACTTCTGGAACATGAGCATGGGTACTGATAATAATTTTGCTTGTATAAAAGGCTTAAACCATGGCTGTCTAAAGTGATCATGGATATGTGGTCATGCCTACCTACACCACTCCAGCACAGAAATGGCAGAAATCGTGCAGTCACATTTCTTCATGTATGATGAATGGGTCAACTGTGCTCACTTACTGCTCAACCAAATAGTATGCAAATTCTGTTCAAAATAAACAAAAAATGTGAGGATAACAACTTTTTTTGATAGAAATAACTGAACATAGATTTGTGCATTAGATTATACTGTGCAATTATTGTTAATTTGGTTGCATGTGATAATTGCTCTTCAAATATGTTTTAAGTCCTCATCTGTTACATTAGCATTAGGAACATTTACAAATGAAATTAAATGAATCCAGGATTTGTTTTAATATATTTTAGTGCAGAGCTGGAATAGTGGGAGAAGGGAGTACAGAATACCTGAGGTCATATTGGCTATAATATTGGTATTTATTGTAGCTGATGGTGAAAACTGGAGATTTATTGTGCATTATATTTACTTTTTCACATGTTTGAAAATTCCATAATAAAATTCTTGTGTCAACATAAGAATTTTAAAATTTAAATGCACAAATAAAATAGTACACGAAAAAAGCCACAAAATTTGGAATAGCAGAATGGATAATAAATGTTTAGAAACCATATGAAATTAAATCTTAAAGTAGCAGTGAACAGATCTGAAAATGAATCAAATTTCCTCCTTATAATCTTGTTGTTGTTGTTTAGCTGATAAGTCATGTCTGACTCTTTGTGACCCCATGGACTGTAGCCCACCAGGCACCTCTGTCCATGGGATTTCCCAGGCAAGAATGCTGGAGCCAGTTGCCATCTCTCTCCTTCAATGAAGCAGAAGTAGATGTTTTTATGGAATTCTCTTGCTTTTTTGATGATCCAGCAGATGTTTTCAATTTGATCTCTGCTTCCTCTGCCTTTTCTAAATCCAGCTTGAATATCTGGAATTTCACGGTTCACGTACTGTTTAAGCATTGCTTGGAGAATTTTGAGCATTACTTTGCTAGTGTGTGAGATGAGTGCAATTGTGTGATAGTTTGAACATTCTTTGGCATTGCCTTGCTTTGGGATTGGAATGAAAACACCTCTTCCAGTCCTGTGGCCACTGCTGAGTTTTCCAAATTTGCTGGCATATTGAGTATGCATATTGATGCAGCACCTTCACAGCATCATCTTTTAGGATTTGAAATAGCTCAACTAGAATTCTATCACCTCCACTAGCTTTGTTCTCAGTGATGATTCCTAAGGCCCACTTGACTTTGCACTCCAGGATGTCTGGCTCTAGGTGAGTGATCACACCATCATGGTTATCTGGATCATGAAGATAGTTCTTGTGGGTATTTTTGCCACCTCTTCTCAATATCTTCTGCTTCTGTTAGGTCCATGCCATTTCTGTCCTTTATTGTGCCCATATTTGCATGAAATATTCCCTTGGTATCTCTAATTTTCTTAAAGAGATCTCTAGTCTTTCCCTTTCTATTGTTTTCCTTTATTTCTTTGCACTGATCACTGAAGAAGGCTTTATTTTCTCTCCTTGCTATTCTTTGGAGCTCTGCATTCAGATGGGTATATCTTTCCTTTTCTCCTTTGCCTTCAGCTTCTCTTCTTTTCTCAGCTATTTGCAAGGACTCATCAGACAATCATTTTGCTTTTTTGCATTTCTTTTTCTTGGGGATGGTCTCAATCACTGTCTCCTGTACAACGTCATGAACCTCCGTCTACAGTTCTTCAGGAACTCTGTCCATCAGATCTAATTCCTTGAGTCTATTTCTCACTTCCACAGTATAATCATAAGGGATTTGATTTAGGTCATACCTGAATGGTCTGGTGGTTCTCCCTGAGTGAAGTCTGGATTTGGCAATAAGGAGTTCATGATCTGAGCCAAGTCAGCTCTAGGTCTTGTTTTGCTGGCTGTATAGAGCTCCTCCATCTTCAGCTGCAAAGAATATAATCAATCTGATTTCGGTGTTGGCCATCTGGTGATGTCCATGTGTAGAGTCTTCTCTTGTGTTGTTGGAAGAGGGTGCTTGCTATGACCAGTGCGTTTTCTTGGCAAAACTCTGTTAGACTTTGTCCTGCTTCATTTTTACTGCAAGGCCAAACGTGCCTGTTATGTATATCTGAAACATTATAAATCAACTGTAACTCAATTAAAAAAAAAAAGAATTCCACATCCCAATATTCTTGCAGTTAGACAAGGTCATATGACTAGTCTCAGCCAGAGAGGTAAGCAAGTGTGGCATACATTAAATACATGTAATACATGTAAATACATTAAATACTTCTGGTCTGAAGCAATGAAAAGCCCCTGGATTTTCTATTCCATTCTTTCTTCTTTGTCTTGGGCTGTTAACTGAGCTGGTACAGCATGGTGAGGACATCGTGGACTGCTTTGTAAGTGTGGGACAACTGCTGTAAGGACAACTACCTGGGAGAGTCACTTAATCCTGGAATGGACTTTGCATGAGCCAAACTTATTAGGATTCTGGTGTTGTCCATTACTGTGATATGAACATGTGTGAATACATGTTCATAATAATAAAAACAGTGATGATTGTTCTATCCAAAACTATAACTCTATGGCAGGGATAGGAAATGTGTTTTGTGAGAGTGCTGTGTGGGGTCCGCGAGTGAGGCATATATGTTTATGTGGTGGAGAGGCTGGGAGTCAAAGAGTACAGAAGTCCCCTCCTCCACAGTGGAAAGTCAATAAATAGTGCCTAAAATTCAAAAAATTAGTAATAGAAGTTTACCTTGTCTTCAGTTTTATTTTCTTTTTGGCCACAAAAGAAAAGCCCCTCTTGATAAGCACATCAATGGAGAACAGTAAAACAATAAAACGGGTTTTATTTTCATAGGTGTGAGTAAGTTCAGGTTTTTGTCAATGGTCAGAAGTCCTTAGGTAATTACACTTGAGTGGCTTCTCTGATGCACAATGGAGGAGGAGGTGAAGACATAGGGGGAGGACATTCCTAACAGCCAGATATGTGTTCCTTACCAACCCCCCTTACCACAGTTAATTCATGGAAGAGTATTCAACCAACATGAGCTAAGACAAAAGAAACTCCTTGCTCCTTATTTTGGAGTTGAGACTAAATGACCCTCAGCAGAGCATGATCTGTTTTTTGTTGGTGTTGCTTTTTTTGTTTCTGTTTTTTGTAAGACAGCATGATCCTAGGAGCTGTGAGGTGTCTGTATTCCCCACAGTACTGACTAAATAACAAAAGTCAGTGTGAAACAAGAGAGAAAAAAACAGGTGCACACAGAGATACGTCCCGGGTCTTTCTAACACCCCAGTTCCTGGTTCTGAAGTTCATCTTCTTAAACGTGTAAACTAATACTTTTCCAGACTCAGAGCCAGCAAGTTCTGACTGTTAAAACTGTATTTATCTACTGGGACCCAAAAAGGCAGTTTAATTCTCTCCTTCACACCTACAAATACACCTTTCTTAGGTAGTTAAAGGAAAGACCTCATGAAAACTCTCTCCTTTGCCTAGACACGTATGTTTCTCTGACAGCTGTGCACATCTTAGAACTCATCTCTGGTCCCTCTTCAGAAGGCACAGAAGTCTTTGCCTGGGGAGCAGGGTGGAACTAACAGAAGAATTAGAATCTTGAGCTGGATGATGCCTTTAGTGCCTCCTGCCTCACTGTAGGCCACACATTCACAACATGAAGTTATAGGATATGGGAAAAAACACCATTCCTCTCTGACATTTCTTTTCTTTTTTTTTTTTTTAAGCAGAGGAGACTAGCATTAATTATCTGTTTCCCCACCTCTGGAAACTGCTGAAATCCTTGTGCTGACAGTGTCAGCCTGGGTTTATAGCATCCCGCTCCTTCTACAATATGGAAGGAATGTCAAATGCATTATACTACCAAGGGGACATAAACTAATAAAGAAAAATGATTAATCGATATTTGTGTGCAACACATTGAAACAAAGAGAGTCTGCATTAGTTCCAGAGTGTAAACCATTTTGTAGAGCGAGCACTTCTGAATCCACTTTGTCATTCTTGATTTAGCAAATGTAGAGCTTGTCTTCTTTCTCAGCTAACAGCCAAAATAATTAACACAGAGTTTACATGAACTGGGAAAGTGCTGTGTTGAGGGAAAAAAAAAAAAAAAGAAAAGAGAAATTGTACAAACCCTGTGGCCAAGCAGTTTGCTGCCAGAAATAGAACTGTGAACATGAGTCTGATTGGAAATGCTGCCATGTGGAGTGAAGGTGACTGAGCCTTGAAAAGCAGCTCAGCATTGCCCATACGCACTGCCCGCCTCCACCCCATCCCCCCGTGCAGGTTCTCTGAGTAGCCCATCAGAGAAGCAAGGCAGATAGGACCAGCTCTTGGTTAAAAAAAAATCTCAGATGAAAGAAATCAGTCATATAAATCCACATTAAGGAGTACATTTAAACAGAAGAAAAAAGATTTTAAGTATTTCCTCTGACACTGTGCATTCTAAATTCACAACAAAGCTAAATATTTCAGGCTTGTTATACTTTTGCCTTTTGAACTAAAATGGACCCATAAGATCACAGGTTTCCTCATTCCTGCTTCAAATGGCAGAGGAAGAGGATACCTGCAAAGGTTAAGTACAGGTCCAATTTCAGCAGCTATCAGATCTAGTCCTCCTGGCTCCTAATTACTCCTCCCTCCAGCAGACTGTGCTTCAGATAAAGTCAGTAAGAGTCCCAGCGTGGTAATGGGAATATTGTCACTTATGAGGAGACTGGTGGTCTCAGGGGGAACATCGACTTCCCACTTGTTAGAAGGCAATTTTTATTTTCAGAAGAGGCAATGCTGGCCTTCTTTTTGAAAGTAATTCAAAGGTGCAAATGTGTGAACTTCCAGCAAAGTGCTAAGACAAGTGTATTGCCTAAGTGGTAAAAAGAAAGGGCACAAATAAGATCAGGTGATTTTATGTACAAATTTTATCCTCTGGAGTCTACCTATTTTGATGATCCTTAAAGAAATTAAAAAAAAAAATCAGTTTTCTTGTCACCACAATTGAACTGCAACTCCATTACAGAATCAATACCCCTGCTAGCAAATATCCCTTCTGCAAGAGCCTGGCTACACAAATTAAAACAGCTTTGGGAGGGGGTATGTGTGGTAATTCTGGGAAACTTGGGGAAAATAATGACCTCAAAATGGCATGCATTTCATAGACAGAACTGGGGCTGAGTGGTTTGGGGTGTGGCTGAAGGGGGTGGGGATGGCTTACATTATGATGAAATTTTTAATAAAAACAGTACAAAAACATTTTGGTTTCAAGACAGAGAATACAATGATCAGATAGACCTTTTTTCCAAATAAATATTGGTATGCTACATTTTCATGGTCAATAGCTCTCCATTTATAGGTGCCCCTTGTCTCAAAAACCAATTTGGCTTATCTGTTTTTCTCCTCCTCACACATATCTCAAAAGCTGTAACAGATTCAGGGAAATAGATGACCCCATCACAAATGCTCATTTCCTCAGAGACCAGTCTTTAAATTGACCTTGAGCTTTGAAAACTAAAAAGTACTTTTATGTACCTCGGAAAAGTATTGAATCTGGAAAAAAATTAAATAAAAAGCAAGGTGGGATAGGAAGAACTGGAAAAAGCAAATGAAGATTCTCAGTAAGACAGCCTAACCAATAGATAAGATTGCACAACCCCCATTAAGCTGCTGATTCGTTACTGGGGTAAGTGGTTACAGGAAATGTCTATTTAGATAAATGCCACACAACATCGGTCTTTTACAAGAAATTTTAAACTGTGAACTTGGCCAACTTTTTATGCGTTTTTTTTTTATTTCTTCTCTTTTCATACGTTAGATTTTGTTGGTGTTGGAGGTGAGGGGAGAAAAAAAAGCCTGGGGTTCAGCCCAGTAGTTCAGCCCAGGAAAATATGATTATTTACCAACGAATTTTAATGTACTTAGATATCACCCTTTTTTCTAAGTCCTTGGCCTCTGGAGAGGAAACACACAACTGTGTGGTGATATTAGTGGGATTATGGGCAACCAGTGAATAAACTGAAACCGAGTTCTGTATGACTTGTGGCATAAATAAAAACCGTTGCTATGACGGGAGGGAAATTCCCACAGTTAATGCTCAGTGGTCTGTGTAGGTGCACTAGTTTTTAAATCTCAGCTGCCACCTACTGATGAGGACTATTTTAAGAAGTATGAAAAGGTAAATAAAAGGTAAAGAAGAAGCAAGCCTAAAGTCTGATTTTGCTACAACAGTCTGAAATAAACATAAAAGTACACTTTCTGAAAGTGTATAACAGGATAGAATTTTTAGCTTAGACTGATCTAGTACTTTCTAGGTGCTATGGATAGTGTGGCAGGTTAAAGAAGGCTACACATTCTTTACTATATCTAGAAAGGTGGGCACTATACCTCCTTCCTGAATCCCAGTTGGTTCCTTGATGACTTTGACCACTTGAATATGGCAAAAGCATCTCTCTGTTAGTTCTGGACCCAGATTCCAGAGAGCCATTGAGTCCTATTTCCTCTTTCTTAGAACACTCTCTCTGGGATCCCTGAGCCTCCAATAGGAGCTCTGTAAGATGAGTCCAGCCTTCCACTTATCTCACCACTTGAGAGACATGTGAGTGAAGCCACTTGGAACACTCACTCCCTGCTCCCACACTTCTGACTAGTTCATCCACAAGCTAAAAATCACCAAGAGACTTTAACTGACGAATCAGCAGAACAAAGTAGACGAGCTATCTCACTGAGATCTGCCCATGTTCCTGACTCACAAAATTGTGAGTTACCACAAAACGGTTGTTTTCAAAGGCACTAAGTACCGAGGTGGACATCAGAAAACATCATATGCAAGTTCTTTATGTTTATTAAGCTATTTGGGCCTCATAACAGTCTAAGCACTTAGAGAATACTATTCGCCCCATTTTAGAGATAAGCCTGAAGAAGCTAAAGTTTATGAGATTAATTACTTGCCCATAACCACATTAGTAGGAAAGGACAGAGCAAGGATTCAAGCTCAGGCTCTCTTATGCCAGAATCCATACTTTTAAACATCCTGTTTTCTCTATCTCTCCCTAAAAAAATTAAATTAGCAATCAATAAATATTCATGAAGTGCTTTGAAATATTGTAAAGCAATCTGATGGGTGAAATATAATAGAGGAGGCACAACCACAAATATTTGTATAGCAATCCAAGTTAATAAATGAGACACATTCCCTGAACCCCAATTCAAAATAAACCACCTTCCTCAATCGCTCCCATTTCCTCTCCAGTTGTTTCTATCACATCACCCTAATCATTTCCTTTAAAACTTAACTTTATCTGACTTCATCACTTTCAGTTATGTATTGGCTCTCTCCCCTTTCAGAACTTAAGCTTGGTGGAGCTGATATGGTACGGCCTGAAAACCCTTATATTGCCAGATCTATTTTATTCAGTAAAAGATAATGAGCTAAATACTGAATAAATTCTCTCATCCTCTTTAGGCTAGATTCTTAGCTCTAAAATGCTAAAGGTATTTAAGCTAAAATATGGAAATGTTGAAGAAAAGTGCCCAGAAGCAATCTCTAGGGCCATTTCCCCCTTTCCAGGAAGAATGCCATTTTAACAAGAACAAGTGTTCTTAACTTGAGACTCATATGGTCTATAGGTCCTTTAAAATGGCACCCAAAACATAGGTATATGAATTTGTGTGAATTTATCTTGGGAAAGAGTCCATTTTGTTATCATATTAGCAAAAGAATCCTCAATTCAAATCTATAAAAAGATGCTTCTTTTAAAGAACTATATCTCTCTTTTTTCACTGCCATTGATCAAGAAATAAATTTCATAAGGATCCAGTGTATAGGCTCATACACAGAGGAAAAAAAATGGAAACAAATTTCATGAAACAATATTTCCTCACATTTTCATGCAGTATACTCTGACATTCTCTATTTTATTTTATTCTACTTCATATTGGAAATGCTGGTCTTGACCCACAAAATTTATTTCATAACTCATTAGTGAAAATCACTGTTATGGTGACAGTTGAAACATTTTGTCTTTTACCAAATTAGCTCTTCTTATAGATGAGGGGTTTCAGTTAAGAGGAGGCAGTATAGTATCTGGACAGAAATATCTGAGGGTAGATGTGAGCTTGTGAACTTCTCAATCATACTGTGTGGCAGTTAGTGCCCACTCCCCGTTGGGTAAGTTCCACATTCAGAAAATGCACCCTCATAAGTACAAGATATGGTTTTGTGAGTGTGGATGAGCATATCCAGTTGTGTGCCATTGGGCTTCTGGGGTGAGGGGACAGGGCTGAGAGCACATGGGGTATGATAGTTTGATCTTTCACAAAGGAAGTTCTCTGAGAGCATATCCTGCGGTGAATCTACAAGTTACCTACAGAACTTCACACAGCATCCTGTGGGTACACTGAATAGGGAGGCAGCCAACCAAGTGAGAGACCATGCACTGTGAATCAGAAGAAGCGGTTGAGTCGTAGTTCTACCCCTTGGGCAAGTCACACAAACTCTTGGAGCTTCAACTCCTTACTCTCTACAATGATAAAAATAAAGAAACTGTTTACCTAACAAGGTTATGGTGAGGAGCAAATAAAGCAATGACTAAACCTATTATTTTCTCCTGAAATTAGTTCCTATTAATGGAGAATAATTTCAATTAATCTTTTGCAAATAATCCATATTCATTCAATGAGTGTCTTTTTTTCAGGCCAATAATTGTACAACCTCATTAATCTATATTTCAAGCATTTTTCTTCCTGACTGCTGACTCCTTTCCTAACAGCTCACCCATTCCATCTTCTCTAGTGAAAAAGGACTTCAATTTCTTCAAAATCTTACTAGCAAGGAGCAGCTCCTTGGGATGGTGGGAAGCAGAGTTTAACAAGATGGAATGTAGTCAGTGGAGAAGAGAATTAATGACACAGAGGCAGATTTGATGTGGAAGAAAAGACCTGGACTTTGGAGTCGGAAAGTCCAATATTTGAACTTCAGACCCTTAATTCACTACCTATGTGTTTTGGACTGAATTGTGCCTCCTCTCACCAAAAATGAGGCCATTAGGGTGGACCCTAATCCAGTGTGACTGGTGTCCTTTAAGAAGAGGAGATGAGGACACAACACTTGAAGAACAAAGACCTTGTGAAGACAGGGAGAACACAGCCACCTACGAGTCAAGGAGAAAGGTCTCCAAATCTTAAAAAGCACTTCCAAAATGTTTAACTTTGTTTTTATAATTTTTTTTGTTTCATTTTCAATAAATGGTAAGTTATTTTGAACTGGTGAAAAATTATGACAGGTCTTGACCTACATAAAAGTCAGCAAGGGTCTGAGACAAAATCTACCCACACAGATGAAAGGATAGTATATGTGACACAGATAGACACAGAGATGGATATGAACACAGCAATGAGGGAGAGATGTGTATAGAGATAAATAGCTATAAACAGCTATAAGAACAGAGAATTGTTTAGATGGATGAGTTGAGGGAATTTGAGAAGCAATGTTTTAGCAGAGACCTAAGTGAGGAGTAGGAGTAGTCAGGAAGATTCTGAAGGAAAGCCTTAGGCAGCTTGGGTAGAAACAGCACACTTGACGTTGAGACATGCAGGCATGTTCCAGAGGAGAAAGACTGTCATGAGCCTGGATGGTATGAGCAAGGAGAGGATGGTAAAGATGAGCTGGGGAAGCAGGTGGATTCAGAACAGGCAGGGTACGGGGTGGGGTCAACTTCCACAGAACTTCAGAGACCAGGATTTTTCAGGGAGAAGCGATGTGATCAATATGCATTTTTGAAAGGTAATTCTGGCTACTATGGAGGTTGGATGAGAGCCAGAATGGAAAGGAGAACCATTTTTGCAGGAGACTAAGTGAGGGATGATAGTCCCTTAAACTAGCAGGTTGACCCTGGATGAGGAGCTAAGTGGACAGTTTGTGCTGTATCCTGGGATAAAATCAATAGGGCTAGTGATGATGTAAGTGAGGTGAAGGGATGGTTGACTTCCCCGCAAAATGAGGGGTTAAAAAGGATCACCACCCAGGCTCCTGGTAAGAATCAAATAAGACAATGCAGATCAGGGGCACATAGGAAGCATTCCATGTGTATAAGCTATTATCACAAAGATAGATACAAGAATAAGCATTTCAAAATGATTTGCAGTTATTCTAAATTGCCCATGTGGCTCAGACAGTAAGGAATTTGCCTGCATTGCAGGAGATCTGGGTTCAGTCCCTGGGTTGGGAAAATCCCCTGGAGGAGGGAATGGCAACCCACTCCAGTATTCTTGCCTGGAGAATCCCATGGAGAGAGGAGCCTGGCAGGCTACAGTCCATGGGGGCGCAAAGAGTTGGACACAATTGAGAAACTTCACTTTCTTCTTCTTCAATTGACCAGAAGGTGAAGCTCTTTATACTGGTTGGGAGTTAAAAGAAAAAAAAATGGAGGGGTGGTAATTTGTTAACTTTGAACCATCACTTTCCCTTACATCGCATGTCTTTGAAGACAGTTATTTTTCACTTGTTTGGAATAAGTGCCTCATAACTTCACTATATCTTGAAAACAATCTCAAGCAGGGGGAAAACTGCTTAGGTTTCTGAACGCACACTAGGGGATCAAAGAGAAAACAGAGCAAAGAAGGATGAAAACTTTCAGTAAAGGTTTACTTCCACATAAGTAATTTAAAGCTTCCATAAAGTGGGTACATTCCTTATGACTCAAACAAATAAACTTGACTGAAGGATTGTGGTAACCTAACTCCTTGCCTATGTTTCTTGAAATCATAATTCTGGGAAAGAGGAATGCAGTTTTCTTACATGACAAATACTTGACCTTTTATAAAGATGTCATTTTCTCCACATGACCACAGGAGTGACAACAGAGATGGAGGGTCAGAGAAGGCAATGAATGTGATTTGCATTTTGAGAAAAAGAAAATGCAAATGACAGAAGTGCTATGCAGGAGACAGAAAAACAGATCTTTCTTGGCCACTTTTCTAAACCGATAGACCCCGGCTCCCCACCTCATCACCAGAGACCTCTGGCTGTTTCCTCAGTCAAAATAAATATTAAAGGATATTTTTTTCCCTTGAGGTTTTTACATGTGTCTTTCTGTCAGCCTTGTTGTTTTTAAGGTTTCAGTAAGAAATCAGTCCTGAACATTCATTGGAAGGACCGACGCTGAAGCTAAAGCTTCAATATTTTGGCCATCTGACATGAAAAGCCAACTCATTGGAAAAGACCCTGATGCTGAGAAAGACTGAAGGCAGGAGGAGAAAGGGGCGACACAGGGTGAGATTATTGATGGCATCGCTGACTCAATGGACATGTGTTTGAGCAAACTCCGGGAGCTAACTGAGGACAGAGAAGCTTGGTGTGCTGCAGTTCATGGGGTTGCAAAGAGTTGGACGTGACTTAGCAACTGAACAACAATGAGCAAAGAAAGCATAGGGACTTCAGAAGAGTCCACACCCAGGTCACAACAGTACCACAATTTTTCTCAAAGCTCCTAGCAGACAGAACTGCAAATATATCATTAACCCTGAGCGTTCTAAAAAAAAAAAACAAAAAACAAAAAACAGATTCCTTGAGTCACCCAGATCTGTCTTCTTGATTTTTTTTTTTTAATTTTATTTTATTTTTAAACTTAACATAACTGTATTAGATTTGCCAAATATCAAAATGAATCCGCCACAGGTATACATGTGTTCCCCATCCTGAACCCTCCTCCCTCCTCCCTCCCCATTCCATCCCTCTGGGTCGTCCCAGTGCACCAGCCCCAAGCATCCAGTATCGTGCATCGAACCTGGACTGGCAACTCATTTCATACATGATATTTTACATGTTTCAATGCCATTCTCCCAAATCTTCCTACCCTCTCCCTCTCCCACAGAGTCCATAAGACTGTTCTATACATCGGTGTCTCTTTTGCTGTCTCGTACACAGGGTTATTGTTACCATCTTTCTAAATTCCATATATATGCGTTAGTATACTGTATTGGTGTTTTTCTTTCTGGCTTACTTCACTCTGGATAATAGGCTCCAGTTTCTTGTCTTCTTGATTTTCATCGATTTATTTTCAGTTTCTGCAACAATTAATTGTTCATTATTTTCAATATCCTTCTGGGATGAATCAATGCTATTATCTCTGGTGTAATTCAATACTACAATATTATCTCAATATGTTTCAGTCTACTTACTGTGTTCCCTGGTCTGCAAGGATGTCTTACTGCCATGACAGATTTTAACACTGGTTTGCTGCTGATAATTAAAAAAAAAGTTTTTGTGCTAGTTGCTCTTTCTACTAAAATGGTCCCCTGCCAAGTCACAACTTATAAGGGTTAGATCTTTAATACCTTTAATGCCATTGGCTGTCAGCTATTCCAAGGGGGCAAGATGGTTACAACGGTCCACTACGTCCCATGGGTGGTCCTAGCGCCTCCTAGGGAGTTGCAGGGAACACTTGGAGTTCATTGCCACCTTCAGAGATAGGCTAGGGGCTGAGGGGTCTAATGCAAATGGATGAGTAAGCCTCTCATTGGGGCAATAAATGCCCTCCCACCCAGCGCTATTGCTTATTCATACCTACAAATAATAGTCCCCTTATCACAATATATTGTAAGCATCTGCCTCATCTGAAACAAACTCCTATTCACTTCTGTGTGCTTTGTGCCAGTCACAGAGGGTGCTCTCAGAAATATGTGATGCATTGAACTGAATTCAGTTTAAATCAGGAATACTAAGCCATTTGGCTTCCTCCTTTTCCACAAGTCAATAAAATGGCAGCTAACCTAGTTGTTATTTTTCAGGTGCTCTCAGCTGAGTGTGGCAAAAAGCCAGGTAGGTGTGAAGAGAACTGATAGTGTATTTCTTCCGTTCTCAGGCTTCTGGGTCTTTGCCATAGGAGAGAGTGGCAGTGAGCCAGAAATGGAAGCCAGAATGGTAGAGGGAGGGTGAATTTCTGCCTAATACCACAGTATCCCATAATTATAACTTACTCCATGCTAGAATGCTAGTACTAGAGAAATGTATTAGATGCATTGACAATTCTACAATATTCTGAGGGAATTATCATAGGATCAGAAGTCAAACAGCAATGAGAGAAAAGTTAAAAACCTCAAATTTCTGTTATTGCATTTTACAGTTTACTTCCAGGAAATCTCAGCACTTGACTTTCTGGATTCAGATTTCTAAACACTTTTAAAAATAAGAGCACTGCCTGATATGGGTCATGACTTTCCTTTTGATTCCAAGTTTGCAACATCTGTACTGACAAGGTAAGCTGAAAGATTATGTGGGGTGAGGCTGGGCAGTCTATCATATAGCAATGAAGCCCCATGGCAAGAGCTTTGCTGCCGAACTTTGCCGGCATCTGTCCCAGGGGGAGGAACACTCTCATTGAGGCAGCAAGGTGAGTGTGAGGCCTTTGAGAAAGGAAGAGATGGGATCTCTGAGGTCTAGAGTTCAGAGGGAAGGAATTGTTGTAGCAATGGTTATTTTTGTTATTATTCCAAATACAAGCACAAATCACACACATACGCAAACACTGGAAATACTAGTTACATGAGTAACAGACACCCATATATGCCCTTGTTAGCATAATTTATAGCATGTGTGAATAGTATGTGTGTGCTTAGTAGTGTCTGACTCTTTGTGACCCTATGGACTGAAGCCCACCAAGCTCCTCTTGGGATTATCCATGGCAAGAATACTGGAGTGGGTTGCCATTTCTTTCTCTAGTGGATTTTCCCAACCCAGGGATTGAACCCACATCTCCTGTGTCTCCTGCATTGCAGGCAGATTCTTTACCACTGAGCCACCTGGGAAACCCTAATCAATATTAAATGGCTCAGATAGATGTTTTGTTTTGTTTAAAAACAAAATTTGGATTGATGATCTACAACAACAGTACCATGAAATGTCCAGAGACAATTTTCATGACACTACTCTCTCTACCTCATCTCTCCTCTCTTGTTTTATTTTTTTGGTTTGCACACTGGGACATTTAGGAATTTAGTTCCCTGACCAGGGATTGTACCTGGTCCATCTGTAGTGGAAGCGAAGAGTCTTCACCACTAGACTACCAGGGAAGTCCCTCTACCTCCTCTCTTGACTCACATTCTTTATTTCTGCCTTCTTAACTTCTATGATCCATATTCATTCCATCTGCCTTTGAGTACTGCCATTGATATGTTGTGGGCATAGTCTAAGCTCAATGATAAAGCAGAGTTAAAATAATAGCTAAACTTTTCTGGTAGAGTTCTAACTTGAACAAATGATGGACCAGGAGTCAAAAGACTTGTGCACTAGCCCAAGTTCTAATGAGTATCCATGCAATTAGCCACATGTGCTAATGCATCAGAGAGCTTCTTGGTAATCTGAACTTTGATTTTCCATCTGTAAAATGGAATAAGAAATTTACTTTCTGTCCACCTTAAAAAAGCTATAAGATCAAGTGAGATCATATACATGAAAGCTTTCTTTTTTAGCAAACTATGAAGTGCTATAAAATATCCTTGAATTCATATTTATGGTGAGGAAGTATAGACTTCTATCTGGAATAAAAGTAAAGAGACAATAGGAGGTGACTAGCTGAAAGTGTAAAAATAAAAGCTAGAAAACTACCTGTAGGAACTAAATCAACGTTATAACATCAGCAATGGTAATGTTTAATAGGATCCTATCTACATCACTGCTGAAGTCAGGTAGGTGCAGATTGGCATTTGAATTTTGTATAATTGCCAATATATTGTTGATTTAATACCCAAAGTTTATTTGCCTAACAAATACCACAAAAGCTAAACTAATTTAAGAAAGTGTAATGCCACATTCCCATGACCCCCAATCTCTGCTTCATGCTTTAAGTTTTATTTTCTTTTCATTGTGTTTTGCCCTCAAAGTTATAAGGAGAGGAATACAGTGGATGAGTCAATAATGAATATTCTTGCCAGAAAAATAAACACTGAATTGAACTGTTGTTAATAAGAGTATCACATGTGAAAACAAATGAGGCAATTTTTCTGCCCTACTTGGCATTTAAAAGCCCTCACCATTCTGAGTTCTGGGTTTTCTTTGTTAAAGTATTAATACACCAAGGAATTGAAAGAAATTCAGAGAATAGCTACCAAATTAAAAAGTTGAGTAAATAAAGAAGGGTTGGGAGGATGGGGAAATCTTAGTTATGAGAAAAGCAAAATAACTAGCCCAGTAAAAGGTCAAGGAAAGATAGGAAACTTAGAACCATTTCACATAGCGAGCAAGGGATAAAATAGGACGCGTTAAAGCTCTTGCTGGTAGAACCTACTGTAACAAAAGAAAATACACGGCGACATACCAATTATCCAGTTTCATTTGAGTGCAAAAAGGCCCCATTTTTAAGAATTATCTTGAGGATCATAACTGTAATCATCCACAATGCCAACTTGCTTGATTTCCCCAAGTCACTTCCAGGCTTTCTTTCCTTCCATGAAAGACAGAAATAAAGATGCAAATTACCTGGACACCATCCCTCAAAGCTATTAAAATGCAAAAGTGTAAACAGTGCAAAAGAAAGATAGACATTACAGAATGAACAATTTGTATTTTATTCCTAAATTATTCAAAATCTCATGGAAATGTAACCCCGAGGGTATTGTAGACAGTAACGCCCCAAAACATGACTGCCCAGAGACTATTTAAACATGTTTCACTGGGAATATCATGACTTCCATGTTTCTGCACAGTGGGTAATTTATTCTCATTTTGGACTCCAGGCAGGAAGTGTTGATTCTTGCCAAAGACGATGTAAAATCTCCCCTCTCCTGTTGCCACTGAGGTTGCTACTACCACCGAGAGAACAGAATTGCCAAAGAGAGCATAGATCCAAATTGAAGATTGAGGCATGAGACGGTGACAGCTTACCACATGGCCTCAGAGAGGGTTTGGTGAGATTTTTGGACAAAAGCAAGTATTCTGAAAATCAGTTGAGAATGATTCAGTATATTTGTACTCTGATTAAATACATGTGCATATAATAAAAGATAATAGTAAAAATTCAAGTAGCAAATATTCCAGTGAAGATCACCTGGGACAAGAGAAAAACCAGGCACACAGAAAAAGATTCCATGCCAAGCTAGAAGTATTTCCCCAGATGATGTAGAATCATCCCCTGTTCCTCACAGAGAAATCTTAATAAAATGTGGCAGTTACTTCTAATTTTTTTTAAAAAAATTTATTCTAATATGAAAATAAAAAAGATAATTTCCTAAAGTCATTAAGCATTTATTATATCATTTATTAGGAACTAACAGAAAATATTAAAAGATCACATACTAAAACCACCCCTAATAAAGCCAGGAGAAAGATAATTGAGGGGCACCAATAATTTGGAGAGTTTAGCTTATGTAACCAATTTCAGAAAATAATTTGTTAATTAAATTTTGGGGAAAAAGATAAAACTATTATTATTTGCAAATGATATAAATTTATGTCTAGGGAATCCAAAATAAATAACTAAAATCTTTTTGTTTTTTTAAAAAAATATTTTTTTGTTTCTAGAAATAGGATGTCATGTATCAGAAAGTATAAAGGTTAAAACCTATCAGATTTCATGATTGATTGCATGTTGGTAGCAAGGGAGAAGGAGATAGCAAAGTCTCAAGTTTTAACCTGGATCATGAGCCTGGTTCTCTCTGGGTTACTGCCACAACTCCATTCTTTCCCTTCTAATCAATTATACTCACAGCTGTTGGGTTGATTTTTTTTTTAATTGAGACACAATGGACATAAAATATTATACTAGTTTCAGGGGCAATATAACAATATATTTGTACATATTATGAAATGATCACCACAGAGTCTATCTAGTTAACTTCCATCACCACACATGGTTAAATTTATTTTCTTATGGTGAGAAATTTAAAATCTACTTTCTAAGCAACTTTCAAATACACGACACAGTATTGTTAATGTTATTCACTGTGCTGTACATTATATCTTGTACGTGCATGCTAAGTCACTTCAGTGGTGTCTGACTCTGTACGACCCTATGGACTGTAGCCCACCAGGCTCCTCTGTCCATGGAATTCTCCAGTCAAGAATGCTGGAGTAGGTTGCCAGTCCCTTCTCCAGGGGATCTTCCTGGCCCAGTGATAGAACCCAGGCCTGCTGCACTACAGGCGGGTTCTCTATTGTCTGAGCCACCAGGGAAGGCCTTCTGTGTCTTGGTTATTATAAATAATGTTGCAATGAACATCGAGGTACACATCTCTTTTCAAGCTAGTGCTTTCATTTCCTTCAGATAAATATCCAGAAACAGAATTGCTGAATCATTTGGTAGCTCAATTTTTAATTTTTTAAGGAACCTCCATACTATTTTCCATAGTGGCTGTAGCAGTTTACATTTCTACTAATAGTACACAAGGTTCCCTTTTCTCCACATTCTTACCAACACTTACTTCTTGTCTTTTTGATAATAGCTATTATAACAAGTATCAGAATATGTTATGGTGATTTTGATTTGGCATTTCATGATGATTCATGATGGTGAACACATTTTCATATACTTGTTAGTCTATGTCTTCTTTGGAAAAATGTTTATTCAGATCCTCTGTCCATTTTTTCATTAGATTATTTGTTTGGGTTTTTGTCTATTTCTTCCTATTGTGTTGTGTGAGCTTTTATATATATTTTGGACATTAACCCCTTCTCAGAAATATGATTTGTAAATATGTTATCCTTTGCTGTGCTAAAATAATTTGAAAACTAACAATTAAGTTTTATAAATTGGCTCTATATGGGGAAAAACACAAAAATTAATAGTTTTCCTTTATGAATAAAAGATTAAGTTGGAAAATAACATCAGAGAAAAGAAGAAATATTAGCAACAAAGTTTGTTAATGCCTAAATATGGATTTAACAAGGAAATAATAAAAAGTATAAGAAGAAACCTATACAGTCTAACTAAAGAACATATAGTAACAAATATACCACTTTGCTAGATGGGAGTATTATTAGATAAATTTAATAGTATTCCAAACAGAAGTTTGACATTTTTTTCTTTTTTCAATCTGACAAGTGGATACAAAAAAACTAAGAAAATTTTGAAAAAGATAATGAGAAAATGAGAAAGTATACGTCCTGCCAGATATTAAAATGTATCTCCTTATTATTATAAATATAAAGTCTCATAGGCACACAAGAGTTGAGAAGTAGTTTGGTGGACTAGAATAGAGTTCAGTATAATGCAAATTTATATTGGAATCTACATATGATACATTTTGCATTTCACATCAGTGGATAAAGGATGTTTTATTCAGTTAATAAATAGTTTTAGAGTAACTAATTGTCATACGAAAAAGAATAGTTGAATTATTACATCACACTTGTACCATAATAAATGACAGATCATTTAAGTTGTAAATGTGAAAACAACAGAACTATAACCATACTAGAAAAAATATAGAACTTTTTTATAACAGAATCAATATGAGTCAAAATAAGTCAGATACCATTCTCATCTATTGGTTTTACAAAATTGAAAAGGTTTAAGGTTGATTTAAAAGTGGAGAAACAGACACTCTCTTATATTGTTTATGGAAGCATAAACTGTTTAAAATGTTCATACTCTTTAACCCAGCAATCATACTTCTAAGAATCTATTCTTTAAAAATAATAGCAAGAATATGCTGCTAAAAATTTGTTTACAATAAGGAAACACTGGAAGCAACTAAACAATCCACAACTTAACAATCTTGTTTGTTTGTAATTAAATCATAATACGTCTCCACAATGTAATAATCTGCAGTCATTAAAAACAATCAGGTGGATAACCTGGAAATACATCATGAATATCCTGTTAAATGCTAAGAGCAATCTTCCAATTATTACATAGAGCATGGTCCCATTGACATGATTGCTGGGTTACAGCAAGGAGAGCATTGAAACTGGGTGATTATGCAACCCTCCATCGCCAGGCATCATGCCTCTGCAGTTATGGTAAGGCTTGTAATGAACAGTGTGTAGATAAAGAGACAGGGTAGTAACCCAATTAACTGATGACACCATAGAGAACAAGGAGATGTTAGAGCCAGAAAAACAGTTTCTAGGACATTATTCTCACCGCCTCACTTTAGCTGAAAGCAAGTGAAGTATAGGCCCTTGGCATATGATTTCACCCTTCATTCCAGGCTGGATACTGACAAGTTAATTGGAATTCTCAACCATACAGATGAGCTTTGATGAAAACCAACACCATGAGAGAAAGAAAAAACAAAACACAAAAGGAATTGATGTGGAGTAAAAATAATTATTTATGCAATCAGAAAAGATATTGAAAATAAAATTTAATTACTCTTAATATGATGCGGGTATTTCATCTAGGATGTATGGACAGGTGACTATGAAAAACAAACAATATATATTTTTTGAAATAAAAAAAAAACACTTGATATATAGCCTTAATAGCCATAGCTGAAGAGAAACCCAGTAGAAAAAAAGATGGAAGAACTTTCCCAGAACAACTCAAAAGTGCATAAAATTTAAAAATAGAAAAAAGAATTAAAAGACAGGGAGGACAATTCCCAGAAGGCCAACATCTATCTAGTATGATTTCCAGAAGAAAAGCCTGAAGAGGATAAAAAGAAAGCCATTGAATAAAATATCTGAGAGTATATAATCACAAAATAATTTACAGTGATCACAGTGAAGTGGAATTGAAGGGGGATGGGAATGGATAGAGAAAAGATTTTTAATGGTTAAGCATTCTGAGTGACTAAAATTTTGTGTGTAACACAAAGTATCATGTTACACACAAAATTTGAAAAGAGAGTTCCAGAAAAACATCTGCTTCACTGACTATACCAAAGCCTTTGACTATGTGAATCACAACAAACTGTGGAAAATTCTTCAAGAGATGTGAATACCAGACCATCTCACCTGACTCCTGACAAATCTGTATGCAGGTCAAGAAACAACAGTTAGAACTGTACATGGAACAATGGACTGGTTCCAAATCGGGAAAAGAGTATGTCAAGGCTGTATATTGTCACCCCCCTTATTTAACTTATATGCAGAGTACATCATGCGAAATGCCAGGCTGGATGAAGCACAAGCTGGAATCAAGATTGCTGGGAGAAATATCAATAACCTCAGATATGCAGATGACACCACCCTTATGGCAGAAAGCAAACTAAAGAGCCTCTTGATGAAAGTAAAAGAGGAGAGTGAAAAAGTGGCTTAAAACTCAGCATTCAGAAAACTAGGATGATGGCATCCAGTCCCATTACTTCATGGCAAATACATGGGGAAATAATGAAAACAATGAGACACTTTATTTTCTTGGGTTATGATATCACTGCAGATGGTGACTGCTGCCATGAGATTAAAAGATGCTTGCTCCTTGGAGGAAAAGCTATGACCAACCTAGACAGCATATTAAAAAGCAGAGACATTACTTTGCCGACAAAGTTCTGTCTAGTCAAAGCTATGGTTTTTCCAGTAGTTATGTATGGATGTGAGAGTTGGACCATGTAGAAAGCTGAGCATCAAAGAATTGATGCTTTTGAATTGTGGTGTTGGAGAAGACTCTTGAGAGTCCCTTGGACTGCTGCTGCTGCTAAGTCACTTCAGTCGTGCCGACTCTGTGCAATCCCATTAACAGCAGCCCACCAGGCTCCCCTGTCCCTGGGATTCTCTAGGCAAGAACACTGGAGTGGGTTGCCATTTCCTTCTCCAATGCATGAAAGTGAAAAGTGAAAGTGAAGTTGCTCAGTCGTGTCCCACGCTTAGTGATGCCATGGACTGCAGCCTACGAGGCTCCTCTGTCCATGGGATTCTCCAGGCAAGTACTGGAGTGGAGTGCCATTGCCCCTGGTCTGAAGGAAATGGAAATCAGTCCTGAATATTCATTGGAAGGACTGATGCTGAAACTGAAACTCCAATACTTTGGCCACTTGATGCAAAGAACTGACTTATCGGAAAAGACTCTGATGCTGGGAAAGATTGAAGGCCCAGGAGAAGAAGGGGAAGACAGAGGATGAGATGGTTGGATGGCTGGATGGCATTACTGACTCGATGGACATGAGTTTGAGCAAGCTTCAGGAGTTGGTAATGGACAGGGAAGCCTGACGTGCTGCAGTCCATGTGGTCACAAAGAGTTGGACATGACTGAGTGATTAAGCTGAACTGAAAATCTTACAATTATCTTTCTAGGGTACCCAGACATTGGAAGGACTGATGCTGAAACTGAAACTCCAATACTTTGGCCACTTGATCCTAAGAGTTGACTCATTTGAAAAGACCCTGATGCTGGGGAAAATTGAGGGCAGGAGGAGAAGGGGACGACAGAGCATGAGATGGTTGGATGGCATCACTGACTCGATGGACCTGGCTTTGGGTAGACTCTGGGAATTGGTGATGGACAGGGAGGCCTGGCATGCTATGGTTCATGGGGTCACAAAGAGTCGGACAGGACTGAGCAACTGAACTGAACTGAACTGAGGGAACCCAGATCAGGTAAATCTTTGCTAACTCTTAGGATTACTATTCTATTCTCCAATAGAAGTAAAAACCAAGTAAACAGAATACGTTTCATAATTCTATCATAAAAAGACTTAATTCAGCATGAGTCTACCTCTACTGATTTTAATAAAACAGGTGACAATTGTAACACAAAGAATTTGCTTTACTACAATCATTCTCATGGCTGTTTGTTTTGTTTGGTAACATTCTCAAATAGATGAGGCCAAGTCATCATAACAAGAAGTGGAATCTTGAAGAGGTTATCTGCATCATTCTAGGAGACCTCCTACTTATCATATTTGGACATTTATTCCAAATGTTTGATTTGTTAATATACTCTAACCATTTTCTGCTGCTGCTGCTGCTAAGTCACTTCAGTCGTATCCGACTCTGTGTGACCCCATAGACGGCAGCCCACCAGGCTCCCCCGCCCCTGGGATTCTCCAGGCAAGAACACTGGAGTGGGTTGCCATTTCCTTCTCCAATGCATGAAAGTGAAAAGTGAACGTGAAGTCGCTCAGTCGTGTCCGACTCTTCGAGACCCCATGGACTGCAGCCTACCAGGCTCCTCTGTCCATGGGATTTTCCAGGCAAGAGTACTGGAATGGGGTGCCATTGCCTACTCCAAACCATATTCTAGTACTTTTTAATTATTACAACTATAGTCTTATCGTAAATGAAGAATGAGAATCCCTCTGTCTTTTTAGATAACCACAAGTCACAGCCAAACAACAAAATAGTGAAGTGGGTTTCCTCTCCAATAAACTAATAAGAGGACATAGTAAAGTTTCTCAGTTGTGTCCGACTCTTTGCGACCATATGGACTGTAGCCTACCAGGCTTCTCTGTCCATGTGATTTTCCAGGCAAGAGTACTGGAGTGGGTTGCCATTTCCTTCTCCCGGGGATCTTCCCGACCCAGGGATGGAACACAGGTCTCCCGCATTGCAAGCAGATATTTTACCCTCTGAGCCACCAGGGAAGCTCCAATAAGAGGATGAGGATTTTAACTGTGTATTTGTTTAAAGGGATGTCAGGTAGGACTCTATGTAATTTCATCTGCCACTTCTATCACTATCTATCTTTGCATCAAAATTCTATTTTGGGGTTCCCAAATGAAATATAAACATTCTCACCTAGTGATAAACATAGGAATACCACCATTTCCCATACATATTTATTGAGTGGGGAAAAAAAAAAAAATACTTGAGAATAGTATCCAAGACAGAATTTCTGCCAGGATCCAGGGACCAGAACAGACTGAGGCCACAGAACCAACAAAAAAGGCTCTGACAACAGAAGTAAGCACAAAAGACAATTCAGTTCAGTTGCTCAGTCATGTCCGACTCTTTGTGACCCCATGAATCGCAGCACGCCAGGCCTCCCTGTCCATCACCAACTCCTGGAGTTCACTCAAACTCATGTCCCTCAAGTCGGTGATGCCATCCAGCCATCTCATCCTCTGTCTTCCCCTTCTTCTCCTGCCCCCAATCCCTCCCAGCATCAGAGACTTTTCCAATGAGTCAATTCTTCACATGAGGTGGCCAAAGTATCGGAGTTTCAGCTTTAGCATCACTCCTTCCAAAGAAAGCCCAGGACTGATCTCTTTTAGAATGGACTGGTTGGATCTCCTTGCAGGCCAAGGGACTCTCGAGAGTCATCTCCAACACCACAGTTCAAAAGCATCAGTTCTTCGGCACTCAGCTTTCTTCACAGTCCTACATTCACCATACATGACCACTGGAAAAACCATAGCCTTGACTAGACGAACCTTTGTTGGCAAAGTAATGTCCCTGCTTTTAAATATGCTATCTAGGTGGGTCATAACTTTCCTTCCAAGGAGTAAGTATCTTTTAATTTCATGGCCGAAATCACCATCTGCAGTGATTTTGGAGCCCCCCAAAATAAAGTCTGACACTGTTTCCACTGTTTCCCCATCTATTTCCCATGAAGTGATGGGACCAGATGCCATGATCTTCGTTTTCTGAATGTTGAGCTATAAGCCAACTTTTTCACTCTCCTCTTTCACTTTTAACTAAAAAGAGGCTTTTTAGTTCCTCTTCACTTTCTGCCATAAGGGTGGTGTCATCTGCATATCTGAGGTTATTGATATTTCTCCCGGCAATCTTGATTCCAGCTTGTGCTTCTTCCAGCCCAGTGTTTCTCATGAGGTACTCTGCATATAAGTTAAATAAGCAGGGTGACAATATACAGTCTTGACGTACTCCTTTTCCATGTCCAGTCTGTTGTTCCATGTCCAGTTCTAACTGTTGCTTTCTGACCTGCATACAGATTTCTCAGGAGGCAGATCAGGTGGTCTGGTATTCCCATCTCTTTCAGAATTTTCCACAGTTGATTGTGATCCACACAGTCAAAGGCTTTGGCATAGTCAATAAAGCAGAACTAGATGTTTTTCTGGAACTCTCTTCTTTTTTCCATGATCCAGCAGATGTTGGCAATTTGATCTCTGGTTTCTCTGCCTTTTCTAAAACCAGCTTGAACATCTGGAAGTTCATTGTTCATGTATTGCTGAAGCCTGGCTTGGAGAATTTTGAGCATTACTTTACTAGCATGTGAGATGAGTGCAATTGTGCGGTCGTTTGAGCATTCTTTGGCATTGCCTTTCTTTGGGATTGGAATGAAAACACCTTTTCCAGTCCTGTGGCCACTGCTGAGTTTTCCAAATTTGCTGGCATATTGAGTGCAGCACTTTCACAGCATCATCTTTTAGGATTTGAAATAGCTCAACCGGAATTCCATCAGCTCCACTAGCTTTGTTCGTAGTGATGCTTCCTAAGGCCCACTTGACTTCACATTCCAGCATGTCTGGCTTAGGTCAGTGATCACACTATTGTGATTATCTTGGTCATGAAGATCTGTTTTGTATAGTTCTTCTGTGTATTCTTGCCACCTCTTCTTAATATCTTCTGTTTTTGTTAGGTCCATACCATTTCTGTCCTTTATCGAGCCCATCTTTGCATGAAATGTTCCCTTGATATCTCTAATTTTCTTGAAGAGATCTCTAGTCTTTCCCATTCTGTTGTTTTCCTCTATTTCTTTGCATTGATCACTGAGGAAGGCTTTCTTATCTCTTCTTTCTATTCTTTGGAACTCTGCATTCAGATGCTTGTATCTTTCCTTTTTTCCTTTGCTTTTCGCGTCTCTTCTTTTCACAACTACTTGTAAGGCCTCCCCAGACAGCCATTTTGCTTTTTTGCGTGTCTTTTCCAAGGGGATGGTCTTGATCCCTGTCTCCTGTACAATGTCACTAACCTCCGTCCATAGTTCATCAAGCACTCTATCAGATCTGGTCCCTTAAATCTATTTCTCACTTCCACTGTATAATCATAAGGAATTTGATTTAGGTCATACCTGAATGGTCTGGTGGTTTTCCCAGACTTAATTTCTTCAATTTAAGTCTGAATTTGGCAATAAGGAGTTCATGATCTGAGTCACAGTCAGCTCCCAGTCTTGTTTTTGCTGACTGTATAGAGCTCCTCCATATTTGGCTGCAAAGAATATAATCAGTCTGATTTCAGTGTTGACCATCTGGTGATGTCCATGTGTAGTCTCCTCTTGTGTTGTTGGAAGAGGGTGTTTGCTATGACCAGTGCGTTCTCTTGGCAAAACTCTATTAGCCTTTGCCCTGCTTCATTCCGTATTCCAAGGCCGAATTTGCCTGTTACCCCAGGTGTTTCTTGACTTCCTACTTTTGCATTCCAGTCCCCTATAGTGAAAAGGGCATTTTTTTTGGTTGTTAGTTCTAAAAGGTCTTGTAGGTCTTCACAAAACCGTTCAACTTCAGCTTCTTCAGCATTACTGGTTAGGGCATAGACTTGGATTACTGTGATATTGAATGGTTTGCCTTGGAAACGAACAGAGTTCATTGTGTCATTTTTGAGATTGTATCCAAGTACTGCATTTCGGACTCTCTTGTGGACCATTATGGCTACTGCATTTCTTCTAAGGGATTCCTGCCTGCAGTAGTAGATATAAATTCACCCATTCCAGTCCATTTTAGTTCGCTGATTCCTAGAATGTCGACATTCACTCTTGCCATCTCCTGTTTGACCACTTCCAATTTGCCTTGATTCATGGACCTAAGATTCCAGGTTCCTATGCAATATTGCTCTTTACAGCATTGGACCTTGCTTCTATCTCCAGTCACTTCCATAACTTGGAATTGTTTTTGTTTTGGTTCCATCCCTTCATTCTTTCTGGAGTTATTTCTCCACTGATCTCCAGTAGCATATTGGGCACCTACCCACCTGGGGAGTTTCTCTTTCAGTATCCTATCATTTTGCCTTTTCATACTGTTTATGGTGTTCTCAAGGCAAGAATACTGAAGTGGTTTGCTATTCCCTTCTCCAGTGGACCACATTCTGTCAGACTTCTCCACCATGACCCACCTATCTTGGGTGGCCCCACACGGCATGGCTTAGTTTCATTGAGTTAGACAAGGCTGTGGTCCGTGTGATTAGACTGACTAGTTTTCTGTGATTATGCTTTGTGTGTCTGCCCTCTGATGCCTCTCACAACACCACCATCATACTTGTGTTTCTCTTACTTTGGACGTGGAGTATCTCTTCACGGCTGCTCCAGCAAAGCGCAGCCACTGCTCCTTACCTTGGTCGAGGGGTATCTCCTCACAGCTGCCCCTCCTGACCTTGAATGTGGAGTTTCACATTCGCCCCTCCTCTCAGCCCTCCTGCACCCACGTAGCCACCACTCCTTGGACGTGGGGTTGCTCCTCTCGGCCGCCACCCCTGACCAACAAAAGACAATGTCCCTCAAATTAAAGTTTGGCTTTTCCATCAGGTAAGTAGACATTAGAAGAGGCCTGACTTGAAGGTGAAAAAATTTAGAAGTTTAAGTGAGCTGTAATATCTGCAATTTTTGAAATTTTTAAATGAAATCACAAATAACGAAGAAACCAATAATCATGAGAAGTCTGGAGGTTAAAAAAAAAGAAGAAGAAGAACAAATTACTTCATAGTTATTTCAACAGCAGTTTCTCCGCACTGTCAGTGCCTTACCAACTTCTTGGGATGAAATGCTTGTGCTAATGCATGCAGGAGCTGGAAATCTGGCCAAATTCTTCACATAGTAACTTTGCTTCTCTACTTTTCTCCTGCTACGAAAGCTGGATCCCTCCAGTGATATGTACCAACATCACCAAAACTAAATATAAAACAAATGCACACAAGTAATGTCAGTGCTGAAGTGATGTGAACTGTGACAGGAGTTTTACTTTTTATAGTGTTCCCCTGAAACAACTCCAAAGCCTCAGTTCCATCATGGCTGGGTTTTAGAGGTTTAGTCCTTTAGAGGGAAAGCCATCTATCCTGCTGTTCCCCTGCAGGTGATGGAACACTGCAAAGCTCTATTATCTCGAAAGCATGTCTTTGGTTAATTCTCAAGACCTCATTTCTCAATCCAGCGGTGTGGTTTAACAACTGCATGTGTTCTTCAGAATCAGAATTACAGTCCACAGGGAATCCAGATCCCCTGGTTCCTTTTAAGTCCTTTTCTGTGTACTTTGAGACAAAACATTTGGAGGCATGACCCATGTAAAATATCACTTAGCTCAGAAAAAAAGCTTTTACTTCTCCAGAGGCAGTTGAGGTAAAAGGAGCCAGTCTTGGTCTCCTTAAACATCTGTGAGTCATTTTCCCACCTAGAAGTTAGACGTTGTTATCTCCCACCCATGGGGAAGTCAGAAGTCCAGTGGCCTTTCTCTCCTTCCACCATTGTTTCAAAGGCTGATTGTATATTAATTGTTGACATTTGACTATGAATGATTTTAATCATTATAATTGTTCTTGGGAAATTTGCATTTAAGCCTTGCTTCTAAATTGTGTAAAAGTTACATAAAAAATATTTTGTTCCTTATTAAGTTTAGGCATCATATAAAACTTGGCTATGATGAATTATCATCATATTCATGATCTTTTCTCTTACATGAAAGAGGAAATAAGCAGAAGCCAGACTAGACTATGGCCATGACTGAGGGAGCCCAGAGCTGACAGAAAGCACAATATTGTGGGTCCAGGCAGTGTGCCCAACTTCCGCACCCAGGGCTGGCCTACTCAGGCTTCACTCCTCATGCCCTGTGCTTCCTCTCTTCTGCTGCTGCTGCTGCTAAGTCGCTTCAGTCATGTCCGACTATGTGCGACCCGATAGATGGCAGCCCACCAGCCTCCCCTGTCCCTGGGATTCTCCAGGCAAGAACACTGGAGTGGGTTGCCATTGCCTTCTCCAGTTCATGAAAGTGAAAAGTGAAAGTGAAGTCACTCAGTCGTGTCCGACTCTTAGCAACCCCATGGACTCTTGCCTGGGAAAGCCTCTCCTCTAGGGACCCGTTATTCTTTTACTTGAGAACCCAATATCTCAGTGATCCAAACCCATTTACAATGGGGGGAGGGGGTGGTGGTCAGAACCTAGAATCTTTCATAGAGAGTGAAGTAAGTCAGAAAGAGAAAAAAAAATATCATGTATTAATACATATATATGGAAGCTAGATAAAAGGTATCAGTTCAGTTCAGTTCAGTCGCTCAGTCATGTCCAACTCTTTGCGACCCCATGAATCACAGCACGCCAGGCCTCCCTGTCCATCACCAACTCCCTGAGTTCACTCAGACTCACATCCATCGAGTCAGTGATGCCATCCAGCCATCTCATCCTCTGTCGTCCCCTTCTCCTCCTGCCCCCAATCCCTCCCAGCATCAGAGTCTTTTCCAATGAGTCAACTCTTCGCATGAGGTGGCCAAAGTACTGGAGTTTCAGCTTTAGCATCATTCCTTCCAGAGAAATCCCAGGGCTGATCTACTTCAGAATGGACTGGTTGGATCTCCTTGCAGTCCAAGGGACTCTCAAGAGTCTTCTCCAACACCACAGTTCAAAAGCAGCAATTCTTCGGCACTCAGCCTTCTTCACAGTCCAACTCTCACATCCATACATGACCACAGGAAAAACCATATAGATGAATCTATTTGCAGGGCAGAAATAGAAGTGCAGTCATAGAGAACGAACTTGTGGTCATAGCAGGGGAAGAAGGGGGTAAGACAAATTGAGAGAGTAGTACTGGCATATATACATTAACATGTGTAAAACAGATAACTAGTAAAGAAGCTGCCATATTAACACAGGGAGCCCAGCCTGGTGCTCTGTGATGACCTAGAGGGGTGGGATGGCGGTGGAGGATCAAGAAGGGGAATACGTGTATATATAGCTGATTCATGTTGAGGTACAGCAGAAAGTAACCCAGCATTGTAAATAAACTATATTCCAATTTAAAACATTTTAATTAAAAAAAAAAAAAACAATTTACCCTGTGCTTTCTTCTCTCTATCATGTTTATCTAAATTCCCAGGTGCTTAGGGAGCACCGTGTCCATAGGGCCTAGAAGTTCTACTTCCTTAAATCCATCATTTCACAAATTACTCAACGTGAAATTTTAGTTGTGTACAAAGGTCAGGAAGATTTCAGAATGAAAACAGTGACATGAATACAAGGAGGAAGAGTGTAACACTAGTACCCTCAAACCCAACAGTGAAGTGCACCCATGTATTCCTCCTCCTCCCCTTCTTCCCTACCTCCTCCCAGCCTTGAAGAGCCAGAGACAACCCAGTGGAGGAGAGAGCAAAGCTCAAAGCAGGAAAGGGGAGAGAACTCCACCGACAGAGCCCTCACCTCTTCCGCCTCATGTCTTACCTGTTGACCAGGCCAGAGCTGAGAGAGGTTGTTTAGCTCTAAATGTAGCATCAGTATGAATACAATGGATGGAATCTGTCACTGATGTGAGGCAGTTTTTAAGTTTGAAAACATTGGGGTTCTTTTATACTCAGAAAGAATAGAATTAGGAGATGAGTCTGAGATAGCAAATAGGGTAAAAAAAAATTGAACTATTTCACTGAGTAGTTAAAGGGACAGGAGAAACAAAAATAGTTGATCAGCATGCACCCTAAGGCCTGGCGCACACCACTTTGAGGTAAGCAGTAGTTTGTTTTCATTTAGGAGCACTATTTCAGCCACAACTGTCTATGGAGTATGATGACCATGGTGCTGATATTTATATTCTTTCCTCTGTCATTGGCTTTGGAGAAAGGAAATGCACTCCAGAGACCCATATGATGGGTATGCTGAATAAGGAGCCAAAAAGTGTTCAGCACAATAATGACTGACACTGATAATTCATGTTAAAGATTGATGAAAGAGCAAAATATAACAAGAAAAACAATATTTTTATTATAAAAACTCTATCCCCAGTCCAGTATGGAAACAGTCCGTGGGGAGTGCTGTAGGCTTAGAGGAGCAGAGACAAAGTTTTGAGGAATTTGAGAATGAGCATTTTCTCTCTTTAAATACAGAAAAGGAGACTGTCTGTAGAATTATTTGTGGAATGGCCACAAGGCTGCTGTCAGAAGTACAGGGCGCCACCAGATGTCTTTTTCTAAAACAATGGATTCTAGGGATTTAGCTCATAAAATAAAATTGTTAGGGGAAGCACACTGATTGAAGCCGCCCACCCTGGCCAGGCACCATAGTAACCATTTGCATGAGTTGTTTTACTACAGGAGGTCCTGGTAAAGAGCACGTAACTAATAAGCCTCCACCAACTGGAAGAGTTCGGGAAAGGTAAAAAGGAGACACCACATGTCCAACTACCTCCCAGAATCCTCTCTGGCATCCATCTTGGCTGAACAAGGTGTGCACCACCAGGAAAGGCTCTGAGTCAGAATAACTGGCTAAAGACAACCTGGAAATTAATCCCATCACCATAAAACCCAAGACTGCAAGCCATGTGACAGAGCGGTCCTCCTGGGTTCCCTTACCCTACTGCTCTCCACCCGGGTGCCCTTTCCCAATAAAATCTCTGGCTTTGTCAGCACATGTGTCACCTCAGATAATTCATTTCTGAGTGTTAGACAAGAGCCCACTTTCGGGCCCTGGAAGGGGTCCCCCTTCCTGCAACAAAATTACTACGGTTCAGACTCCGGTTCTGGTGATTTTAAAACATGTCAGCAAGTTCTTTGACAGTGTTCTCATCAAGAAGCAAAGTCTAAATCTTCTCCCCTTGGATATACACTGACCTTGGTGATTCGTTTAAACAACAAAAGCATCAGTGACGCTACATGGATTTTGAGTATCAGTCACAAAGAGACTGACTTCCACCTAGCTCTTTCTTGGAACATGGACTCAGAGCGCTGAATGACCATGTGAGAATTCCAACTTCTCTGAAGATACCATACTGAACAGAAACAGGAGAACACAGAGAGAGATGCATGAAAAGCCTCAGCTGTTAGAGTCTTGCCAGCTCAGGGGCAACAGGTGAATGAGAAGCTGCTAGATAATTCTGGTCCCAGTCACTGTGCTGTTCCTAGAAGAAGAAACCATTCTAGGATTGTTGTTGTTTATTCACTAAGTCATGGACTGTTTCCTGACAGGCTGCTCTGTACATGAGATTATCCAGGCAAGAATACTGGAGTGAGTTGCTACTTCCTTCTCCAAGAGATCTTCCCAACTCAGGCATAGAACCCACGTCTTGTGCATTGGCAGGTGGATTCTTTATAGTCCGTAAATATTTCAATTTAATGTGCACTTTCATAATTACTAGTTAGTTTGAACAGCTTTTCAGTTTGATGGTCCCTGGCTAATCATTGCCCATTTGAGTATTTTGCCTATTTGTTCTGGAATTGCTTGTGCTTTCTTTTTTTTTAGGAGTATTTTTTATAGAATTTTGATACTAATCCTTTCAGCTTACATAGTTGCAAATATTGTCACCTTTTTGGTCACTTGTATTTTTAGTTTTTTATTGAACCCAATGATAAAAGATTTTGGTTTTAATTTTTTTCTTGAAATATAAAGAGTACAAATCTTAAGTGTACAGATCAATGAGTTTTTATATATCTATATACTTGTGGTGTGCATACTCAGTCATGTCTGACTCTTTGTGACCCCATGGACTGTAGCCTGCCAGGCTTCTCTGTCCATGAAATTTTCCAGGCAAGAACACTGGAGTGGGTTGCCATTTCCTTCTCCAATGCATGAAAGTGAAAAGTGAAAGTGAATTCACTCAGTCCTGTCTGACTCTTCACGACCCCATGGACTGCAGCCTACCAGGCTCCTCCATCCATGGGATTCTCCAGGCAAGAATACTGGAGTGGGGTGCCATTGCCTTCTCCATATCTATATACTTGGGAGGGTATATAAAAGATATACACTTTTATATGTCTATATACAATAGGGAAGGAACACCCCCCACTCATCCACAGAAAATTGGATTAAAGAATTATTGAGCATGGCTCCCAAGCATCAGAATAAGACCCAGTTTCCCCCTCAGTCATCTCTCCCATTAGGAAGCTTCTATAATCCTTTTATCCTTATCCATCAGCAGGCAGACAGAATGAAAACCACAATCACAGAAAACTAACCAATCTGATCACATGGACCACAGTCTTGACTAACTCAATGAAACTATAAGTGAAGCCATGTAGGGCCACCCAAGATGGACGGGTCATGGTAGAGAGTTCTGACAAAACGTGGTCCACTGGAGAAGGGAATGGCAAACCAGTATTTTTGCCTTGAGAACCCCATGAACAGCATGAAAAGGCAAAAAGACAAGACACTGAAAGATTAACTCCACAGGTCGGTAGGTGCACAATATGCTACAGAGATCAGTGGAGAAATACTACAGAAAGAATGAACAGATGGAGCCAAAGCAAAAACAACACCCAGTTATGGATGTGACTGTTGATGGAAGTAAAGCCTGATGTTATAAAGAGCATTATTGCATAGGAACTTGGAGCGTTAGGTCCATGAAGGCCATCAAGGCCTTGTCCATCAAGGCAAATTGAAAGTGGTCAAACAGAAGATGGCAAGAGTGAACATCAACATTTTAGGAATCAGTGAACTAAAATTGACTGGAATGGATGAACTGAAATCAGATCACCATTATATCTACTACTGTGGTCAAGAAGCCCTTAGAATAAAAGGAGTAGCCATCATAGTCAATAAAAGACTCTGAAATGCAGTTCTTGGATGCAATCTCAAAAAGGACAGAATGATCTCTGTTCATTTCCAAGGCAAAGCATTCAATATCACAGTAATCCAAGTCTATGCCCTGACCAGGAATGTTGAAGAAGCTGAAATGAATGCTTCTATGAAGAACTACAAGACCTTCTAGAACTAACACCCCAAAAGTGATGTCCTTTTCATTATATGGGACTAGAATGCAAAAGTAGGAAATCAAGAGATATCTGGACTAACAGGCAAATTTGGCCTTGGAGTACAAAATGAAGCAGGTCAAGGGCTAACAGAGTTTTGCAAACAGAACATACTGATCATAGCAAACACCCTCTTTCAACAATATAAGAGAAGACTCTACAAATGGACATCAGAGATGGTCAATACCAAAATCAGATTGATTATATTCTCTGCAGCTGAAGGTGGAGAAGCTCTATACAGACAGCAAAACAAGACCCAGAGCTGACTGTGGCTCAGATCATGAATTCCTTATTGCCAAATTTAGTTTTAAATTGAAGAAAGTAGGGAAAATCACTAGACTATTCAGGTATGACCTATATCAAATCCCTTATGATTATACAGTGGAAGTGCGAAATAGAGTCAAGGGATTAGATTTGATAGAGTACCTGAAGAACTATGGAGAGAGGTTCATGACATTGTACAAGAGGCAGTGATCAAGACCATCCCCAAGAAAAAGAAATGCAAAAATGCAAAATGGTGTCTGAGGAGGCCTTACAAATAGCTGAGAAAAGACAAGAAGTGAAAGGCAAAGGAGAAAAAGAAAGATATACTCATTTGAATGCAGAGTTTCAAAGAATAACAAGGAGAGATAAAAAACCTTCCTCAGTGATCAATGCAAAGAAATAGAAGAAAAAAATAGAAAGGGAAAGACTAGAGATAATTTTCCTCAAGAAAATTAGCGATACCAAGGGAACACTTCATGCAAAGATAGGCGCAATAAAGGACAGAAACAGTATGGGCCTAACAGAAGCAGAAGATATTAAGAAAAGGTAGCAAGAAAACACAGTTGAACTATACAAAAAAGATCTTCACAACCCGGATAAAAATGATGGTATGATCATTCATCTAGAGCTAGACATCCTGGAATGTGAAGTCAAGTGGGCCTTAGGAAGAATCAGTACGAACAAAGCTAGTGGAGGTGATAAAATTCCAATTGAGCTATTTCAAATCCTAAAAGATGATGCTGTGAAAGTGCTGCACTCAATATGCCAGCAAATTGGGAAAACTCAGCAGTGGCCACAGGATTGGAAAAGGTCAGTTTTCATCCCAATCCCAAAGCAAGGCAATGCCAATGAATGTTCAAACTACTGCACAATTGCACTCATCTCACATGCTAACAAAGTAATTTTCAAAATTCTCCAAGCCAGGCTTCAACAGTATGTAAACTGTGAACTTTCAAATGTTCAAACTGGATTTAGAAAAGGCAGAGGAACCAGAGATCAAATTGCCAACATCCACTGGATAATCAAAAACACAAGAGAGTTCCAGAAAAACATCTACTTCTGATATATTGACTAAGCCAAAGCCTTTGACTGTGTGGATCACAACCACCTGTGGAAAACTCTTCAAGAGATGGGAATACTAGACCACCTGACCTGCATCCTCAGAAATCTGTATGCAGGTCAAGAAGCAACAGTACTGAACATGAAACAACAAACTGGTTCCAAATCGGGAAAGGAGTATGTCAAGGCTGTATATTGTCACCCTGCTTATTTAACTTCTATGCAGAGTACATCATGAGAAACTCTGGGCTGGAAGAAGCACAAGCTGGAATCAAGATTGCCAGGAGAAATATCAATAACTTCAGATATGCAGATGACACCAATCTTATGGCAGAAAGTGAAGAAGAACTAAAGAGCCTCTTGATGAAAGTGAAAGAGGAGAGTGAAAAAGTTGGCTTAAAGCTCAACATTCAGAAAACTAAGATCATGGCATCCAGTCCCATCACTTCATGACAAATAGATGGGGAAACAGTGGAAATAGTGTCAGACTTTATTTTTTGGGGGCTCCCAAATCACTGCAGATGGTGATTGCAGCCATGAAATTAAAAGATGCTTACTCCTTGGAAGGAAAATTATGATCAACCTAGACAGCATATTAAAAAGCAGAGATGTTACTTTGTCAACAAAAGTCCATCTAGTCAAGGCTATGGTTTTTCCAGGAGTCATGTATGGATGTGAGAGTTGGATTATAAAGAAAGCTGAGCACTGATGAATTGATGCTTTTGAACTGTGGTATTGGAGAAGACTTTTGAGAGTCCCTTGGCCTGCAAGGAGATTCAACCAGTCCATCCTAAAGGAGATCAGTCCTGGGTGTTCATTGGAAGGACTGATGCTAAAGCTGAAACTCCAATATTTTGGCGATCTGATATGAAGAGCTGACTCATTTGAAAAGACCCTGATGCTGGAAAAGATTGAGGGCAGGAGGAGAAGGGGATGACAGAGGATGAGATGGTTGGATGGCATCACCGACTCAATGGACATGGTTTTGGGTAGACTCTGGCAGTTGGTGATGGATAGGGAAGCCTGGTGTGCTGCGGTTCATGGGGTCGCAGAGTCGTACACAACTGAGCGATTGAACTGTACTGATATGGATTTTTGTTGGCAAAGTGATGTCTCTACTTTTTATATGCTGTCAAGGTTTGTCACAGCTTTTCTTTCTAGGAGCAAGCGTCTTTTAATTTCATGGCTGCAGTCACCACCTGCAATGATTTTGGAGCCCAAGAAAATAGTCTGTCACTGTTTCTACCTTTTCCCCATCGATTTGCCATGAAGTGATAGAACCGGATGTCATGATCTTAGTTTTTGGAATGTTCTAAGCCAGCTCCTTCATGCTTCTCCTTCACTTTCATCAAGAGGCTCTTCAGTTCCTCTTGTTTCTGCCCCTAGATTGATATCATCTGCATATCTAAGGTTATTGATATTTCTCCTGGCAATCTTGAATCCAGCTTGTGATTCATCCAACCTGACATTTCACATAATGTACTCTGCGTGCAAGTTAAATAAGCAGTGCAACCGTATATGCTTGGTATGTCAGTTCTTTAATTTTAGATACTCTAGTGGGAGAAAAGTGCTCATTGTGGTTTTAATGTTTGCATTTCCTCAATGATGTTGAAGGTATTTGAATATGCTTACTTATTACTCTTTTGCAGTTTCTGCTTGTCTTGTTTACAGAATTATTTTCTACTCCAATACCATAAAAGCTTTTCCTTTAAAAAATATTTAGCTTTTTATTTGTAGTATATGATATACTTGGAACATATGTTTGTACATGGTAAGAAGTTTTATAGGTATAACTATGGAAACATTACAGTGCCATTTATTGATAGTCCATCCTTGTTCTACTGGTTTGGAATGCTTTCTTTGTCTTGCTTACAATAGCTTTTATAATAATGTGCAATTAATACAATGTCAGATATAGGTCAAAAAGAGAAAAGAAGAAACCATTAGAACTCATATAAACAAACCTGTGTAGATCTAAGAACTCAGTATATGACTTTTGATGATCTTTATTATTCATTCCTATTTCACTTCACTAACTTTCTAATCTTTATTATATTCTATGAGGCTGCTTTCTATTTTAATTTTCTCTAACTTCTCTAACTTCTTTAGTTGAATGCCTCAATCATTATTTATCACTCTGATTCCTTTTCAAATGAATTTAAGCTCAAACATTTCCTTTAGTGCTTAAACAGCATCTGGCAAGTTTTGTTATATAATATATTCATTGTTATCCAGTATTAAATACTTTATAATTTACATTTTGATTTCTACTTTGGCCCATGAATAATTTAGAAATGTATTGTGATAATTTCCTAATGTATAAAGTATTTTGATTATATTTTTGTATTAAAGATATTAATTTTTATTTACCTCATTATTTTTATTTGTTTACCTGGTCAGGGAATATTATCTGCATAATATTGATGTACTTGCATCTTTAAGACTTTTTCAGGATGAGAATATAATTAATTTTGGTATATTCCATGTTTTCTTGAAAAGAACATATATTTTTAAAATATTGAGTACAGGTTCTATAAAATTCCATGGGTTAAGGAGGTTAATTGAAATGCTCAAGTCTTCTACAGTCTAATTAATATTTCATTGGCTTAATATATTATTAACTGAATTGGGCTTAAAAGTCTTCATTATACTTGACACAAAAATGGAAATAAACACATATATTTCGGGGCTATATTATCAGTGCATACTAGTTCAAGATTGTTATAGTGTTCTGGTGAATTGTTTCTTTTACCTATCTGTTATTATTATAAACAAGGGAGCACATTTTTTCCTAAAAGTTCAATTTGGTATTATTATTTTATTACATGACTATTATTATAAAATTTTATTATTTATATATAAATATTATATATAATTATATAATTTTATTAAACCCATATTTTTTCTTATTGTTTCCATTTCTTTCATGATTTCAAATAATTTCTTTTTCAGTCTTTTCAGATTGTTCATTAAACAAAGTTCTGGAGATTCTGCTCCTCTCTTTAGTCATCTCCTGTGTTTTGTCATTTTTGTGTGGATTTCTGTGTGACCTCGATTATATAGTCTAATTCTAGGGTGATTTTGCAAAGGCTTCTGCAAGATAGTCAAGAGTATCCCCAGCATGGGGCCAATTTTTATGTTAATCTCTCATTTTGGAGTTTCAGGGTCAGCTATCGAGTATAAATTTGACTTCTTAACTTGTAAAATGATTAACTAGAAATTTTGATTTCTCAGAAAAGACTATTATTGCTGTGTTTCACTTTCATTTTCACTCAGGTCTTAGAGAAAGCTCCTTTCTTTCCAGTTCCTTACTGGATACAGATTTTTTTCCCCCGCTTCTTATATTATTTCTCTCAATAGCATAGCTCTTCAAGGGTAGTGATATTGACTTTTGTACTGATATGGCTCAAACGGCTCATAAGATCCCAGGCCTCATGTTCATTTGTCATATGAATCTTAAAATTCAGCTCATTGGTTTCTACCAGAATTGAGATCTTCATAAACCGCATGGTGAATTAGCGCACTTAGCACTGTAATGGTCAGTTGCCTCTCGAGTTTTGGCACCTAGGCACTTCCCTTTCTTCTTTTGAACTCATTCGTGCATTTACAAATTATTTTATCTGCGTTTGCAAAAGAAGGAGAATCACATATTTGTTTATTTTAATTAGGAGTCTTTCTGGAATCATCCTTCTTACCTGTTACATATTGAAATTTAAGAGGTATACCTATTAATTCCCTATTTCCACACTGAAATACAAACTATTATAACTGTAAGAAGGGATTTTACATGGTGGCAAAGAATAAGGATTGCAGAAATTATCTACAAAGTGGGTTTCCCTGGTAGCTCAGCTCGTAAAGAATCCGTCTGCAATGCAGGAGACCCTGGTTCGATTCCTGGGTCACCCCGGTTCAATTCCTGGGTCACCCCGATTCAATTCCTGGGTTGGGAAGATCCCCTAGAGAAGGGATAGGCTACCCACAACAGTATTCTACGGCTTTCCTGGTGGCTCAGATGATAAAGAATCTGCCTGCAATGCAGGAGAACTGGGTTCAGTCCCTGGGTTGGGAAGATCCCCTGGAGAAGGGAACAGCTACCCACTCCAGAATTCTGGCCTGGAGAATTCCTTTGAAAGAGGAGCCTGGCAGGCTATAGTCTACGAAGTATGTCCAAATTATATAAAATAAAAAAGTGTTCAAAATGTATTTTGTTCCACTATTTCATTCACACTCGAGGTGGTACAAATTTGACTCATTATTTAATACATTTATATATATATTAATACAGTTGGAATAGAAACATATAGTTACACATTATTGGTTAAGTGCCCAGCTTAAACTAGTAACTACTTTCAAGTATATAACATATGTGTTCTGTGAATTCATTTTACCATGTTCCTAAAAAATGCAATTTGAAAAAATGATAAACTGAAAACACTATAGGAAACATATATGCAAAAATGAGTGAAAATCTATTTCATTCCTCTTCATTATTTTAATCACAACTTTTCAAAACAAAAACATGAATCTATTTTCCTGCAATGTTTTATTAGGGAAGTATGAAAGCAGAATTGTAAAGGAGGAGAGAGAAAATTCCTAGGATGACTGATACTGTGTTGCTTCCAGGCAGACAAAGGAATATATGGCCCAAATGAGATTTAAAGAACTAGATTTTTTATTCTTAAATTGTTTCTAATATGTTCTAACAACTAAACTATTTAAACTACCACTTCTTAGTCAGTATTAACTTTTGCAAGAAAAGGATTTTCTTACAATTTTTTTTCAAAATTATTGAATAATTTGCTTCACAAAATGCTTTGAGCTTCACATAAGAAAGTTAATGTGCATCTTGATTCCTTTTTCTATTACAGGTATTTGATTTCTGCTAATCCATAGGAAAACTTCAACCCACTTCTCCTAGAGTAGGTATCTGACAAATGATTACATGGAAAAAGAGGAGAGTGGAAAAAGTTGGCTTAAAACTCAACATTTAGAAACGAAGATTGTGGCATCAGGTCCCATCACTTCATGGGAAATAGATGGGGAAACAGTGGAAACAGTGTCAGACTTTATATTTTGAGGCTCCAAAATCACTGCAGATGGTGACTGCAGCCATGAAATTAAAAGACGCTTATTCCTTGGAAGAAAAGTTATGACCAACCTAGATAGCATATTCAAAAGCAGGGACATTATTTTGCCAACAAAATTCTGTCTAGTCAAGGCTATGGTTTTTCCAGTGGTCATGTATGGATGTGAGAGTTGGACTGTGAAGAAAGCTGAGAGCCGAAGAATTGATGCTTTTGAACTGTGGTGTTGGAGAAGACTCTTGGAGAGTCCCTTGGACTGCAAGGAGATACAACCAGTCCACTCTGAAGGAGATCAGCCCTGGGATTTCTTTGGAAGGAACGATGCTAAAGCTGAAACTCCAGTACTTTGGCCACCTCGTGCGAAGAGCTGACTCATTGGAAAAGACTCTGATGCTGGGAGGGATTGGGGGCAGGAGGAGAAGGGGACGACAGAGGATGAGATGGCTGGATGGCATCACCGACTCGATGGACGTGAGTCTGAGTGAACTCTGGGAGTTGGTGATGGACAGGGAGGCCTGGTGTGCTGCGATTTATGAGGTCAGAAAGAATCGGACAGGACTGAGCGACTGAACTGAACTGAAGGCACTGGGGATAGGAACACAACAAAACTAACTGGACTATGAAGTCTATTTCCTTGACCTCATTAACATCATACTCTAGCTTCAAAACTTGCTCAGCTGTAACTTGTGGAACAACTTACAGTGCACTAAGGAAGTCTGTGTGAATCAGATCATTCTCAGCTGAACAGGGAGAGCAAGAAGGCTCAAAATTACATTTACTCCAAACAAATAATTCTTTACACTAATCGGACACCTAGACAACTACAAGTCACATGTCAGCATGATGGGGGTGATAATTAAATGATGAGGCATTACAGTGGTTAGTAGTCCAGACTGCCTTAGAAGACATTCAACAAACATCGGCATGATCCCACATGATCGTTAGATTGTGTCTCAAGATCTTTCCAGATTTGTTTTCAAGATCAAATGATATTTCAAAAAATGGCTATAAATTAGATGCTGGAAAATTAGTGATCTTTACAAGCAGAAATTTATCATTACTATCTAATGCTTTTATAGAAAAATTTTCCTAAAACACAACACATTTAAAAAATGTTCTTATTCATTGTCTCAGTACTTCTTCAATAAAGTTCAGCAAATAGCATGATTACTTCTCCCTCATAGAGAACGTAATGTAAATTTATGAAATAAGGCAAGAAATTAGAAGCACCCAAATTTTCCAATTATTTCAAATGAGATGATAATCATTTTTATTCAATGATTTTCAAATGATTCCCTGGCTCAGTCCACATGGCTTTAATCGGCCTCTGCACCTATTTACACAGACACAGAAACACATAACCAAATGACAAAGGGAAGGGAAAAGTTATAATTCTAAAAGATCACACAGATACACACACACACACACACACACACACACACACACACCCCCCGCACTCTTCACCCAGCATTAACTGGAACTGATCAGTGATAGGAGACCTGTTAAAGAAGTCACGAGAAAAGGAAGTACAACTACTAAGCGAAAGAAAAAGCTGATGGGAATTTTAGGAAAGTACTTAGTTCCACTAACTGTGAATTAGTGTTTCCTAATTCCAAATAAATGCATATTATGACTCTGTATGTTTTTACAAGAAAAGATTAATACATTACATATTGTTTTTATTTTAATTTAATTTTAATTTATCAGTACATCATGATTATCATTCAGTGTCAAGAAACAGTCTTTCACAACTTCATTTGAATTAGATTGATATAATGAATCCATCAATCCTCCACTGCTGGATATTTCCATTTTAAAGTAGCCTATGCTCATTTGTCTGTTTTTTATTTTTAATCTTCCTAGCCTCATTCCTTCTCCCCAATAGCATCCTAATTTCTGAAGAGTGAAGTAACTCTTCTGGAAGTAGCTATTTAACCTGCTTTTAAGCATTAGGGGAGAAAAATTCTAGGAGACTGTCTTTTATTACAGAAGCCCAAGGAAAGACATGATCTCTCCTGGTTCAACAGCCAGGTGTTGGTATATGACCTAAATCTGGTCAGTTAGAGGCCCTTTTCTGGGCCTTCCTAACTGGAACTTTGAATTAAACGTGGAAAGAAAATGCTAGAGTTTGCTAATCCCGACAGTGGTAATGTCTTCTAGAGTTGTGAGGGCATCTGGACCAGGTCTGCCAGCCACAGGACAGTAACTGTGCTTCCTCCCTCCTCCTTCTTGATAATTTGATCCCCATCAGATCAGCTTCCCACCCCTCTGGAGATGCCCAAGAAGCCTCATTGGATACAATCTTTTGTGGAAAACTGATTCTGTAACATTAAGAATTTCAATGTTATAAAAGTCCCTTAAAGAAAAAAAAAAAAAAAACCTTGTAGATATATTTTGCACTTATCCACTTTTATGTCTTTAAACCTTAGCCAAAGAGTATGCAAAATTTTAAGTTAAAAATATAGATATATAGTGTTAAGTGCCAATCACATCTGACTCTGTGCGAGTGACCCCATGGACTGTAGCCTGCCAGGATCCTCTATTCCATGGATTTCTCCAGGCAAGAATACTGGAGTGGGTTGCTATTCCTTTCTTCAGGGGATCTTCCCAACTCAGGAAACAAACCCTGGTTTCCTGCATCGTGGGCAGATTCTTTACCACCTGAGCCACAAGGAAAGCCATATCAAACTGCCTTCTAAAAATGTAGCATAGAGTTAAGAATGCTAGCGAACCTCATTGCAGAACTTTTCAAAACTTGTCTCTAAGCTTCAGTTTATTCATTTCAGTATGAGGTTCATCACAGCACTGATTGGGGCTATAGTAAGAAAAAAATGAGGGAATACATACAAAGTTTGAAAGTGAAAGTTGCTTAGCCGTGTCCGACTCTTTGTGACCTCATGGACTATACAATCCATGGAATTCTCCAGGACAGAATACTGGAGCGGGTAGCCTTTCCTTTCTCCAGCAGATCTTCCCAACCCAGGGATCTGACCCAGGTCTCCCACATTGCAGGCGGATTCTTTACCAGCTGAGCCACAAGGGAAGCCCAAGAATACTGGAGTGGGTAGCCTATTGCTTCTCCAGGGAAACTTCCCGACCCAGGAATCGAACCAGGTTTCCTGGATTACAGATGGATTCGTTATCAACTGAGCTATCAAAGTTTAGAACATAATAAATAATGGATAAATGTTAGATTTTCATCTGAAAGAATGCACAATCTACACTCCCTTTGGCAGCGTCTAGGTGCGCACCGTTTACTCCTCCTCTGCTTTTACATGGCTCTCCCTGGCCCCCCCTTATCCACTCCAGTTTGGTCCATGAAAATTCCTGGCTGAGGCCTTTGCCCAATTTTAGGTTTCATCTTGGCCTTCTCTTTTACACAATGATAAGATTATACATGAAGGTGAAAGTGAAGTCGCTCTGTCGTTTCCGACCCTCAGCAACCCCATGGACCGCTGATTTCCAGGCTCCTCCGTCCATGGGACTTTCCAGGCAAGAGTACTGGAGTCGGGTGCCATTGCCTTCTCCGATTGTATATAACACAGACCTAATTTAGAAATCCCTCAACATAGACCTAAAATTTTAAGAAAAACATTCATTTGATATATTAAGGAAACAGCCATATTGTTGCAGTTGATTTTTTTTTAAGAGCAATTTAGTCAAGCCTCCTTACCATTACTTTACAATCTACTGTATTTTGATTTAATTCATACTTGAAGATCCGATACACAATATTTTCAGTGCTGAGGGCTTCTAAAGATCTTAATTCTCATTCTAAAAAAAAAAACCAAAAAACAAAACAAAAAGAAAAACAAAAAAAATGGTACAAGATAAACTTAGTGAAAGAAGGCAGAAGTTGGGCACTAAAGATGAATTTTGGATACAGCATATTAAGGAAAATGAAAATTAGGGCCAAGATTAAAGATGTAAGGAGTAAGGCTTTCTTTAACTGGTATGGAAGACTAAAGGACATTTAAATATAAAAAATTGAAAACAATTTAGATTAAAATAAGGTCAATGTTAGAAAAGCCTCCAGAATCTCAACTACATTGTGTAACAGCGACACCTGCTGGTCACTATGTATTTCACTGTTTAAGCCTTCAAAATTAATACTTGCTTCACTCTGTATCCTGTTTGCCCAGATCGTCACTCAGTTCAGTTCAGTCGCTCAATCGTGTCCGACTCTTTGCGACCCCATGAATCGCAGCACGCCAGGCCTCCCTGTCCATCACCAACCCCCGGAGTTCACTCAAACTCAAGTCCATCGAGTCGGTGATGCCATCCAGCCATCTCATCCTCTGTCGTCCCCTTCTCCTCCTGCCCCCAATCCCTCCCAGCATCAGTCTTCCAATGAGTCAACTCTTCGCATGAGGTGGATGTCACTAAACCATTAAAATTTCACAGCATGAGCACAATGAGAGATTCATATTTTAAAAAGACGATAAAAAAAGTCAGTGGAGTGCATTTTCCCTCTGAATCTGGAAACAAAATTTGGGCTAGCAAGACAACTTTGCTAATGCCACCTAATATAATCACATGAAGCCTGCTTTGTGTAATGTAATATCCTACTGCAAGTTAAAGTATACCAGTATACCATACAACTCTAGCAAAATACTGTAACAATTTTTGCTATTCGAAAGTACATAATACTAGTATAGTTAATGACAATGATAAAATAAAGGGTAAAACAAATATTTTGAAGACTTTAAGTTACGATTTTGTCTTAGAAAATGAAGGTAAGCCATGATGACATAAAAATACTAAAATATTATCTTATAGTATTATAAACCAGTAAAAGAAACTGGTTTATTTTCTCTCACTGCTATAAAATTCTCAAGAGAGATGTTAACTACAGCAGTGCTTAAAAGTCATCAGCATAAAGATTAATCAGCTGATTGTGCCTGATAAATTGGGACTCCTATCCCTGAGAGAACTTTTACTTACTCAGTGGGAATATATTCTTTTTCTTAAATAATTCAGATTAATTAAGATACTATAAATATACTTTTGTCTAACAAAATATAATTTGCATTTTCTTTAGCACCCTCAAATTTCATGCTTTGAACACCAAGATTTAAAAAAGATTTCAAAAACCACAAATTGCAATCAAGATCTTAATTTGCTTGTAGTATAATTAACTGAGTAAGTTAGATATTATTCATGGGTAAAGTTACAATGTGGGCAAATATAAAAATGCTAGTTATAATTAAATAGCTAATCAATGAACATGTACCAAAGCTTGATGTTCAATACTAAGGATTGTAAGAGATGCAGAACTGTAAGACAATCAGTTTTCAAGGACTCCATATTCTAATTGGACAGACCACTTTATTTCACCCGAAATAATATTGTAAACAAAATTCAGCATTCAGTTATAAGCTAAATTAAGCCATCTAAAAGTTTCTGCAAGAGTTTTGGGATTGTTAGATAGTAGAATGCTCATGGTGGAAAAGCACTGAATGGACATATGAATCCTGGGCTGGGTCTAAGTAGGTAGAAGTCTTAGTGAATGTAAGAGAATATGAGCAATGACAAGGGAGGAAAGCCTGGTAAGACTCTTATTTGTGGGCAGGGAGTAGGTCACGCTAAAGCAGAGAGCAGTGTAAGGGAAGAACTAAGAATATTTGGCTTGAAAGTGCAGGGCCAGTGTAGAGAGATTCAAGCTTTCAAGCTTAGCAGAAAGTTTAGATTTGATGAATCAGGACATAAGAAAGATGAGATTTGATGAATTCAAAGAGAGTGACTTGATAAATTCACTGTTTAGGAAAGATTAGTTTGGCAGCAACCTTCACTATAAGTGGTCTAAAATAGATTGGCTCTACTTGAGTTACTTTGCTAATAATATTTGGATTCAAACTTCAGCTACAGGGAAAGCAGTTCATATATAACTTCATACATTCTATACGATGATTAAATTATTTACTTGAAGTCTATGCCAATAATAAATGAGGAAGAAAGTTAGGCAATAAATTTGATTCATATTGATGACCAACCTAGTAAATGAGATCCCCAGGCTCATCCTCTTTTACCTCCTTCTCTTCATTCCCTGAATAAAAGGTAGATATTGCTTAAGATGAAAGAATAATTATCATTCTCCTTTTATTAGCTAAATCTCTTTAAGAAAATGTAGATTTCTCCTGAATTATACAAGACTAGGAAGTACATACTAATAATTATATTGGAGAATATATGCTACTATTAATGAATGCCTATTATTTGTCAAGTATAAAATAAATGAATGCCTAATAAATAAAATTGGGAGTCAGTCATCCTATTGAATAAATGAATGCCTAATAAATAAAATTAATGAATACCTATTATTTGTTAAGTATATTTCACTTCATTTTCACGCAACCCTTGCAAAGAAGGACCTGTAATCTCCATTTTGCAAGCTGGGCCATCTGAGGCTCACAGGGTCTAGAAGAACTTCCCTCAGATTGTATATTGGGAGGTGAAGTCAGAGGTGTCTGGCTCCAAACCCTGTACTCTTAGCATCCTTCTACTCTCTGGTGAGGACATTGTTTGAAAACATGGAAATGACTCCTTTCTTGTTTCAGCCATATAAAGCTACATCTCAAAGCTAAAAGCCAAACTACATCCAAATTATAGTATGCCAAAATGTTAGTGAACTGCTACTGCATGATCATGGAAAGCACAAATATTGATAGTAAGGTCTGGCTAAGAATTTAAGTGTCAGACTTCCAATTCATAATTTTAAAATTAATTTGAAGTACCCTAGAGTCATAAGGAAACCTGACATTGAATAAGAGGTCAACAAAATAATCTTCCGGTTTTGTGTCTTTATTTCAGAGACTTCTTAGTTTTGGAAATACCATCCAGACGTATCTACTTCTGGACTGTTTTTCTAAAGTTCTTCCCTGGTAGCTCAGCTGGTAAAGAATCCTCCTCAATGCAGGAGACCTCGGTTCAATTCCTGGGTCAGGAAGATCCCCTGGAGAAGGGATAGGCTACCCACTCCAATATTGTTGGGCTTCCCTGGTGGCTCAGCTGGTAAAGAATCTGCCTGCAATGTGGGAGACCTGGGTTTGATCCCTGAGTTGGAAAGATCCCCTGGAAAAGGGAACAGCTACCCATTCCATTATTCTGGCCTGGAGAATTCCATGGACTATATACGGACACGACTGAGCAACTTTCAAACTCCTAATATTGAGATTTTCTTGACCTTTCATTTCAGCATGGTTTCTCACTCTTATTGATTAATATGTCCCCACCTGGAGAGCAAATAATCTCTGGTTTATGGTTTTTAAATAAGAGAGAAAGAAGATTGAGAGTTCTCAGCTATCTAGGTACACAGTTCTTTCCAACTTTGGTGATAATGTACAGTAAAGAAAGAGAATATGAATCCAGGTCAATTGATTTTAATGGCAGAAGTCAAGGTGTGTGGTCACTTTCACTGACCATAATTCACAAGTAAATGCCATTTCAGGAGTCATCAGTCAACTTAAATTATGACATTTTTAACTCAGAGTTTTTAAGTTTGCAGCATAAGAAAACTGGAAGACTTGCATTTCTGGAAGAACTGTATGTTAGGTACACTAGCACTGTCATTAGTGAAGAAAAAAGCTTCAGTAAAACATTATTTTTATCATATGCTGCTGAAAATCCAAGGAAAATTTCTAAATGACTAAAATACGTGTGTGTGTGTGTGTATATATATATATATATATATATATATATATATATATATTTAAAGTTTGCTGAAATTCAAAACGAAGGCCAAAACAGAATCCTCAGGAGGCAGAGATGCCCTGAGGGCAAATGCAAAAATCACTACTCAGAATTCTGGCTAGTAGCAAGACAGAAAATAATCTAAAGGTGGCTCAGATGGTAAAAGCACCTGTTTGCATGCAGGAGACCCAGGTTCAATCCCTGAGTCGGGAAGATTCCCTGGAGAAGGAAATGGCAATCCACTCCAGTACTCTTGCTTGGAAAATTCCATGGATGGAGGAACCTTGTAGACTACAGTCCATGGGGTCGGAAAGAGTCAGACACGACTGAGCGACTTCACTTTCACTTTTCAGGGAAGGGTCTTGGACAGGACTAAAATGGTCCCAGATCCACTGTTCCGACCAAAGTGGATTATATAAGTGCTTTAAAAAAAAAAAAGAGCAGTTTTAGGCTCACAGTAAGATGGAAGGGAAGGTAGAGAAATTTTCCATAGATCTCCTCCCGAGTACATGTATAGCCTCCTCCATTAACATCCCCCATCAGACTGGTTACAACTGATGAAAATACATTAGCATATCATTATCACCCAAAGTCCACAGTTTACCTTAGGGTTCACTCTTGGTTTTGTACATTCTGTAGGTTTGGATAAAGTATAATAACACGTATATATCATTATTTATTGTATAGAAAATTTCCACTGCCCTAAAAGTTCTCTTTCTTTGCCTTTTCATCCCTTGCCTCCACTCTAACCCCTTGAAATGACTGATCTTTTTACTATCCCCATAGTTTTGTTCTTTTTAGAATGTCATTTAATTGAAATCATACAGAGTATGTTGCCTTTTCAGATTGACTGCTTTCACTTAGTAATATGCATTTAAATTTCCTCTATTTCTATTCATGATATCTTGTTTCTTTTTAGCACTAAATAATATTCCATTGTCTGGTTGTACCAGTTTATTTATACATTCACCTACCTAAGGACATCTTGGTTGCTTCCAAGTTTTGTTAATTATGAATGAAGCTGCTATATATAATCACATGTTGGTTTCTGTATGGACCTAAGTTTTTAACTCCTTTAGGTAAATATCAATGAGCAAGACTGCTGCATCGTATGTTTAGCTTTGTAAGAAGCTGCCAAACTATTTTGTAAAGTAACTGTACCATTTTGCATTCTCCCTACCCATCAATTAGATTCCTGTTATCCACACCCTCACAAGGATTTGGTGTCGTCAGTGTTCTGGTTTTGTGCCATTTTAATAAGTGTACTGTGGCATCTCGTGGTTGTTTAATGTGCATTTCCCTGATGATATGTGATGTAAAGCATCTTTTCACATGAATGTTTGCATCTGTATATCTTTTTGTTCAGGTGTCAAGGTTTTGGCCTATGGTTTAATGTGGTCATTTGTTTCCTTATTAAGTTTTCCAAAGATTTTGTATATTTTGCATAATATATTTTATTTATTTAATATTTTAATTATCATTAATATTAATTACTATTTATATATTTTATTAATTATATTATTTATTTACTCGTTATTTATTTATATTTTATATACTTATTTATTTTATTATTTATATAATTATTAATATTAATTGTTAATGTTTTATATATGTAATAAATGAATATTATTTGCATAATAATATTTTGCATAATAGGTATTCATCAGATATGTCTTTTGCAACTATTTTCTCCTAGTCTGTGGCTTGTTTTCTGATTCTCTTAACTGTCTTTTGCAGAACAGGAATTTTTAATTTAATGAAGTCCAGCTTAACACTTCTTTGATGGATCATGCCTTTGGTGTTGCATCTAAAAAGTCATCATCATACCCACGGTCATCTAGGTTTTCTCCTATGTTATCTTATAGGAGTTCTATAGTTTTGTGCTTTACATTTAGGTCTATGATCCATTTGGAGTTAATTTTGTGAAAGATGTCAAGTTTGAAATTGTTTGCATCTATGTTCTTAAGAGATATTGGTTTGTATTTTTCTCTTCTTGTAATGCCATTGTCTGGTTTTGGTATAACAGTTAATTTTGGCTTTATAGAATGGATTAGGAAGTATTTCCTCCATTTGCATATTCTGAAAGAGATAGTAGAGAACTGGCATAATTTATTTCTTAGATGTTTGACAGATTTTACCAGTGAACCCATCTGGGCCTGTTGCTTTCAGTTTGGGAAAATTATTAATTTTTGACTCAGTTTATTTAATAGATAGACAACTGTCCAGATTGTCTATTTCTTGCTACTGTTGACTTCTTATTTACAATTTCATTGATTTCTGTATAACTCTTACTTATTCTATTTGCAGTCTTTAAATTTAATTTGCTCTTCTTTTTCTAGTTTCTTATGGTAAAAATCTTAGATTTTTTATTTTCCATCTCTTCTTATCTATGCATTCAATGCTATAAATTTCCTTCAAAGCACTGCTTTTGCTACATGTCCTACATTTTGATAAGCTGTGTTTTTAATTTCATTTAGTTCAAAATATTTTTAATTTCTCTTGAGATTTCTTCTCTGATCCATGTGTTATTTAGAAGTGTATTGTTTGAATATCTATATATTTTGGAATTTTCCAGTCATCTTTCTATTATTATGACTTCTAATTTAATTCCATTGTGAACTGAGAGAAGATACTATATGATTTCTACTACTTTAAATTTGTTAAGGTGTGTTTTATAGCCCCAAATGTGGTCTGTCTCAATAAATGTTCCATATGTGCTTGCAAAGAATGTATAATCTGCTATTGTTTGACGAAAAGGTCTATCTCTGCTAAGTCACTTCAGTCGTGTCCAACTCTGTGCGACCCCATAGACAGCAGCCCACCAGGCTCCCCCGTCTCTGGGATTCTCCAGGCAAGAACACTGGAGTGGGTTGCCATTTCCTTCTCCAATACATGAAAGTGAAAAGTGAAGGTGAAGTTGCTCAGTCATGTCCAACTCTTGGCGACCCCATGGACTGCAGCTCACCAGGCTCCTCCATCCATGGGATTTTCCAGGCAAGAGTACTGGAGTGGGGTGCCATTGCCTTCTCTGGAAAAGGTCTATAGATGTCAATTATACCCAGTTGATTGATGGGTTATTGAATTCAACTATGTCCCTACTTATTTTTCTACCTACTGGATCTATTTCTGATAAAGGCACTTTTTCCCTCATGCATATTGACACTCTATTGTTAAGAACATATATGTTAAGGACTGTTATTTCTTCTACAAAGACTGACTTCTTTATCAACAAGCAATCAATAAGAAATGTCCTCTTTATCCATTTCCTCACTTTATATTTTGCTCTGCATGAAATTAATATAGCTAGTCTCTTTTGACTGTGTTAGCATGATATATTTTTCTCCAGCCATTTATCGATTTTCTGAATCTTAGAATAGTTGATTTTTCAGTCTGTTCTGTTTTTTCCTGTTGTAGGACAGAGTGGAGTCTTTTTTAAGTTCCTCAAATACAGAAATGAAAACAAGACTTTATTTCTAATATTCATATAAAAAAAGAATAAAAATAACCAACAAACTCTTGAAGAAAAGGAATAAGACAAAGGTATTTGCCCTGATTAATAGCATGATCTATTATAAAACTATAATAATAAAAATGGTATTAGGTCAATTGACTGGTAAAATAAAACGGATTGCTCAGAAATAGAACCGATAAATATTGAAATTTGATGTATAATAGAGATGGCCATGCAAAACATTGAAATTATGAACTTGTCAATAAATAATATTAAGCTAATAGTTATAAATATGAAAAAATAGTATAGGATCCTTGTCAAAAACAAATCAATTTGAGCTTGATTAAAGACCTAATCTCAAAGCTAACAGAATATAAGAAGGTATATTAAACACCTCGGAGTAGGTTTGGTGTTTTTAAACAAGATGTAAAAGGTATTAATCATAAAAGATTGACAAAATGATCCATATTATAATTAAAATAAATGTCACTAAAACATTAAAGGTAAGATAAAGGTAAAGATACCTCATAGAAATATTTGCAACAAATATTAGTACTAAAAACTGTAAAATATTAGTTTAAAAACAAGGCAAAAACTCAATCTCATTAACAATAAGGAAAATGTAAGTAAATATCACAATGAGGCATAACTAGTTTTATAACAATAGAAAATGTTAACTAGTATGATAAAGCCATACTTTATCATCTCACACACTAGCAAAGTAATGCTCAAAATTCTCCAAGCCAGGGTTCAACAATATGTGAACTGCAAACTTCTAGATGTCCAAGCTGGTTTTAGAAAAGGCAGAGGAAACAGAGATAAAATTGCCAACATCTGTTGGATCACTGAAAAAGCAAGAGAGTTCCAGGAAAACATCTATTTCTGCTTTATTGACTATGCCAAAGCCTTTGACTGTGTGGATCACAATAAACTGTGGAAAATTCTGAAAGAGATGGGAATACAAGACCAAGTGACCTGACTCTTGAGAAATCTGTATGCAGGTCAGGAAGCAACGGTTAGAACTGGACATGGAACAACAGACTGGTTCCAAATCGGGAAAAGAGTATGTCAAGGCTATATAGTGTCACCCTGTTTATTTAACTTCTATGAAGAGTACATCATGAGAAACACTGGGCTGGAAGAACCACAAGTTGGAATCAAGATTGCTGGGAGAAATATCGATAACCTCAGATATGCAGATGACACCACCCTTATGGCAGAAAGTGAAGAAGAACTAAAGAGCCTCTTGATGAAAGTGAAAGAGGAGAGTGAAAAAATTGGCTTAAAGCTCAACATTTAGAAACAAAGATCATGACATCTGGCCCCATCACTTCATGGCAAATAGATGGAGAAACAGTGGAAACAGTGGCAGACTTTATTTTGGGAGGCTCCAAAATCACTGCAGATGGTGACTGCAACCATGAAATAAAGATACTTACTCCTTGGAAGAAAATTTATGGCCAACCTAGACAGCATATGAAAAAGCAAAAACCTTGCCAACAAAGGACCAACTAGATGGACCAACAAAGGTCCATCTAGTCAGGGCTATGGTTTTTCCAGTAGTCGTGTATGGATGTGAGAGTTGGACTATAAAGAAAGCTGAATGCCAAAAATTGATGCTTTTGAACTGTGGTGTTGGAGAAGACTCTTGAGAATTCCTTGGACTTCAGGAAGATACAACCAGGCCATCCTAAAGGAAATCAGTCCTGAATGTTCATTGGAAGGACTGATGTTGAAGCTGAAACTCCAATACTTCAGCCACCTGATGTGACGAACTGACTCATTTGAAAAGACCCTGATACAGGGAAAGATTGAAGGCGAGAGGAGAAGAGGACGACTGAGGATGAGGGCATCACCAACTCAATGGACATGAGTTTGAGTAAACTCCAGGAGTGATGGTGATAGACAGGGAGGCCTGGCATGCTGCAGTCCATGGGGTCGCAAAGAGTTGGACATGACTGAATGACTGAACTGAACTGAATGATAAAGCCAAGTGTTGACAACCATGTGGTTCAATTAAAGCACTATATCGCATGGATAGGAGCATAAATTGGAGAAGAAAATGGCAACCCACTCCAGTATTCTTGCCTAGAGAATTCTGTGGACAGAGGAGTCTGGTGGGCTGCTGTCCATGGGTTCGCACAGAGTCGGACACAACTGAAGCAACTAAGCATGCGTGCGTGCCTTGGAGAAGGAAATGGCAACCCACTCCAGTGTTCTTGCCTGGAGAATCCCAGGGACAGGGGAGCCTGGTGGGCTGCCGTATATGGGGTCGCACAGAGCTGGACACGATTGAAGCAACTTAGCAGCAGCAGCAGGAGCATGAATTTGGTAAAATCACTCTAACAAACAATTTGAATTCATTTTATCAAGCCAGTTCAGTTCAATTCAGTTCAGTCGCTCAGTCATGTCCAACTCGTTGTCACCCCATGGACTGCAGCACCCCAGGTCTCCCTGTCCATCACCAACTCCAGACGTTTACTCAAACTCATGTCCGTTGAGTTGGTGATGCCATCCAACCATCTCATCCTCTGTCGTCCCCTTCTCCTCCCACCTTCAATCTTACCCAGCATTATGGTCTTTTCCAATCAGTCAGTTCGTCGCATCAGGTGGCTGAAGTATTGGAATTTCAGCTTCAACATCAGTCCTTCCAATGAATATTCAGGACTGATTTTCCTTTAGGATGGACTGGTTGGGTCTCCTTGCAGTCCAAGGGACTCTAAAGAGTCTTCTCCAACACCACAGTTCAAAATCAGTGTACACATGGATTTTTCATGAAGATAATTTGATTTATTCTCAAAGACTGTTTTTTATTATAATGGCATTTTTTTTCTTCTTTTTAATGCTGAAATAAATTCTTCCCTTTATGGGGGGGAAATAGCGCCAATTCTTCCATGCTCAGCTTTCTTCACAGTCTGGCTCTCACATCCATACATGACTACTGAAAAAACCATAGCTTTGATTAGACAGACCTTTGCTGGCAATGTAATGTCTCTGCTTTTCAATATGCTATCTAGGTTGGTCAGAGCTTTTCTTCCAAGCAGCAAGCGTCTTTTAATTTCATGGATTCAGTCACCATCTGGAGTGATTTTGGAGCCAAAAAAATAAAGTCTGTCACTATTTCCATTGTTTCCCCATCTATTTGCCATGACGTGATGGGACTTAATATCTCCATTTTCTGAACGTTGAGTTTTACACCAACTTTTTCACTCTCCTCTTTCACTTTCATCAAGAGGCTCTTTAGTTCTTCTTTGCTTTCTGCCATAAGGGTGGTGTCATCTATGTATCTGAGGTTAATGATATTTTTCCCGGCAATCTTGATTCCAGCTTGTGCTTCATCTAGCCCAGCATTTCACATGATGTACTCTGCATATATATTAAATAAGCAGGGTGACAGTATACAACCTTGACATATTCCTTTCCCAATTTGGAACCAGTCGGTTGTTCCATGCTCAGTTCTAACAGTTGCTTCTTGACCTGCATATAGATTTCTTAGGAGGCAGGTAAGGTGGTCTGGTGTTCCCATCTCTTTACGAATTTTTCACAGTTTCTTGTGATCCACACAATCAAAGGCTTTGGTATAGCCAGTAAAGCAGATGTTTTTCTGGAACTCTCTTGCTTTTCCGATGATCCAGTGGATGTTGGCAATTTGATCTCTGGTTCCTCTGCCTTTTCTAAATTCAGCTTGAACATCTGGAAGTTCACGGTTCACATATTGCTGAAGCCTGGCTTGGAGAATTTTGGGCATTACTTTACTAGCATTTGAGATGATCGCAATTGTGTGGTAGTTTGAACATTCTTTGGCATTGCCTTGCTTTGGGATTGGAATGAAAACTGACCCTTTCCAGTCCTGTGGCCACTGCTGAGTTTTCCTAATTTGCTGGCATATTGAGTGCAGCACTTTCACAGCATCACCTTTTAGGATTTGAAATAGCTCAACTGGAATTCCATCACCTCCACTAGCTTTGTTCCTTGTGATGCTTTCTAAGGCCCACTTGACTTCACATTCCAGGATGTCTAGTTCTAGGTGAGTGATCACACCATCATGATTATCTGGGTCGTGAAGATCTTTTTTGTACAGTTCTTCTGTGTATTCTTGCCACCTCTTCTTAATATCTTCTGCTTCTGTTAGGTCCCTACCATTTCTGTCCTTTATTGTGCCCATCTTTGCATGAAATGTTCCCTTGGTATCTAACTTTCTTGAAAAGATCTCTAGTCTTTCCCATCTATTGTTTTCCCATATTTCTTTGCATTGACCACTGAGGAAGGCTTTCTTACCTCTCCTTGCTATTCTTAGGAACTCTGCATTCAAATAGGTATATCTTTGTTTTTCTTTTTTTTTTTTTTTTTTTTAATTTTATTTTATTTTTAAACTTTACATAACTGTATTAGATTTGCCAAATATCAAAATGAATCCGCCACAGGTTTACATGTGTTCCCCATCCTGAACCCTCCTCCCTCCTCCCTCCCCATTCCATCCCTCTGGGTCGTCCCAGTGCACCAGCCCCAAGCATCCAGTATCGTGCATCGAACCTGGACTGGCAACTCATTTCATACATGATATTTTACATGTTTCAATGCCATTCTCCCAAATCTTCCCACCCTCTCCCTCTCCCACAGAGTCCATAAGACTGTTCTATACATCAGTGTCTCTTTTGCTGTCTCGTACACAGGAGAAAAACAAAGATATACCAAATAGGTATATCTTTGTTTTTCTCCTTTGCCTTTCACTTCTCTTCTTTTCTCAGCTATTTGTAAGGCCTCCTCAGACAAACATTTTTGCGTTTTTTTTTCTTGGCGGTGGTCTTGATCATTGCCTCCTGTACAGTGTCATGAACCTCCTTCCATAGTTCTTCAGGCACTCTATCAGATCTAATCCCTTGAATCTATTTGTCACTTCCACTGTATAATTGTAAGGGATTTTAGGTCATACCTGAATGGTCTAGTGGTTTTTCCCTACTTTCTTCAATGATATATGAATAAATGGATTCATATATATAAATGAATTATAAACATTAACAAAGATTTTATCACTTATAAACATATAAATGCAAAACTAAAGCAACTATAATGTAATAATCTCCTATGAGATTAGCAAATGTTAATAATATGCAGCCCTGGCCAGAAGGCAGGGAAGGGCTGCTGCTACTGTTAAGTTACTTCAGTTGTGTCCAACTCTGTGCGACCCCATGGATGGCAGCCCACCAGGCTCCTCCATCCCTGGGATTCTCCAGGCAAGAATACTGGAGTGGGTTGCCATTTCCTTCTCCAACGCATGTATGCATGCTAAGTCGCTTCGGTCATGTCCGACTCTATGTGACCCTATGGACAGCAGCCCACCAAGCCCCTCTGTCCACAGGATTCTCTAGGCAAGAATACTGGAGTGGGTAGCCATTTCCTTCTCCAAGGGAAGGGCAGGAGCATATAAAAATTTATATACAGAGGGTAAACTGGAACAGATTTCTGGAGGACAAACTAGAAACACCTGTCAAAATACCTATTGAAAATTCAAGTTTTTAACTTCTAATAAGTGAAATGCAGAAATAATCATAGAAAAAGGGAATATAGATTCAGAAAGATTTCAGTGGAGAATTATAAGAGCAGCAAGCTAGAAAAAACACAACCATCCAATAATACCCAAGGATCTGACTGATAAATTACAGAACATTAGTGTAGTAGATAATTACATAGCTTTAGACTGCAACAGAATTTGTATAACAACATAGAAAGATACTTAGTATACATTATTAAGGAAAATATGCAAAATTACTGAATAATATATATGATCAATCTGCTGTTTAAAAAATGTATAGTTATGTTATGTATGTCTGCAGAAAAAAAATCAAGAAAATCTACCGTTATGGGGAATTTGGATTGTTTGAAGGGGGAAAGTTTTCTAATTTTACATACTACTGCATTGTTTAATTTTGTTTTACAACAAGCTATATGAATAAAATATTTTCAGTTGGATTAAATTTAGAGAAAAAAATTTCACATAAAAAAATGAGAAATCTAGGGCAATAGTGTATTTCACCTAATCCTCTGAGCTCACCGTCTTCATGAATAAAACAACTCATAGCTAAAACTTGAAATTCTTAAATATATGGCACTGAAATAAGTTTAAATCTATTTCCTAGAATAGTGCAAAGGAAATTTTTAGGAAAAGTGCAACTAATTTTGTTAAAAGAATATATTTAAGAGTCCTAAAGTTAGTCTAAAAAGAGTTCAACGTAGACTGCATACAAGTATTATTTTCTTTATAGAAATCTTGGCCCCTTAGCAACTAAATCTCTCTTTTATTGCAGTAAGAAAATAAAAGGCTGAATCATTCCCTTTAATGCTTGGAAATAACAGTTAGGAAAAAAGGGCATAAAATATTATCTAAAATGTCCCCTCTCCATTAAGGTAAATCTGTCTCTGAAGCAGTTATCACACTTAAAATTTGTATGACTATTTTAGAAACTAGTTGTTAAATATCTGGGCTTCTCCAGCTAAGTTATAAGCTCCCTGACCTAAAGAATTCTTTCACCTTGGTTCCTTATTGTAAGAAATGGTAGATATAGAATAAATATTTTATTTAGAGAAAAGGTCAGAAAAGAGAGGGAAGGATGGAGGGAAAGGATTCAGGTACAACATTTTAGAAGAAAAGTGACTCTCCAAGGCCATCTCTGTGGGAAGAGATGTAATTAACCTCACAGAGCTGGTCCTGAAACTCTCTTCTAATATCTGGCCCAGAATAATTCCTGTTCTACCAGGCAACAGATGCTATTCTGTTTCAAGTTTATAGACTTCATCCCAGTTTGAACCAAAAGAGTATCTTGATATACTTAGTACAGCCAGTGTGGTAAAAATTAGACAAACCTTCCAACACTTATTACTAAAATCTCAGATAAGTTGTTGTTAAAAGATTTAAATCAGAAATTCTGAACATTTCACATCCCTTCCCTTCTCACCTCTATCTTCAAGCTCTATGTAGTTAAGGCTAGAATGCTATTTTATTTTGCACTTCTCTTAAATTTTTTTCTGTATGTCAGGTAAAAATTTAAGCCCCAGACTTTGTATTTTGTGTATGTGTGGTTGTGTGTGTGCTCAGTCTCTCAGTCGTGTTGCACTCTTTGTGACCCCATGAACTGTAGCCCACCAGGCTCCTCTGTCCATGAAATTTTCCAGTGGGTTTCCATTTCCTATTGCAAGGGCTCTTCACAACCCAGAGATAGAACCCACATCTCCTCCATCTCCAAATTTTTGTTATGGAAAACTAAATAAATTCTTTGTAAAAGACCATGCTTCTTAAGGTTTTCTTTGTTGAAAAAGAGAAAACTACCTGAAAATTGATACATGATTCTAGAATCCATATTAACTCCCTACTGAATGTTCCAGCTGTTGAAAATTATTTTTAACCATAAGGACATGGTTTTATTCATGTGCTCCAAAGCCATATCTAAAAGTTGATCTTGCTGTGGCTACATACTCTTGAGGGTTGAAGAACATTGAAGATGACAAAGAAGATTAGACTATTGAAGTGCCATATCATAAAGCATAATATAATTTAGGAAGCCAAAGACAGTTTAGGTTTATAACTATCATCTGAATTCAGAAAATACTAGAAAGAATAAATAATGGATGTCATCTGCATTAAAAATAATGTATTAACTTACTCATACTTTGGAAACAAAAAATTGAAAACCATACAAGAACACAAATCTGTGTGACCATAACTTGTTTTTTGGAGATGGAAATCATTCATTAATTCAAAACATATTACTATGTGCCAGGGAGTTATTCATGGAATTATTAAATGTAGGTCACAAAGTAAATCACACCCAGAAGATGAATAAAACTAAATGAAAGAAAAGAACCTCAGGATGTTGAATCATTTCATTGTTATTTAAAAATTATAACTGTAGTAACTGGGGGCTTTCTGTTAGCTCAGTAGTAAAGAATTCACCAGAAATGCAGGAGATGCTTGTTATATCCCTGGGTCAGGAAGATCTGGAAAAAGAAATGACAACCTACTCCGGTATTCTTGCCTGGGAAATCCCATGGACAGAGGAGCCTGTCAGGCTACAGTGCATGGGGTTGCAAAGAGTCAGACATGTCTTAGGAACTAAACACCAACAAAAAACTACAACTGTAGTTAGTTAAAAAACTACATATTATAGTGTTTAATAACTGCCATGAATTGAGCTGTGTTCCACTGAAAGTCGTAAATTGAAGCATTAACCCCCCGTGTGACTTTACCTAGAGATAGGGTATTTAAGAGGAAGATTAAATGTGGTTAGAAGGGTGGGGCCCTAATCTAAAAGGACTGTGGTCTTAAAAGGAACAGAAAGATCTCTCTCACTCTCTCTCTCCACCCACCACCGCCTTCCCCCATCCCCCCGCTGCTTCCAAAGCATGTATGGATACAGTGAGAAGGCAACCATCTGCAACCCAGTATGAGAACACTCAACAGGAACCTTGATCATGGACAACTGCCAAAACCACTATGCAAAAATACATTTCTATTGTATAAGCCACCCAGTCCATAGTATTTTTTAATAGCAGTCCAAGCTGACTAAAATAAGATAGTTTCTTTGCTTGCTTTCAATAAGACAGACCTATCTTCAAATTCTGCCTTAGCTCTCTAAATCTTAGTTCCTTATCTTTAAAAAGTTGTTAACCTATCCCCAAATCAAGTTTTAGAAATACAGCTTATAATACTATAAAGCAGTTATTATAGAATTAAATAAATGATAATTATTATTTGGTTTTATAAATCATTTAAATAAATTGTTTAGCAAGTCAGACTGTTATAACTTAAAGAGGCCTTAAATGATACATATTTACATACAAATTTATCAGTAATGAATGGTTTTTCAAAAAAAAAAGTGATTTATTTCTCATGAGTAGAGTCACTTGTTTTGAATCTTTAAGTTCAAGGTAGTATAGTCTTTGACTGGCTTCATCGCAGAAGACACTAATGCTCAAGATAAAAGAGTAAAATTATTTTATCAGGTTGTTGAATACACTGCTTATGTAGCATTTGGTGAAAAAAAATTAAAGATATTATCTTATTGCTTGTACAAATTTTTACATTGTTATTACTTTATAAAAGTAAAAATTGCCCTTAGTCTATGCAGAATTTGACAACAGATGGGCAATCAGTAAAATTTCATGGAATGAATGGATAAATCCAATTATTTTATCAATGCTAAAAATATATATGATAACCTGCTCCAACAGACATTCAATCACTCACTCAGAAGCATCTAAAAATGAGGTATGGTATGCTGTGGAAATATGAACATGAGCCAGACATGATCATAGGCTGTAAGCAGTTGAGTGTTCCTAAACTTTAGTAAAAGGTCTTACCTACATCCTATTATATCCACTCTATATTTACTACCTTTACTTATTCATTTAGTTAATATATTTTAAGCAGCCACAATGTATTTAGCATTCACTGTTTAAGAAACTGGGAATACAACGGAGAACAAGGCATCACAGGCCCTTCTCTCATGGAGGTGCCATTCATAGTCTCCACTGTAGGTTCTTTCCTTCCTTGTCTTCCTTTGTCTTGGGCACACATACCACCTACCAAAGTTAGTAGAACACAGTAATAAACAGTGCAATTAGATGTAGGACTAGCATGTGTGCCATACTCCCATATCCAGATCCATGGTAGAAACTGTTAAAGAATCATGGCCCTTATTACCCAAGAGTTTGAATGTGATGTCAAAATACTTTTCATCACAATATTCAAACCAGTCATGCTTCATCAGTTAAAGTTAACAAACAAACTAAAATATCTGTCTATTGAATCTGGTGAGTAGATTGCAGACTGTAGGTACAAGCCATAACCCCCATGTTAACCATGTTAACAAATGGGGAAAAAAAAATGCATTCATTGGTAAGTAAAATTTATAAAGACACCAGAGCAGTTAGGAAGCAAAGAAGAAAAGACTATTTCCAGAGTTGGAACATGTCTTCTCAGGCAAGATGAGATCAGCAGTAATTAGCTTCATTAGGACATTTGTCAAATCTGTGATTTGAAGATGCAATTAGACTTGAGTAGATGAACTCTACTAGGAGAAAAGAGAAACAAAGCTTTGGGTAGTCGCTGGAAATGTAATATGAGTGCTAGGGTGGTGTAAAAACTCTTGCTTTCAAGCAATACTTAGGAGACAAAGCCCTTCTAGGGATCTTCAAAAACAAAAGAAATGTCTCTACCTAAAATATATGAAACCCCCAAACCACTAAATTTATCTTAACCTACAATTCAGCCCCCATCAAGCTAAATTTCCAATTGAACTGAGGTAATCTGCCCTTGGTCCATTTGTATAACAGAAGAGCCAAATACTGACTGAGGAAAAATAAGGTCAACCTGTCTCTCTATGGTTTATAGCATGCTAAAACAAATATGAGAAATCTGAAAAAGCAGGAAAATGTAACTGAAAATAAAAATTAAAATAAAATGATATAAGATTCTCCATTCTTGCAATGTCATTGGAATAAACAGATAAGAGCTTTAAAATAAATAACAAGAATAATTTAAATAATGTACAAAAGGGAAAGAATAAAAAAAAGATTTCCAGTACACAATTAGAATCAATATAAAATTGAGACATTATAAAACTGAAAAAAAATATATATGAACTTAAGAAATTATGGAATGTGCTCGATAGCAGACTACACACAGTAAATAGCAGACTTACACAGCAAAGACAAATAGTGAACATAAAAATAGAAAAAAAATTCAAAGTGAAGAACTCATAGAAAAAACCTGAAAAAAACAGAATTTCATATTAGACTCTAGAACAGAAAATAATCAGGAATGAATATATGTGTAACTGGAATCTCCAAAGAAAAGGTAGAGACAATATTTGAAGAGAGATGATGATTTTTCCAAACGTGATGGCAGGCATTAACCAGAGATCTAAGAATCTCTGCCAACCCAAGAAGGATAAATGCAAACAAACTGTACATGGAAAAACACAGTTAAAATGCTCAAATTATCAAGAAAAAGAATGTTTTTATCAGGCAGAGAGAAAAAAGACATTGCTGTTAAAAAGTAAAAATGAGATTTATGACCGACTTTCCAAAACAATAAGAGACAAAAGCAATGGAATGCCGTTTTTAAATCATTGAGAAGAAAAATTACAACTGCCAATTAAAATTCTATATTCAGTGAAAATATTCTTCAAAAATGAAGGTGAATTAAAGATGTTTTCAGCCCCTCTTTAAAAATACCTAAAAGAATGTGTTACACATGAACCAGCATTACAAGAAATATTTTCAAGTTGAAATAGTCAAAGATGAAAGCATAAAAGAAATGAACACTATAAAAACTAAAGTTAAATCAAAAGCATATTAATGATGTAAAAATGGTAATAACTGCTGTGGGGCTAACAACATACACCACATACCGAATATGACACAGCAACAGCTCAAGGGTGGAAATGCAAAGAAACTCCAATCACATTTAAATAAACGTAAAGCAAAAGTGTAACATGTTCTTTTTGCCATCTAAGTGGAAATTGTTTGCTCTCCCAAAAATAATATGTTGAAATTCCAACTTTCAGTACCTCAGGGTGTGACCTTATCTGAGAGTAGGATTGTTGCACATATAATTAGATACGATGAGGTCACAATGGAGTAGAACAAGTTCTCAATCCAATATTACTGACTTTCTTATAAGAAAATGACCATCTAAAGATACACTAAGACATAGAGAGAAATGTCATATGACGACAAAGGCATGAGCTAGCTGTTACCAAGAGTAGGATGCTAAAATGTTCATCTCTGGGTCTGGGTTTTAATGTTTTTCCTGTATGTGTTTTTTAAGCTATATCAGTTATAGCTTTATATATTTTAAAGCTTTGTTTAGGCATATGCAAATTTAAGATGGTTGTTATCCTTTATTATCATGAAAAACTCATTGTTACATTTAATAATGCTTATTGCTTCAGAGTCTACTTTGTCAGAGGGCCAGAATCAGAGTGTAAAATTTAAGGAGACACTGGTCACTGATGCCACCTCTTCACTTTCATTCTTATTTTCATTCTATTAACTGACTACTTATAGCTTTTATGGTTTTTTATTTAGGTTGCAAATATTTATATTTAGAGGTGCTCTCTGTTAAGTAAGGAAGTTAATCTCTTTTGTACAATGCACAGGTTTAATATTTCCCCAGTTTAAAATCTGTCTTTTGACTTCATGTATATTTATATACGGTATACTCACAAGATGATGGAGTAGAAGGAATGCTCATCTTCTGCGAGAACTCCAAAATTACAACTCTCTGCTGAAAAATGATAGGAGTATGTTGGATCTGCCCCAAAAAAGATAGCTCATGGTAGAAAGATACCCTTCTAGAACTAATACCCCAAAAAGATGTCCTTTTCATCATAGGGGCAGGAATGCAAAAGTAGGAAGTCAAGAAACATCTGGTCAAACAGGCAAGTTTGGCCTTGGAATATAAAATGAAGCAGGGCAAAGGCTAATAGAGTTTTGCCAAGATAACACACTGGTCATAGAAAACACCCTCTTCCAACAACACAAGAGAAGACTCTACACATGGAAATCACTGAAATCAGTCAATGGTCAATACCGAAATCAGAGAGATTATATTCTTTGCAGCTGAAGATGGAGAAGCTCTATATAGTCAGCAAAAACAAGACCTGGAGCTGACTGTGGCTCAGATCATGAACTCCTTATTGAAAAATTCAGACTTAAAGAAAGTGAGGAAAACCACTAGACCATTCAGATATGACTGAAATCAAATCCCCTACAATTATACAGTGGAAGTGACAAATAGATTGAAGGGATTAGATCTGATAGACAGAGTGCCTGAAGAACTGTGGAAGGATGTTCATGACACTGTACAGAGGCAGTGATCAAGATCATCCCCCCAAAAAAAGAAATGCAAAAAGGCAAAATGGTTGTCTGTGTAGGCCTTACAAATAGCTGAGAAAAGAGAAGTGAAAGGCAAAGGAGAAAAAGAAAGATATACCCATTTGAAGGCAGAGTTCCAAAGAATAGGAAGGAGAGGTAATAAGAAAGCCTTCCTCAGTGATAAACGCAAAGTAATAGAGGAAAACAATAGATGGGAAAGACTAGAGATCTCTTCAAGAAAATTAGATACCAAGGGAACATTTCATGCAAATATGGTACATTAAGGGACAGAAATGGCATGGACCTAACAGAAGCAGAAGATATTAAGAAGAGGTGGCAAGAAAACACAGAAGAACTATACAAAAAAGATCTTCATGACCCAGATAATCATGAAGGTGTGAACACTCACCTAGAGAAAGACATTCTGGAATGTGAAGTCAAGTGGTTCTTAGGAATCATCACAAGGAACAAAGCTAGTGGAGGTTATGGAATTTCAGTTGAACTATTTCAAATCCTGAAAGATGATGCTGTGAAAGTACTGCACTCAATATGCCAGAAAATTAGGAAAACTCAGCAGTGGCCACAGGACTGGAAAACGTCAGTTTTCACTCCAATCCCAAAGCAAGGCAACGCCAAAGAAGGCCCAAACTACCACACAGTTGTACTCATCTCACACGTTAGCAAAGTAATGCTCAAGATTCTCCAAGCCAGGCTTCAATAATATATGAACCATGAACTTCCAGATGTTCAAGCTGGATTTAGAAAAGGCAGAGGAACCAGAAATCAAATTGTCAACATCCGTTGTATCATCAGAAAAGCAAGAGAGTTCCAGAGAAACATCTACTTCTGCTTTATTGGCTACACTAAAGCCTTTGATTGTGTGAATCACAATAAACTGTGGAAAATTCTTAAAGAGATGGGAATACCAGACCACCTTACTTGCCTCTTAAGAAATCTGTATGCAGGTCAAGATGCAACAGTTAGAACCAGACATGGAACAACAGACTGATTCCAAATTGGGAAAGGAGTATGTCAAGGTTGTATATTGTCATCCTGCTTATTTACCTCATGTGCAGAGTACACCATGTGAAATGCTGGGCTGGATGAGGCAAAAACTGTAATCAAGATTGCTGGGAGAAATATCAATAACCTCAGATATGCAGATGACACCACCCTTATGGCAGAAAGTAAAGAACTAAAGAGCTTCTTGATGAAAGTGAAAGAGGAGAGTGAAAAGTTGGTTTAAAGATCAACATTCAGAAAACGAAGATCATGGCATCCAGTCCCATCACTTCATGGCAAATAGGTGGGGAAACAGTGACAGGCTTTTTTCTTTTCCTCCAAAATCACTGCAGATGGTGATTGCAGCCATGAAATTAAAAGATGCTTTCTCCTTGGAGGAAAAGTTCTGACCAAACTAGACAGCATATTAAAAGGTAGAGACATTAATCTGCTGACAAAGGTCCATCTAGTCAAAGCTATGGTTTTTCCAGTAGTCATGTATGGATATGAGAGTTGGACTATAAAGATAGCCAAGCACCAAAGAACTGATGCTTGTGAACTATGGTGTTGGAGAAGAATCTTGAGAGTCCCTTGGACTGCAAGGAGATCAAATCAGTCAGTCCTAAAGGAAATAAGTCCTGAATATTCATTGGAAGGACTGATGCTGAAGCTGAAACTCCAATATTTTGCCCACCTGATGAGAGAACTGACTGATTGGAAAAGACCCTGATGCTGGGAAAGATTGAAGGCAGGAGGAGAAGAGGATGACAGAGGATGAGATGGTTGGATGGCATCACTGACTCCGATGGACATGAGTTTGAGCAAGCTCCGGGAGTTGGTGATGGACAGGGAAGCCTAGCTCTTTTCATGGCATCGCAAAAAGTTGGACATTTCTGAGCAACTGAACTGAATTGATATTTATATATGAATAATTTTAAATTCTCTAAATCGAATTTCTCTTTTTTTTGGTCATTTTCATTTTGCTTTATAATTACCGAGTTTTAATTTGAAATATCTCTTCCAACCTCAACTTAATGAAAAAAATTACATCTACTTTTTGAATTAAATCTTTCATCCAATTCCAATTTATCTTAATGTTAAATATCTCTTTTTATGGTTAATGACATAAATAACCAATTGTTCCAATAAAACCTAATGTATAATCCATCTCTCCCTTTCCCCTCCTTTTAAAGGAAATGCCTCTTTCGCCTTTGGTCTATTTTCTATTTCCTCTGTAGTACAAATTTGTTTTGATTTTTGTAGATTTGTCATTTGTTTTAACATGTGGAAAGGTTATTTTCTCATTAAACTCTTATTCTTATATTCCAAATGATTTCCTTTCACTTTGTCAAGGTATAAAATATCCATCTAGCATTGTATTTGATATTTCATTGAAATTAAAAATATAAGAAGAACTGGCATCTTTAAGTAATAACCCCCTAGCACACAAGTTATGTCTCTATCAAATCCAAGCAAAAGGTGCAGGTATGGCTTGGAGGTATGACTAATAATTAGTATGGGGAAAAAATGAATAAGGGGATTCTGAGGCATCTTTTCAGAGCAAATAGCAAGGAAACAAGCAAAGCCTACTAGGGTTGTGCTAAAAACACTCAAGTATGAATTTTGAAGAGGCTGCCACTGAGTACTAGTTATATTCTTAATAGTAGAGAATTATTTTAATATTCAGGTGTCCTCATGGCTCAGTGGTAAAGAATTCTCCTGCCAATGCAGGAGACGTGGGTTTGATTCCTGGGTTGGGAAGATCCCCTGGAGAAGGAAATGGCAACCCATTCCAGTATTAGTATTCTTGTTTGGGAAATCCCATGGACAGAGTAGCCTGATGAGCGACAATCCATGGGGTCACAAAGAGTTGCACACAACATAGCCACTAAACAACAAAAATGACATTATTTTGTGTATATTTGAAAATTATTAATTTTTAAAGACACATTGAAATACTAGGGCTTCCCTGGTGGCTCAGACAGTAAAGAATTTGCCTGCAATGCAAGAGTCTGGAGTTCAATTCCTAGGATGGGAAGATCCCCTGGGGAAGGGAACAGCTAACCACTCCAGTATTCTTACCTGCAGAATTCCATGGACAGAGGAGCATTGAAATATTTAAAGATAAAATGATATATCTATCTCCTATATGCTTCAAGCTAATATGAGATGGGAAATGGGTAGAAACAAATATGAAACATAATTAGTCACTAGCTTATAGTTATTGAAACTGGATGAGGTGTGTGTGTGTGCTTAGTTGTGTCTGACTCTTTGCGAGCCCATGGATCATACCCCACCAGGCTCCTCTGTCCATGAGATTTTCCAGGCAAGACTACTGGAGTGAGTTGCCATTTCTTACTCCAGTGGATCTGCCCAACTCAGGGATCAAATTCACACATCTTGTGTCTCCTACATTGGCAAGTGGATTCTTCACAACTAGTACCACCTGGGATGAGGTACATGATAATCAATTTATATATGTTTAAAAGTTTTCTATCATAAACGGATTGAGTTTTCCTGTCCAAGAAAGTACTGTCTTTTCATTTACTTAAATACACTGTTCTAGTCTTAGGGAAATTTGAAAGTTTCTCCTTTTATTTCTATTTATTTATTTTTTTTAATTTTATTTTTAAACTTTACAATATTGTATTGGTTTTGCCAAATATCGAAATGAATCCGCCACAGGTATACATGTGTTCCCCATCCTGAACCCTACTCCCTCCTCCCTCCCCATACCATCCCTCTGGGTCGTCCCAGTGCACCAGCCCCAAGCATCCAGTATTGTGCATCGAACCTGGACTGGCGACTCGTTTCATATATGATATTATACGTATTTCAATGCCATTCTCCCAAATCATCCCACCCTCTCCCTCTTCCTCTCCCACAGAGTCCAAAAGACTGTTCTATACATCAATGTTGCTTTTGCTGTCTCGTACACAGGGTTATTGTTACCATCTTTCTAAATTCCATATATATGCATTAGTATACTGTATTGGTGTTTTTCTTTCTGGCTTACTTCACTCTGTGTAATAGGCTCCAGTTTCATCCACCTCATTAGAAATGATTCAAATGTATTCTTTTTAATGGCTGAGTAATACTCCATTGTGTATATATACCACAGCTTTCTTATCCATTCATCTGCTGATGGACATCTAGGTTGCTTCCATGTCCTGGCTATTAGGATTTTATCTTTTTTTTGTTTGTTTGTTTCTACTCTAACTGGGATCTTTCCTGCCATATTTTTCTAACTTGCTATTGTTTGCAAATAGAAAATGTATTTGTGTGCAATATTATTAAAGGGACCCACCTATTCAATTCCTATTATTTCACAGATATTTTTGGTGTGCTCATATATAATTGCTATAAACTGAATGTTTGTCTTTGTGCACCACCCCCACCCATTCAAATATAGAAACTAAACCCCAGTGTGATGGTATTATGAGGTGGGACTATAGGAGGTGATTAGATCTTCAGAATAGAATCCTTCTGAGTGGGGTTGAAAGTGAAAAAGTGAAAGTGAAAGTTGCTCAGTCATGTCCTACTTTTTGTGACCCTATGGACTATACAGTCTATGGAATTCTCTAGGCCAGAATACTGGAGTGTGTATCCTTTCCCTTCTCCAGGGTATCTTCCCAACCCAGGGACTGAACCCGGGTCTCCTACATTGCGAGCAGATTCTTTACCAGCTGAGCCACAAGGGAAGTCCAAGTATACTGAAGTGGGCAGCCTATCCCTTTTCCAGGGGCTCTTCTCCACCCAGGTATTGAACCTGGGTCTCCTGCATTGCAGGCGGATTCTTTACCAACTGAGCTATCAGGGAAGGCTTAATACCCTTTAAAAGAGACTCTAGAGAGTTCCCTTGTCCCTTCCACTCTGTGTTAAGACAGGACAGCTATCTATGAACCATAAATCAGGCTCTTTCCAGACATCAAATCTGCCAGTGCCTTGACCTTGGACTTCCTGGTCTCCAGAATTGTGAGAAATAAATTGTTTGAGTTAGCCAGTCTATGGTATTTTCTTAGAATGTCTAAATTAATACAATAGTCATATAATTAGAAAATAATCAGAAAGTTGCTTCTTTATTTTCTTCTCCCAACTTATATCTCTATTTTATTTTCTTGCACTAGCTGTTAACTCCAGAGCAATGCTCTATAATAGGTAATGGGTATGCTTGTCTCATTCTCAATTTTACTGGTAATAATTCTAAGTCTTGAACTGATTTATTGTTTGGAATATATTTTTGATCATGTGAGAAGTATTAATGTATTCTTATGCCTTTAAGTTTTTGTTATGCTTTGCTTTGCTCAGAAATGTATTTTTAAAAGGCAATATATTTATTACTTATTACAGACATATGTAACATATATTTCCACTTAAATTCATTTAAAACTTATAGCCAATATCCAGAATATGAGATATTTTAAAACTCATTAGGAAATATATTTATCCTTCAAAACTCATCAAGTATAATAATTAGATTCTTAGGAAAAAAAACATTGGCATCAACTTTTTATTAATAGTTACAAACCAAATTTATTCCTTACCAATATCTCTACATGAAAAACCTTCATGTAATAAATTTTTAGTGCCCAGAAGATAGAAATAAATGGAACCATAACAGTATAGCACAAGGAAAAAAAGATATGCATACTCTGGTTCATTAAATGAGACTTGTCCTGTTAACAGCATACTTTTAACATAGGAATAATCTTTTATATTCAAATATTATACTGTCTCATACAATCTAACAATGTTATACACACTAAGTTGTAATTTCAATACACTTACTCTTTTAATAAATGTGCAGAGAACTGGATCGATTTTCCACTCAATGAATTTTTCTTATATAGATGAGGAGAGAGAAATAAGTATGGATTAAACAACAACAAGGGCTATTTGTCTTTTGAATTACATTGATATGTTGTAAGAGTTTATTATTTGCAATGATTTTCCTAATCCACATTCATGAAGTAATAATGTGAATTATTGGGATATATAGACAATTTTCACTCTACCTGCTGCTGCTGCTGCTGCTAAGTCACTTCAGTCGTGTCCAACTCTGTGCGACCCCATAGACGGCAGCCCACCAGGTTCCCCCGTACCTGGGATTCTCCAGGAAAGAACACTGGAGTGGGTTGCCATTTCCTTCTCCAATACATGAAAGGGAAAAGTGAAAGTGAAGTCGCTCAGTCGTGTCCAACTCTTAGTGACCCTATTGACTGCAGCCCACCAGGCTCCTCCATCCATGGGATTTTCCAGGCAAGAGTACTGGAGTGGGGTGCCATTGCCTTCTCTGTTCACTCTACCTAGTATTTTTAAATAGTACCTACCTCTAATCACTAAATTGAAAGTGCGTTTAATTTATTAAGAGAACGAACACTAATTAAGAGCATAATTTTCTTGCCTTAGTTTGGCCTTTTATTTTTCTCTGTAAATAAAGGGGTAGATCCACATTGCTCTCTAGGATATTTTCAAGGTATGAACTTCATTTGGTTATCCACTTCAAAGTCTCTAATAACAGTGACAACTGCATTTGCTAAAAAACTTACAATCTGACAATTTGGAAGTTTTTAGTCTATCTCATTTATATTTATAAATATAATAAAAACTGATCGTAAATTTGCCATATTTTTTGGTTTTGCTGCTTCTTTTCTTGATATATTTTTAATACTTGGATTTTAAAAGTTTAATTTTGATACATATTGACACTCCTTTATGAAAAACTGAAAGAATGCATATTTTTATCTCACTTATTCTTAATAACCTACTTCTTTTTTATAAATGTTTTTTTTTTTTTGTCTCTCAGGAAGTTGCCTTCATGAACTTATATGATCTACTAATGCTTCTATTTCTTAAATTCTCCATTCTAAACAATACTTACTAACTCCCTGCTAGGAAAAATGAAGAAATCAGTATATGCACACTTCTTTCCATATTCCTGCCCTCATCTTTACTTTCCAACTCTGGTATTTTCTGTTATTAATAACATTACTATAACCCTGAGAATCAACCAGGTTAGTCTCACTGCAGCTGCTAAGTCGCATCAGTCGTGTCCGACTCTGCGTGACGCCACAGATGGAAGCCCACCAGGCTCCTCTGTCCCTGGGATTCTCCAGGCAAGAACACTGGAGTGGGTTGCCATTTCCTTCTCCAATGCATGAAAGTGAAAAATGAAAGTGAAGTCGCTCAGTCGTGTCCAACTCTTGGCGACCCCATGGACTAGATAGTTCCTATTAGCATGGGTGTGTCGCAGGAAGAAGGCAATGACCAGTGCCTGCGGCAATTAAATAATCTTCCTGATTTGGTCTAATCTCTTGTCCTGTCTCTCAAACTTCCACCTGATGCTTTATTGTCCAGCGGCTCTGATCTAGGGCTTCCCTGGTGGCTCAGACGGTAAAGAATCTGCCTGCAATGTGAGAGACCTGGGTTCAATCCCTGGGTTGGGAAGATCCCCTGGAGGAGGAAATGGCAACCCACTCCAGTATTCTTGCCTGGAGAATCCCATGGACAGAGAACCTGGTGGGCTACAGTCCATGGGATCTCAAACTGTCGGACACGACTGAGAGACTAAGCACACAGCACAGCTCTGATCTATGAGATTGCCTTCTGCTTCTGCAGCTGCTGCTGCTGCTAAGTCGCTTCAGTCGTGTCCGACTCTGTGCGACCCCATAGACGGAAGCCCACCAGGCTACCCCGTCCCTGGGATTCTCCAGGCAAGAACACTGGAGTGGGTTGCCATTTCCTTCTCCAATGCATTAAAGTGAAAAGTGAAAGTGAAGTCGCTCAGTCGTGTCCGACTCTTCGCGACCCCATGGACTGCAGCGCACCAGGCTCCTCCGTCCCTGGGATTTTCCAGGCAAGAATACTGGAGTGGGGTGCCATTGCCTTCTCCGGCCTTCTGCTTCTACACTCTTGGTAATTCAGTTCCGTCATCCTGAAACACCTCCAACCAACTGCTTCTTATTATCCCATCAACCTCTCCCAGCCCCTTTCACTCTTCAAAGTACTGTTAGACATATTATCTTCCACTGTCTTCTCTTCAAGATAAAATTATACAGCCTTTATTCAGTAGTTTATCCCCTATGGCCATACCATAATTATGTAATATGCCATAGTAAATTACATTTATGTATCTACCTTCTGTCTCTCCTTCTGATTGTTACCAGTGGCTAACATCGTGCTCAATAAATGTGAAGATGATCATTATACTTAATAATATTCATGGATTGTTTGAATTATGCATTCTTCGTAAGGAAATGGTAGTGAATACTACTCACTAAAAATACACATAATTTTTATTCTTTACATTATGAAAGATTTTTAAAATACCACCTAAGTGAAGAGAACATTATAATGAATCCCCATTAACCATAACATATTCAATAACCATCAACATTTTCACATACATTTTTAATCGGTTAGAAAGCTAGTTAGAAAGTCATTGGCCGATTATTCTCCTAGCAGGTTGACCTGCTGTCAACACGGATCGTCTGACTTACATCTAAGGTGAGGAAATAGAGTTCAATTCTCCAAGATCATAGTTCTGATGAATGTTAACATTAGTAACAGACAAAACAGTCTCCGAAGGAGCCATTATGTACAAGCAGTGACAAAGAAGGGAGAAAAATGGGGTTTATTGAAGACTAGAATCAGAAAAACACTCACAAGGGTCCTAAATGGCCGTGGCATGTTATGGGATTTGTACATGAGAACAATTCCTGCCATTTATGACTTAACTCAAGAGAACGTTAAGGTATCTTGTTTACATTTTTGTTTTTAACGGCCCTCAGTTTTAGCGATAGAGAAAACATGTCCCTACTCCTTTGGATAAATCGCACTGACTGAAGGTGCTCGAATACATTTTTTTCCCAAAAGAAAAGCAAAGGAGTGAGGTTCTTATCCGAGTTCCAAGGTAGCCCGCCCAGTCACCCTCTAGGCTTGCACTGTGACACAGGCTTTTCTAAAGGATGCTGTGGGCGGGGAATGGGAGACATTTAAGAACCCACATCTGGAATCTAGATTCCAGGCAAAAAAGCACGTTTCAAAAGGTAGTAAGAACGAAATAACAAACGCTGGAACCTGGGCCTGGTTAGGGACATCACCCCAAAACACCAAAACCAAACAGTCCTCACTCTCCCGTAGGCGAAGGCGGAGAGGGAGGAACTACAGCTCCCAGAATGCAGAGCGGCGAGGCGGTGCTAAAGAGATGGCCTGCTTTTACCTCACGTTTGCTTAGAAACGCCAGTCCCTCTTCTTAGTGCTCCGCCATCCCAGCGTAATTGGCTCTGTAGCCCGTGCGTGGGAGGGCGGCTCAGGCGTCACTGGCAGCGGTTGAATGGAGGCCCTAATCCCCGCCTCCTCACGGGAAATGAAGTCCTTTCCAATAGTTTCTCTGACCGAGTCAGAGCAATAGGACTACATTTCCCAGAGGAGCGCGGGTCTGCCAGGGGGCTTGGGGGCGGTGCCTCACGTATGTTACAGTCATCGCAAGCCTCTTCCGCGGGACTGTGATGGCCGGAGAGATGACGATCTTAGGTTAGTAACTAGGAGGGTTCTTTACGCTGTCGCGGGCACCGGAGCGGTTGAGGGAAGCAGGGATGGGTCGGGGTCGTTGTTGCAACTGCTCGATCCCGCTGGCATGGCGGGAAAGGCGTCAGAAAGGTGCCTTTGAGGCGCTTTGGGGCTGTTCCCGACGCCGGGTTGGGGGTCGCCTCTTGGAATGCCCCGGCCGCTGTAGGCCTGGGTAGGGCCGGCGGCGACCCTCTGCATACATTTCAAGGATGTTGGACCTCAGGAAGTGTTCTTATCCAAGGAATGTCGATTTTTGAATCGTTGGTTGAATCGGGGTCTTTGAGAGGCCTCTAGAATATGCATTTCCGAGACCCCTTTGTGGAGGAAGGGGGAGGAGCACTAGCAGCATCCCGACCTGTAGGCTCGTGGGATGCTGGATTTTGAGAGATCCAGGGCTCTTTAATGTGTAGGCCAGTATTTCCCCCAATCCGGGTAGGAATTACACTCTCCAGATGAGAATGTGATAAAAATGTTCCTGAAAATGAGTCTGTAAGAGCGAGTGGAAGGTGGGAATGGGAGTTGATTTCATTTCATTACGTGTTGATGAGGATTTTTGTTATTTTTTATTGAGTAATTAATTGTTACTAAGCTAAGAATTAGTGAAAGAGACTCCTTTAGATTGGCATTTTGAGTTTTATGTAACCTGGGTGGACACAGGTGTAAAACACAGCCTCCTGAAACCAAGTAACAGATTAACTATAAATTCGAAGTGGCTTCTTTCTCCTTCACTTATGTTTACAGGCAGTGTAACATTTGTACATATTTGTTTTTTTCATAATTAACATTTATTGGCAAGCTTCTGTTAGCTAGGAACCATTTGTGCAGGGGATTCAACGTGCCTAAAACCTAACTTCAAAGAGTTTCCATTTATGTTAGCATCAAGTTACACACTTCTATTCTCCTAAATATCACCGCTGCAAGATGTCCTTCATTCATATTTAATACAGAAAAGGTTAACTGTGTTCTGTTATGAAGTGACAGTTTAATATCTAAGCAACTTCCAAAACTGTTTCGATCCAGTTTATCCATTTCATCCTTTTGAAAGGAAAAAGGAGAGGGGAGATAAAAGAGTTTTAGCATTACAATATCAGGGCTTTTGGTATGGAAATTTTAATAATAGAGTTTTGTTTTAATATTGATATCTAAAGCTAATTATAAAACTATAAAATCTAAATAGCAAACTTTGGACAATTCTGAAAGAGATGGGAATACTGGACCACCTGACCTGCCTCTTAAGAAACCTGTATGCAGGTCAGGAAGCAACAGTTAGAACTGGACATGGAACAACAGACTGGTTCCAAATAGGAAAAGGAGTATGTCAAGGCTGTATATTGTCACCCTGCTGATTTAACTTATATGCAGAGTACATGATGAGAAATGCTGGGCTGGAGGAAGCACTAGCTGGAATCAAGATTGCCAGGAGAAATATCAGTAACCTCAGATGTACAGATAACACCACCCTTATGGCAGCAAGTGAAGAAGAACTAAAGAGCCTCTTGATGAAAGTGAAAGAGGAGAGTGAAAAAGTTGGCTTAAAGCTCAACATTCAGAAAACTAAGATCCTGGCATCTAGTCCCATCACTTCATGGGAAATAGATGGGGAAACAGTGGAAACAGTGTCAGACTTTATTTTTGGGGGCTCCAAAATCACTGCAAATGGTGAATGCAGCCATGAAATTAAAAGACGATTACTCCTTGGAAGGGAAGTTATGCCCAACCTAGACAGCATATTAAAAAGCAGAGACATTACTTTGTCAGCAAAGGTCTGTCTACTCAAGGCTACGGTTTTTCCAGTAGTCATGTAGGGATGTGAGAGTTGGACTATCAAGAAAGCTGAGTGCCGAAGAATTGATGGTTTTGAACTGTGGTGTTGGAGAAGGAGAGTCCCTTGGACTGCAAGGAGATCCAACCAATCCATCTAAAGGAGATCGGTCCTGGGTGTTCACTGGAAGGACTGATGTTGAAAGTGAAACTCCAATACTTGGGCCACCTGATGTGAAGAGCTGACTCATTGGAAAATACCCTGATGCTGGGAAAGATTGAGGGTAGGAGGAGAAGGGGATAACAGAGGATGAGATGGTTGGATGGCATCACTGACTCAGTGGACATGGGTTTCGGTAGACTCCGGCAGTTGATGATGGACAGGGAGGCCTGGCGTGCTGAGGTTCATGGGGTTACAAAGAGTCGGACACGACTGAGCCACTTAACTGAACTGGGTTACATTCTGACTTTTGCTCCAGATAAATGACTTTTCCTGTCAATATTAGTACAGGTATTACTGAAATGTTTCTTTTTCAGCCTTTTACTCATCCATAAGTTAAGTACACTAACATACAGGGTTTTTTTTTTTCTTTTTTGTTACTTCATTTTAATGGTATTATAGTCGGTTTGAATTGTGAAAAACATGATGTTTGAGAAATGTTATGAGTAAAAAAGAAAAAAATTTTGAGACTTTATAGTCTAGTATTGAAGAGTGATTTTAGTGTTGTAATTTATCAAATTATACTAGTTTGATAAGACAACTTTTAATTTGCCTGTATTTCAGGATCAGCTGTTTTGACTCTCCTGTTGGCTGGCTATTTGGCACAACAGTATTTACCACTGCCTACTCCTAAAGTGATTGGAATTGACCTTGGCACTACCTATTGTTCAGTTGGGGTGTTTTTTCCTGGCACAGGAAAAGTAAAGGTCATTCCAGATGAAAATGGTCATATCAGCATACCCAGCATGGTATCCTTCACTGACGATGATGTTTATGTGGGGTATGAAAGCTTAGAGCTTGCAGATTCGAATCCTCAGAACACAATATATGATGCTAAAAGATTCATAGGCAAAGTTTTTACCCCGGAAGAACTGGAGGCTGAAATTGGGAGATACCCATTTAAGGTAAGTTAAGCTGAAATGTATTTTTAGTTCAGCACGCTGTTTCAATTAGTTCTTTGGCTTCAAGTTACAAAAATTTATGTTTCAATGGACTCAGTTTGTATGGAAGTTATATTATCTCATTCAACAAGCAGTCCTACAGTGGCTCCTGGGTTGGTTAATTCGCTGGTCCCACAACACTGTTGAGGACTTAGGACACTACCATCTTCTCACTCTGCCATCCTCAAAATGCATTGTTCTTTTATTGTTCTTCTCACTCTGCCGTCCTCAAAATGCATTGCTTTTTTTACAGAATGCATTGTAGCAGGTGGCTAATGAAGTCCCATATACCTATAGATAGATGGATGGATAAATAGATACTCTGTTTGTGTGTGTATACGTATTTGTATATAGAAAAAGAGATCATACTAGGCATGCTGTGTTTTGACTTCTTTGAAACTCATCAATATATCATATATATTGTTTTACATCATTATCTTTCATGGTTGTGTGGAACAAGTGTTCCACCGTTTAATTGTCCAGTCTCTATATGTTTTATTTTTTCCCTAGTTTTCCACTATCATTGGAACTTCAGTGAATATCATTGTTTGTACATGTGTATTTTTACACTTGTTTGATAATTTCATAAATTTTATAGGCCAAAAGGTTGTGTGTTTTTAAGGTTTCTGATTTGTATTGCTAACTTTGGGCACCAAGAAGTTTACATGCTCTTATCTGTTTTTCAGACTGCCTATGTCTTCAGTAGTTATTATTTTTCAGTCTTTGCCAGTAGATAAGTAAAACATAGTAGTAATTTGCATTCCTGTGATTTCTAGTGAAGTCAAACTTTAAAAAAAATCAGTTTATTGCATTTTTCTTCAGTGATCCATTTCTCACCCTTTGTCCTATTTTCTTTTGGGATGTTTATCTTTTTTGAATGACTATAAAAATACATTTGTGACACTTAAGTATCCCCCCTTTTTTTTAACTAACTGATGTATAATTTTGTTTTTTAACTGTCTAGAGTATTAGATTTTTATGTGGTAAAATCATCTCAATAATTCCTTAAAAACGTTTTTAGAGTCTTATGCTACTTACAACAGCCTTTCCTGTCCTATCCACTTGTATTTTTTTTCTAATGCTTTTATATAAGTATTTGTAGGTTTGGGTTTTGCTGGGCTTTTTCTCTTAAATATTTAGATATTTATGTAGGGTTTTTTTTTTTTTTTTTTTGGTAAATTATGAAATAGGATTCTAATAGTTTTGAAATTAGATGATTGTATCAGTGTTGCTTATTGAATAACCCATACATAAAAGCTCTGAAATTTTTATTTATTTTTAAGAGGAGAAAAAAATTTCTCCAGGTATGTATTTGGTTTTATTTCTTTGCTTTTCTTTTAATTTTTTGTTTTCAGTTCAGTTCAGTCACTCAGTCGTATCCGACTCTTTGCCACCCCATGAATCGCAGCACGCCAGGCCTCCCTGTCCATCACCAACTCCCAGAGTTTACTCAAACCCATGTCTATTTAGTCGGTGATGCCATCCAGCCATGTCATCCTTTGTCGTCCTCTTCTCCTCCTGCTCTCAATCTTTCCCAGCATCAGGGTCTTTTATTAAGACCCTTTATTAATTTGTAATTTTTCTTTTGTAATGATAAAATTGTATAAAGCTATACATTTTCCTCTAAATTGCAGCTTTGGGTACATTACTTATTGATCCTAGAGTTATTTTAAGGTTGTGTGTGTGTGTGTGTTTAAGTTTCTCAGTGATCCAATTTTTTTGTTGTTTCCCTTTTATGATTACTCTGAACATACTGGAATTAATCTAATTTTTTAAAATGTACAAATATACAACTACATTAGCAAGGATAGTATACTAATATACGTTTTCATGGAAATAAGAATGTGAGTGATATTTGATTCTTAGCAAAAATAGTGAAGTATTAAAATTATTCTTGTTAATACGTACCAGCACATTCTTTCAATTATCTATTATGTTTGGAAATAAATTAGTTTTTTGAAAAAGAAGATCTTGAGTCATACATGATTTAGCAACTGTTATTCCTTCTATTGGGCTTTCCTAGTAACTCAAACAGTAAAGCATCTACCTGCAATGCAGGAGATTCAGGTTCTAATACCTGGGTCAGGAAGATACCCTGGAGAAGGAAATGGCAACCCACTCCAGTATCCTTCCTGAAAAGTTCCATGGACAGAGGAGCTTAGCAGTCTGCAGTCCCTCTATCTCATCATTCATTTTTTTCTTACATTTGACATATGTATTGAGTTCTAGTTATATGCTGCTGCTGCTGCTGCTAAGTCGCTTCAGTCGTATCCGACTCTGTACCACCGTATAGATGGCAGTGCACCAGGCTCCTCCATCCCTGGGATTCTCCAGGCAGTAATACTGAAGTGGGCTGCCATTTCCTTCTCCAGTGCATACTTAATGATAAAATTTATTTTTCTGCTATTATTAAAAACTAGAGTAGATTCATTTTATAATTTTAAAGTATATCTTTTAATAGCCTCTGATCTTTGTACATGCACTTGCTAGATAACAAATGAAATTTTATGACCTTTTCAGGGTAAGTTTTGATTGAATACATTCAGTGTGTGTATATATATATATATATATATTTATGTGTATTAGTATATGTGTATGTATTATATGTATGTAGATATAAACACACACTCATATATAGTGTTTTCATCTTTGCAAATCTTATTCACAGGTTTTAAACAAAAATGGAATGGTTGAATTTTCTGTGACAAGTAATGAAACCATCACCGTTTCCCCAGAATATGTTGGCTCTAGACTGTTGTTAAAATTAAAAGAAATGGCAGAGGAGTATCTTGGAATGCCAGTTGCCAATGCTGTTATTTCTGTACCAGCAGAATTTGATCTAAAGCAGAGAAATTCAACAATTCAAGCTGCTAACCTTGCAGGTAATAATATCACTTGCCTGAGTTGCATTTTTCTCAAAATTTTCTTAGGCTGAAAATCTGTAATGAGGTGTATTATTTTGCTATCCATTTGATTAGGCGCCTAGACAACTATATGGTAGATAAACAATTAAGAAGGCTCCATGGTACAATGTAAAATATGTATATTCTGACAACAACCTATCAGGTATATGACTAAGGCTGAGAAAGAACATGGACACATTAGCAGTGAGGAATTTGTTCTCCTGAACTTGTTTTAATGTGAAGATGAATATAATACAATGTTTTTTAAAAATCTGAGGTGGGAAAAATTTATTTGATACCATTCAGCAAATACTGATTACCTAGGTAAACAGAACAGGTAAACCCTTTTTCTCATGGAGCTTATATTCTATTGGAGGAAACAGAAAATCAGTATTGAAGATAAATATAGTGTTCTTACCTTTAGCATTCTGTCATTTTTGAGGTTGTACCCAAGTCTGCATTTTGGACTCTTGTTGATTGCAAGGGCTACTCCATTTCTTCTATGGAATTCTTGCCCACAGTAATAGATACAATGATATCTGAATTAAGTTCGCCCATTCCCGTCCATTTTAGTTCCCTGATTGCTAAGATGTTGGTGTTTATTCTTACCATCTCCTACTTGACCACATCCAATTTACCTTGATTCATGGACCTAATATTCCAGGTTTGGCGTCAGAGGATGAGATGGCTGGATGACATCACTGATACAATGGATATGAACTTGGGCAAACTTCAGCAGAGGATGAGGGACAGGGAGGCCTGGTGTGTTGCAGTTTATGGGGTTGCAAAAAGTCGGACATGACTGGGCGACTGAACAACAACCCTTAGCATTATTGACATGTTAGCCTGAAAATTCTTTGTTGGGGAACTGTCCTATGTATCACAGGACATTTTGCAGCATCTTGTAAACTGTACTCACTAGAAGCTAGCCAATAGCACCCTCTCTACCAAGTGGTGATAATTTTATGTCTCTGGACATTGCTAGATGTCTTTAGAGGAAGAAAATGATCTCTGGTTGAGAGCCTTGATACAGTATGTATTAGGAAGTGACATGCTATGGGAGAGGAAGATAGGATAGAGGTTTAAGAGGATGGGGATATATACATACATATGGCTGATTCACTTCATTGTTCAGCAGAAATTAACACAACATTGTAAAGCAATTCTATGCCAAAAAAAAAAAAAAGTAACATTCTCTGGCTATGACCAACCTAGACAGCATATTAGAAAGCAGAGACATTACTTGGCTGACAAAGGTCCGTCTAGTCAAAGCTATGGTTTTTCCAATAGTCATGTATGGATGTGAGAGTTGGACCATAAAGAAAGTTGAGCACTGAAGAATTGATGCTTTTGAACTGTGGTGTTGGAGAAGACTCTTGAGAGCCCCTTGGACTGCAAGGAGATCCAACCAATCCATCCTAAAGGAGATCAGTCCTGAATATTGATTGGAAGGACTGATGCTGAAGCTGAAGCTCCAATACTTTGGTCACCTGATTCGAAGAACTGACTTACTGGAAAAGACCCTGATGCTGGGAAAGATTGAAGGTGGGAGGAGAAGTGGATGACAGGACGAGATGGTTGGATGTCATCACCAACTTGATGAACATGAGTTTGAGCAAGCTCTGGGAGTTGGTAATGGATAGGGAAGCCTGGCATGCTGCAGTCCATGGGTTGGAAAAGAGTCGGACACAAATGAGCGACTGAAGTGAACATGTTATGAAAAAAAAGACAGGATAAGGGAATGGGCTTGCTAGGTGATCAGAGAGTAGGGAACTTGCAGGTTTTGAAGAGAGTGATCAGATAGACCTCAATGAGAAAGTGATGTTTAAGCAGAGTTGAATGAAGCCAGGTAGTGAGCCAAGCAGGTGCATGGAGGAAATACGTTGCAGGGGAGAAAGTGGCCAGTGTAGCAGCCATAAAATGAGAATTTAGAAAACAGAAGGTTGGCCAGTGTGACCAAAGGCGAGTGAGTGATGAAGTCAGAAAGCTAAGGGGAATAGTATTATGGTCTTTGAATAAATTCTTCAGAGTTTGACTAGTTTTTATGGCTCTTGATACAGAAAGTCATACTACTTTCAAGGCCACTCATTATCTATTGTTTAGCATTACCTTGAAATCAGATTTTACTGTATATTTCAGAGTTGCTTTCAAGGATCTTGCATTTTAAGTTCTTTTTAAAAATATCATTGTAGCTATTAAAGCATATCTTCTAAGATTTTTCTTTTTATCATTTTTCTATCTATTCATCTGTTCTTTTACAAAAAAAGTCATTTTTAAAAGATGAGCACCATAAGCTTATTTCTATGGCTATTTGTTACAGTATATGGTTAATGTTTCCCTTCCCAAGTAAAATATGAAAGTTAGAAGAGGCTGAGGGATCTTAAAATTAAGTATTAAAAAGAATAGAGTGATGTATTTCACTGAATCTGGGCCTTTATTTCTTTATACTGTAGTCATTTTTTAGAATAATTTTAATGATATCCATTTAGAAGAACCAATACTTGTCCTTCCCGTTTCATTGTTTTTATTTGGCTTGTGACTGTTCTGATTATTACTCAGTGGAGTTCATGTTGGAGAAGATACTAATATGTTGTAGGATTAAGTGAAAAAAAATTCCTTAATCATGTCCTTTAATGATTGTTCTTCCCTCCAACCAATTTTACAGGCCTGAAGATCTTAAGAGTAATAAATGAACCCACAGCAGCAGCTATGGCCTATGGTCTCCACAAAGCTGAAGTCTTTCACGTCTTGGTGATAGATTTGGGCGGAGGAACTCTCGATGTGTCATTGCTGAATAAACAAGGAGGAATGTTTTTAACTCGAGCCATGTCTGGTAAGAAAAATGTAGGGAGTGTTAACGAGATTCAGCCATGTTGACATATCTAATGTGTAAAGTGTTCATTTTTCAGTGTTTCAGTATTGTTCGCATTAATTTTGGTAACCTTCTGTACTTGTGATCTTAATGCCACCACCTCTTTTATTTATAGCAAAAAGTCTCAAAAAATGACTGGATATCCTGTAAGTCAAATATTGTAGCTCACTGAGCCAGTAGTCTTCACCTCCATTGTGAAGGGAACAGAAGGAAAGAAATCATTTAAAATGAAGGATGGTCAGTTTACTTCATTTAATAATCTATTTCACTAAGTAGCTATGTTTAGGAAATCTAGTAGTAGTATTTTACATTCTAAATTTTTTTACGGTTTTTGTTTTAGTTTAAGGAATTAAGCCTATGGAACTTAAGTTATAGGTCGTCTAACTGGACTCCATTTAGAAGCAAGTTCAGTGATGGGAATTTATATCACATTAACTCTTTTCCTTATTAAATTATTTTTTCTACTTTTTAGCTCTTAATCATTTAAAAAGGAATTTTTTTTTAAAGATAAATGCTTACTGGTACTTTTTAATTGTAAGAAACACGTCTTTCTTTTGAGACTAATGCCACTTTTTGTTTCTAAATTGCTACTTAAAGCCCAGTCTGTGTTCTCAATTTCTTATTTTCCGAAAAAGTATTTGATATCACTGAGAGACTTCCTTTTACATCATTTGAACCCAGATGTTCACTGTATTTTAATAGTGTACTTTTGAATTAAACTGCTTTTAATCCAATTATTTTTAATCAGTCTGTATATGAATAAAATCTTAATAATACATTAAATAAGTATTATCATCCCCAGAATATCATTTATACATACATACTACACAGATACATGCATATGTAAACACATACATAGTATAATATAAACTTTTTATTTTTAACTTAGGAAACAATAAACTTGGAGGACAAGACTTCAATCAAAGATTGCTTCAGTACTTATACAAACAGATCTATCAAACATATGGCTTCCTGCCCTCTAGGAAAGAGGAAATCCACCGCTTAAGACAAGCTGTAGAAATGGTCAAGTTAAACCTGACACTTCATGAGACTGCCCAGTTGTCAGTATTACTAACAGTGGAGGAAAATGACAGAAACGGACCTCCGACTAGTGACGGTGAACTGCCAGAGGACAAACTTTCCCCAGCAGATGACCCCCATGTGGACAGCGTGTTTGGAGCTAACCTTTCTGAAAAGAAACGTGGAGAGGGTCAGGTTTTATTTGAAACAGAAATATCACGAAGGCTCTTTGATGCCCTTAATGAAGATCTTTTCCAGAAAATACTCGTACCTATTCAGCAAGTGTTGAAAGAAGGCCACCTGGAAAAGACTGAGATTGATGAGGTGGTCTTGGTTGGGGGCTCAACTCGTATTCCTCGAATCCGCCAAGTCATCCAAGAGTTCTTTGGAAAGGACCCCAACACGTCTGTAGACCCTGACCTGGCCGTGGTGACAGGAGTGGCTATCCAGGCAGGGATTGATGGAGGCTCTTGGCCTCTCCAAGTCAGTGCTTTAGAAATTCCCAATAAGCATTTACAGAAGACCAACTTCAACTGAAGTACGGAGGGATTGCTATTTGAGATCTTGTCTAGTGATCTCTTCCTCTTTATCAGACCACCTCCATCAGCCAAATAAAGTCTCGAAAATGTCTCACACATTTACCTGAAAAATAACGTTTATATATGTGAAATTTTGCATAACATTTTGTCTTAAGATTGAATGTGACCAGATCAATCCTTCTTGATTTTGGAGAGATCCCATTCCAACAAGTACTTCTAAAATGATAGAATTGAGGTAAAACTCTCTTACTGGATTATAGGTGACTGTATTTTCTGGATTCTGGAAGTAGACATCCATGTGCACTTAAAACTATATTCTGTAAACAATGCCTAGTGCCAATTATATGATTCCCAGTTCTTACTAAATTGTATTAGCAGGGGCTGGCAATTTATTTACTTGGTTATCAGATGTAATTCTTAATTTGAACTATACTTGAAGGACAGTGTTGATGTCATGTACTTATATTGACTGGGAGATAGCAGTGTTATTTGTATAAGCTGCATATACAATGTTCAGTAACGGCCATGGTATATGACAAAGTTAACCTTCGCAAGGTCAGTGTCCTGTCATGTGTCCTATTCATGGAACCTGCATTCTCCAGATTTTTAAAATATATTTATTGAATCAGTTTTTTTTCTTTCTAAAAAGCTACAAATTTATTCAAACATTTCATTACCAATTTATATTTTATTTCTTTAATCTGCTATCATTCTCTGCTTCGATTTCCATGGTTCTGCATGGTTAGAAAACAAAAGAATTATTAATTACATTTTAAAAATGTGTTAATGTCACAATATTTATTACTATAATTTTTTTGGTTATTTAAGACCTTTGTAGATGTTGATAAGGGGCTTTCCTGGTGGCTCAGTGGTAAAGAATCTGCCTGTCAATGCAAGAGACACAGGTTCAAGCCCTGGGTTGGAAAGATCCCCTGGAGAAGGAAATGGCAACCCTCTCCAGCATTCTTGCCTGGGAACTCCCATGGAGAGGAGCCTGGGGCTACCGTCAGTGGGATTGCAAAGAGTCAGACACACAATTTAGCTACCAAACAAGACATTGATAAACAGCAGTAATTAGGTACAGTATTTATTTATTTTATGTTTTTTTTTTTTTCAGTGTTTATGGTCAGTAAGCCCTGGAGAATTTAGCTTGCGTTTGATTCAGTTTTACTGACTTTTCCCCATATTTAGTTGTGAATGAGGAAAATTGTACTCATTTGCAAAATCCTTGTTATTTGTTTCCTACCGTCATTTAAAAATAATCAGACTTGGACGGTTTTAACCTTAAGGTTAGTTTGTGATAAGAACAAAAATTCATGAATACTGGAAGTAATATGGAAATCTCATGAAAGACAATGTTAAAAAATGTCCACAAATCAGCATTTATAGTAACATTGGTATAGTGGGGTAGTTTTAGTTTGTTTCCTTTTAGAAAAGCTGCAGGAACCAAGAAAGAAAACATAGTGGTTTTATTTGTTATGCCCCTATTATTTGAAGATTTTCTTTTTCCTTAATAGAGGCTACTTCCTCTCAATATTCAAAAGTTATACTCTGGTCAACATTTTTGCTAATGTAAAATAGGTCTCTTTACCCAGTGCTGAATTTGAAAGGATGTTGAATTTCCAATCACTGAAAAAAAGAAATAAGCAAACGCATTTCAGCAACATCAAAACATTTCTGCTTCTCATAGTAAAATCTAAGTGTTTTTGTAGATTATAAAGAAAATATTTCTTAGCAATGAAATTGCAGTTAAAACAATTTCAATCAGATACTTTTGTGAATAGAAAATGTCTGTAGTAGATAAGTAGAAAAATATAAAATGTCTGTTCACATGTTTTATTTTAGAACTGAATGGAGAAATGCCAAAGAGGAAGCCTTCACTGCATTATAAATATATTCAAGTGTTCTTTTGAACTTTATAAAAATTTTTACTAGACTTAAAAATTGAAAAAGATCTTTGTGCAAAGGTCTTTTAAGAGAAAAGTGTTCAATTTATCAAAATCTCTATAGTACCAGCTTTAACTAAAGCATTTTAAGATTTTTTTAAAGTTCGAATTTCTCCGATATATGAGATAGTTCAGGACAGTCGGTTAAGAGTTCTTAGAGGAAACAATTTGCAAGACAGAATGGCTAATCTCATACTCTAAAATTGGAATTTAAAAAATTTGATTGTGTCTTAAAAATAGAATGGCAGTGTTGGAATTTGGAGCCAATAGTTCAGCATATTCTCTAGAATAATACGCTTTAAAAAAAAATTGTGTCTGTCTTCAAACATATTTAGGAGGCTATGTATAAATAGTCTTGAAGTCAATGTAGTTTATTTAAAAGGTAAAAATGCATTCTGAAAGGGATCATTTATACATAATAATCTGAAGACATTTTCCATAAAACTATATTTTGGTTGTACATCTTGCTAGTGTTTTTTGAAGTACATAACTTTTAAAATATTAACTGTCTTACATGACTAGAATATGTGAATGAATGTTTGGTGTCAGGAATGTTTTGGTACCTCCTGTTTTCACTGGAACCACTGATGTATCAGCAGATACTATTGTGTATAACGTGTTCTGAAGATCATAGTTGCCGTGCATAACATTGTGCCTCTTAACTTGGTGTGCATACAGGTGGTTTACATTTTAATGTAAATAAATGCCACTTTGCAGTTTGTTTTTTAAACTGTGTCCTTTATTTTCTATTTGAGACTATGCCAGAGTACATTTTTGAGGTATGTAAATAAGAAAGGAAATGGGAATAGAGCTGATCTGATGCTTATGGCACATGACCTCAGCAGGTGTGGCCTAATTTCCTGCATCCTGAATGTCCCTGAAATTGCTTGCTTTTCTACTTATTTCTTTATTTTTTAATTAATGTTTATTGGAGTATAGTTTCTTTACAGTGTTTTGTTTCTGCTGCGGAGCTAAGTCAATCAGTGACACGTTACATATATCCCCTCTCTTGGATTACCTTCCCATTTAGGTCACCACAGAGCACTGAATAGACTTCCCTGTGCTATATAGGAGTTTCTCATTAGTTATCCATTTTATATATAGTATCAATAGTGTATATATGTCAGTCCCAATCTCCCGATTCTTCCCTCCTCCCTGCTTATCATACATTTGTTCTCTAGGCCTTTGTCTCTGGTTTTGCTTTGAAAATAAGTTCATCAGTATCCTTTTTATAGATTCCACTATAAGCAATATAGTGTTTGTTTTTCTAGATTAGTTTTGGCTCCATTATAGTCAGAAGCCATGAATTGATATTTAGAATTCTGGATATCCTATTCATGATACAGGAAATGTCTCTTCTAATTTAAAGAAATGACATATACCCAGAATTCTGAATACCAATTTATGGCTTTTGACTAATGGAGCCAAAACTAATTTAGATAGTTAATAACCCTGCTTAATAAACAACTGTAATCCTTTGGTGAGTGATTAATACTTGATAATTCTCTAATAAAGTTTGTATTATTCTTTGGACAAAAAAATTTAATATGTATTTTGTAAAGAAGTTCATTTGATTCATGTAGTCTTTTCAAATGAGCCCTTAAAAACAGATGTGGCTTTCACTAGTTCCTGTGATTCTTTCATGGTTACTTTAACTACCATTGCTGGGAGATTCAAATATATGAGAAAATAGAGGGATATGTCCATATTTTATTTCACTAAACAGACATATACAGTGACCTATTCAGGTAGGCAGCTTCTAATGTAACTTCCAGTACTCTGGCCTGGTATTCAAGTCTTCAAATGCTGTAGCCACAGTTCAAATTTGAATGTAATCTTTTGAGAGACTCTTAAGCCAGAATCACTGAGCTAAGCAGTTTCCAGATTCCTGGTTCACAGAAACTAGTACCCTTTTTTCATTTGTTTTAAGCTTTGTTCAGTTGCTCAGTTGTGTCTGACTCTGCTACCCTGTGGACTGCAGCATGCCAGGCTTCCCCATCCTTCACGATCTCCTGGAGTTTACTCAAACTTGTCCATTGAGTCAATGATGCCATCCAACTATCTCCTCCTCTGTCACCCCCTTCTCCTTCTACCCTCAAACTTTACCAGCATCAGTGTCTTTATGGTTCAATTAACATCTCTACGTGACTACTATGGACCTTTTTTAGCAATAGATAATACAGTGCTTACTATGTACCTGGAGTTTTCTAAATGTTTTAATAGTACAAATTTTGTTCTAGCAGACTTATGAGTAGTTACTGTTACCCTGGGCTTCCAGGTGGTATTAGTGGTAAAGAACCCGCCTGCCAGTGCAGGAGACGTAAGAGACATGGGTTTGATCCCTGGGTGGAGAAAATCCACTGGAAAAGTAAATGGCAACTGAATCCAGTATTCTTTCCTGGAAAATCCCATGGACAGAGTATTCTGGCAGATAGAGACACGACTGAAGCGACTTAGCACGCGCACACTGTTAACCCATTTTCAGGTATGTAAATTAAGGTACAGATGTGTTATGTAATTAATACAACATTACACAGCTACTAAGTAGCAGAGTTATGATTCAAATCCAGTGCATGGACAGAGGAACCTGGCAGGCTGTAGTCTATGGGGTCACAAAGAGTTGGACATGACTGAGTGACTGAACACACACACATTTAATTCTTCACATTACTGAGAAATTTGAATTTACAGATTTTTCAGATCTGAAATGAAGATAATAGTACCTAATTCATTGGGGTTTTGTAAGTGCGTGGCACAGAAAGTGCCAAGTACTATGAATGGAGATGATAGATAATTGACCATAAGAAACATTGAAACAAGTTTCAGTGACTTGCTAATTTTATAAGAATTGTAAGAAAATGCCACAATAATGTAGGTTATTTTCCCTAATATACTCAAAGCCCTAATTCTATGAGTCTAGAAGATAAATTTGCCATGCTAAAGCATTTATTTAATTTTGGAAAGAATAGCTTGCCTCACCTCAAGTTATTTGGATGTTAAAAAAGTAACAAATGCAGTTTATTTTATACCTCATTGAATTAACTATGCTTTGGCTTACCTAAAAAGACATTTAAAATGTTTTAAATAGCTTACCTAAAATATGTAACACAACTTTGATGTGGACTTCTTTTTTTTTTTTAAGTTATTGAATTTGTTACAATATTGCTTCTTAAAATCCTTAACCCAAGGGATCTTAGCTCCTTGACCAGGGATCAAATCCACACTTCTGCATTGGAAGGCAAATTATTAGTCACAACTTTATATATATATGTATATATATATACACATATAACAATGTAAATACATACTTCTGTTAAGAGTTTATCCATTCACCTTAAATTGTTTGATGTGTCCTATGTAGTACTGGAAACTAGAAATTGGATCTTAATTATTAGTTGTAAATACTACCCCTCCCCTGTCTCCCAAGTAACTAAATTAAGAACATTTTGTCAAGGTTGAAAAATATTAATACTTTATAACATGCCAAAGAATTGATGCTTTCTAATTGTGGTGCTGGAGAAGACTCTTGAGAGTCCCTTGGACTGCAAGGAGATCAAACGAGTCAGTCTTAAAGGAAATCAACCCTGAATATTCACTGGAAGGAAAGATACTGAAGCTGACGCTCCAATACTTTAGCCATCTGATGTGAAGAGCCGACTCATTGGAAAAGACTCTGATGTTGGGAAAGATTGAAGGCAGGAAGAGAAGGGGTCATCATCAACTCAATGAACATGAGTTTGAGCAAACTCCAGGAGATAGTGAAGGACAGGGAAGCCTGGCATGCTGCAGTCCATGGGGTTGCAAAGATTCTGATACAATTTAGCGGCTAACAACAACAAAAAAAGTGGTCGCGGCAGATCCTGCTAAATGCTACTGCACTATCTTTTCTATTCCTTCTTACTTCAGAAGTGAGTTTTTTTGGAGAGGCAACATCCCCTACTTTAAAAATTATTTTCTAGCTTCCTCTAAAGCTAGGGATGAATATGTGACATAACTCAGACCTACCTTCTTGAAATACAGACATGAGGCTGGAGATAAAGCAATGGGTTTGCAACTAACAATCAACAGACATGTAATGGGTGGTTGAGCCAAAGGCAGAAAGAAGCAGCCAGTGGTGTCATGTAACTGCTCTGGACATCTTTGTCCTTTCTACCTTGGGACTTCTTTCTACCTAAGAAAAACAAGCCCTTAGTTGTTTACACTTCTTTGTTTTCCTTCTTTCTGTTTTTGAACCTTTGACCCTTAATTTATGGTTAAACATTTTGTCAAATTGTCATTTGTTGGACTTCGGAATAAAAAGGAAGTGGTTTAAGTAAAAAGTAGAAGAAAATACATGAAACAGTTTTTTCAAGACCTTATGCATCATGGTTCACATTAATTCTTGTCTGTTATCTCTGTAAAATCATGGCTCTGGCAATACAGAGAAAGCAGAATCTGTTGTGTAATACCTGGAGATTGTTGCACAAATGCTCAGAACAGAAAGCCAGAAGCAAATGTTCAGACAGAATTACTGTTGACTAAAGCTGGATTAATATTTATGCCTAGTTCCTGTGGTACTCCACTGTAACACATTCTCAATCATTCATTTAGTCTTATTCTCTGATGACCACATTACATTTTCTATTATGTCTATCAAGAGTTGAAAAATAGCAATAAACCCATAATCATCCCCAAGTATATTAATGATAAGCTGAGTGCTATAAATATGAACTCAAAATCAACCCTGTATCCCTTCCTTTGACACACAAAAATGCATATGTGTCATTTTCCTTTTAAATGTTTTGGAAACATATTTTTCAAATTTTTCACAAATATCACAGATAATTTTTTAGTTTATGATGTTATTTTTACATTTTGCTCGTATGCCTATCCATTTTTATTTTTCTCTTGTGCTGCCCTCATGAGATAAAATGTTACTATCATTGATCAGCTATAACTAAGCAGGTTCAATCTGGTCAGTCTGTAAATAGCAAGTGAGCAAGCTTGGTTACCTAGTCAGCAATCATTAACAAGAGAAGCTGAAATGGAGCAGGACCCTATGGATCCTTGTCCCCCATGTCCTCTGCCTGACTTTTGTCTGTGGAAAAACTTTTGCCAAAGAATAAGCCTAATCAGAGATGTGAGAACATACAGATACAAAGGAAAACAGTCAAAGGAGGCCAAATAATAAAATATATTCATTAAGCATAGTCAAGGACTTTTAGTTTCTTCTCACATCCTGTGAGCTGTTTTATAGATACTTAAACCACCCCACCAGGTGGAGAAGTTAACTACATGACGATCCGGCTTTAGCCATGACATAAGCTGACAATTCTGAGAACAGACCTCAAGAAATGGAAACAAAGTGGCCCTGGAATTGAAGATTAACTGTACTTAAAACAATCAAGATGATGCTGGTCAGACCACTGACCAATTTCAAGGTGACTGTCAGAGCTAGCTATGCTGTTTCTGTTATTTAGCCCCCTCCATCTATAAAAGCTCTTGCTCCCTGATTGTTGGAGCTGGGGGGAATTGGCCTTTGGGCAGGAGTCTGTCCTCCCCCTGCCCCCAGTTGTCCACATACAAAATAAAGCAAACTTTCCTTTACACCAACCTTGACACTTTATTGGCTTTTTGAGAGGTCTGCAGCCAGACCCCACTTTTGGTCACAAAACTAATCAGCCTTTACCAGGTTGTTACCCATTACCTTGGCACCATTAACCCAATAGCATAGCAGCTGCCGTGCAAACTACCGAGGTAGTCTTCCATTTTCATGAAAAAGGTTTAGAGAAAAGTGGCTCAGAATATTGCCAGAAGTCCTGATTTCTATATTCCACAGATGGTCTACTTGCTTGGAACATAACAGCTAGAAAAGCAAGAGCTAGGAAAACTGGAAGGACTAGAAAGAGATCTGCCCCGCTACTGCCTTCTCAATGTTGCTTAATCTCACCAAGATCATATTGTACACAACTGAGGACCATATCTTATTTAAATATCCAATTATCCCCAAGTTGCTGTGTATACAATAGACTATCATAAATATTGGCTGTTTCACCCTTTTTGTTTAAAACTGTGTCCTATGTGATCTTGTTTGTAAACATGAGACTATATATAACTACAAGAAACTATGAATGTTAATATTTAAGTGGTTATTAAATATTTCTATATTCCAGAAAGTGTTCTATCTGTCCTAATGTTATGTCATCTCATTTAATTTCCAAAAAAGAAACTTTTAAGGGGTAGATAAAATTCTTACACCCAAATAAGTTCAGAGAAATAAGTTAATTTGCCCAAGTTTGCACATCTAGAAAGTTGTGGAGTTGAGATTTAACATACATATTCTGTATCTAGATTCTGAACTCTTTTAACTACAATAAAATTTTCTTATTTTAATTTTGTTGATTATTTTTCCCCAAATAAAAGCCCTCTAGATCAATTAGAACTCTTTGTTATTTTCATGTGTATTAAAATACTTCATTACATCTCTTAACACTAACTTAGATATCAAAGTTAAATTGAAAAGTAAATGAAATTGCCTTTATTCAACCATTTTTTACCTACAATGATAACTAATTCATTTGGGTTTAACTAATATTATATTTGAAGAAGAACCCTGACTGCAAGACAAATACCATTTATCTATTTCAAAGCTATTGGTTTAAAATTCTTCTCTCCCATTCTTTAATTATAGACTCTTTAAGTGGCTCTTCCAGAAATGAGACATATTATTAGACAACTGAAAAGAGCATCAATAGTTTTATAGTCACCTGGGTCTGGATTTTACAATTTGTTGGCTAAGATCCTCTTGGTATCTTATCATGTTTGGTAAAATAGGGTGGGTAGTAATATCTTCCTTATGTTCTTCAGTGAGAATTGAAAGTAATAAATTATTCCAGTGCTTTGTACATCACTTGGCATATAGTGGGCTTTCAGTAATAAATATTCTTATCCTAAAATAATTCAACTTAATGATGCTTAGAATTTTCCTTCTGTTAGCTAAGAAGGAACTGCATGTCAAAAATGATAATTATTCTCTTAATCCATTTTTTAAGTTACAATTTGAAATAAATCAATCATTCAATCAATGCAGGAGATCCAGACTTGATCCCTGGGACAAGAAGATCCCTGGAATAGGCAATGGCTACCCACTCCAGGATTCATGCCTGGAGAATTCTGTGGACAGAGGAACCTGGTGCACTATAGTCCATGGGGTCACATAGAGTGAGACAGGACTGAGCAAAATTTAAATTTACTACTTCTCTATAATCCAGTCTTTTAAATATCTCTCATTTTGCTTCAAAGACCACTGAAGTAATTGAACAAACTTGATGGACATAGCAGAAATTAGAATGAAATATTAATTTTTTAAAAAACACAATATATTGAGTAATAATAGCAAGAAGAGATAAGCCTTCCTCAGTGATCAATGCAAAGAAATAGAGGAAAACAACAGAATGGGAAAGACTAGAGATCTCTTCAAGAAAATTAGAGATACCAAGGGAATATTTCATGCAAAGATGGGCTCGATAAAGCACAGAAATGGTATGGACCTAATAGAAGCAGAAGATATTAAGAAGAGGTGGCAAGAATACACAGAAGAACTGTACAAAAAAGATCTTCATGACCCAGATAATCACAATAGTGTGATCGCTCACCTAGAGGCAGACATCCTGGAACGTGAAGTCAAGTGGGCCTTAGGAAGCATCACTACGAACAAAGCTAGTGGAGGCGATGGAATTCCAGTTGAGCTATTTCAAATCCTGAAAGATGATGGTGTGAAAGTGCTGCACTCAATATGCCAGCAAATTTGGAAAACTCAGCAGTGGCCACAGGACTGGAAAAGGCCAGTTTTCATTCCAATCCCAAAGAAAGGCAATGCCAAAGAATGCTCAAACTACCGCACAATTGCACTCATCTCACACGCTAGTAAAGTAATGCTCAACATTCTCCAAGCCAGACTTCAGCAATATGTGAACTGTGAATTTCCTGATGTTCAAGCTGGTTTTAGAAAAGGCAGAGGAACCAGAGATCAAATTGCCAACATCCGCTGGATTATGGAAAAAGCAAGAGAGTTTCAGAAAAACATCTATTTCTGCTTTATTGACTATTCCAAAGGCTTTGACTGTGTGGATCACAATAAACTGTAGAAAATTCTGAAAGAGATGGGAATACCAGATTACCTGACCTGCCTCTTGAGAAATCTGTATGCAGGTCAGGAAGCAACAGTTAGAACTGGACATGGAACAACAGACTGGTTCCAAATAGGAAAAGGAGTACATCAAGGCTGTATATAGTCACCCTGCTTATTTAAGTTCTATGCAGAGTACATCATGAGAAACGTTGGACTGGAAGAAACACAAGCGGAATCAAGATTGCCGGGAGAAATATCAATCACCTCAAATATGCAGATGACACCACCCTTATGGCAGAAAGTGAAGAGGAACTAAAAAGCCTCTTGATGAAAGTGAAACTGGAGAGTGAAAAATTTGGCTTAAAGCTCAACATTCAGAAAACGAAGATCATGGCATCCAGTCCCATCACTTCATGGGAAATAGATGGGGAAACAGTGGAAACAGTGTCAGGCTTTATTTTTCTGGGCTCCCAAATCACTGCAGATGGTGACTGCAGCCATGAAATTAAAAGATGCTTACTCCTTGGAAGGAAAGTTATGACCAACCATGATAGCATATTCAAAAGCAAAGACATTACTTTGCCAACAAAGGTTCGTCTAGTCAAGGCTATGGTTTTTCCTGTGGTCATGTATGGATGTGAGAGTTGGACTGTGAAGAAAGCTGAGCACCAAAGAATTGATGCTTTTGAACTGTGGTGTTGGAGAAGACTCTTGAGAGTCCCTTGGACTGCAAGGAGATCCAACCAGTCCATTCTGAAGGAGATCAGCTCTGGGATTTCTTTGGAAGGAATGATGCTAAAGCTGAAACTCCAGTACTTTGGCCACCTCATGTGAAGAGTTGACTCATGGGAAAAGACTCTGATGCTGGGAGGGATTGGGGCAGGAGGAGAAGGGGACAACAGAGGATGAGATGGCTGGATGGCATCACTGACTCGCTGGATGTGAGTCTGAGTGAACTCTGGGAATTGGTGATGCACAGGGAGGCCTGGAGTGCTGCAATTCATGGGGTCATGAAGAGTCGGACACGACTGAGCGACTGAACTGAACTGAAGTGAATGGCTTAGTCATTTAAACTTTTACTTTTTTATTCTTTAACTGTATTATATAAATATAAATATATATGGCATCAATAATAATATATAAATATTATATAAATATATTTATATTATATATAAATATATAAACTATATTATACATGTATGCTGCTAAGTCACTTCAGTCGTGTCCGACTCTGTGCAACCCCATAGACAGCAGACCACCAGGCTCCCCGTCCCTGGGATTCTCCAGGCAAGAACACTGGAGTAGATTGCCATTTCCTTCTCCAATATGTGAAAGTGAAGTCGCTCAGTCGTGTCTGACTCTAAGCGACCCCATGGACTGCAGCCCACCAGGCTCCTCCGTCCATGGGATTTTCCAGGCAAGAGCACTGGAGTGGGGTGCCGTATGCATGTGTACATACTAATGTCACGTCAGTCACTTCCAACTCTGCGATCCTATAGACTGCAGCCCAAAAGGCTCTTCTGTCCATGAGATTCTCCAGGCAAGAATATTGGAGTGAGTTGTCATGCTTTCCAGAGGATCTTCCCAAGACAGGGATTGAAGCTGCATCTCTGATGTCTCCTGGATTGGCAGGTAGATTCTTTACCACTAGCACCACTTGGAAAGCCCATACATGAGATAAATATATAAATCTATCTATCTACATTGTACAAACCCTAAGTATATGGCCTGATGATTTTCACAACCTGAACCAATACTCAGACACAGATCAAGAAACAGTACATAACCATTTTCTAGAAGCCCACCTTATTTACCCTTTCAATCATTACCCATCATTGGAAAAGACTCTGATTCTGGGAATGATTGAGGGCTGGAGGAGAAGGGGGCAACAGAAGATGAGATGGTTGGATGGCATCCTTGACTCAATGGACATGAATTTGAGCAAACTCTGGGAGACAGTGAAGGACAGGGAAGCCTGGTGTGCTGCAGTTCATGAGGTTGCAAAGAACAGACACGACTGAGTGATTTAACAACACCAGCAACCAAGAGTAACCAGTATCCCAACTTCTAGGAGTATAATTGGCTTTTCCTTTTTTAAAAAACAAACTTTTGTATCAATGGAATCATAGGATCATGTAAGAGTATTCTTTGTGCTTTACTTCTGTCACTCCACGTTATGCATGTGAGATTCATTGGTGTTATTGTCTGTAGTGGTTGTTCATTCATTCTCATAGCTGTGTAGAATTCCATGGTGTGAAGATCCCACAATATATCCAGGTGACTGTTGACATACCATTAGACTGTTAAATTATGTAGTGTCTCTGACTGACTTATTACAGATGTAAAGAAGCTAAGACACAAACTTTAACTGATGTTAATGAAATATACAACTCCTTTCTTAAGAGATTTCAACAAATATTTATTCAATGCCTACTGAACACAAAACATAGTGGTAAGTACTACAGGAATTATAAAGACAGGACAATACTTTCAGTAGCTAATGTTTTAAGCAAGGAAACTTTAGATAATGTAGGGTTTTACAATTTAAGTTAACTTTTCATAAATACCTTTAGGGGATGAAGCAAGGTTATGCAAAGTTGTTAAGGAGAAAAAGAGGATAAAAGAAATGACTGATGGGTCTGAACAGGTTAAAACATTCTATTAAAATAATCTTGAAAGGAAAATATAATTGAAGTTTGGAAACTTCAAATTTGAAGGGCAATTCAGAGAAATAATGTTGCTTAAAACTACCAAATGAAAAAGCCATTCAAAATATAATTAGTACCACAAATTAATAATTACTTGTGAATGTATACCATCTGATATATAACTCACTGAGCTTTTCAAGTCAAAAATGACATTCCATAGAAAATACTGGCTGTTTACTCAAATAGTAAAAATATTATAAAATATTATTTTTAAATAAAGCACATCATAAAATTCAGTTAACATAGGCTTTCTCTTTCAAAAAAGCAGCTGAATAACTCAAAGTTTTTTCTGTGATTCCTCCAAAAATTTATATACTGTACAGTAACTCAAAACTTTGTTCATATGTATATAGGTGCCTATACAGTATTACTCTAAAACGCCTAATGATTTATTCTACAAATTTTTGTTGAGTATCAACAATCTGAAAGCACTATGCTAGCAACCTAACATACAAAGATGATAAAACTAGGCACTTGCCTTCAAGTAGCTTTAAGGGGAGGCACACTAAAAAGAATTTAAACAGATTTTGGTCCCTGCCATGATAAAGGTATGCCAATAAGGCTAGTCAGAACATATCAAAAGGGCATCTAGATAAGACAGGGGACCAAGGAGAGAAACCAAGAGATACTTTGAGCAGAAGATAACTCCTGAACAAAGTCTGAGACTTAAAGGATAAGTGGCATTTTGCACTTTGGGGAATCAATAAAAGGCAGATATTCAGGAGGGCATGACTGGAAGAAAGAAGGTTGGGCACAGCTCAGAATGGTTAGAACTATGGTGCTTATCTCTATTTGTGCCAACATAGGCCTACTTTTCGACATTTCTCTCCAGTCTTTATTTTTTTCAAATACTATTTTTTTATTTGGTATAATCCATATATAACTATTTATTTTTCGCCCCCAAGTCTCGTGTTATTCCAGCTTCTGTTAGCATGTCAAAGAAAAGTCCTCTCTTGTGTATCAAATTCTGTGGTGTTTCAAATTCTGTAATTCTTCCAGAGTCTAGAACAAGTACCCTGCAATGTGAAAAGAATCCAGTCAGGTAAACTATAATCAGTATTTCAGTTCATCTTTCTTGTTCTTGCAACTGTAAAGTTTAAATTACTAGGTAAGTTCTGCCAGTACGAAATAAAAGTACAATTTGACTCAGGAAATAAATCAAGTTTTCTAATATTCTCTTAGCATTAACGCTTTCCTCTAATTATTTTGGAAAGTATCTTCCATACTATTAGGGGACACTTTGTATCTCTCAGCACAGATAAAATCCATTATTAGTGGCAAGTAATTACTGTGTTTCAGACGTGCAATCGCTCTCTCTATAGAAATTGTTTTATTTCTGAAAACAAATAAAGCATACCTGTCTGAATCAATGATAGAATGCAGTCTGTGAGCAATTGTCAGGATGGTGCAATCAGAAAACTCCTTCCTGACTGTGGTCTGCACCAAGTTATCAGTCTCAAAATCGATGGAGGCTGTTGCTTCATCCAAGATGAGAATTTTTGTTTTTCTCAGCAAAGCACGAGCAAGACAGACTAGCTGTCGTTGTCCAACACTGTTATAAAAAATAGTAAAATGGTCTCAACAATGGATTTTATGGTCACACACTTCCTATTCTAAAATTCTGACGACATTGTTATTCTCTTCCTAAGCCACATTCATTCATTCTTTAAGAAGTATCCCCTGAGTGATTATGCCAGACTCTGGTCCAAGTTCTGCAAATAGAACAATGAATTAAACAGACAAAAGTCTGTGGGTTTTCGTGAGGAGACAAAAAATAAACAAGATAAATGAGCAAAAGGCATAAGAAGAATTTGAGTATACAGAAAGGCAGGATGTAAAATGTGGGCATGGGGTGGACATTTTTGAGGAGCATGCCAAAGAAATCCTCAGAGACGACGCCTTTAAATTCAAGACCTGAGGAAAATGGAAAGTGAATCCTTGAGATTTCCAATGGGAACTTGCTCCTGGCAAGGTGATGGGCAGATGTAAAATTCCTGAGGCAGGCAGGAAGTGGCCTGGCATATTCAAGGAACTATAAGAAGCCAAGGAGGCCAAGGTGACAGAAACAGAGAGAGGGAGAGCGGGGAGTAAGCAAAGAACAAGCTGAGTCACGCAGGCTGTGTCTCTTAGGTGCAGAGAGGGTCTAATTGCTTTTCTTTAGGTTTCTGGTTGAAGAAGGAAATGGTAACTCACTCCAGTACGCTTGCCTGGAAAATGCCATGGACTGAGGAGCCTACCTACAGTCCGTGGGGTCGCCAAGAATAGGACACGACTGAGCGACTTCACTTTCACTTTTCATTTTCATGCACTGGAGAAAGAAATGGCAACCCACTCCAGTATTCTTGCCTGGAGAATCCCAGGGACAGAGGAGCCTGGTGGGCTGCCGTCTATGGAATCGCACAGAGTTGGATACGACTGAAGTGACTTAGCAGCAGCAGCAGCAGGTTTCTGATCACATAAAGGGACTGTCCTAAGACAATAGTGATGAAGATAAAGCAGTACTTTGTTGTTGTTGTTCAGTCTTTCAGTCGTGTCTGATTCTTTGCAACCCCACGGACTGTTACATGCTAGGCTTCCCTGTGCTTCCTATCTCCCAGAGTTTTCTCAAACATTTTTTTCCGGAAGAAAGCTATTAGGGTAGGAGTCTTTACTAAAGAGGAGTCAGTTAACTAATGACTTTCCACACTGCATTGTTGCTTTCTTTCCCCTTCATTGTCCTTCACCAGCAGTTTTCCAGCTGGTGGCTACCATTTTGTTTATTCCTTGTCTCTCTTCTCTAGAAGGAATCAGCAAATGATGTCCTTTGAACAACAAAATCCATGGTGGCTCAGGAGTGATTTCCCTCAGGGGCCAACTTGTTTCTAAAAAGCCTGGAATGAGTAATTCAGGCAAGCTCTGTTCTTTTAAGCTTACCTGAGGTTTTCACCACCCTCTGAAATCTCATGCAGTAGCTTCTTGGGAAGGGACTGCACAAACTCTTTCAAGTGACATAGTTCCAGCACCTCCCATAGCTCATGATCAGGATACTTGTCTAGGGGATCCAGGTTCATTTGAAGGGTTCCAGAAAATAAAACAGGATCCTAGAGAATAGAACAATCACTGGTAATCTTATTGTCACATGAGGCATGCATACATTAAATAAAGAAAAAGCAAAATGATGAAAAGCTAAATAGTTACCAAATATATTTTATATTGAAACCAAAAGGTCAGAATAAGCTGTGTTTGATTAAGTCATTATAAACTTCCTGATTCTTCTTTCTCTAGTTCATAATGTTGACGACAGCTTTCCAACCACAATAATAATGATGATAGTAGTCACCATTTAGTCAGGGATATAATATAATATGGGCTTCCCAGGTGGCTCAGTGGTAAAAGAATCCAGCTGCCAATGCAAGAGATGGGGATTTGATCCCTGGGTTGGGAAGATCCACTGGAGAAGGAAATGGCAATCCACTCCAGTATTCTTACCTGGAGAATTCCATGGACAGAGGAGCCTTGTCGGCCACAACCCAGGGGGTTGCAAAAGAGTCAGACATAAGCTAGCAACTAAACAACAACGTAATATATAATATAGAGAAGAATAGAATAAATGTATCTATAGTATGTATATAATATTATCAATTAGTCCACCAACCAGAAATAAGGAAGCAAACACCCTTGTTAGATAGCAAACTAGAGGTTTCAAAAGCTCCTGTCCAAGGACACACAGAAAGTAAGTGCTTAAGCAGAATTCAAAGACAAGTCCATGCTTTTTCCAATACATTTACACATCTAGTGAAACTGCATTTTACTACACCTGTTTTGATTTATAAGAAAGGAATGACAGTTTCTCTTCTCCACCAATTTTTTTCCCTGCCAAAATTTACTTAAATTTGTTCCAAAGTAAATTCATGAATGCCAGTATATGTTTAAACAATATGACAAAGAGATGATAGCATTTTTAGAAGCAAACATAAACATACTTCATAAATTCTCAGCTCAAATCTTTCAAACACAACTGAATGAGTCACATTTGACTGTAGAAGCATATTATTGAGCCGATTTGCATACTTGTTAATGATCAAGTTCCTCTGATGCCACAGATGGAAAAATCAAAGGAGTTGGAAAAAAAAATCTAACTGAATTATGGTTCCTTTCATTTTTTAAAAAATACTTCTAAACCTCAAGTCAAAAAGTCAAAAAAGTCAAAATTCAACAAAGTACCAACTAAGCAAAAGCCTCACTAATTGCTTTTTTCTTCTAAAAAATACCAGTGTGTTTCAGTATGATTTCTTCATTTTAATTTTATTTGTATTTACTATTATGAAGGAAACTTGCAAAGCAACATACTAGTTTTTCAAACAGATAAATGCACTTAGAAAGAATGCATCAGGGTAGAGTATTTAATAGGATTTAATTGCATAGTTATTTTTCACAATATATTTAAAATAATTTGGCTCTCAAATCCAAATGTATAGGCTTGAAAGGAATATATTCTTAAAAAAACAACAAAAAAGAAGTTTACCAGAGGGAGTTAAGAAAGACTAGCAGTAAAACAGTCTTTACCTGTGGAATAATATTGAGTTTGCCACGAAGGTCATGAAGCCCAATAGTAGATATGTCAATTCCATCAATTATAATTTTACCTCCTGATCTTTCTACAATTCGAAAGAGGCAGTTTGATAGTGTTGATTTGCCTGCTCCAGTTCGTCCCACAATTCCAATCTATAATGAATGTATCATAAACAATTTACACCTTACTTTGTGTAAGGGAAGGAGACCTTTGTACTGACAAAAAATACATTATGTGTCTGGTAAGTGGAATCTAACTGCCAACTAGAGTAAACTTGACTATCGTGGAAGACTTAACGTGACTTTCAAGGATCCATCTTTATCTAGATGCCGTTTACTCTGGTGGCTCAGAGGTGCAGAACCTGCCTGCAGTGCGGAAGACCTGGGTTTGATCCCTGGATAGGGAAGATCCCCTGGAGAAGGAAATGGCAACTCTTTTCAGTATTATTGGCTGGAGGATTTCATGGACAGAGGAGCCTGGTGGACTACGGTCCTGAGTTGCCAAGAGTCGGACCCAACTGAGCAACTAACGCTTTCACTTTACTCACCAGAAAGGCTTGGGCTAATTTGTGTGTTTCCTCTGGTTTTGAATAGTTTAGTTATCACCCAGCAAGAACTGCCCCAGGCAGAGCAGATCATCCCTGAACCATCCCTGAACTAGCCATTAAATGTGAGGTTTAAAGAGAGACTGATAAAGGGCTTGATTCCATGAGACTTTCTGAAGGAGGCTTCTCTACCATTCTTCCTCCAAAACAAACAAGCAAATAAAGGAGATGGGAACCCTTTGCTGAGATAGGCTAGAAAATCTAAGGGAACGCCTGCAAAACAACTATTGCATCAAAATTACTAAGGGTGGTCACAGATCATGTCTGGGGATTTTGGACTTTTGGACAAAAGTAATCAGCTTGTCATAAGCATTCAGTGATTGCAGTGTTCCTTTGGCCACGAGATCTAAAGCAACCTCTTCTGGGTGTTGGTTCGTGTCTTGGTGTTAAGGGAAACACTGCATGGAGAGAACATTTGGTGGTTGGTTTGCCCTAATTAAAGATCTTAAATCTTAAATCTGACATACTATATCCGAAAACCCAGGAATACACTGAATGAAATAGAATAATTAAAATTCTACAATTATTTCCAAAAATTAATTTGTCCTTGAGGCTGCCTCAGTGGACCTGGTTTAGAGGGTTAGAAAAGGAGAATTTGGGGTTATCTGAAACAAGTCTCAGGAAAGGGGAAAGTGCTGTTCATTAAATTTTTTTTTAATCTTTATTTATTTGTAAAATATCAATCTGATCAGGGAAATAATATATTTTCATAAAACATTTTGAAAAAATATAGAAGTGAAAATCATCTAAAATCCCAACACCTGGAGAGAATCACTGTTTATATTTTGTAACCATTCTTTTTGCTATTCGTAATATGTCTATCTGTTTGCTTTTTTAAAACACAAAAATGATACACTGTCAAAAGATTTGTATATTGTTTTTATTAACTAAATTACATCTCAAGGATTTTCCATTTCACTGATAGTCTTGGAAAACATAATGTCACTGACTATACAAATATTCTCACCTGTGTATTACTGGACAGTAACTATTATCTTACTGTCTTATTGTTGCACTTCACTTACTAGAGGAAGTAAAAATAAAATATACTAATAATACTGGATGTGTAGCCAAAGGAAATGAAATTTGTATGATGAAGAGAAATATGCACTCCCAAGTTCATTGCAATATTACAGTAGCCAAGAAGATATCAAAACAACCTAAATATGTGCTATGGATGAATGGATAAAGAAAGTGTATATATATATATATATATATACATACATATACATATACATACATACACATATATAATTCTGCCATAAAAAAATGTAGAAAATCCTACCATTTGTGGTAACATGGGTGAACCTGTAGGACATTATGCTGAGCAAAAGAAGGCAGACAGAGGAAAACATTTTATGATCTCACTTACATGTGTAATCGCAAAGTGTCAAACTCACAGTACCAGAAAGTAGATAGTGCTTACCAGGGGTTGAGTGGGAAAATGGGATATAAACTTTCAGTTATAAGACACATAAATTCTAGATATCTAAGACATAGCATGGTGACTATAGTTAATAACACAGAAATTTGCTAAGAGATCTTAAGTGCTTAAAATTATGATAATAATTTCACAATTTATTCATATCAAGCTATATACTCTATGTATACTGTACACTCTAAATATATACAATTTTCATTTGTTAATTATACCTCAATATAGGTAAAAATAGTACAATCATGCTTCATAATAGATTATGAACAATTTAAAATATATATTTTTATTTGTAGAGGAAAAATTTATTCTTTACATACCAACAACGTCTTTACTATTTTTAAATGAAATTTGAACAAATGACAATCTTATACTCAATACCACAGTATATTTTGGCCTTGAGAATAAATATATTCAGATAAAAGGTAAAGTGAAACTTATGAAATATTTATGGTACCTTCTCTTCCTCATGAGTCTGGAAAGTGATATCTTGTAATGCTAAACCAAGATCATCTCGGTATCGAGCTCGATAATCAACAAACTCCACTATCCCTTTGTTGGGCCATTGTGATGGAGGCCTCTTAGACGTTATCCAGGGTGCCTTAAAACAAATAAATACTTTTTAAACTGCAATTACAATAAAAATAACTTCCCTCCAAAAAAAATAATAATCCTCAGGCATAAAAACAGAAATGATGAAACAAAAATAAGGAAAGACAACATTTGTAAATATTATGATTTTTCTGAAAATAGTTTTAAATAATACCAACATAAAACTTCTCATCTATATAAGAAGATTTTATAAATCAATTTTCACATATAAAAGGGCTTCCCATCTTCTATTAAGTTATCAAGAAAAGTCTTCTATAACTTTATAAAGGATATGAAAGCAACCTAGAATTTTAATTGACAGGGGACAGTTTGTCATTTATTTCCCACATACTGAGTGTTTACCACACCAGTCAATGCTTTAGTTGTTGGAGATTTAGCAGTGAGAAAAACATAATAAATAATAAACATAAACTCTCCCTTCAGGAGAGTACTTGCTGGTGAGGAGAGACAGAAAGAATCATACAGCCTATGCAGAATATCGTTGCTGTTGTTGCTCAGTTGCTAAGTTGTATTGGACTTTTTTGTGACCTCATGGACCATAGGTCACCAGGCTCCTCTGTCCATGGGATTATCCCGGCGAGAATACTGGAGTGGGTTGCTGTTTCCTCCTTCAGGGGATCTTTCTGACCCAGGGATCAAACCCGTGTTTCCTGCAGTGGCAGGTGGATTCTTTACCACTGGCCACCAGGGAGGCCCATGCAGAATGTTAGTTGATGATAAAGTTTTGAAGGTCAGGAAATAGGCAGGGTTGGTGTAATTTTAAGTAGGGTGGTTAAGAAAGTCTTGATGGACCTGATTGGGAAACAAGCCATTTGGATATCAGAGGAAGGGCTTTCCAGGTAAAAGAAGCTAGGTGCATATGCTGAGGACCTGAGACACTGGAGGAAGAACAGAAGCTGGAATACAAAGAAGAGTGTGGTGCCCGGCCAGTGAGCGGAAGTGTTTTCATGAAGGGAAGTGATCACAGCAGCAAATGATAGGCTAGGTAAAGTGACGACTGGGAGGCTGCCACTGGTGATGCTGACCGGGGCAGGCGCGGTGCAGTGGTGGGAGTTAGAGCCTGTGTGAGGAGGTTCCAAAAAAGAATGAGAAAAGGAGTTAGACAGAGCAAGTACAGGAACTATTCCCAAGAATTTTGCTGTAAAGAGGAGCAGAGAAATGGGGCTATTGAGGAGTAAACATGGTTATTTGGACGTATTTACTTTTTTCTACATCAAGAGTTTTTGTAATGGTATCTCTCACCTTATAAGGCATCAAATTATATAAAGGTAATTTTTAAAAATGTGTGTGCACACACACATTTTATTGTCTTTTTTTTTTTCCAAAATAAAAATATATATCAATAGCAAAAGGTTTAGAAAATACAGAAAACAACTTATATTTCCTTTCTTTTGTCCTTGGCATGTGGCATATGGGATCTTGGTTTCCAGACCAAGGATCAAAACCACATTCCCTGAATTGGAAGTGTGGAATCTTAACCACTGGACTACTAGGGAAGTCCTGAGAATGATAAAATTTTTATATAGTCCTTACATAGCAATAGGCTGAACAAACTAAGTATTGATAATTATGACTGTTATTGTGAAGGTAGACTAATCTTTCAAGAAAGTTTTGGGAAAAATGAAGGTAAGACTCAGAAGAATCTGGAGGAAGAATCAACATTTAGGTAGAAGTTGGAGTATGCAGAAAATATTTTAGCATATTTGTAGGCTGAAAGGAGCCAAGGGGTTAGGGTGCTGAAGTTAGGACTTAGAGAAGATGGTTAATGGAACAAGGTCTGAGAAAAGACATGAGGAGATGCTACCAAAAATACAACTGGAAATCTGTAGGTTTTTATTTGGAGGAGGAATACACCTTCTTGAGTTATGAGCAAAAGAGGAATTTTTCATGAAGATTTAGATATCCTTATAGTCAGATTGAAGAAGATATAGAAATTCAACATATAACCTTTATCATCTGCCCTGTTAATTCATGGAACTGGGAGACAGAAGTAACTGAAATTAACAAAATATGCAGATAATGCAACCATTATACTCTGTCAATAGTCTAATTCTTCTGTCCCTCAAATTATACTTAATTAAAGGGAAAAAAGCAGACTGATTTATTCTCCTCCTCCTTCTCATCCACAGAGATGCTAATGATGAGTAAATGGAACAGAAGGTATAAACAATAAAGGCGTACTTCATTTTTAAATTATACAATCAGACTGTAAATAATTAAGAGCTGACTATATTAAGATACTTCTCAATGTAAAATCTTTACAAAGTTGTAATCAGAGGTTGCATATTTTACTCTACATTGGTAGGGGATACATCATTGTGCCTCTTAAAAACAGATGATCAAGTTTCATTTTTATAACAAATACAGATTTTGTTCAGAATTGATTTTCAGAATGTCCATTCAAGGTGTACTGCAATATCTTAAATTCTGTATCTGCTTATTGGTTATTCATGAGTGCTTACCTCTTTATCCATAGTTTCATATTCACAAACTCTTTCAATGGAAACTGCATTGGCTTCAATTTCACATGCTTTCCTTACCCAAAAATTCAGGGTTTGAGTAATCTGGGAGTGAAAAACCAAGAGCTTAATGAATAAGTATCAGTCTTTTACACAACGTTAATAATACTTTACAAAGCTTTTTTTACCCCAGAGTTTTAGTTTTTTTTATCCCTTTGAATTATTTAACAACTTAATTCAAAGTAAGCATTTTTATCTATAGACACACATATGTGCTGTTTTAGGTTTGTTAAATTCATTAATGCCATAAATAATGGTTATTTGGCAGAAGATAGACTGTTCACTATATATTAAAGGTGCCCATACTTGGTGTAAGGAAAGATGAATACCAAGACTGATGGGATAGGCCTTAAGAAATGTACATCCTAAGTGGGGAAAAATTTGTGCATGATGTTACCTTTGCTACACTTTACCATTTTCCACTAGAAGAAGGATTCTTCTAATTTTCTGACTACAACTGTCTCCTTTTTCCCCCCCAAATTTTATGTTCTTCACACTCACCTTTCCTCAAAATACAAGTTCTCCACGGTTATAACCTCAAATGTAGTTCTGAAAGTCAAAAAGCCCTCACAATTCAAATTTTTCTTGAGTTTGTTGTTAAAAGATTTGATGGCCAACCTGACTTGAACTAATGTGGGCCCCTTTAAAGTGTTGATTTAATTCACTCATGCTACACATTCACATGTTTCACTGCAGAACAAATAGTTTGATTACAGAGTTCTGCCCAGGCACTCCATATACTATATATATATATGCATGTGTGCATGCCAAGTTTCTTCAGTCATGTCCAGCTCTTTGCAACTGTATGGAACGTAGCCCCCCAGGTTCCTTTATCCATGGGATTCTCCAGGCAAGAATACTGGAGTGGATTGTCATGCCCTCAGCAGGGGATCTTCCTGATCCATGGATCGAACCCATGTCTCTTATGTCTCCTGCATTGGCAGGCAGGTGCTTCGCTACTAGGGCCACACCTGGGAAGCATACATGTATGCCTCATCTACTTTATTCACCTGATCTCTCACCTATGACTACCACTTCTTCAAGCATCTCCAAAACTTTTTGCTGGGAAAATGCTTCCACAACCAGCAGGAGCAGCAAATGCACTCCAAGAGTTCATCAATCCTGAAGCATGGAGTTTTATCCAGCAGGAATAAACAAACTTATTTCTCACTGGCAAAAATGCATTGATTGTAAAGTTTCCTATTTTGATTAATAAAGATGTGTTAGAGCCTAGTTACAAAGGTTTAAAATTCATGGTCTGAGACCACAGTTACGTTTGCCCCAACATAACAGATGGACAGGACATGGTAGAGAAAGGCCCTACCCTTGTTGTGTGCATGCATGCTAAGCTGCTTCAGTCTTGTCCGACTCTTTGTGACCCTATAAACTGTAGCCCTCCAGGCTCCTCTCTCCATGAGATTCTCCAGGCAGGAACACTGGAGTGGGTTGCCATGCCACCAGGGGATCTTCCTGACCCATGGATTGAACCTGTATCTCTAACATCACCCTGTGTTGGCAGGCGGTTTCTTTACACCAGCACCACCTGGGAAGCCCCCACCCTTATTACACTTTATAATCTGTAAGGATAGGAGAGGATGAAATGTCTGGGTGATGATGCAAAACTAGGATCCTGGTCCTCTAGCACTGAGCCTTGGGGATCGGCTTGCTTTCTGTGAACTACCTTAGAACTGCTGAGCCAGCTATTTTGCTAGTAGCAAAAGAGAAAAAGAAATGCTCCTCCAGGGTAATCCAGATTTGTCTCTCATTACTTAGTTACTACCATATCTTATTCAGACAGGAAAAGAAGAGAGCTTAATTAATTGGATTATAAACATGTCATATACCACACAATCATTATTACTTACATTTAGGGCATAGGATATAGACAAACCAACTATTGCTGAATCTATAGAATTGCCAGCCAGCACAGTAAGCACTGCAGTGAAGAACACCATTAAGTTGCCAAGAAATTCAAGTCTAACAGACAGCCACCTGAAATAATGGAAAATATTCCTGAAATGAGATGCAAAAGCTTTGGTGCACTCAATATGAACTCTCCTCTGGGAAATGAAGACATAAACATCAATAGCTGCTTTCTACTTTTTTCTCACTTAGTTAGAACTCAATCAAACATAGGATGGTTGCAATGACAATAAAGAATTTATCTGCATAAAAACATGCTTTACTTTTGCAGAACTTTGCTTTAAAACTTCAGTTCAGTCTCTCAGTCGTGTCTGACTCTTTGCAACCCCATGAACCGCAGCACGCCAGGCCTCCCTGTCCATCCACAACTCCCGGAGTCCACTCAAACCCATATCCACTGACTCGGTGATGCCATCCAGCCATCTCATCCTCTGTTGTCCCCTTCTCCTCCTTCCCTCAATCTTTCCCAGCATCAGAGTCTTTCCAAATGAGTCAGCTCTTTGCATCAGGTGGCCAAAGTATTGGAGTATCAGCTTCAACATCAGTCCCTCCAATGTACACCCAGGACTGCTCTCCTTCAGAATGGACTGGTTGGATTTCCTTGCAGTCCAAGGGACTCTCAAGAGTCTTCTCCAACACCACAGTTCAAAAGCATCACGTCTTCTGCACTCAGCTTTCTTTACAGTCCAACTCTCACATGCATACATGACCACTGGAAAAACCATAGCCTTGACTAGACGGACCTTTGTTGGCAAAGTAATGTCTCTGCTTTTTAATATGCTGTCCAGGTTGGTCATAACTTTCCTTCCAAGGAGTAAACTTAATCAGAATTAAAATGAAAAAGGAAAGAACACCAGCTGAAATGATGCATTTATTTTAAAATCTCATTGGAAAATCACTTACCTTTCTGATTACATGCACATTTTATACAATAAAATTAATCTCTAAAAGTTAAAATGTGCCTAAGTACTATTTAACATTCCCCCCCCACCACTGGGTGAAATGTATAGCTATAAATTCAAAATATTATAAATTATTGTATGCAAATAAAATTTATGTTCACATACATAAATACAACATAGAGTCATATCTTTAGTAATTCTAATAGCATCCTGTGTAACTTTCAAAAAATGTAGGATCTTATATTTTCATAAGTAGCATGGACTGTTCATATGGATATAAATAGATGTACTTTAACTTAAATGTGTATTAAATACTAGAAATATTTAAGGTTTAATATTTTTGATGAAATGTCACTAAAAATACCCTATTTAAAGGTCAATAAACAAAACATCCAAGAAGGGACTAGTCCTGAATTAGGTATGTGGATATGACTTACCTGTTTGAAATCACGTTGTTGTAGAAACAGACCAAGTTCTCATTCACCACCTCTTTGTTTTGCTGGATGAACCTCTGTTCATGTCCAAATGCCCTGATAGTGGACACTCCCAGCAGAGTCTCACAAAAATGGGAAATGACTGGAGAGTGAGATGCTCCTGCCAATCGTCGAATCTGCCGAGAGCTCGCCATGTAGTATCTCTAACAGGAAAACAGAAAAAGGTGGTCTTGCAGATGTAGCCAAAATTTCTTCAGCAGTTGGAAAATGGCAAGATGCATGTGTAGTGGGCTAATGAACAGCCCCCAAAAGTTAAGTTCAAGTTCTAACCTCCATTGCCTGTGAATATGACCTTATTTGGAAAGAGGATATTAGCAGATGTCATTAATATCTTGAGATGAGATCCTTAGGGTGGGCCTGAAATCCAGACTGAGTGTTGTTATAAAAAATAGAAAAGGAGAAGACACAGACATAGGGAGAAACCCATGGAGGACAAGATTGGAGTGATGTACCTGGGAGCCAAGGAAAATGCCAGGGGTCACTGACAGTCACCAGAAGCTAGGACAGAAGCATGCGACAGAGGCCTACTCCTGGATTTTGCACTTGTGGCCTCTAGAACTGTGAAAGAATACAATTTCTATTGTTTTAAGCCACCAACTTTGTTATAGGAGCCCCAGGAAAGGAATGTACCTTTGTAACAGTGAAAGTGAAAGTGTTAGTAACAGTAAAAAGCCCAAATTCTGGATAGCACAACTCAAACATATTGGGCAAAACTTCACCTTGGTAATGCTCTCCAACAATCATTAGTGGAAAAAGCTCTATGTTAAATAGTTGAAAGTGTGGCCAGGTGGTTAACCCATTAAATGAAGGAAGCCTACCAAGTGCACAAACAGTAATATTATTATGATAACAAATGTGTTCAGTCCCTCAGTCATTTCCAAATGTTTGCAATCCCATGGACTGTAGCCCACCAGGCTCCTCTGTCCATGGAGTTTTCCAGGCAACAACACTGGGGAAGGTTGCCATTCGCTTCTCCAGGAGATCTTCCTGACCCAGGGATCAAACCCAGGTCTCTTGCATTGTAGGCAAATTCTTTACCATCCGAGCCACCTATACCTAACTATAATTATGGAAAATTTTTTCCACTAAAAAATCTCTATATGGCCACAATTATAATTGGTGCTTCCCCTCTGGACAATTGGGATGAGTGGACTGTGGAGAGCTAGAAGGAGTAAGCCTGAGTTAACTGGACCATCATTCATCAGCCCCAAATAGTTGCTATAAACTGGAAATGAAAATAAAGAGTTGCCACATCTTGCAATTTTTTTTTCAGGAAAATCTTTTACGTAAAATTCCTGATTTTAAAAAAGTCTTCATTTTGGTAAAAAACATTGAGCTAGCTAAGTGAAAACATATCTGAAGCCACATGTGGTCTTGGAGTTTACAAGCTCTGGTCTATGCTAAACGCTCTGGAGAATACAAAGGATGACGACATTCTGAGCCTGCCAGGGGACTTAAGAGATTGTCCCAAAGAAAGTTTCATAAATGTTCAATGAATTGTTGAAGCCCTGGAGTCTCTCCATAAAATTATACAGAGCTCTGAGCTTAAGAACCTTTGATCTACTAGATTAATGCTTCTCATCCTTCAGCAAAAATTACCAAAGGATTATAAAAACACAGATTTCTGAGCCCCAACCTGAGAGATTCTTCATTCCCCCCTCCCAACTCTATTAGGGTATGCTAAATAAAAATTATACATATTTACTTGCAAAATATGATATTTTTAAAAGAAGAGGTACAATTGGAGATTCTGATTCAATAGGTCCATGGGTCCAGGGACCACACTTTGAGTAGCACTGATCTAAAACAAACTTCTTATCTTACAGGTGAAAGAAATGAAGGTTGGAAAGGGAAGTGCTGTACCAAGCACAGGAGTCAAAAAAGTGACTAGAATTTGAGGCTCCTGAATCTATGTCTTGGGTTCAACCTATTAAGTTCCTCTTCACAAAACATGGTTTCTAGACTCTTTTCCACTCCTAGTCACCCTATTATAGTGCACCAACCACAAACTTTTCACTTGTGATACATTTTGTTGTTTTTGGTTTTTTAAGCAGATAAAATTGATTCTCAACATCATTCATCAATTTTTTGGTTATTCTTTTAAACTATAAGACATAGCATCTGTCCCAGAGAACTTACAATCTTATTGAGGAGACAATTTTAGGTCCACTAAAAAATAAAACAACAACAAAACAGCCTACAAAATAATATAGCATAATATAATAATATACTGTAATAATATAGTATAATAAGTCCATAATACCTTCATAAGTCATATCTTTGCACTATTTTGGTAGAGAATCCTTCACACAGAAAGTAGAATATAACCTATGCATAAAGGGTAATTTCCAGATAGCAGAGAGAAGAGGGGCATCATAAGAAATAAGAACAATAATGATAGTAGACATGTAGAAATGAGCAAATGATTAATAGCTTGGTTTGGACAAATTGGTGGCAAGAAAACACAGAAGAACTGTACAAAAAAGATCTTCATGACCCAGATAATCACAGTGTGATCACTCACCTAGAGCCAGACATCCTGGAATGTGAAGTCAAGTGGGCCTTAGAAAGCATCACTACAAACAAAGCTAGTGGAGCTGATGGAATTCCAGTTAAGCTATTTCAAATCCTGAAAGATGATGTTGTGAAAGTGCTGCACTCAATATGCCAGTAAATTTGGAAAACTCAGCAGTGGCCACAGGACTGGAAAAGGGCAATTTTCATTCCAATCCCTAAGAAAGGTAATGCCAAAGAATGCTCAAACTACCACACAATTGCACTCATCTCACAAGCTAATAAAGTAATGCTCAAAATTCTCGAAGCCAGGCTTCAGCGATACATGAACTGTGAACTTCCATATGCTCAAGCTGGTTTTAGAAAAGGCAGAGGAACCAGAGATCAAATTGCCAATATCCACTGGATCATCAAAAAAGCAAGAGAGTTCCAGAAAAACATCTATTTCTGCTTTATTGACTATGCCAAAGCCTTTGACTGTGTGGATCACAATAAACTGTGGAAAATTCTCAAAGAGATGGAAATACCAGACCACCTGACTTGCCTCTTGAGAAACCTGTATGCAGGTCAGGAAGCAACAGTTAGAACTGGACATGGAACAACAGACTGGTTCCAAATAGGAAAAGGAGTACATCAAGCCTATATATTGTCACCTGCTTATTTAACTTATATGCAGAGTACCTCATGAGAAACACTGGGCTGGAGGAATCAAGCTGGAATCAAGATTGCCAGGAGAAATATCAATCACCTCAGACATGCAGATGACACCACCCTTATGGCAGAAAGTGAAGAGGAACTAAAGAGCCTCTTGATGAAAGGGAAAGAGGAGAGTGAAAAAGTTGGCTTAAAGCTCAACATTGAGAAAATGAAGATCACGGCATTTGTCCCATCACTTCATGGGAAATAGATGGGGAAACAGTGGAAACAGTGTCAGACTTTATTTTGGGGGGCTCCAAAGTCACTGCAGATGGTGACTGCAGCCATGAAATTAAAAGACGCTTACTCCTTGGAAGGAAAGTTATGACCAACCTAGATAGCATATTCAAAAGCAGAGACATTACTTTGCCAACAAAGGTTCATCTAGTCAAGGCTATGATTGTTACAGTAGTCATGTATGGATGTGAGAGTTGGACTGTGAAGAAAGCTGAGTGCCGAAGAATTGATGCTTTTGAACTGTGGTGTTGGAGAAGACTCTTGAGAGTCCCTTGGACTGCAAGGATAGCCAACCAGTCCATTCTGAAGGAGATCAGTCCTGGGTGTTCTTTGGAAGGAATGATGCTAAAGCTGAAAACTCCAGTACTTTGGCCACCTCATGCGAAGAGTTGACTCATTGGAAAAGACTGATGCTGGGAGGGATTGGGGGCAGGAGGAGAAGGGGACGACAGAGGATGAGATGGCTGGATGGCATCACCGACTCGATGGACGTGCGTTTGAGTGAACTCCGGGAGTTGGTGATGGACAGGGAGGCCTGGCGTGCTGCGGTTCATGGGGTCGCAAAGAGTTGGACACGACTGAGTGACTGAACTGAACTGAACTTGGAAAAATTGAACTCCAATAAGCATTTTAAAATTAGGATTTTGAGAAAACATTAAATTACGAGAAAACATTAAATTACAAGAACTGCATCCTTTCATATAAAGAACCTCAAAACACTGTTATATTTAATTTAAACAAGAGTTAAGAAATTTTGTTTTTACACTAGAGCCTCGCAGTGACATTATCTTGGAATTCAAATTGGCTGACTACATTTTAATTAGAATATAAACGTGTACACCTATCATGAGAGATCTGTTTAGTACTTCTAGCAATAGTTTCTTGATAGCAGGGTAACAGGGCAAAAGGGAATATTCGTTTCTCTCTTGAATCTTCAGGCAAATTGACTTTCTGCTAAAACGTAAATAACACCTAGGTTTTGTGGTTGCCATGAAAATGCACAACTCAGTTCTCTTGTTGCAGGGCACATCGCTGACTGACAGCGAGGCTGCTGCCTTTCCAAATCCACTCCTATTTTAGAATGGAGGCCACTTTTCCCTCAGGTGGCTCCCAGGAAATGACTCAGCATGGAAGGGGTGTTAAAACAGACTGATTCAGAGGTCACATGGGAGTATCAATGGGCAGTATTGGTTGTGGATTTTCCATTCATTCAACCAAACCTCTTATGAAACTGTTCTGCAGTCCGAGACTTCCTACCCAATCCTCTTCCTTTCCCTTCTTCCTCAGACTCCTAACCATCTGAGCCATTAGGGAAGCCCAACTAGCATTTGACTGTGAAGGTGGAAGTTATTAAAACATAAAAATCCATGAACTTACCTGTATAGTGAAATAGAGGAAAACCAAGGGAATAACCCCCAGAATGAAGAGTGGTAAAGCTCCCACAATGACCAAAACTGTTCCAATAACATCCAGTGTACAATTCACCCAGGTCCGTATGTAGTAATGGAAACGCATATCAATTATAAACATGTCCTGAAAAATTTGACATCAGATCACTTTATTTTTAACTTTTTATGGTTTAAAATGAGGGGAGGAAGACGTATATCAGTCAGTGTAAAAATAAAAACATTTACCCAGAAGTGACAATCTGAATCTTAAATGATTTTTGCCCTCCTCAACTCACCCCCACATATTTTTCAGTTATAACAATCAAGAGGGTTTTATAGTCCCAAGATGTCAATGATCAAGCAATCTGCATTTTCCAATCACAACTGCATGACACTTGGTTTATACGGCTGCCATATTTTAAGGTCATGGCTATGCACAGTCTAGTACAGGAGCCACTAGCAAATATATGGCTATTGAGTACTTGAAATGCGGCTACTGCAAATTGAGATATAACCTAAGTCTATAACACAAATCAGATTCTAGAGATTTTGTAAGAATAAAAAATCAAAATATGCAATTAATATTTTTATATTTATTACACTTTAATGTTTCAGATATTCAGATATTCTGTGTCAGATACTCTACACATTAAGATATATTATTATAAATAATAATTTCAACTGTTTCTTTTTAATTTTCTATTGTTGCTACTAGAAAATTTTAAATTACCTATGTGCTTTGCATAATATTTTACTGGACAATACAATTAAAAGTACTTAGCTGCAAATACGATGGGTAAAACCCTATAGGTAAGCAGAGACATTCTGGGAACCTCCAGCCATTCCTCATCTGTTACTAGTGAGTTGATAGTTTTTTTAAAAGGTTTTTTAAAAAGTTTTTTTTTTTTAAGTCTCTTAGCATGTTTAAGGACTTTCCTGGTGGTCCAGGGCTTAAGAATTCACTTTGCAATGCAGGGGATGTGGGTTCAATCCCTGGTCAGGGAACTAAGATCCCACATGCCATGGAGCAAATAAGCCTGTGTGCCGTAACTAGGGAGCCCACTTGCCAAAACTAGAGAGTCTGTGGGCTGCAATGAAAAATCTTGCACAATGCAACTTAGACCCAATGCAGCCACATAAAGAAAGAAAGATATTTTTTTAAAGGTACAATGCTTAAAATTCAGATATCTCAATATAGACTTACATATTCTTCCTCTTCGCTGTCTGAACCACTGATTCTCAAACTATATCTGTGTTAAGAATTGGAGCTATAGACACCAGAGCACATGCACTTCTTGGATTCTTTCAACAATTTTTAAAGAGTTTTAATGATGTGTGTGAGATGTGACTCTGTTATACATCAATTATGAATGGCCCAAGAATTATAAATTAAACAATGAAATCTACACTGAACATAATCTCGTTTTTTGAGAATGATGCTTTTCACAAATGAGATTATAAAGTACTAAATGCGGATCATCATTTATTTACGTATGCCATCTAATAAGACAGGGTTTCCTTACCTTGGTGAACCTATTGATGACCTGGCCTATGGGATTGGTTTCAAAAAACTGGAGCGGGAGATGCAGAACATTGTCCAACAGCTGAGCATGCAAAACTCGAGAGGCAGCCAAGGATCCCCTGGTGACTACATAAGCTCCAGAGCACACAAAAAGACCTAAACACAAACTGCTATCAGGGACATGTTAACAGCTTAAACTTCAAATTTTAACACTCAAGAAATTGCATATAATAGAATTTATTTTTAATGGAAAACTCAAGTATCAAACTTTAGAATGTGTAACTCTGGACCAAACTAAGTATAAACGTACATGGCACACTGAAAATAAATACAGATGCTCTGATGGGGTATCAGAGCAGGGCTCTCTTATTTTTGAGCATAGCTTCTAGAGAAATGCTCTGAAGATAAGAGATCAACCAGGTGGTTAGAATGTTAGCAACCTATTAACTTTGTAACATCCTGAGGGACAATGGCAGTCACTGGTGCTACTAGGCAAATAGTTTCAGTTCTCCCAGCTTCTAGGTCCATGGTAGAATTGTACTTTTTGGCCCCTTTGTGATTGGAGAGAACAAAGAAATAGTTCTGAACAATACATTGAGGGAGAAACAACACATGACACTTCCAGATTAGAGCATTTAATTGTTGGTGTCAGATCTGCTAAAGCTCCTATTCGCTTTGCACAGTGCCTGCCAAAGTTAAAAAAAAAAAAATAGTTGGGTTGCTTTTTCAACTTGGGCTCTAGAATCAGAAAAATCCCCTTCCCAATCAACAATGCACAAGTGATGTGAGTGAGGAATAAACTTTTTTGGTCTGTCAAGCTGCAGAGATGTGGTTGGTGGAAGGGCTGTTCCTGACGAACTAAAGAGTCAGAAAACATAATCAACATGTCGCTTTAGTGGAAGAGGTTAAAAAACTGTTAACAGCATCTATTGACAATTGCGAGCTGTGTTTGACAAAATACTGAATATGACAAGAAAGAGGCAAGCTCAGAAAAGAGCTATCCAGGCGTGCAAGAAGAAATGAAAGCACAAAGAATCGCCAACTTGGGGAACTTGTAAGGTTGGAAGAAGAGAATGTTTGGTTATAACGATTGATTCAAAGATGGATATGTAACTCAGTTGTTTCAAGGAGAGTAATTTCCTGGGTTTCTATGGAGGGAAATTGTTTGAAAGATAACATTTCCATCACCATGTGAAGCTTAAGGATTAAGCCAATGAGGAAAATGAGTAGAACTGATAAATAGAGTAGTGGATACTTAGTTTGAGTCCCCTCGATCAAGTGAGTTAAAAGACTTGTGCCTGGACTTCTCCGTTTGCTGCTGCTGCTAAGTCGCTTCAGTCGTGTCCGACTCTGTGCGACCCCATAGACGGCAGCCCACCAACTTTCATGTTATCTGAGACATTTGCTTTTGAGTCTTCTGGGATACATGATTACTTTGTTGATCTCTACTACATAAGATTGTTAATAAAAGTGTGTTGGCAAGATGATTCTTGTAGGTATAATGTGTAAAACAAAGCAAAACAAAAATAGTTGACCCTGACCACTTCAAATTATTTTAGCTAGTTCTATTTTAAATAATATCACACACGACTGTTTAATAATGTCTTACTCTTAAATATTTATTATTATTTTCCTACCTCAGTCCCCCATACTTTCTTCTAGCCCTTCTAAAAATAGGTTGTTGCCCCTTTTTCCCTCAAATATTCAGTGTTTACATTACTACTAAACATAATATTCATGAAGTTCACTACATTTACAATGCTTGTACCACTATTTTTCTATGCAATAAGAACTCATCTATTCCCAAACAATTCAATAGTCATAAAAATTCTTTTGAATATATTTGAACTGATCAGATATTCTATTATTTCTTTTATCCTCTTTTGCCCCCTCCTCTTGCAACACAAACTACTATCTTGGAACCCCCTGTATTTCTGCTCTAAACTGGAACATTTGTGGGGACAGACTTCAATTTTCTTCAATTACAGAAAATGTTGTTAAATATTATATAGTTGATAATTTCTATCTGCATTTACTGAAAGTCTTACTATAGGGATGGTGAACATCCTGGATTGTTACTCTAATTTCTCCTTATTTATCATTTGCCATCTGTTTCTGGTGTTGTACATCTGGGACTCTCTCCTCCAATTTATCTCTTCAAACTTGTACAATCTCTTTAAATTTTTTTAAGAACTTTCTTGCTCTTAGACTGACCTTATTTCAGCACATTCTGCACTTGCTTTGCTTCTGCCATTTGAATATCTAAAGATACTAATTAGATATTTTAAGCTTCTCTTATATACCAAGTATGAGTATTTTACTTCTTGGTTCCACTGTTCTGTTTGTTAGCTCTTATTTATACTGTTCACTTAATTAAAACGCATGACCATCCATCATAACCAGTTTAAACATGCGAGATAAAGATATGGTTAATCAAGAGGTACTTGGTGTGCCCTTCTTCTGCCAGTGTATACATTAATTTCCCCCAACATTTCTGTCCTCTGAATGGAAGTTCCACGTAAGTGGGTGTGACCCTGCAAGTCTTATATGGTGATTTATATGCAGGCTGGAACTTCTTCAAAAGCCACACAAGGAGGCCATCTTTAATATATGTCACACACACTAGTAACCTTCATTTTCTTTTTAAGCATCAGCTCCTAGTTTTCATTGTGCTACTACTGTGCCAGTTGGTATATAATAATACATAGCTAGTGCTGGGGGTGGGGCTGAGCTTGTAGGAGAGGCTGACAGGCCAGAACAAAGCTCTAGTGAGCCACTTTGATTAATTCTGTGCTACTTAATCTTACTCCCTGTACTTGTGTTTCTCCAGTGGATAGACTGGACCACTTACTATGCTTTTACAGCTTCATCTAGTATTTATTCCTGGCTACAGGTTGTTCTACCCTTGATTATCAGTATAATTGCTTATGTAGAAATTCATCACTGTGAAATTCCCTGAATCCTTTACTTTTGGATTTGTTCACTGTCATTTCAGTGGAATTTTGTGAGGTAAGTAAAGTAAATGATCCACTCATTCATCTCAAACAGGGAGTAGCAGTGTACTCCTTAAACACTACACGTTGAAAATAAGGTGTCTATATTTTACACACTGGGTTGGAAAAGGAAGTTTCTAATAAGGAGGCATAAAACACAACAGCTTAGGGATGTCCAGAGTGTTTCAGAGATTCAGCACATAGCTGAGAACCAGAAATAAAATGTTTAGGGCTATTTCTTTTTCAGAAGATAAGGTAGGATTGTTATTATTGTTATAAAATATAGATGCAGTATTTTCTGCTTCAGTTCTCCAGTTTTGTTTGAATGTCAGTCTTCTACATTATTCATAGCAGGCCTCTGGTATTAACATGTGAAAGTGCTATTTATGCTTTAAAGCTCAAAAATTAATGTAAGCTTTTATGATATCAGTGAATACAGCCTGCTTTTGATTGGATCAGGTTCCAAAGGATGCAGCTGTGGACCACTAATAAAACCAGAAATTATAGAGTTTCATTTCTTATGAAATAATTTAAAATTTATAACATAATTACATTTAATAATAAGTCAACACTTTAAATTTTTAAATGTAAAAAATAAAAATCCAGTCATGAAAAAAATCTTTTTCATTAAATTGTATATAATCTGTTACTTTCATTACAAAATACTTTTTATACCTCCTGACAGTTAGTTAAAGTAAATGAGTAAAATTTTGAATACTAAACTTGCATACCTTGCCTAGTATAGGAAAATAACAGTATTTGATCACTTAAACTATTCTCCAAAGGATACTGAATCTCCCTTAAAACTGCAACATGAGCTCACTAGGTTGGTAAGAGTTTAACTCTGCTATATATAATGATAGACATAGGTATAGAGATGTATATGGGATATTTCTTTTGCTGCTCAGTATTCTATCGATATATCTCTAAATCTACCTTCACCTCATTGAGTTGCAAACCACGAGCCAATAAACTTGACTCACTGGCTTAGAACCAAGCACATTCTAAGTCCCTGAATCTCATTTTAGTTATTAACGTTAACAACTCTTTCCCCAATGAGTGTAACAGAATGACAAAACAAGCATAAATTTGCCTCAAAATATTTGTTTACTTTCCGATGGAGATACTTATAGGTAGTACTAAGGTGGGCCAACCAGTCCATCCTAAAGGAGATCAGTCCTGGGTGTTCACTGCAAGGACTGATGCTAAAGCTGAAACTCCAATACTTTGGCCACCTCATGCGAAGAGTTGACTCACTGGAAAAGACCCTGATGCTGGGAGGGATTTGGGGGCAGGAGGAGAAGGGGACGACAGAGGATAAGATGGTTGGATGGCATCACTGACTCGATGGACATGGGTTTGGGTGGACTCCGGGAGTTGGTGACAGACAGGGAGGCCTGGCGTGCTGAGATTCATGGGGTCGCAAAGAGTTGGACACGACTGAGCGGCTGAACTGAACTGATGGTGACATAATAAAAGATAAGATGGGAGAGGAGAAAACAAAGCAAGGCCTTGAGTCACATACTTTTAAATGTTATCCTCATTTTCTGTTACCGAAAGTATGTATTCTTTCTGTTTTCCCTTATGCACATCCTTAGATAGCAAGACTTCCATGTAGCTGATTTGTTATTTCTTATTTATCACTCTCCTTCACGTTATCCTCTTTTCTCCTATAAATACATAAAGATTGTCTCTAATTTAAAAAATCTTTCCTTTAATGGTTCTGTACTTTTGAGTACTGTACTTTTGAGAATCTTTCTTCTTACTCTTTCAAATCACTTAACTTCTTTGAAGGACAGTGTGAATCTACTTTGCTTACTGGGGGGAAAAATAACAGAAAAATATATCCACACTTCCCACTAAATGTGCTCCAAACTGAATTCATAATTTCTCTGTTCTATCACTTAAGACTCTTCCCCACTGGTTTCTTTATTTTTGTCTTCATTGTTTTCCCAATTACTCGAACTTCAAAATCTCAAGTGATGCTCTCTTCTCACCCACAACAAATTTTATATATCTTTTCACCGCAATGTCTTTCCTATCCATCCCTTTTCTCCAACCCCACTGCAGTTCTCTGACTCTTCCTCCATTCGTACTTTATTCAGCCTTATTCCATTCACTGCCCATTGGTTAGCACTGGACTAGATGCTTTGGGTGACAAGGAGATGGATCAGATATCTTTTTTACTTGGTTATTTTTATCCCTACCGATCCCAACTTCTCCCTGGTCTCTGACTTTAGTCCCTCCAATAAAAATCCATCTGTTTTTTCTTCACACCAAGTTTATTCATATTCTGAAAAATAACTACAAATTCTGTCATTTCTTTCCCCCCCAATTCTCAAAGTTTTCCACTTGCCTTTCCAACCATCATCTTTAACACATTTCCAAACTACCTTTCTACCTCCAGTTCCTCTCCTGCCCCATCAGTTACCTGAAGATGATTCAGATTGGCATCCTCAGCTATGCCTAGAGCCCCCTCACCTTTCCTATCCATCTTTATGAACATCTTTCTCTGCATCTCTCACCTTCCCTTCTCTGTGATCTCTGACAAAACTCAATCCGTCTTTTCAGCATCGCCTCAAATGCCAACTATGCCTTGGGAATTATCTTAATCTCTCAACCAAATATAGCTTTCCCCTACTCTAAATCCTCCCAGTGTCGTCTTTTACTATTATACAAATATTGCTTGCCATGTAGTATTAAACTTTACTTACAATGCTGTTTTTAATAGACTCACTCACTGATCTTCACATCAGTCACAAGCCTCCCACATACGGTGACTAGCCATGTCGTCAAGACTTTGAGTCCTGAATGACTTAACAGATAAACCTCCATTTTCTCAGCTGTAAAATGGGGATAATGATACCTTTCTAAATACTTATTGCTAAGATTAAATGAGACAAATTTTTTAGTATGGGCTGTGTAGTTGACATATACAAGTTTCTGTTTACTCTCTCAAATATGGTGAATTAAAAATATATGTATTTGAATTATCCCAAAGTATATGAATATTATGAAGTAGATTAAAAAAAAAATGCCTTATGCTTGCATCCAGATCAGTTAGGTTAGAAAAAGAAAAGAAAAGCAACTGAAAAAAAAAAAGCTAGACTTTTTTTTTAACCTTGCATTAATCCCAATAATCCATAGATGCTTAATTTATTGCTTCTTATTTGCTTCCATTCTGTGAAATCATTCATGTGCTTTGCTTCTTTCACCCAGGTACTAAGCCAGAGATTCTGTCCAGTTCCCACCAAATTCTGCCCCAGGCACGTGGCCACATTCAGCCACACCCAGAGCCAGCCGAAGGCGTGAAGGTACTTCAGAATGACTGAAAACTTCACCTAAAAGCAAAATTGTTTTTAAAAAATGATAAATTACTTTAATTAAAAGTCACACTAAAAGCTAGATTTAAACCTACTGTGATATATTCTAAGCTTTATGACCTTGATTCAAGTTACTAACTCCTTAGATTACTCATTTATAAATTGGAATAATAATAGTAGCCACCTTATAAGTACAAGCAAAGTACCTGCACAGTCCTGAAGGCTTTAAAATAAGTGCTCAAATAATGTTAGTTACTATCACTAACAAGAATATACATAGTGAAATATACACAGCTAAATATCTTTAGTAAATAAGAGTATACACAGCTAAATATACATAGCTAAATAATTAAACATCACTCTAATGTCCAATAGCTCATTTAATTTCTTCAAAATATTATATAGCAACTCCCTTCAAATTCAATAAAAAATAGATGGTATTTGTTAGTAATACTACACGGGAGTGGTTAGTAACAAATAACACTAGTTATTCTGGTACTCACCCCACCAACAGGAATCTTTTCTTTTCTCACTGAGAACTGTTTCCTTTGATCCAATAAGGGCCTGATAAAGCAAGACAACGTCCTTTTTTTCCTTTAGATTTTTAGATCAACCAAACATTTTTTAAAAGTTATACATTCTCAATCCCTTTTTTTGCATATTCGTCTGGTTCATTAACAGCAGCCTGACTTGCCTTGATAATAACTTTTTTTCTTTAATATTCTGGAAGGGAAATTGTTTATTCTTCCATACCCCACATATTTTAGAGCCAGGGCATACTGCCTGATTTTTTTCACCATTTCTTTTAGAAAATTACCCTTCAAACTTAAGCCGAACTCCTAGATTGTTTAAGCTAATTCCATCTGGCTGGACCATAATCTGTGCCTCCTCAGGTCCTTGCCTCCTGTCCTACCAGAAGACTAGCATCAAGCTAATTCATGCCACCTCAGTCTGCCACCATTCTGGGGGATGGCATAGCTGACAAGGACAACTGTATTAAACTCAATCTCTTCTCAACTTCATGACCTTCATACTTTTAGAGTCTGTCAGCTGCATGCTACATTGGCCATCAGCTTTCATGACCATAAACCATGAATCTTATTACCTGGAACTAATCCACCTTTGAAAACCCAACTCTAATTATTCCAGCCTCTGGCCATAATGTAACCTCTTCTATTTCTAAATCGCACATTCAGTTAGTCTCACTATATTTGGTTCTTATTCTATCGAGACTCTCAGTTTAAAAATGCAACTTTCTATCATCCATGCTCCCTAGAATGATCAATGATCCTGGTTTACCTGGGATCTTCCTGATTTTAGAATCAATGGTCCCACGTTCAGGAAAATTCTTAGGACTAAGCACACCTATGTCCTGTCTTGAATCTTTTCATTATTCAGCCTGTACTCCATGATTATATTTCACCCAAATGGTGGTGATATTCTAAACTTTAATAGTCTTCCTTTTCCTTCTATTAAGCTTCAACATTAGAACTCACAAGTCAGTCCTAATAATACTTGCTCCCTATCTGTGGAGTGCTACTTCAAAAGATCATGCTGCTGCTAAGTCACCTCAGTCATGTCCGACTCTGTGCAACCCCAGAGACGGCAGCCCACCAGGCTTCCCCGTCCCTGGGATTCTCCAGGCAAGAACACTGGAGTGGGTTGCCATTTCCTTCTCCAATGCATGAAAGTGAAAAGTGAAAGTGAAGTCGCTCAGTCGTGTCTGACTCTTAGTGACCCCATGGACTTCAGCCTACCAGGCTCCTCCATCTATGGGATTTTCCACGCAAGAGTACTGGAGTGGGGTGCCATTGCCTTCTCCGTCAAAAGATCATAAAGCCCTGCAAACTGGCTCCACCATAAATTAGTATCTTCCTTGCATGTGGGTTTTCATAGTGCCTAGAAATTCTTGCATCTCTCAGAAGGGGCCTTGACATCCTATCTGATGGAGAAAGTCAACACAGACAGGGAAGTCAGTTGCCACACTTCCACATTTACCTGCATCTCCACTCTGCCTTTTCTGACTCTCTCTTATAAAAAGCAAAGATAGTTCTCTCCTCAGATCCAAGGATAACCTTATGATCTGAATCACATTCTGCCCATTGCCTCAAAATACATTTATTAACTATAATTGTTTCCATACTTTCCTGCTGATGAGTCACTTGACAGTGCTTGATAATAATGCAGATTGTAAGATTCCCCTCTGGAAACCTATCTTTAAAGGAATGATGTAAGGGATCATTTCTTGCAAGGCAAATTTTAAGATCTCCAATTGTTCTCTCTTTTTTAATCTTTTAATCTAATCTTTTAAAGCATCTCTTTCCCATCAGCCCACAGAGAACTACACATTTTTCTCATCTTATAATTAATACCATCACCACAAAAATGATTTCACCCTCATTCCTGTGTTCAGTTACCCTCTTACTTCCTGCCTTCCTTCTGTAGCCAAATATTTTTCTGCCAAACCACCTTTTTTTTCTCCTTGAACTTTCCAACATCTGGCTGAAAGGGTTTCCAACAGTGGGGCCTTGATAAAGAAAATACAATACTTACTGCTGTATTCTTGGGATACCTTGAAAATTATCTCACCTAAACTCTTAATAGAAATTAACATCATTGATCATCCCCTTGTTTAAGACATGTTTCCTTTTACTTCCTTACCATCATACCTTTGTATTTTCTTCCACCTGTCTGGGTTTCCATTAGTTTCTTTGTCTTCTTTTAACATGTATATTTCATGACACTCAGCTCTAGTCATTATTCCTTTCACATGCTCCTTTTCTGAGCAATCTCCTCCACCCCCAGTTTCAACAAACTTCTCTGTTGGTGACTCTCAGATGGATTTCTCAAGTCCAAACCTCTTTTCTGAGCTCCAGATACATACAGTAAAAAGCCTACTTGCCATCTGCTTTATCTCACTTGTTTATCTCAATCAGCCTGCACTGAACCAGTTATTTCTTACCTCTTCTAAAGCTTACTCTGGCCAAAACACTTCCTCTGTCTTAATCTTAACACATTTCCAACCATCACCATGGAGCTGTCAACTCTTCTGGAATTGTATTGCTGAAGAAATATTTGGAAAATACCAAATAGCACAAAGAAGAACAAGGACAAAGGAGGAGGGAGAAGAAAGAAAACAGAGGAGGAATAGAAGCTGAAGAAAAATACTCATAATGCTAATATTCCAGAGATACCTGGTGCTAAGGTGCTTGTGAGTACTGCTAGAGTCTTTATATGTGTGGTGTGTGTGTGTGTGAGTCTCTCAGTCATGTCCAGCTCTTTGTGACCCCATGGACTGTAGCCTGCCAGGCTCCTTTGTCCATGAGGTTCTCCAGAAAAGAACACTGGAGTGGGTTTCTATTTCCTTCTCCAATATGTGTGGTGCCATAATTCAAATGTTGCTCCATAACCAGTCTTACTTTTTTTTTAATGTACACATGGTCTTTGCAACTCAATATAAAATGCAGAGACATTTGTACAAAGGTACAGACCTTTGCCAACAAAGGTCTGTATAGTCAAAGCTATGGTTTTTCCAGTAGTCATGTATGAATGTGAAAGTTGGACCATAAAGAAGGCTGAGGGCCAAAATATTGATGTTTTTGAACTGTGGTGTTGGAGAAGACTCTTGAGAGTCCTTTGGACAGCAAGAAGATCAAACCAGTCAATCCTAAAGGAAATCAACCCTGAATATTCATTGGAAGCACTGATGCTGAAGCTGAAGCTCCCATACTTTGGCCACCTGATGTGAAGAGCTGACTCATTAGAAAAGACCCTGATGCTGGGAAAGATTGAAGGCAGGAGTAGAAGGGGATGACAGAGGATGAGATGATTGGACGGCATCACCGACTCAGTGGAAATGCGTTTAATCAAGTTCCGGGAGATGGTGAAGGACAGGTAAGCCTGGCATGCTGTAGTCCATGGGGTTGCAAAAAGTTGGACATGAGTGAGTGACTGAACAACAACAAATATAATCAACCTCAAATATCATTCTATAATAACATTTTATTCTGTCATATGGCAACATAAGATTTTATCTTTTTACTAAATTAAGACTTGTTCAACAAAATCAAAAGTTATGCCTGTTGCAGATTTTTCCTACTTTATTATTGTTATAATGCTCATTCTGTTTATATATCTCTCATAGTCCCTTGTAGGGACATAGGAACTTGAGACATGCTAAATTTTAAGTCATTTGATATATGAAATATCAAACTGACCTCTAGAAATTCTTAGCTGAGGTACATGCATGCCCCCATTTCTCCATGCTTCCCATTCTGTTTATCAGAATAAGAAATGGCTATTTGATCAGTTCAGTAGTTTTTCCCTGCCCATCTTTGGCATTTCTGTCAGGAAACATTCTGTGGCAGGTCTCGGTACATGCCCTTTGCCGGATCAGTTTCACCATCAAAAAAAAGATACAGTATTTAACAGACACTTTGATTGGAATAGCTCCTGGTATATGATTTGGGTTAATTACTGTCATCATCCTTCAAGCCCTTGGCATGGCTTCTGTTTGGATAAGCAAACTTAGCATTGGTGTCAAGCCAAAAAATTAATTCTTAATGTAGTGGGATATAAACTGCTATGAAACCCAACTGTTAAAAGGGAATTAAAGCATCCTAATTAGACATAACTAACAAAGACCAATAATTTAATGAATACTACACAAAAAGTTTCCGTTTTTCCAAACTACAATGTTAATTATTCTTTTTCCACAAAAATACTGCATGTGATCCTGGGCATTTTGTTGTCAATAACAGGTTTTATTTGAATTTTAAAAGAGCAAATTTTTTTGTGCTGGTAGAGAAGTTTTAAAAATGAGTCTTGTTCTGTCCTTCAGAAACCCTTGGGAAAGTTGGCACGATACCTGTCTGCATATTTTTGTATAAAATATATAAAATTACCATACTGAAACCATTATCCCTGATCTGAGCATACAGTTGTAAAGTATGGAGTATGTATGGAAGGATTAAAGTGATTAATAGAGCCTGACATGAAAGCCAGAAGGGGGCAGTCTAGATGCTAAAATAGCATTTTCAGTTTATTTTATTCAAGGAAGATAGAAATAAGGATTTTAAGGAAATAAAATAATTAATATATACCATACAAAATTAAACCACAAAGTGAAGAATAAAATGTTGAAACAGTTCCAATTATTTTAGTCCCTATTTGAAAACAAAACTAACGCTAGTAAAGTAATGCTCAAAATTCTCCAAGCCAGGCTTCAGCAATATGTGAACCGTGAACTTCCAGATGTTCAAGCTGATTTTAGAAAAGGCAGAGGAACCAGAGATCAAATTGCCAACATCCGCTGGATCATGGAAAAAGCAAGAGAGTTCCAGAAAAACATCTATTTCTGCTTTATTGACTATGCCAAAGCCTTTGACTGTGTGGATCACAATAAACTGTGGAAAATTCTGAAAGAAATGGGAATACCAGACCACCTGATCTGCCTCTTGAGAAACCTGTATGCAGGTCAGGAAGCAACAGTTAGAACTGGTCATGGAACAACAGACTGGTTCCAGATAGGAAAAGGAGTATGTCAAGGCTGTATCAGAGAAGGCAATGGCACCTCACTCCAGTACTCTTGCCTGGAAAATCCCATGGACGGAGGAGCCTGGTGGGCTGCAGTCCATGAAGTCGCTAAGAGTCGGACACGACTAAGCAACTTCACTTTGACTTTTCACTTTCATGCTTTGGAGAAAGAAATGGCACCCCACTCCAGTATTCTTGCCTGGAGAATCCCAGGGATGGCGGAGCCTGGGGGCTGCCTTCTATGGGGTCGCACAGAGTCAGACACGACTGACGTGACTTAGCAGCAGCAGCAGCAGTAAGGCTGTATATTGTCACCCTGTTTATTTAACTTATATGCAGAGTACATCATGAGAAACGCTGGACTGGAAGAAACACAAGCTGGAATCAAGATTGCTGGGAGAAATATCAATCACCTCAGATATGCAGATGACACCACCCTTATGGCAGAAAGTGAAGAGGAACTCAAAAGCCTCTTGATGAAAGTGAAAGTGGAGAGTGAAAAAGTTGGCTTAAAGCTCAACATTCAGAAAACGAAGATCATGGCATCCAGTCCTGTCACTTCATGGGGAACAGATGGGGAAACAGTGGAAACAGTGTCAGACTTTATTTTTCTGGGCTCCAAAATCACTGCAGATGGTGATTGCAGCCATGAAATTAAAAGATGCTTACTCCTTGAAAGGAAAGTTATGACCAACCTAGATAGCATATTCAAAAGCAGAGACATTACTTTGCCAACAAAGGTTCGTCTAGTCAAGGCTATGGTTTTTCCTGTGGTCATGTATGGATGTGAGAGTTGGACTGTGAAGAAGGCTGAGCACCGAAGAATTGATGCTTTTGAACTGTGGTGTTGGAGAAAACTCTTGAGAGCCCCTTGGACTGCAAGGAGATCCAACCGGTCCATTCTGAAGGAGATCAGCCTGGGATTTCTTTGGAAGGAATGATGCTAAAGCTGAAACTCCAGTACTTTGGCCACCTCATGCAAAGAGTTGACTCAATGGAAAAGACTCTGATGCTGGGAGGGATTGGGGGCAGGAGGAGAAGGGGACAACAGAGGATGAGATGGCTGGATGGCATCACTGACTCGATGGACGTGAGTCTGGGTGAACTCTGGGAGTTGGTGATGGACAGGGAGGCCTGGTGTGCCGCAATTCATGGGGTCACAAAGAGTCGGACAGGACTGAGCAACTGATCTGATCTGATCTGAACGTCATAAAGTAATTCTAATTCTTAAATTTCAAAGGGAGAGACTCTCAAACATTATTTGGTCCATATTCTTTTCCACCTTTTCTCTTGAGGGGTAGTCAGTTTTCCTGAGAATCCTTCCACAAGGAAGATTCATTGTTTTATCTCAGTACATCCCCCTGTAGAGAGTATTTGTTGTCGCGATTACTTCCTTGTATCTTCCAATCTCTAGTCTATCTTAATTCTGCACAAATTGGAAAAAATTGAGTACGTTTAAGAAATACAAGTTAGGTTGAAAGTCAGGAAAATTTTCTCCATATAATGTTGTCTTACCAAAAAGTAAAGCAGATTAAAAAAAAACAAAAGCTAGACTAGTAATCATATAGAAAGTCATAAAGTAGGAAATACATGGATGTATGTAAAGAAATGCACATATTTTGGAGAAATGAAAATAAATCTCTGATCTTTCACAGACAACATAAAAATGGTATGGAGGATTCAGGGACCTCCAATAACACTTTTATCACTTTTAATTACTTTTAGTAATTAAAAAGTAAGTTTGAGGCTAGACTGTGTTGACATGAATGTACCATAGTAGAATGAGGTAATCTTTTTGATGTGATCTTTACTGAAGAAGTAACTTTCGGCAAGCTGGTTTCTGTTTGAGCCTCCATAACTTGATAAATGTTTAGAAACCAGATCTGTAAACAAACCTCCATAAGGACTAGGGTTCTTTTTTTAAGGAAAAATTTTGCAAAAGTGGTCCACCAAAACTTTGAGAGGTTCCATTTAGATATAACTAAAGATGACTTTTAAACAAGGAAAATTATTTATTATAGAGGAGAGGGTATGATTATGTTTACAACAATAATTATTACTTTTTCACTTTTAAGCTTTAAAGCAAGCTACTCATTGAGTGTATGGGGAGACTATATACAAATGAAAACTATGATTCAGAGATGTGTACAAATGCCACAGCACACAAATTTCAAAGTCTGCTTCAGTGTTTCTGCTTCAGTGGATTTGCTTTTCTTGGATACCCTTAAAAATTGCACTCATATAAATGAAACACTGTTATAATGGTAAGAAAAAATAAAATGATAGTTTAAAGTTCCCTGGGTGTTCTTTCAGTCTCTAGTTATTTATTCATCCATTCAAAATGCTTATTGAACACCATGTTACAAGCTATTGAGTGTTTAGTTGAAATGTGTTATTTAGATGGCAGTAACAGAGGAAAAAAAGGCAAAAATTCCTGCTCTTATAAAGCTTAAAACCTAGAGGTAAGAGAAAGACAAAATACAAGCAAATACATTTTCTACTACGCAGGTAATTAATAAAAAATTATGGGGAGAAAAGCACAGAAGGGATATTGTGATATAAAATAGGGTGGTTGAACAAGTCTTCATTGATGAGGTGACACTTGAGGAAAGACTTGCAGAAGTTGGGAGAACATAAGCCATATGGATATCTGGGAGAAAAATGCCCTAACTAGCGGGATCCCAGGGAAGGAGCATGTCTGATTGCCCAGGAATAGTAGAGTCAGGGCTGCTGGAATAGAATAGTAAAATGAGCTTTAGGAAGTTCTGAGATTAAAAAGACAAACAGGTTCAGGTCCTCCAAGGCTTTAAGCATATGTGTGTGCTAAACTGCTTCAGTTGTGTCTGACTCTTTGTGACCCCGTGGACTGTAGCTTGCCAAGCTCCTCTGTCTGTGGGATCCTCCAGGCAAGAATACTGGAGTGGGTTGCCATGCCCTCCTCCAGGGGATCTTCCTGACCCAGAAGGGAACCCACATCTCTTCATCTACCTGCACTGGCAGGTGGCTTATTTACCACTAGCACCACCTGGGAAGCCCTTAACAGGCTCTTGTAAAGACTTGGGATTTCACTCTGAGATGTGAACCTTTGGAGATTTGGGACATAAGACTGATATGATCTAACTCATATCTGTGAAACAAACAACTTGATGTATGTTGTGAACAGATAGTACAGGGACAGGCTGTTGGCAGGAAGACTCATAAGAAGACAATTACAATAATTCAAGTGAGAAATGATAGTGATTTGGACAAAGGGTAGCTGTGAAATTGATGAGTAGTGTTTGAAATCTGGGTTATTTGATATATTTTGAAGATAGAGCCAATGGGGATTTGATGATGAATTGGATGAGGAAAAAGAGAGAGGTCAAGGGTGATTGCAAGATATAGTAACTGGAAGAACAGTGTTGCCATGAGCTGAGATTAGATGTCAAAGAGGAGGGTCCACCTCTGGGGTTCAGAGGACAGGTTGGGCTGGAGATATAAACTTGGAGTAAAGGTAACTAAAGTCAAGAGACTGGATGACAATATCTAGCTAAAAAAAGAAGCAGTCCAAGGTCTTTAGGATGAAAGAGGAATAATTTAGTTTATCTACTCATCTAAACCTGGTATACACACAAAGCTCCAATCTGCAGCATCTGTATCATACACACATTCATAGGACTATCAATCCTTTAAAACAATTCAAGGTTGAAACTACAAAATCCTGAGCTATTAGATTCTAAAGTATTCATTTCTCTGTAGTTCATTCCAGCTCTCAACATTAGCAACTTGGACACAAGGCAGCTTTCAGTAATTCTAGCTGCTTATTTTTAAATGACTCATTACTATTATTTCTTTTTTTCTTTCAATCTCCTCTTTGCAATGGTTGGGGGTAGAATTAGGGCAAATAGCTGATTAGGTTAATTTTCTTCAATCACTGCTCATTTTAGTTACTTACAAAAAGGAAAAATAAGTATAATATAACAATTCAGAGTTTTATTATTTTTTTGTCTCTTTCACTTTCTCATATTCTTTCCTCTCTCCTTCCTTCTCTCCCTTCCTTCCTCTCGTTTTTCTAAATGGATTCATTTGGGGGATATTTTTAGCACTTACACACACAAATCAGAGTAGATATCTTCTGGTAGAATTTGACTAGAAATTACTAAGACTTACTATGTTTCCCAAACTAAGTCACATACATCTCACTTAAAAACTTCGACACAACCATGTAACTTAGAGTTTAAAATTTGGAAACCACTAAGTACATTTTATATCCATCATAACATATAGATTCTTTTTTATAGGATACATTTTAAATGCTAAACATGTAATTAATTAGTCTGTAATCCCCAAGAGTCGAGTATCGTCCTAATACTCACCTATCATTTTGCACCAGGATTTGGTCTTTCAGTACAGTTCTGGAGTTGATTACACTGACTTGCTTTAAAGCATGAGCTGGGGAAGAAGATGGCGAGTGCTTTTATATCCATAAAGGCAACCAATGCACAAAATAGAAATATCATGAAAGATTATACAAATTAGAGTATTCTTTGTGTTTTGGATTCACAGGTATACCGGGAGCCTTTCCATTTCCCCCAGTATTTCCCCCTCATCTAAAATGTCCTGTTCGATGCAGGATACTGGATGCTTGGGGCTGGTGCACTGGGATGACCCAGAGGGATGGAATGGGGAGGGAGGAGGGAGGAGGGTTCAGGATGGGGAACACATGTATACCTGTGGTGGATTCATTTTGATATTTGGCAAAACTAATACAATTATGTAAAGTTTAAAAATAAAATAAAATTAAAAAAAAATAAAAAATAAAATAAAATAAAATGTCCTGTAATATGGCACCCCACTCCAGTACTCTTGCCTGGAAAATCCCAAGGATGGAGGAGCCTGGTAGGCTGCAGTCCATGGGGTCGCTAAGAGTCGGACACGACTGAGTGACTTCACTTTCACTTTTCACTTTCATGCATTGGAGAAGGAAATGGCAACCCACTCCAGTGTTCTTGCCTGGAGAATCCCAGGGACGGGGGAGCCTGGTGGGCTGCCGTCTATGGGGTCGCACAGAGTCAGACATGACTGAAGTGACTTAGCCGCAATGTCTTGATAAAACTTAGATTCTATAACGAAAAATCCTACAGAAAATTCTTTCTTAGACATTAGAGAGAGTGCTAAGTTGTTTTGGATCTTTCACAGAAGGGTTTAATATTTGCCAAATGGAATGATTTTCTTTCTTTAAAAGAAACATGGAATATCATCAAGTCTTAATATTGTAAAAATGCTATTATAGTGAAAATTGTTAAGAAAATACAATTTAAATTCCCCAAATCTCTGTCTTGTTCTTACTAATGTCAGTAATATTAACAACAGCTTCCTATCTGTCAGCAATATTCTAAATGTTTTACATATTTTAACTCTTATGTTTCAAAAATAACCCTGTGAGGAAGATCCTACAATTATCCTTATTTTACAGATAAAAAGTACAGAGAAAGCAGGTTACACAAATCAAAGCAGGTTACACAAATCAAAGTCACACATCTATAACTACAAGAATAAGGTTCAAGTTGTGTGTGTATGAATGTGCACTCAATCGTGTCCAACTCTTTGACATTCAGTGGGCTGTAGCCTGCCAGGCTCCTCTGTCCATGGGATTTCCCAGGCAGTAAACTGGAGGTGTTTGCCCCTTCCTTCTCTAGAGGATCATCCTAACCCAGGTATCTATCCCTTGTCTCTTGCATCTCCTAAACTCCAGGCAGGTTTTTTATGAGCTGAGCCACTGAAGAAGCCCCGAGGTTCAAACTGCTGTTAGTGAATTCCATGGGAAACATCTCAGAGTTCGGCATATTTTTGTCTTTTTTTTCACAGTATAATACTTGAATTTCAGACTTCTTATTTTTAAAAGGAAGGAATTGGAGATTTCTGAGCTCTCTACATGCATTCTATGCTTTTTATTTCTAGAAGTAAACATCTGGCCCTTAAACGAAGCATCTGATTTGCATCAAGTGTCTCTGTGAAACATAGGATTCCATGTCTCATAGAATGAAAATCTGGGGATGTTGTAGCCTCTTCTGCCTAGGGCACATTTTCATCTTCATAGCGGGTAATTATAAACATTTACATTTACGTATTTACAATTTATAGAATATGTTCACATACATTGTACAATTTGAGCATTAGAATGACCTGATAAGATAAAGAGAATAGAATAGGTAAGCTTACCCATATTTTTCAGGGAAAAGTAAAATTCAGAACAAGTGACTTGCCTAAAGCCCAAAGTTGTCAAAGAGACAAACGGGGAGGGGGGGAGAGAGAGAGAGAGAGAGAGAGAGAAGGATTGACACACTCTTTCCTGTCTTTCATTCTAAGTCAGTGGGCTTGTTCCTACAAATTTGATATAATGTTTAAGAGCTTGATTGGCCTCTGGCATGAAACAGAGGCAGCGATGGATTTAAATTCTGCAATTTATCATGTCTTAACTTGTGCAAGATACATATTCTCTTTGTAAAATCAGGACCATGCAGCCTCAGGAGGTTTTGGGAAAGATTTAAGCAAAACATTTGTGAATATACTGACAAAATTAATACCCAAGACATCTTAGCTATCATAAGTATTATTAGTATGGATAAGAGCCTAAACTTCTAAATATAAATATGTAAATTTACCTTTGTATTTCATATCTTTTTTGATAAAGTCTTCTCTCACTCCTGATTCATTCTGTTTTGTAATATTCCCATGAGGTGAGACTTGTAGATTTTTCAGAGCTGGATGGATTTTTAGACATCTGATGTATCCAAACCAAATAATAATATAAATTCTACTTGAAAGAAAGTGAAAGTCGCTCAGTCGTGTCCGACTCTTTGCGACCCCATGGACTATACAGTCTATGGAATTCTCCAGGCCAGAATACTGGAGTGGGTAGCCTTTCCCTTCTCCAGGGGATCTTCCCAACCCAGGGATTGAACTCAGGTCTCCCACATTGCAGGTAGTTTCTTTACCAGCTGAGCCACAAGGGAAGTCCAAGAATATTGGAGTGGGTAGCCTATCCCTTCTCCACTGGATCTTCCTGACTCAGGATTGAATTGGGGTCTCCTGCATTGCAGGCAGATTCTTTCACCAGCTGAGCTATGAGGGAAGCCCATAGATTCTACTTATCTGTCATCAGCTCTGGTAGTGAGAGGGTGAATGATAGGAAAAGAAGTACAAGTGTCTGGGTCATCAGCAGTGAGGAAAGGCAGAGCAGGGACATAGTACAGGACTGGACACAGCTGGCCCAAGTCCAAGGGAAATAACTGCAGGAATGTGACACTAACTGTAACTAGATTTGAAGTTGTTTGGTGGGATGTTTTATTATCAATTTTATATCAGTTAATCTATTTTTTGCCCTGTTCTGTGTCATCAGTAATAAAATGACAATATATATGGCTGACCTTTTACATATATCTATCTAGCATTATCATGAGTAATATTTTGCCTGCTTTTTAAAAGCTTTCATGTATTTTTTACTCAGCATCCAAAAAATCAAAATCCCAGAAATATTCACTTTAGAAAACATATTCTATTTCCAGTATAAAAATGATCTCTACTCACCACCTTTCTGAATTGTAACAGAGAAGACACGATATTGAAGTAATTAGAAAAAAGTTCCATTTACATTTTTCTAATTATGGCATATTTCTGATGGTGAGATTGTAACATCTATTAATGTCAGCCCAGCTTCAAGAAAATTTTCCACTTGTTACCGCAGAGGACTGGTGTACTTAAGAAGTTTTATCAGTGCTGGGAAGGAATGATGTTTTTTTCCAAAACTGGAGACTTAGAAAAGAGCCACAGCTTTCAAAAGTGTGTTCCATATTTTATGGTAAATTAAATATTGAACTTAAAACTTACATATTGCCTGCTTTTAAAGCTATATTTCCCAAGGTAATGTAACTTATATTTCATGTGATCTTTAAAATAAATAGCAATACTGACTCATAGCAATAAATAGCAATACTGGCTCATTACAAATCATTCCATTAACTCTGAAGAGACATACTTTTGGTAGAAACAATGGAGGCAGATTCATCTGTTTAACAGTTATGGAGTGCCTAGCATGAGGCTACCTAAGTGCTAGGGACAGAGACAATGACAGACTGCATCCTCATTCTAGCCCTCAGAGATACTCACAGACCTGCCTTTCCTACACACTAAACATAAGTTATTACTTAGCCTGACCAAGTAGGCAAGGGCTCATTTCCAAAATTGCTAGCCCTTAAGAAAAGATAAGCTGCTTCTCTTACTAAGAATGACCACGGCCATCTGACGATGCATCAGATATTTCTGAATGCATCTACATGTAGAACATTTCAATTTGAGAAAGGAGTATAAACAAGGAATAAAAAAAAAGTAGTGCATACCTAATGTATTAGCGTAGAAAAAAAATCAGCAAAATGGCTTTGTTTTTTTATTTTATTTCATGGCATTCAAATACTAAATTGCACTGATCCTATTATGAACTGGTTTCATATCTTTCTGACTTTTACATCCAGGTAAAATGTAAAGTGAATTAATAGATAACAGTTCATGCAGAAAATACTAAGACATAACTCTATGTTTCTTTTTAGCCTGGAATTTTGAAATAGTTCACTGATTTTATAGTCATTTCTCAGTGGTGTTCCAGAAAGGGATAGCACAAGGATCCTGATGGTGGTCTATATGAGAAACCATCTATAGCTGGGAAGAGAGATGATGGCACATCCAGTTTTCAGAGTGAGAGAATGATCGATCTCTAGAATTAAACTAATGCTAGATTTCAAACACCCTTGTGTCCTAATTACATAAAGATCAAACAGCTTCATTTATACAAACATCTTTGGATCTTAATTTAAAATACTAATGCTATAGAAATAAAAATTAGTAGTAAATAAACTCAGTTGTTGTTTTGTAAAAGTTGGACAACAATTATTCCCCTAGATTTTCTTTTCGTTTGTCTCTCTCCCACAACATGCAACAATACATTTTAAACATTTATTATTTATTTGATATGAATCTAATTTAAAAGAAAGCAGAATGTTTAGATTCATTATATTCTAAACTTGCAGTAGAGTTTATAAATTATCTAATCTCTTATTTCATAGATGAACAAACTGATCCTGGGGAGTAACATTTTGCTTAAAAATAGTATGTGAGGTTGATTTTTAGCTGATGTGTCCCAAAGTATTTGTTTCTTTTCTAGAGAACGGAAGATGTTCAGCTCCTGACTTAACAATCATGAATGAATAAAAATGCAGAGCAAGAAATCAGACAATCAATGGGCTTTTGGAATGGGTTAGCACACTGTATCTTAGGCTTATTTTTCATTGTGTCCTCACCTTTTTCTTGTTCACTGAAGGCCTGAAGCAAATTCGTGAGATTTTTGGTTTTAGACAGAATTTCCTGGTATGTTCCCATTTGTGCTACTCTGCCACTTTCCATTACAACAATGAGATCCATCTGTGGTAGAAGTGTGAGGTTGTGTGTCACTAAAATTCGAGTCTGAAAAAGAGTATTTTATTCCTTGGGTTACAAAGGATAGTCAAAATAACTATTTTAAAGAGAGCTTCAGGGCGTCTCTGGTGGCTCAGTGGTAAAGAATCCACTTGATAGTGTAGGACAAGGGTTCGATCCCTGGTCAGGGAAGAGCAACTAAGCCCATGTGCCATAACTACTGAGCCTGTGATCTGGAGCTGGGGACCACAACTATTGCGCTCACACGTCACAGCTACTAAAGCCCGATCACCCTAAAGTCTGTGCTCCACTATAAGAGCTGCTGCTAAGTCGCTTCAGTTGTGTCTGAGTCTGTGCGACCCCATAGACGGCAGCCCACCAGGCTCCCCCGTCCCTGGGATTCTCCAGGCAAGAACACTGGAGTGGGTTGCCATTTCCTTCTCCAATGCATGAAAGTGAAAAGTGAAAGTGAAGTCGCTCAGTCGTGTCTCTTAGCGACCCCATGGACTGCAGCCCACCAGGCTCCTCCGTCTGTGGGATTTTCCAGGCAAGAGTACTGGAGTGGGGTGCCATTGCCTTCTCCGCCACAACAAGAGAAGCCACCACAATAAGAAGGCCCATGCATTGCAACTAGAGAAAAGACCGCACAGCAATGAAGACCTAGCACAACTAAAAATAAATAAAATTAAAAAAAAGAGAGCTTCAATCATTATTTTTTGTTTTTACAATTTTAGAGTATAATTCTTGGGAGGCACCCATTTAAGATAGCACATAAATATCTCACAATGAATGATGATACACTACTTGACAGAAATAAAAAAAGTCAGCAAATGTTTTACCCCATTAGTTCAGGTATTCTTCATTCATTAAGAACGAATCAAATTTACAACAAATTAAAAACAGTCTTATAACTGTCATTCTTGCGTCCTTTTTTGAAGGTTCTGTACTGTTACATGGAGAAGGCAATGGCACCCCACTCCAGTGTTCTTGGCTGGAGAATCCCAGGGATGGGGGAGCCTGGTTGGCTGCCGTCTATGGGGTCGCACAGAGTCGGACACGACTGAAGTGACTTAGCAGCAGCAGCAGCAGTACTGTTACAAGGGGCTTCCCAGGGGGTGCTACTGGTGAAGAACTGGCCTACCAATGCAGGAGATGCAAGAGTCCTGGGTTCGAGCCCTGGGAAGATCCCTTGGAGAAGGGCATGGCAACCCACTCTAGTGGGTTTTCTTGCCTGGAGAATCCCATGAACAGAGAAGCCTGGCAGGCTACAGTCCATGGCGTGGCAAAGAGTTGGACACAACTGAAGCAACTTAGCATGCACGTTGTGTTACAAAAACATGTTTAAGTTATAACACGTAGTCTTTATTTTTAAATCTTTCCATATTATTATATAATATACACTAAATTGAATGAGAAGATTTATCTTGGGTTCATTTCAATAAGTAAAGACATTGGTCTGTGATTTACTTAAATATTTATTTTGCCATCTTATACATTTATTTACTTTTTCCAGAATTCTCTGTATAAATAAATCTATAAGCACACACTGTGAATACACGCATATGGCTCTGCAGTCAGAGAGACTTTTAAAAATCTCTGCGGTTCTTGGGGTTTCCCTGGTGGCTCAGTGGTAAACAATCCACCTGCCAATGCAGGTGACATGGGTTTCATCCCTGATTCGGGAAGACCCCACATGGTGTGGAGCAACTAAGCCTGTGCGTACCACAGCTATTGAGCCTGTGCCCTAGAGCTGAGAACCACAACTATCAGCTCATGTGCTGTAACTACGGAAACCCTGTCCACAGAGCCTTTGCTCTGCAATAAGAGAAACCACCGTAATGAGAGCTCCGTGCACCGCAGCTAGAGAGTAGACCCTGCTCTCCACCACCAGAGAAAGCCTGCACAGCGGTGAAGACCCAGCACAGCCAAAAAAAAAAAAAAATTTCTGTGGTTCTTAAATTGGGCAGCTATATCAAGTCATTATGAGTTCTAAGTTTCTTCGTATATAAAACAGGAGTATTGATAACGCTTATCTCAGAGACTTGCTATAAGAACTAAATGAACTAATTTAGTGTCAAATTAGTCATATTTAACTAGTGTCAAATATGATATGCACTTGGTAAATATTAATTCCTTTTTCCTTTGTTCCTTCACAAAACAATTGGATTGTTATTAAGGTTATGTTTAAAATACCTACTTTTAAGTAAAAAATAATAAATACTATTTTCCATAAAAGTGCTATACAACAAAATTCCATTTTTCCAAAAAATGATCAGCTAAGCTTAAAACACTCATTTGGATGTGTAAATCACCTTTGAATACAGTATGAGTCAATGAGGTAATAATCACAGAAGTAGAGTATACTTGTAAAAATGTTAAAATATTCATTAAAGTCTGTGAAAGAGCAATACACCATCCCATTCTTAATGTGAAATTTGACTACTCTGCATCAACAAATAAAGTATTAGAATTTGGGGCCCAGTGCTACGTAGAGTATTCTCCCCTTCCCTCACAAAAGCATATGTGATGCTATGGCTACCTTGTTCCTTAACATGCCAGAGGACCCAATCACTTTTTCAAAAAGTTGCTTTGCAACATGAACATCAACGGCAGACAAGGGATCATCTAGGAGGTAGATGTCAGCCCCACTGTAGACAGCTCTGGCCAGACACACTCGATGCTTCTGTCCGCCACTTATATTCACACCCTGAAAATGAAGCAGAAGAAAAAAAAATAGGGAAAATGTGTAAATCTCAAAGAACACATGCATGCATGAGTGTGTGCTCAGTTGCTCCAGTCATGTCTGACTCTGCGACACTTAGGACTATTGCCTACCAGGCTCCTCTGTCCATGGGATTCTCCAGGCAAGAATACTGGAGTGGGTAGCCTTTCCCTTCTATAGGGGATCTTTCTGACCCAGGGATCTAACCCAGGTCTCCTCCATTGGCAAGTAGGTTCTTTACCATGGAGCCAACTGGGAGGCCCCAAAGAACACATAGTTATGTCCAAATTCTCTTCTGTAGCAGGGATAGGTAATAACTCAGGATTAACATTTCAACCTTTCTTTATCCTGAAATTCCAAAAGCCTCTATTTCCTAGTGCCATTAATTTGTGTAAATTAACAGATGTATCTGCTTTCTCTTAATTGCTTGCTTTTAAATAGTAGATACTAACAGTTATGGAGAAAAGAATGTCCAATTCCTTGCCTCTGAAAGGTTGTGCCTGTGGAATATTAAAGGAAACTTTTGGCTGTCATTTGTATACTGACACTGCTGATCATTTTTAAATTGACATATAGGAATTTGAGAATAATAGCTAAATTACCAAAGCAGTAATCAACATGTCCTATTTCTTCTGTAGAAAGATTACTACAAGTCTTGTTGGCAAAAGTACAACTCTGAGAAGCAAGAATAAGGAATATACATCACTCTATGTGAGAATTAGAATCGACATGTACAGCCATGTATGGAGAATTATGTGGCCAGGCCCAATTTACTTGATTTATTTTATATTTAGTGTTTAGAGATCTGGTTTAAAAGCTCTCCATGCAGCACAGAACTTAACCAGTGCCCTATAATTGTAAAATGCCTTTGCTTCTTTGCCTTTCTCATCTTCGCTCTACTCAACAAATATCTCCTATATTCTGCTGCTGCTGCTGCTAAGTTGCTTAGTCGTGTCCGACCCTGTGCGACCCCATAGATGGCAGCCCACCAGGCTCCCCCGTCCCTGGGATTCTCCAGGCAAGAACACTGGAGTGGGTTGCCATTTCCTTCTCCAATGCATGAAGGTGAAAAATGAAAATGAAGTTGCTCAGTCGTGTCTGACCCTCAGCGACCCCATGGACTGCAGCCTTCCAGGCTCCTCCATCCATGGGATTTTCCAGGCAAGAGTACTGGAGTGGGGTGCCATCGCCTTCTCCATATATTCTGAGAGCTGTTAAAGAATATGAAAGTGCTAGTCTTTCAGTCATGTCCGACTCTTTGCGACCCCACGGACTGTAGTCTGCTTCCCTCCGTGGAATTCCCCAGCAAGAATACTGAAGTATGTTGCCATTCCTTCTCCGGGTGGAGAGCTATACTAACACTTGGGATTTAATGAAAAATGAAACCGAGCCTCTGTCATGGGGAGGTCGTATTTTAGCAAAGGAGCCAAGAGCAAAAAAATACATACAAAGTAATATGATACATAAATACAACAAAGTAATACGATACATATATCTGTGAGTATGTGTGATTGTAACAGTCTCCAACTCATGGGTTTGTCATGAGCATTTAATGAGCTTAAAATATCTAGGATGAATCCAATACTGAGTACAGATATAACACACATTAGCTATTGTCACTCAATCACTTCTCTCTCTAATCCATCCTCTGACTTGTCATCCTGTATCCTGCAATTATGTCATCTTGCTTAGATCTTGCTTAGATAGCCACATCTTTCTCTTCTCATTATTCATGAACAACAGCAAATTCCTTAGTAGAAATCCAAGACACTTAGATTTTGGCATTAACTCATCTTTCAACCACTCACCCAATGCTGCCCTCAAGTGACTGACTTACAATCAGACTAGCCTGCCTTTTCCTATCTGCACAGAGAGTGTTCACTCTGCTTGAGTACCCACACCTTTCCTTTGCAATTCAAAAGCTACACACTGCAAGTATTCTTTGAAATCAATCTTCTACCCAGAGTTTCAGGTAAAGCAATTCCTTCCCTCCCTTCTTGTCTTATAGTTTTCTGTTTACTCATCCATTGCTAGAAATAGCAATACTCATGTCAGCATCTCATTCTCCTACCCACTCCTACCTAGTTTATTCTTGCACTCCCAGCACATAGTGTCCAAATAAATACTGGTAAAGGCAATTGATAACATCATTGGCAGAGATCCAGTTGATTGCAATCCCTTGAAGACAAAATGATAGCTCTCTTGCTCATCCTTATGTACTCCATTGTAGAAAAAGGGCAAATAACAGATTAATAAATATTTGTGTTCAATTGAATTATGTCAAAGAAAAAGATAATAAAGGTGAAGAAAATCCTACATTCATTATCTTTGTCATCTCACTGTTTTAGTTGGTAAGTCGAGTCTGACTCTTTGTGAACTCATGGACCATAAACAGCTGTAAACAGATTTCCTTCTGAAATATTCAATTACATTTGTAAGGTACATCATCAGATTGGGAGAAATTTAATTATAAAATATAAAAATCAGAATTTATAAGTGGTAATAACACTTAAGGACTATATTAAATCTATACTTCACATTTTGAGTTTTCCACTTTAATTTTTTAATTACATACGATTAGCTATTTCCATCTTCCCAGGTGGCACTAGTGGTAAAGAACCTGCCTGCCAATGTAAGAGACATAAATGATGCTGGTTTGATCCCTGGATTGGGAAGATCCCCCAGAGAAGGGCATGGCAACGTACTCCAGTATTGTTGCTTGGAGAATCCCATGGACAGAGGAGCCTGCTGGGCTACAATAGGGTCGCAAAGAGTCAGACATGACCGAAGCGGCTGAGCATGCATGCATGCATTAGCTATTTCATATTATTAAAGATTGGCTTTATCAGCAAAATGCTCAACATGTATTAACAAGTTTGAAGAAGCCACATTTCTGTATAATTTTAGCTATAGTGCTATTGCCTAGAGGGATAGTGAAGATGCCAGAAAAAACACAGAGGTTGCAAAAAATTCAATCTACTTAACACTTCGAAAACATACACCTGCAAAGTAACAGGTTATGAATAAAAACAAGGTAAGTCTAGTTAAAAGGTAAGATCTACCTTGTCCTAGATTTTATATTTTATTGAAATATAGATGATTTACAATGTTGTGTTAGTTTCAGATGTACAGCAAAGTGTACATCCTAGATTTTAAATATTGGCACTTTCTACAATTTCATTTATAGTTTTCAATTTATATAACAAGACAAATAATAGGAGGCCAGGGTAAAAACGCTTAACAACGATATGCTAACTCTCTTCTCAGAAATTCAAAACGCTAAGGATTATTTACTTATCTTCATAGTACATATGAATCGTAGGCAGAGGCTGCTTTTGCATTCATGTTTAATTAATGGAGATTTTAGTCAAGGGTTGGGGATAATCTCTCGGGGTTCATTATTTGACTTGTGATATATTATTTTGTTTTGTTTTTAACTACAATACACTGGGAGGCATGATACCTATTCATTAACTCGATGAAAATAAATAGAACAAAGAATATGACGTCTGGGAAACAAGCTCCTCCTGAGGAAGCAGGTGTGAGCATAGAACAGGTACATGATGGCAGCGTCGTCTCAGAGCGTTGCTGGAGCCTGGTCTTGCTGCCGCCTCTGGAGGCGGGGGCTCTGCTGCTACTCTCCTAGGCTTGACTTCGTGCGCAAGAGATTCACAAAGAAACAAAACTACTCCTCCCTCATTAGACAGTGAACGGCGTTACGCCAGAAACCAAGGCAAAGTGTTGATGATCGACCTGGTGGGCTTTCACTCCCCTGTATAGACACTAACAACAGAATTTCCTGCTGATTTTTAATCTGCTTTCCAAGTAGTCAATAAAAAATAATTATTCATCCTTAATACGGCCATCTCTTTCATAGGACTTCTACAATAACTTTTAAAAATTATAGCTGTGTAGCTCTTCAAGACATCAGGAAGAGGGCTATAGATGTTTTATTACTGCAGCTGATGGGAATGTTATTCCTGCATAGGATAAAATATATTTTCCTTACTTTTTCTCCAATCTCAGTTTGATCTCCATTTGGTAACTGCTCCAAATCGGGAAGGAGAGCACAGGCTTCCAAAACTCTCTCATAAAGCTGCTTCTGCATGACAGAGCCAAAGAGAATGTTTTCTTGCAAAATGCAATTCTGAATCCAGGCCTGCTGGGAAACATAAGCCACGGAGCCCTAAAAAAGAAATAAATAAAAGAAATACTCTTAACAGGGGAAAAGGAGAACTTGTCTGTGCCAGATAAAGGGAACATATTTGTCCATAGTTTTCCTTCCTTTAAATTGAATTTTTTTTTAAATTAGATTATTTCTTAAAATAAATATATTCCATATATATTTTAATCTTATATCCTATTTTAATCTTATGTATTTTTATTAGAGGCCGCTTCAAATGAATTACTTTGTGTTTTTTATTTACTTTCAAGTAGCTTCTACCAAGACTTCCCTGGTGGCTCAGAGGGTAAAAGCATCTGCCTATGATGCAGGAGACCCAGGTTTGATCCCTGGGTCAGGAAGATCCCCTGGAGAAAGAAAAGGCAACCCATTTCCTTTCTATCAAAGGTCCCTGGTGAGATTTTTGGCAGACACTGAGTTTACTTGTCAGCTCTTCCTACCCTCACAAGGTACTATGAACTGAGTGGCTTAAACAATAGAATTTTTTTTTTTCTCACAATTCTGAGATCAAGGTGTTGGCACATGTGAGGAGAGAGTAAATTAGTCAAGATGGTGTGTTCAGACTCTCACGCCACATTTTGTAAATAATGACTATGTAACAGCTGAGATCATTTATAGCACTGCACATGCGCATCATGAGGTACTCGATTGGTCACAAGCTATTTGTGCTGTAGGGATATGTGAGCTCCACCTAGAAAGTGGCAGCATTACTGCTATGTCAAGGCTGTGTCTGTTGGGTCAGCCATGAGACGAGAGAAAATAGCGTGTTTACTGCTACGGCTGCTGTGCCAGCCAGGAGAGAATAAACGTGTCTGCAGTTCCTACAGCTCTTCGCATCTTCTTCCCTCCTCTTAGCTTGCACCTTGCCTACCCTGGGTTCAACGAACAGCGTGCACAATGTGAACGGCAAGACAAACAACTGGCATCATGACCAGGACATCATGGTTGGTTTCTCCTAAGACCTATCTCCTTAGCTTGAAGATGGCTGTCTTCTCCCCAGTCTTCACATGGTCTTTCCTTTGTGTATGTGTCTTAATTTCTTCTCCTAAGATATCAGCCAAAGGGCGCACCCTATTAACCTTATTTTAACTTATGGCCCCCTTGAAGACCCTGTCTCCAAATACAATCACATTCTCAGGTATTGGGGGTTAGAACTTAGACATAGGAATATGGGGAGAAGACAATTCGGCCCATAACACTGAAGTTGGGGTGCAAGTTGTTTTGGAGGGATGAATTCCTGTGGACTTTTTATGGAAAGGAAATGGAGAAGCAGGATTGGATAGAGGGGTAGGTCACATGGTGACCCAGATCCAAGAAAGATTTGGTCAACCTTCCAGAGAGCTGTGGAAGTGTATTACCCAGCAGAGGGATTCTGTTGTTAGGCTGAACTGTCCTGGCCTTTAAGGTTGGAGCCCAGCAGGCCATCATGAAGGTTCTAATGTGTTTGATGTACTCCCAAAGCTGGTGGCAAGCCCCCTAGAAGGGGGCTCTGGACACCACATTCCTTTGTCTTCCATGAACTCACTGCTCTTAAATTCATTTTCCAATAATCTGATGTCTTGCCATTATTCCTGAATATCTCTGATGCATGAAATATTCTTTTAACTAACCTTTGTCTTCTAAAGGACTCCCAGTATTTGAACTAGAGACTCACCTTTCAATCTACCCCATGGACTCTATCCAAACACTGACTTGAGTATTCTGATTATTGCTCGCTCTAACAATACTGCACATTTAAAGTACTTTCTGACATAGACCTGTAAATAACTACCAGTATTTTGATTTCTACCAACTGCTTTCAAGAACAAAGATTAACTTTTAATTCTTCTTTGTTGAGCAAGTAAGACACCGAATGGATTTTGAGCCAAAACAATATAATTCGATCTGACTTGATCTTGAACACAAAAGTAATTGCTCTTGAACTACCTCACTTAGTGAATAACCTTTGATTAGGATAGCATAATAAATCAGTCCTCAGGTGATGGAGATTCTGAATATTTGATATACATCAGGCAAGATAAGGAGAACAGAGGGTGAAGAACACAGGAAAGAAGAATGCAGAACAAGGGGAAATGGTGTATAATATAAAATAGGAACTAAATACTACATTGAGAAATATGGACTTGATGTATTGGTGTAACAGGAGCTGAAAAAGAGTTGATAAATTTTCACAGAGATGTAAAACTTTCCGTGTATTATCATTACATCTCACATACAAATGAAAATGTGTATTTGTTTCATTTCATTCTTAATAATAAAACTACAATAGAAGTTTGGTTAATTCAAAAATGGACTCTAAATCTCTGATGTTCCATCAAAGAACACTGAATATTGGATATGCTGCATGAATGATGTCTGATATAAACCTTTGATACTGGGAATAGGGGATCTTAGAATTTGAACATTGTAATGATATGCATCAAACAATTGAGAATGTGAATCCTTGAGAAACAGAAAGATGTAAACAAAAGCACCTTATAAATACTAAATGTTAGGTTGGTCATGCCATTATTATGATTGAAAGTGAAAGCATCAGTCAGTCAATGGTGTCCATCTTTTTGTGACCCCATCTATGGACTGTAGAACTCCAGACTCCTCTGTCCATGGAATTCTCCAGGGAAGAATTCTGGAGTGGGTTGCTATTCCCTTCTCTAGGAGATCTTCCTAACCCATGGATTGAACCTGGGTCTCCCACATTGCTGGCACTTTTTTTTTTTTTTTTTTTTACCATCAGAGCCACCAGGGAAGCCCATTACTATTAAATTAGAGATAATCAGGGTAATACCTATAAATTTAGGATTAGACATGTTTTAGGAAATAACTGAGAGTATGGAATGTGGAATAATTCAGAATGTTAAATAATTAAAATCTTGCCACTGATCCAGACCAATAAGCTTCCTAAAGAACAAAGTGGCCAGTTATATAGACAGATAATATTGTTTCTCTTTCACATCCCTAGCTTAATATAAACAAAGTGAGTCCTCTCTACTTTATGATTAGTAATAGCAGTGTTATGGTTTCTATTATCACCATGAACACTTTCCTAACTATGAATCCTCAAAAGTATCAGAAATAATCTTTAAGTCTTACCACGAGCCCCTCAACAATCATAATGACGATAACAATAACCATAAAAACTCTCAGGGAGCCAGCTGACTCTGTGCCAAGAACTAGTCTAGGTCTTCACACATTATCTTATTCAATCTGAGCCTTAAAATTTAAGTTTATTATTATGTATGTATCATGGGAAACTTAAAATTGATATTTGTTTTATCTTGATCAACTCCTTATCATTTTTCAGGATTAAACAAAAGGCTACCTATTTTGATTATTTTTTTAACTCTTCAAAGCAGAATTTGTTGCTTTTTATACTGTTTCATTTCAAAAATCAAAATATTTATTGTAATTGATCTTAGTATCTCCCTCACTTGACTATGAACTCTTTAAGAAAAGTAGCATATCCTATTCATGTTTATTTCCTTGGTACTATGCCAGGCACATAGTATATGCTCAATTGTTGCTTTGTGAAAATTGAAGAAACTGAATGAAAATAAAATCAATATGTCAATAAAATCATATATCCCACTATTATATTTTTAAAGGATACTTACTGGCCATGTGGGGCCACCCAAGATGGGCAGGTCATGGTGGAGATGTCTGACAGAATGTGGTCCACTGGAGAAGGGAATGGCAAACCACTTCAATATTCTTGCCTTGAGAACCCCATGAACAGTATGAAAAGGCAAAAAGATAGGACACTGAAAGAGGAACTCCCCAGGTCAGTAGGTGCCCAATATGCTACTGGAGATCAATGGAGAAATAACTCCAGAAAGAATGAAGGGATGGAGCCAAAGCAAAAACAACACCCAGTTGTGAATGGAACTGGTGATAGAAGCAAGGTCTGATGCTGTAAAAAACAATATTGCATAGGAACCTGGAATGTTAGGTCCATGAATCAAGGCAAATTGGAAGTGGTCAAACAGGGGATGGCAAGAGTAAACATTGATATTCTAGGAATCAGTGAACTAAGATGGATTGGAATGGGTGAATTTAACTCAGATGACCATTATATCTAATACTGTGGGCAGGAATCCCTCAGAAGAAATGGAGTAGCCATCATGGTCAACAAAAGAGTCCGAAATGCAGTCCTTGGATGCAATCTCAAAAACAACAGAATGATCTCTATTCATTTCCAAGGCAAACCATTCAATATCACAGTAATCCAAGTCTATACCCCAAACAGTAATGCTGAAGAAGCTGAAGTTGAGTGGTTCTATGAAGATCTAAAGACCATCTAGAATTAACACCCAAAAAAGATGTCCTTTTCATTATAGGGGATTGGAATGCAAAAGTAGGAAGTCAAGAAACACCTGGAGTAACAGGCAAATTTGGCCTTGGAGTACAGGACGAAGCAGGGCAAAGGCTAATAGAGTTCTGCCAAGAGAACGCACTGGTCATAGCAAACACCCTCTTCCAATAACACAAGAGAAGACTCTACACATGGACATCACCAGATGGTCAACACCGAAACCAGACTGATTATATTCTTTGCAGCCAAAGATGGAGACGCTTTATACAGTCAGCAGAAACAAGACTGGTAGGTGACTGTGGCTCAGATCATGAACTCCTTATTGCCAAATTCATTCTGAAATTGAAGAAAGTGGAGAAAATCACTACACCATTCAGGTATGACATAAATCAAATCCCCTATGACTATACAGTGGAAGTGAGAAATAGATTTAAGGGACTAGATCTGATAGACAGAGTGCCTGATGAACTATGGATGGAGGTTTGTGACATTGTACAGGAGACACGAATCAAGACCATCCCCACGAAAAAGAAATGCAAAAAAAAAAAAAAATGGCTGTCTGAGGAGGCCTTACAAATAGCTGTGAAAAGAAGGGAAGCAAAAAGCAAAGGAGAAAAGGAAAGATACACCCATTTGAATGCAGAGTTCCAAAGAATAGCAAGGAGAGATAAGAAAACCTTCCTCAGAGATCAATGCAAAGAAATAGCGAGAAACAACAGAATGGGAAAGACAAGAGATCTCTTCAAGAAAATTAGAGATACCAAGGGAATATTTCATGCAAAGATGGGCTCAATAAAGGACAGAAATAGTAGGCACCTAACAGAAGCAGAGGCTATTAAGAAGAGGTGGCAAGAATACACAGAAGAACTGTACAAAAAAGATCTGCACAACCCAGATAATCACGATGGTGTGATCACTCACCTAGAGCTAGACATCCTGGAATGTGAAGTCAAGTGGGCCTTAGGAAGCATCACTATGAACAAAGCTAGTGGAGGTGATGGAATTCCAGTTGAGCTATTTCAAATCCTGAAAGATGATGCTGTGAAAGTGCTGCACTCAATATACCAGAAAATTTGGAAAACTCAGCAGTGGCCACAGGACTGGAAAAGGTCAGTTTTCATTCCAGTCCCTAAGAAAGGCAATGCCAAAGAATGCTCAAACTACCACACAATTGCACTCATCTTGCATGCTAGTAAAGTAATGCTTAAAATTCTCCAAGCCAGGCTTCAGCAATACATGAACCGTGAACTTCCAGATGTTCAAGCTGGTTTTAGAAAAGGCAGAGGAACCAGAGATCAAATTGCCAACATCTTCTGGATCATGGAAAAAGGAAGAGAGTTCCAGAAAAACATCTATTTCTGCTTTATTGACTATGCCAAAGCCTTTGACTGTGTGGATCACAATAAACTGTGGAAAATTCTGATAGAGATGGGAATACCAGACTACCTGACCTGCCTCTTGAGAAACCTATATGTAGGTCAGGAAGCGACAGTTAGAACTGGACATGGAACAACAGACTGATTCCAAATAGGAAAAGGAGTATGTCAAGGCCGTATATTGTCACACTGCTTATTTAACTTATACGCAGAGTTTATCATGGAAAATGCTGGGCTGGAGGAAGCACAAGCTGGAATCAAGATTGCTGGGAAAAATATCAATAACCTTAGACATGCAGATGACACCACCCTTATGGCAGAAAGTGAAAAAGAACTAAAGACCCCCTTGATGAAAGTGAAAGAGGAGTGAAAAAGTTGGCTTGAAGCTCAACATTCAGAAAACGAAGATCATGGCATCTGGTCCCATCATTTCATGGGAAATAGATGGGGAAACAGTGGAAACAGTGTCAGACTTTATTTTTTGGGGGCTCGAAAATCACTGCAGATGGTGATTGCAGCCATGAAATTAAAAGACGCTTACTCCTTGGAAGGAAAGTTATGCCCAACCTAGACAGCATATTAAAGAGCAGAGACATTACTTTGCCAGCAAAGGTCTGTCTAGTCAAGGCTATGGTTTTTCCTGTGGTCATGTTGAGTGTTGGACTATAAAGAAAGCTGAGCGCCGAAGAACTGATGCTTTTGAACTGTAGTGTTGGAGAAGACTCTTGAGAGTCCCTTGGACTGCAAGGAGATCCACCCAGTCTATCCTAAAGGAGATCAGTCCTGGGTGTTCATTGGAAGGACTTTGTTGAAGCTGAAATTCCAATACTTTGGCCACCTGATGCAAAGAGCTGACTCATTGGAAAAGATCCTGATGCTGGGAAAGTTTGAGAGCCGGAGAAGAAGGGGATGACAGGATGAGATGGTTGGATGGCATCACCGACTAGATGGACATGGGTTTGGGTGGACTCCGGGAGTTGGCGATGGAGTGGGAGGCCTGGCATGCTGCGGTTCATGGGCTCGCAAAGAGTCAGACACGACTGAGTGACTGAACTGAACTGATCTGGGCTAGGAAAATGTATAGCCATCTTGATCACCAGACAAATGGCTGATTGTAATCATTAAAGAGAACATAAGAAGATAGTATATTTTAAGTAAAAGTAGTGGTATTTATTAAGTGTAATCTTGTCAGAAAAAGTCCTTGAAATGCTTGATTCCAAACTAAGAAACTGTATCCTTGAGAGAAAAATAAATAAAAAATTAAACACTAAAAACCTGGAATCAGGAAAGATATAAAGACATGAAATTGAACTTGAACTTGGAAGTCGCTCAGTTGTGTCTGACTCTTGGGACCCCATGCACTACACAGCCCATGGAATTCTCCAGGCCAGAATACTGGAGCAGGTTGCCATTCCCTTCTCTAGGGGATCTTCCCAACTCAGGGATGGAACCCAGGACTCCCACATTGTAAGTGGATTCTTTACCAATTAATCACTAAAGACCTAGAATCAGGAAAGATATAAAGACATGCTTAGTTGCTCAATTGTGTCTGACTCTTTGCGACCCCATGGAATGTAGCCCACCAGGTTCCTCTGTCCATGGGATTTTCAAGGCGAGAATACTGGAGGGGGCTGAGATTTCCTTCTCCAGAGGAGAATAAATATAGACACAAGGAAATGATATATCATGAACAAAAATAAAAAGATCTGGAGTTGATTTTTCTTAGAGAAAAAAAAAAACTGTGAAGACACTAGTTTCATATCCATAGAGCCTCTCCATCTTGTCAGAAGTGAGAAGGAGTGATTAGGTAATATTTTACCTTCTTAGGTAGTTAGGTCTAAGGAAAAATTCATTGGTAGCCTAGTACTTCAAAAAAGAAATAGCTGATGAAGAACTTGTTGAATTCTTATTCCTATTGACCTTTAAGAATAGAACAAATGGCTGGAAGTAGACCTCTCCATAGTCCAAAAGCTGAAATTTAAATGTAAGCTATTAATAATTATTATTTTCCTGAGGTTTTCCTAGGTCAGAGATCCTTCTTGTGAGCAACTACACCATTTCTTAGAAATGGAATGGCCGTAATTACTTAGGAAACATTGCAATGAATGATGATTAGAAACCTAATCAAATTATATTATAAACTACATTCGTTTCTCCATAATTGGTTGCAATTTAGTTAATATCATCAAACAATTAACATAAGCATTCCTAAATGATTTGCTGAAGTATATGGAGGACAGAATGCTCTGACTAATCCATCCATAGCTAATCAATTTCTGTGGAAATTTAAATGTTTGTTACAAACTAGAAATGCTCATTAAATACTTCGTTCTTCAATTCAACTTGATAAATTCTTATTGACACTAACGATGTGCTGGCTGTGGTCCATTACACTAGGAGATGTGCAAAGAATGCATTGTTGACTTTACCTTTCTTTGGACTATTCCTTTTAGTTTCTCCATTTCCCCCAGAATTGCAGAAAGCACAGATGATTTTCCAGACCCAACTTGCCCTACAACAGCCACTAAAGCTCCTTCTGGAATCTTTATGTTCAAGCTGCACAACAAATAAGGAAAGAGATGATATAGGAAGTTCTGTTATAATTGTTTTTAATGTATATTCCCAGAAAAGTCACTGTATCACAAGTCACTATATACAGGGCATCATCCTTGAAATTGCTGCTATTCACATTGTCCTACATTATTCTACCAACACCCAACCTTTCCAAATGCAAGCAGTAAATGCTGCAAAGAAAATAGAGGAAATGAACGGGGGTAAAAAAGATTGTAAAACAATCATAAAGATGAAAGATGCAGTGAGAGGTTTTTAAAAAAATCTTATAAATTCCAATAAATTCATATTCTGCTTAAAACCTCTAAAAAATAAACACATGAAGCGTCATAGAATCTATGCTAATTTTTTTGTTCTGTTTTTAATTTTCCCCAAATCACGACTTACTCTTTTAATACTGGAATCCCTGTTTTATCCCAGGAAAAGGAAGCATTTGTAAAACCAATGGCATGATCTAGGAAGAAAAATAAATACAGAAATGTATCCTAGAATCAATTGTCTTCAGCCCAGAAGTCAAATAAATATTAAACACAAAAAAGAACTGCTAACCTCCTATGTAGTTTGCTTCAATACTATGTGGAAGAAGTTCCTCAGTGTTGAGAAAGTCTTCCAAATGAACCAGTGATATTCTTGTCTATCAAAATAAATGCAGATGGAATTTTTGGGTTTCAAGAAGAAGTTAAACTAAAAAACATTTTACATTTTAAAGTTTTTGATGTAAACTGGAGATATTGATATAAATATTCAGCAAGCATGATTTGCATTGTTTTAATGTTTATAAATAAGTCCATCGATAAAGAAAAAGAAGTTTCAAGACTCAAAAATAACAACAAATATATATATGCAGGAAAACATGAGAAGTTAGAAACCAAAAATTCTTAACATTCTAGCAAAAACATAACTGATTAATTAACAATCATAGAATAATTAGTTTTTAAGAGCGACTTCAGGTTGGTTGAATGAAATCTGCTTGTGAGCATAAACAAAATAGCAGTTTTGGCAATGGTAACATTTAACTAATAGAATAGCTATAAATGTTTTGCTACAGATAGGATAAATAGAATCATTTTTCCCCTGATACTGACTTGCATGAAACCTCTAGGACATTTTTATTCGCTTTCTGTTAGGATATGTCTACTGTTAATGGATAAGATATAATTAAAAGCTGTGATTTTGTTTACCAAGTGTGTCATATCAGTATGCAAGGTTGGTTTTTTTTCTTTTCTTTTTTTTGACAATTGTTCTCATTTGTTTAGTGCCAGTAGTAGCAAACCACTAGGAACTGGAAAACACTCTGGGATACCAGACCTTTAGCTAGAATATAATTTCAAGAGCAAAACAGAACTATTATTCTAAGAATTTTTTTTTTAAGAGAAGTGTGCTGTGAAATGTGTTAAAAGCATCAATAGTACTTCTATGCCCTCTGCTGGTGATTATTAGCAAAAGAATATAAAAACAGTATTATGGAACAAAAATAGCTTAAGTGCTATTTATTATAGAATTATGTTACTCTTCATTCAGATATAATTTCTATATCTCAATTTATATAAATTAAAAGGAAAAGTTCTTAGATCCAAGAGCTAGTTCCAATAAGCAAAAATTCACTTTGTTTATGAAACCAGACTTGAAAAAGTTTTGATGGGTGAATATCCAAACTTGATATTGAAAAATTTTAATTGAGAAAATCTAGGGGTAAAGGCAATGGCACCCCACTCCAGTACTTTTGCCTAGAAAATCCCATGGACTGAGGAGCCTGGTAGGCTGCAGTCCATGAGGTTGCTAAGAGTCAGACACGACTGAGCGACTTCACTTTCACTTTTCACTTTTGTGCATTGGAGAAGGAAATGGCAACCCACTCCAGTGTTCTTGCCTGGAGAATCCCAGGGACGGCAGGGCCTGGTGGGCTGCCGTCTATGGGGTCGCACAGAGTTGGACACGACTGAAGTGACTTAGCAGCAGCAGCAGGGGTAAAGGGATCAAAGAACTCACTTCTTTGGATTTCCTATGGTTTTAGCTGCCTTCTACTCATCATACCATCTAAAGAGGCTTCAGTCATTGGAGATTACAATAAAAACAGGCTAAACCAGATACCTCATACAAGGTTGGTTGGCAGACTGATATTATCAGCGCACTTTTCTCCCTAGTTAATTCTTTCAGCACAGATGAAGTTTTGCTGAACGCTAGGAAAATTCAGACCTAGTACTGTACAAATCACTTACTTAAAATTTTTCAATTGAAAACAGAAAATAAACCCTTTAATGGCATAGTGTCAAACACCAAATTTTAAAAAGCTAAACAAGAGAACTAACACTTAGCAAAGAAAACAATGTCACATGTTGAAATGCTTAAAAGTCATTTTTATAGATGAAAAGCACAGGCAAAGAAGACATGATTCTTTTCATTCTATCATACTCTCTGCTGCTGCTGCTGCTAAGTCACTTCAGTCGTGTCCGACTCTGTGTGACCCCATAGACAGCAGCCCACCAGGCTCCCCCGTCCCTGGGATTCTCCAGGCAAGAACACTGGAGTGGCTTGCCATTTCCTTCTCCAGTGCATGAAAGTGAAAAGTGAAAGTGAAGTCGTTCAGTCATGTCTGACTCTTAGCGACCCCATGGACAGCAGCCTACCAGGATCCTCCGTCCATGGGATTTTCCAGGCAAGAGTACTGGAGTGGGGTGCCATTGCCTTCTCCGATTATATTCTCTATTGCTCATTAATTTAGGGAAATTTTGAAAGCAGCATAAAACAACTACAAAAAACAAAAGTAAAAAAAAAAGATTAAGAAATGAAATATGCAAAACTAAAGATTTCAGTAGAGGAATGATTCTCAGTTTAAGGATAATTTGGATGTACCTGGACCACAGCTGAGATCACCATCGGTAAATCAAACAGAGGAAGCCTCAAGATATTAAACAAAGACATAGACGTGAACACTTTAGTGGCTGTTAAAATGTTTTCTTCATCCAGTAAGAAATAGACACCAAATGTTGCCAGGGACACCTTAAAAGCAGACATGTAATTTTCTTCAATGTGCAATTATTAATACAGACTCAAAATTAGGAAAGAAATCTTCAATAACCTTTGTTGTTGTTGTTTACCAAAATTTGGTACTATTTAGTAATATTGCTGAAGAATATGAAATAAATGTTTAGTACAGATCATACAATTAAGTATCTTAGATAATGACATCCTACGAACACGTGGTCCAGTGCCCTTCTTTGACATGGCACATTTTCGCTAAAGTACTTATCCCCATTTAAAACATACAACAGTTCATTTTTTCCTTCAAAATGGAGTTTTATGTAAATTTTTTCCAGTGATGCATGCATACCTATTGTCTCATATGCAGAAATTTTACTTTCTCTGTGTCTTAATATTAACTGAAGAAGATATAAATAAATCATGATTAGTAAGATTTATATTTACTTGCATAAGTTTCATTTAGAAAAGGCAGAAAAATTCATTTATGCATGAGACTGTATTGACTATTTATCATGTACATAAGACTGTCTTAAGCAAATGCTTCCTGGCTATTTTTACTAAAGTATTCCAAATGTAAATATTGCTTTTACTTTCATAATATCCACATGTTTGTTTAAATAAAAAATAATAATATTTTAAATTAACAACAGGGGAGACATATAGAATGTTTCCTGATCCCATCACTACTGAGAGTGGTTAAAATCGATCCTTCAGTTATACATAGTTTTCCTATCCTTTGGCTTCCAGCCACTGCTTCAATATCTCAAGGCAATTTATACTCTTTAAATAGCATGAGATTCCCAATATTTGCATGAAGTGACAGAAAGAAAGAGACTTCAATTCGTATCAATTCACCTACAAATACTAGTTCTATAACTTTGAGGATATTTCTAAACTATTTCCATTTCCTCTTGTGAAATGAGAAAAGTAATACCTTATTATTGCAAGAAAGAAATAAAATGCATATAACTTGTCTGATACACAGTAGAAACGCTCAATAAATGTAACGTCCCTTTCCAACTCTACGTAGTGTGCCTTTCAGTCTTGCTTAAAAGGGATTAATCAAGAAAAATAATCGAGCTGAAAAGGAACGCTGAAATATAGATTATATTTTTTAAGATTGAGGATGGCATGTGTTCAATCTATGAAAAATTTACAAAGATGTAAAATCTTATTAAATACAAAAAATATAGACCAATGAAAATGCACCAAAAAATTTTCCCCATCTTTAAAACTTTCATTCTCTCACCTCTACAGATTAATGACTGCATTTTTTGAAAATTTAAATTTAGATATAGAAGACTTCACTTTGGAAACCTTAATTCCAGGGAATTTGAAGGTGAATATGCAAATCAAATTTGAAAATCAAAACAGGAAATAATATACACACTCACCAAGAATGGAATACAAGTTAAAGTTAGCATGGAAAATACAGCAAGATACCCAGCTGATTTTTGAACTTCCAATTCCTGTTCTCGAATTTCAATAATCTTCTTTTTATAGGAGGGTTCCCATGCATAAAGTTTGAGAATCTGTAAAGAAGTCAGATGATGACAATCAATATCATAGAAGGAATAAAAAAACATGCACACGTACAAATACACACACTGTAACACACACACTCGTAACTGTGAAGGTGAAAACGGTACCCATGAAGTAAATCACTCCTGTTTTCAACTGAGTCAAAATATTTCCTGTGGTGTTTTTCTAGGGTGAGTGGGAGGAAGAAATCACCATTTCCCTACTCATGTCTCTCTTACCCACTACTAGCTTATTCCTGAGCCAGACTTTGACAACATCCCAGCTCCTGGCATGAGCTCCATAGCAGTTTCTGTCTAGCTTGAAAGTTAAAGTGAGAGTCACTCAGGTATGTTTGACTCTTTGTCCATGGATGCATTATGGACATGTCTGAGCCACCAGGGAGGCCCTCTGTCTAGTTTAATCCTGACAATTTTTCCACTGCTCCAACTCTCAATTCTATTCTTTTCACATCTTTTAATAGTTAAGCTTCTCCCCCGACCTCCCAATTTCTTGAAAACTTATGTCTTGGGATGTCAAGCCATTTTCCGAAAGGTTACAGGTATTTTGAGATTGCAAACTATTTTCTGAGATGGAAAACATGGAGAAGTAGAATCATGCATGGCTTACCACATACTTCTTAGAAATAGACAGACCGACATTCAAATTCCAGGTCTCTTATGTTGTTGTTCATTCGCTCAGTCACACCCAACTCTTTGAGACCATGGACAGTAGCACACCAGGCTTCATTGTCCTTCACTGTCTCCTGGAGTTTGCTCAAGCTTTTATCCATTGACTTGATAAAGCAATCCAACCATTTCATCCTCTGTCATCCCCTTCTCCTCCAGCCTTCAATCTTTCCCAGCATCAGGGTCTTTTCAAATGAGTCAGTTCTTCGCATCAGATGGCCAAAGTATTGGAGCTTCAGCTTCAGCATCAGTCTTTCCAATGAATATTGGAATCAGGGTTGATTTCCTTTAGGATTGACTGGTTTGATCTCCTTGCTTTCCAAGGAACTCTCAAGAGTCTTCTCCAACATCACAGTTCAAAAGCATTAATTCTTCAGTACTTAGCTTTCTTTATGGTCCAACTCTCACATTCGTACATGACTACTGTAAAAACCATGCCTTTGACTATATGGACCTTTGCCAGTAAAATGATGTCTCTACTTTTTAATATGCTGTCTAGATTTATCATAGTTTTCTTTCCAAGGGACAAGCATCTTTTAATTTCCTGGCTGCAGTCACTGACCATAGTGATTCTGGAGCCCAAGAAAATAAAATCTGTCACTGTTTCCATTGTTTTCCCATCTATTTGCCATAAACTGATTGGATCAGATGCCATGATCTTAGTTTTTTGTGATGGTTAGTTTTATGTGTAAATTTGGCTAGGTTATGTTGCCCAGTTATTTGATCAAATACCAGTAGATGTTACTGTGATGGTAATTTTTAGATATGATTCACCTTTTAATAAACTTTAAATAAAGATTGCCCTTCATTAAATGGGTGGTAACAAGCTATGTTGCCTAAGTTGTATTCAACTGTTTGTGACCCTGTGGACTTCAGCCTGCCAGGCTCCTCTGTCTAAGGGATTTTCCAGGCAAGAATACTGCAGTGGGTTTCCATTTGCTTTTCCAGGGGATCTTCCTGACCTAGGAATCAAACCAGCATCTCTTATGTGTCTTGCATTGGCATTGACAGACAAGTTCTTTACCACTAGAGCCACCTGGGAAGCCCCTTAGATGGGTGAGCCCAATCTAATCAGTTGAAGGCCTCAGGAGAAAAAACTAAGGTTCTCTGAGATGGAAGGAGTTTTGCCTCCAGACTCAAGGCTGTTGCATCAAGTCCTGCAGGAATTTCCAGCCTGCTCAACAGATTTCAGACATGTCACTGCCTATACTCCTAAGCCAGTTGCTTAAAATAAATCTTTGTTTATCTATTAATCTATCTATCTATATGTCTATGAATCCTCTGGAAATCTCTAATAATCTCTTACCAGCTCTGTGAACTCAGGCATGACCCTCAACTGCTCAGATACTTTGCTTCCTTATTTGTAAAATGAAGATGAGAAATCTTTTTCTTTAGGTTTATAAGAATTATATGTGGAAACAGATATAGTGGTAAGTACATTGTGTGACATACAGAAAATGTTTGATAAATGCTAAGCCATTACCATTGTTAGAGAGAGGCTTTATGCCACCTGTTTTCAAACACCACGGATGCAAACTGCCCCCACTTTTAAACTATCCTAACTAATTTCCATTTGGACCTCTTCCAATATTCTAGTGTATTTACTGCTGGGACTGCTATTTTAAATCTTGAACTTTGCTTAGATCTTGAGAAAATTTATCTACATTGTCTTAGTCCTACTGATAAAACAAATTTAATTTTATGACTATCAATAACTACAGCATATAAACATACATCACTATTTTCTAATGGATGCTGGGGGTCTCAGTTAACCCACAAAGAGGTGCAAGGTGCATCTGGATCATATACTTTGAGGATGTGTGACTTTATAGAATAATCTGAGTTAAATTTCAGTTCAGTTCAGTTACTCAGTCGTGTCCAACTCTTTGACACCCCATGAATCACAGCACACCAGGCCTCCCTGTCCATCACCAACTCCCGGAGTTCACCCAAACTCACGTCCATCGAGTCGGTGATGCCATCCAGCCATCTCATCCTCTGTCGTCCCCTTCTCCTCCTGCCCCCAATCCCTCCCAGCATCAGGGTCTTTTCCAATGAGTCAACTCTTCACATGAGGTGGCCAAAGTATTGGAGTTTCAGCCTCAGCATCAGTCCCTCCAATGAACACCCAGGACTGGTCTCCTTTAGGATGGACTGCTTAGATCTCCTTGCAGTCCAAGGGACTCTCAAGAGTCTTCTCCAAAAGACTGTTCTATACACAGCCTCCAATTAAAATAAATTTAAATTAAAAAAAAATAAAGGGAAAATGAAAAAAAAAAAGTCTTCTCCAGCACCACAGTTCAAAACATCAATTCTTCAGCCCTCAGCTTTCTTCACAGTCCAACTCTCACATCCATACATGACCACTAGAAAAAACATAGCCTTGACTAGACGAACCTTTGTTGGTGAAGTAATAGCTCTGCTTTTTAATATGCTATCTAGGTTGGTCATAACTTTCCTTCCAAGGAGTAAGTGTCTTTTAATTTCATGGCTGCAGTCACCATCTGCAGTGATTTTGGAGCCCCCCAAAATAAAGTCTGACACTGTTTCCACTGTTTCCCCATCTATTTCCCATGAAGTGATGGGACCAGATGCCATGATTTTCGTTTTCTGAATGCTGAGCTTTAAGCCAACTTTTTCTCTCTCCTCTTTCACTTGCATCAAGAAGCTTTTTAGTTCCTCTTCACTTTCTGCCATAAGGGTGGTGTCATCTGCATATCTAAGGTTATTGATATTTCTCCTGGCAATCTTGTTGCTATTCATGGATATCAGTCTCCTTTCAAGGTATCTTCAATCTAACAATGTCTTTCACTTCAGTAATTTATATTTTTATAAAAATGTTATACAGCACAATGCAGCATATCATTTACTGATTCTAAGGTGAATCAGTATGTACATACAATGGGTTTATTCTGTGGATAAATAATTTATTTGTGTATAAAGAAAGCTGAGTGCTGAAGAATTGATGCTTTTGAACTGTGGTGTTGGAAAAGACTCTTGAGACTGGACTGCAAGGAGGTCAAACCAGTCAATGGTAAAGGAAATCACTCCTGAATATTCATTGGAAGGACTGACACTGAAACTGAAATCCAATACTTTGGCCTCCAGATGCAAAGAACTGACTCATGTGAAAAGACCGTGATGCTGGGAAAGATAGAGGGCGGAGGAGAAGGGGACGATAGAGGATAAGATGGTTAGATGCTATCAGCAACTCAATGGACATGAATTTAAGCAAGCTCCAGGAGTTGGTGACGGACAGGGAAGCTTGGAGTGAGGCAGTCCATGGGGTTGCAGAGAGTAGGACATGACTGAGAGACTGAACTGCACTGTACTTAGTTGCTCAGTTGTGTCCATCTCTTTGTGACCCCATGGACTACAGCCTGCTAGGCTCCTCTGTCCATGGGGATTCTCCAGGCAAGAATACTGGAGTCAGTTGCCATGCCCTCCTCCAGGGGATCTTCCCAACCCAGGGATCAAACCCAGGTCTCCCGCATTGCAGGTGGATGGAAATGTCCGATGGAGTTTTAAATGTCAGAAGGAAATTCCAGGTGAACTTTGCAAATTTTGTGCTTTAGAAAAATCTGATGAGCTATAATCTAAGTGCAATAGGATTTGAAATTATACACAGATGATCTCTGATATACAGTGATTCAATTTAGGATTTTTCAACTTTAGGACGGTGTGAAAGCAATATTCATTCAGTAGAAATTGCACTTCCAATTTCAAATTTTGATGTTTTTCCCAGGTTACTTCTATGTGATATAATACTCTGCCATGGTGCTGGGCAGCCAGACAATCTAGAGGATAAATGACCAATATACTACCAACCATTCTGCAACCATATTACCAGTCTGTTTTTCACTTTCAGTACAGTATTCAATAAATTAGTGAACTTTTCAATGCTTTCCCTGGTGGCTCAGATGGTTAAGTGTCTCCCCACAATGCAGAAGACTCGGGTTCAATCCCTGGGTTGGGAAGATCCCTTGGAGAAGGAAATGACAACCCACTCCAGTATTCTGGCCTGAAAAATCCCACAGACAGAGGACCCTGGTAGTCTACAGTTCATGGGGTCACAAAGAGTCGGACACAACTGAGCAACTTCACTTTCATTTTTATTATAAAATAGGCTCTGTGTCAGATAATTTTGTCCAACTCTAGTCTAATGTAAGTGATGTAAGTATATATTAAACTATGGTAATAAGTATGTTAGGTGTATTCAATGCATTTTCGACAACGATATTTTCAGCTTATGATGGGTATATCAGGATACAAAGCCATTGTAAATTGAGGAATGTGGTGGTGGTTTAGTCTTAAGTTGTGTCCTCCTCTTGCAACCTCATGGACAGTAGCCTGTCAGGCTCCTCTGTCCATGGGATTTCCCAGGCATGAACACTGGATGGATTTTCATTTCCTTCTCCAAAATTGAGGGGTATCTCTATGCAAAATTTATAAAGCTTCACTCATTTTATCACAGAGAAAATGTCAGTGGTGTGGAGTGGAGGTAGTTTTTATAGGAAACAATTGGTAACGTACTTTTCATAGATAGCCAGGTAAGTGGCTCAGACAGTAAAGAATCCGCCTGCAATGCAGGAGACCTGGGTTTGATCCCTTGGTCAGGAAGATCCCTTGGTGAAGGGAATGGTAACCCACTCCAGTATTCTTGCCCAGAAAATTCCATGAACAGAGGCACCTTGCGGGCTCTAGTCCATGGGGTGACAAAGAGTTGGACATGACTGAGCGATGAACACTTTCACTCTTTTTCATAAAATACATTTGTATGACGGCTTCTCTTCTGTACAAAAGAAAGTGAATGGCCTCTCCTCACTGTCCCCATGTCCTACCTTCACACAGATGACAGTGTTACTGCCGCTCTGCCCGCTTCATTTCAAAGTTTCTGTTTTAAAAACGAGTAATATTTTGTGTCTTTTGAGACATTTGTGTTTAGTTGTTGGTTGAGAACAACAAAAAAACACCTTACATTTTATTTGGCTTTAGTTAAATGCTATTTCAATGTAAGAAATCTTATACATCTGAAATCTAAATTACTCTCTCAAAATTATACATATTTCATTATTTTGATATTGAGAATGCTAAAAGATTCATTTATTGGTTAACTTATTGCTATATTCTAAATAGATAAATTAAATGCATGTCCTTTTTTTATTACCTTAATTCCATGTAAGATTTCATTGAGCAGTTTTATCTGTTTGTCTTTGTTCTTCCTTTGATTTTTCTATATAATGGAAAGAAAATGACAGCATATTTGATAAAAGTTGCTAATACTATAATTTACATAACTATTTTTAAAAATGCAATCTACTTCCTCTATTTTATATAATATTTAGTTGATGAAAACTATATTATAACATCTATACAACATTATTCTGTTAATGTTGGATAACAGTTATAGATATTTTAAAACTTAAAAGTAGCCATCAGTAAAATAAAAACAAGTTGTATACTTTCCAAAAGAGTAGAAAATATAATATTTATTCAGAAAAATTTTGTTATAAATGGAATAAAAATATCTATATTCAATCAAAATGGGAAAAATTCCCCAAACTCTATCAATTATATGTATGTAAATCTTTATTCCTGTGGTACTTCTATTATCACATATATATATACACACACACATATATATATATATATATACACACACATACCAGCTTTTTTTGCAAATATTATATAAGTATTATATAACTTACTATTTATAATGTAAAACTTTATTTATAATACTTATTATCATTTGGTCATTTGGTCTTAAGGATTTTCTCCAATAATATTGCCACAATTATGTTATATGCAATAATAAGTCCTTGTATTTCTAACAAAGTACACATTTACAAGCTAACATCCTTTATATAGTTTGTGTAATTAAAGCATATTTTTTATTTAGAATACTTGTACCTAATATTGGAGTCTCTTGGATGTTTTAGGGCTCTAGAAAAATTCCCAATAATGTAATTCCATTCCTAAAAATTTAACTTACAATTATTTAATATCCAGAATATTAAAAAACATATTTTAAAATTATTCATTTAAAAATCTGTTATTCTAAATACCCATATGTTTAATAATTTATAATTATTTTATAATTATATGTTATTTCCTAGTTCTTATCTTTAAAAACTAGGCTTTTGGGTAATTATTTGAAAAATTCAGAAGAAAGTAAAAGAAGGTATAAATTCTTAGCTTCTAAATGTATTAAAGTAATAAGTAAAAAAAATCTTCCCTCCTTCCATTTAATTTCACTTTACAGGTAACTACTCTTAAAAGACTAGTGTTTTATCTCTAGGTTATTTCTATGTTCATACAAATACATTAAAATCTATATTTAGATATCTTTATCACTATATAGTGATATAAATATATCACTTTATATATATTTTTATCATATCCATGTGCAAAGGTATAGTCACATTTTAAAAACTGGATCATTATACATATATATACACACACACACACACACACACATATATACATATATATACACACCATATAAATGCATGGCATACATATTACACATTTTTGTTGTTTAGTCACTAAGTCGTTTCCAACACTTTTTCAAGCCCACTGACTGTAGCCCACCAGGCTCTTCTGTCCATGAGATTTCCCAGGCAAGAATACTAGAGAGGGTTGCCATTTCCTTCTCCAGGGCATCTTCCCAATCCAGGGATCGAACCTGCGTCTCCTGCATCTCATGCATCGGCAGGCAGATTCTTTACACATATATATGTGTGTGTGTGTGTGTGTGTTTCTCTAGTTTACTTTTTCCTAATAGTGATTGATTCATTTCCATGTCCATACATAAGATGTTGTTTACCCTTTATTCATTTAAAATAATAAAATAATTGTCCCAAGCAACACATCTGCATCTATCATTGTTACTTTAACATGGGAAACCATCTATTTCTCCCATTACAGTGTGATCTCCTTCAGAGAAGTGAACTCTGTCTTGGTCCTGTTCCCCCATTCCTACAGTACAGCATAGTACACACTGTTTTGGAAATAGCAGATGTCAAAAATATATTGATAGTAAGATGACTGGCGGAATGTAGAAGAAGAATATTAAAATTAATTCAGTTAAGCATTTACTGTCCACTGGCTGCACGCAGCCACTCCTTGCACATTTTAGCTCACTAGCCTTCTTGCCACTTAAGGCAGACCAAGCATATCCCCACCTCTCGGCTGTGCACACACCATTCTGTTTGCTTGATATCTTTTTCTTAGACATCCACATGGATTGGTGCCTTACTCAGCTGATACATCATATCTTTCCTGAGGATGTTCCAGACCTTGTTTGTGAAATGAAATGCTTTGTTACCCTATCACTTTATCCTAATTATCTCTCTTCATATACAAATTAACACCAGGCATTATGCTATCTACCTATTTATTTGTTTGTTGCCTTTCTCCCCCAATAACCCAAGGAGAGCTGGAACTTGTCAATTCTCTTCACTGCTATACTTTATGTGCCTGGCACAGTGACTGACAAGATAGATGCTCAATCAATACTGGTTCAATAAATGAATGATTAATTCATATTGTATCCATTTTAAGCCTCTATTTTCTATATTCAGAGAATTAGCTAGGTGTTTAGTATCAAGTCTGGAAACTCAGCTTCTGTTTGACACAGGTAACATGAGGCAATTATTTTCTTACCTTCAGCTTTTTCATTCTATTTGCAACTAAAGCATTCATTGGTATAACAAACACAAGGACTGCCACCCCTGCTAACACGGCTGGACCCAGCTCTTGCCAAAGGAGTGATACGGCCATCAGGATTTGAAAAGGAGCTGACCAAAGAAGATTGATGTTTGTCATCAAGTCCATGAGCTGCTGGGTATCTGTTGCCATCAAGTTAATAATTTCCCCGTTAGAAAACTGTTTTCTAGAAACATTAGATAGAAGCAGGGCCTGGGAAAAGAGAAGCAGAATATTTACAGTTCTGTAGATCATGCAGGATCTTTACAGTCAAACAATGATAACTTTTAACTATAAATAAAAAGTTTTCTAGCACTGAGCTTCCTTTCTGTTCTTTGGCACCCCTACTAAATCATCTAAAGTTCATCAATACAGAGTACACAGGTGAATCAATGAAAATCTAATGAAAGTATTTTATTAATGATATAGTTTCAATCTTAAAGAGATTACAGTCTAGTAGTGGAGTCCACTCCCCTACTACACAAACATCCTACACACAGGCTGATTATAAGGGCTTCCAAGGACTCAAATAGTAAAGAATCTGCCTGCAATGCAGGAGACCAGGGTTCAATCCCTGGGTTGGGAAGATCCCCTAGAAAAGGAAATGGCTACCCACTCCAGTATTCTTGCCTGGGGAATTCATGGACAGAGGAGCCTAGCCAGCAACAGCCCATGGGGTCGCAAAGAGTTAGACACAACTGAGGGACTAACACACACACACAAACACACACACACACACACACACACACACGTGTAACAGTAGCTAAGAAGGGCCATGGGTATTTACAGAGGTAAGAGTATTGTTCCATCTTCTCTGTTCTTCCAAGGCCTAATTCTCCCTTTCCTTCTGTATATGTCATTTAATATTTGTATATTGAATTCAATATACTGAAGAATTGATGCTTTTGAACTGTGGTGTTGGAGAAGACACTTGAGAGTCCCTTGGACTGCAAGGAGATCCAACCAGTCCATTCTAAAGGAGATCAGTCCTGGGTGTTCTTTGGAAGGAATGATGCTAAAGCTGAAACTCCAGTACTTTGGCCACCTCATGCAAAGGGTTGACTCATTGGAAAAGACTCTGATGCTGGGAGGGATTGGGGGCAGGAGGAGAAGGGGATGACAGACAATGAGATGGCTGGATGGCATCACCGACTCGATGGACGTGGGTCTGAGTGAACTCCGGGAGTTGGTGATGGACGGGGAGGCCTGGAGTGCTGCGATTCATGGGGTCGCAAAGAGTCGGATACAACTGAGCGACTAAACTGAACTGAACTGAACTGAAGGTTAATTATTGGTAATTTCTTACTAAGGCTAATATTAGAAATTCATTTATTTAATTTCCCACTCATTTAAAATTCCCAGAAAAATGCATGAAAGTGAAAGTGAAAGTTAGCCGCAGAGTCATCTCCAACTCTGTGATTCCATGGCTGCAGCCTGTCCTGCTCCTCTCTCTGTGGAATTCCCAGGCAAGAGTACTGGAGTGGGTTGCCATGTCCTTCCCCAGGGGATCTTTCCAGTGGGGATCGAACCCAGGTCTCCCACATTGCCGGCAGATTCTTTACCAGCTGAACCACAAGGGAAGCCCAGAAAGCCCAGGAAAAACGCATAAATAACTGTAAAATAAGCAGGAAATTGATATTTATACCAGAAATTAGGTGAAAGTCCAATCATATGCCAAAAGTTTAAAGGAACTCCTACCACACTGATTTAAAGAGAGACAGGATTGAGAACTAGATCTAACAATGATAAATAGGATCAAGGGGACACTCAAGTTCTCTTCACTCAATAAATGACTAATAGAAAGCCCAGAGAAAAAGCCCCTCTGGAAAATGAGTAGGCAGGGCCTTCAGTGGGACACTTCTAACATTCCCTAGCTTAAAACCCACAGGCTCAGTGCATATGGCAGTCTATGGGGCCAGCAGAGGAAAGGCTCAACCCTCGGAGGTTCACAAGGGATCAGGATCCTCCTAAGCTTGATGGCTGCTGCAATGCTGAATCCTTTCATTTTCTGCTCCTGCCTTCCAAGGTATGGTGCTGATGATACGACAGAATAAATACTGCTCCCATAAGAGTGAATAAAAAAGGAAAAAAACACACTATGATAGTTAAGCTTCTAGCCATGTCTCCTCCAAAGGCAGCTTTTCAATCTCCCCTAATAAGTTACTGACCATTTAATGTGCCCAAGAAAAACAATGGAAATCCAAGAACAGTTGTTCTCATTTCATTAAGACTACACCATTTTTTAAGTGAGATCCATTGATCTCTAATAGCATCCACCTCCAACTTACTATTATAAACAAATACAAACATGTTATCCTACTTTTCTAGAAGGAAAATATAAACTGACTTATGTAAGAACTAAAAGACTGGGTAGTTCAAAATAATCAAATTACCCAAGGAATCAAATAAATGCCCTCCTTTAGGAAAACACACAAAGCACAACGGTCACTAGCAAAGGCCATAACAGTTCTCAGGGAATTCCGTAATAAAATAAAGTCTTACCTTGTTTCCACCCCCCACCCCCCATTTTCCCTAGCACTTAGTCTATTCCCATTTGCTCACAGGGAGGCCATGTGCAGAGCCTTGCATCTGGCCCTTCAGACCAGGGTTCCTCCTGTGAAAGGAAACGGCCGAGCCTACACCTCAGCTGGGCGTCCACGTGCAGAAGCCATGCGTGACACAAAATACAAGATGGGAGCTGCAGGCCACGTGCAGAGACGCTGCTCCAGGAACTGCCATCTGGAGCCTAAGCAGCCCAGCTGCCCCTGCTCCAACTCCACAAGAACCTCACTTTGAGAGATCCTTATAAAGCAGCCCTACCTACAGCCTATTGGGAGAGTGGGTGCTCAAGAGAACAGGCCCACACCTCTTCGTTATCTGATCAAAGAATAAAACCTTCCTTCGCTTCTGACCAGAACTCAGATGCTTGAAGGGCTGAAGGACCCTTGTTGGAGCCCCACTCAGGAAGACAGGTAACACAACCTTGTGACTCCTTAATTTTTGAAACTTCATTCATTTCATTGATTGCATTTGCTCTAAAAAAAGTGTTAGTTGCTCAATCGTGTTCGACTTTGTGAAAACATGGACCATAGCCCACCAGGATCCTCTGTCCATGGAATTATCTGGGCAAGAATACTGGAATAGGTAACCATTTCCTTCTCCAGGAGATCTTCCTGACCCAGGGACTGAACCTGAGTCTCTTGTGTCTCCTGAATTGCAGGAAGATTCTTTACCATCTGAGCCACCAGGGAAGCCATAAAAAGACCCAGATAAATCATATATGGCTCCCAGCCTCAAGAATCCTTTTTACAGACTGGAAATATCTTGTTTATTACTGACCTCAATTCAGTAATGGTTTATTTTGTCATATGATTATGAAATTTGCTTTGTGATTTCATATTCTCCCTCATATATTTGTTTTTGCTGATTTTTTTTGCCATAGCCCTGGTTCATATATTTATTTCTTGAACTATTTTTCCTGACCACCCTAGCTCTGAGTCATAGACATTATATAATTTAGAGCTGGAAGAGCTCTAAACATTTTTATCCCAGTGATTCTCAGCGGTTACCATACTTCTAATGAGTCATGGTGTATGTAAAGGTGAATCCTCATAAATCTATGAGAAATCATTTTCTTCAGCTCTTTTGGATGCAAAAATGTATGCCAGGATTCTCTTTATCTCTTCTCCTTCTAATCACATTTAAGTATCTCTATTTTAAAGAATGGAAAAATAATTTTATCAATTTTCTTTATACTGCATTCTCCCCACAATTAAGGAAAGAATATCCTTTAGGCGCAAATGTAGACAGTCTAGATATGGATGTTAAATTTAATTGAAATTAAAAATTTACTTCCTTGCTCTTACTTGCCAAGTTTTCAGTTTCAACAGTCATATGTGATTAGTAGCTACCATACTGCATAATGTGGATATAGAATAATTTAAAAATCACAAAACTTCTACTGGATGGCATTTGACAAAATGCCCACAGGCTGCCCACATTAAGCACAGGACTAACTGATGCTGCTTTTGAAACATATCTTATTATTAGTCCTCAAAAACTCTCATGGAGCCTGTAATTGGGAGCGAAGGGATAACAAAACTGAGTTTTGAGACCCAGAGACTCATGAAGTGGTCAAGTAGAAAGAGGTCCGTGTTCTTCCCCACAAACCTTAAAAATAAAGTCCCTTGAACTTTACTAGAATAGCAACAAGTCATGCAATTGGGTAGAGATAAAGAGCTTTCTAACACCTCCCCTCCTCACCAGGAAAAGGATGTGAGACTAGCTTTACCCAAGTCTAGTAATGAATTCCTGATGAAGGAGTGCCAGTGTCAGATGAATATGAGTTATCTGGTCATCTATGAGAGCTGAGGTTATCGAAACATGATAAACATCAGAATCCTAAAACGTGTAAAGGAGACAAGAGATCTAATAACCCCAATTAGTCCCTTTGGAAAGCAGATATAGGATAAGAGATTCAGAAGAAAGACTGCCTTATATTAGTGCCACCTGCATAGGCTACCGAGGGCATCTGAACACTACAGGTCACTAACTAATGTCTTCTGCTGCTTGTCTGATGGACTAAGAATTAAATCTTAATCCATGCTGCAGGGCCCACTGAACCCCTCTGATCTTAGAATGCTCTCTGTTGTTAAATAATCTCTAAGGACCCACATAGTCTCACTCCTGTAGATGCTGTTCCCTCTTCCATTATCTCCAGGGTCTCTTTGCCCTTGTTGTAATGTACTCACCCACAAGACTTGACTTTCCTTTTTATTTCTGATGGTTTGCTTCAATTTCTACTGCTATCTATTCTTTTATGCTTATCAGTTCAGTTCAGTTCAGTCGCTCAGTCGTATCCAACTCTTTGCGACCCCATGAATCGCAGCACGCCAGGCCTCCCTGTCCATCACCATCTCCCGGAGTTTACCCAGACTCACGTCCATTGAGTCAGTGATGCTATCCAGCCATCTCATCCTCTGTCGTCCCCTTCTCCTCCTGTCCCCAATCCTCCCAGCATCAGAGTCTTTTCCAATGAGTCAACTCTTTGCATGAGGTGGCCAAAGTACTGCAGTTTCAGCTTTAGCATCAGTCCGTCCAAAGAACACCCAGGACTGATCTGCTTTAGAATGGACTGGTTGGATCTCCTTGCAGTCCAAGGGACTCTCAAGAGTCTTCTCCAACACCACAGTTCAAAAGCATCAATTCTTCAGTGCTCAGCTTTCTTCACAGTGCAACTCTCACATCCATACATGACCACAGGAAAAACCATAGCCTTGACTAGACAGACTTTCGTTGGCAAAGTAATGTCTCTGCTTTTCAATATGCTATCTAGGTTGGTCATAACTTTCCTTCCAAGGAGTAAGTGTCTTTTAATTTCATGGCTGCAGTCACCATCTGCAGTGATTTGGGAGCCCCCCAAAATAAAGTCTGACACTGTTTCCACTGTTTCCCCATCTATTTCCCATGACGTGATGGGACCAGATGCCACGATCTTTGTTTTCTGAATGTTGAGCTTTAAGCCAACTTTTTCACTCTCCTCTTTCACTTTCATCAAGAAGCTTTTTAGTTCCTCTTCACTTTCTGCCATAAGGGTGGTGTCATCTGCGTGTCTGAGGTTATTGATATTTATCCCAGCAATCTTGATTCCAGCTTGTGCTTCTTCCAGCCTGGCATTTCTCATGATGTACTCTGCATATAAGTTAAATAAGCAGGGTGACAATATACAGCCTTGACATACTCCTTTTCCTATTTGGAACCAGTCTGTTGTTCCATGTCCAGTTCTAACTGTTGCTTCCTGACCTGCATACAGGTAATCAAGAGGCAGGTCAGGTGGTCCAGTATTCCTATCTCTTTCAGAATTTTCCACAGTTTATTGTGATCCACACAGTCAAAGGCTTTGGAATAGTGAATAAAGCAGAAATAGATGTTTTTCTGGAACTCTCTTGCTTTTTCCAGCGGATGTTGGCAATTTGATCTCTGGTTCCTCTGCCTTTTCTAAAACCAGCTTTTATAAATCTACCCAAATCCTATACCTAAACTCCAGTGCTTTAATAAATGAATGAAGACCTGTTCCATAGGGGCCATATATGGGAAACAAATGTTAGCATTTAAACTGATTCCTAGACTCTTTAATGGGAGAAGGCAATGGCACCCCACTCCAGTACTGTTGCCCAGAAAATCCCATGGATGGAGGAGCCTGGTAGGCTGGAGTCCATGGGGTCGCTAAGAGTCAGACACGACTGAGCGACTTCACTTTCACTTTCCACTTTCATGCATTGGAGAAGGAAATGGCAACCCACTCCAGTGTTCTTGCCTGGAGAATCCCATGGACGGAGAAGCCTGGTAGGCTGCAGTCCATGGGGTCGCACAGAGTCAGACACGACTGAAGCGACTTAGCAGCAGACTCTTTAATATTTGTATTTTATATCTTTCCTCCATATTTGTATTTCTCAGAAGTTACAACCTGTAGAATTACAAACAGCCTCTCTGACCCTGTATCTGGGGTGTGTTACACAGCTAGTTATACAGGAGTTCCCTGGTGGATCAGGTGGTAAAGAATCTGCCTGCAATGCGGGAGACCCAGGTTCAATGCCTAGGTCGGGAAGATCTACTGGAGAAGGAAATGGCAACACACTCCAGTATTTTTGCCTGGAAAATTCCATGGATGGAGGAGCCTGGCAGGCTACAGTCCAAAGGGTCGCAAAGAGGTGAACATAACTGAGCAACTAACACTTTCAGTTTCACACAGAGCTAGGTTTACTGCAAGTTCAGTTATATTCTGGCTCAGTTGGGCTTGGAGCATTCTAGAATCTCTAAAATTACTTGCTGCCTCCATTTTGGCCTAATATGGCCAAATGGTCTGTGACATTTCATATCCAGGTCAACAAATCCTACACTTCTCCCAAAGATTATTTCAAGGCTCCTTTCTATGTGAAACCTTCCTCTGCTGCTGCTGCTGCTAAGTTGCTTCAGTCGTGTCCGACTCTGTGCGACCCCATAGACAGCAGACCACCAGGCTCCCCCATCCCTGGGATTCTCCAGGCAAGAACACTGGAGTGGGTTGCCATTTCCTTCTCCGGTGCATGAAAGTGAAAAGTCAAAGTGAAGTTGCTCAGTCGTGTCTGACTTTTAGCGACCCCATGGACTGCAGCCCACCAGGCTCCTCCGTCCATAGGATTTTCCAGGCAAGAGTACTAGAGTGGGGTGCCATTGCCTTCTCTGGAAACCTTCATCAACTGCCTTCAAATATTGTAGATTTCCTGCTCATCTGAATCTTAAAACATCTGCATTTATTGATAGTTTCACACATTTATTATGTATGCTTAATAGTTCCCTAGTTTTGAAGGTAATGGATCATTTATTCATTTACTCAGTCTTCCAACTTTTATAAAAATATGTGAAAGCCACTGTCTTAGATGATAAAGGTATAATAGGTAAGTTAAGTTCCTATTCCAAATCTCAAGAACACAGATTGACAGAGAACTACAGAATAAGAAGGCAAAATATACTTTTGACTGAATAACTCAGTAATAACAACAGAAGGGAGGAAGGTTTTTAATTGTTTATAATTATGATGTAAATAGGCTCTGAATGGTAAAGAGATGATGTTTAAAACTGCATTTTCAAGAAAGGACAAATTAAACTTTAGAGTTATGCTAGGTATAAGGGTCAACCAGCTCTTCGGGTGGATAGGAAGGGGCTTAGACTCAAACAGAAATAGATAACAACTCTATAAAGAAGTATGGCTTTGTTTTATGAAAAAGTAGAGTGAGCAGAGGAAGAAGTAAAACGTATTATGTAGAAGGAAAATGACCATGGAAATTAATTTATTGATACATAAATAGGGACAACCATGAAATAGTCAATTCCATTCATTTTCTGAGGAGGAATTAAGTGACATTAAGAGTGGACAAAGAACATCATTTAGTTTCAGGCATTAGGGTTGACTAGAAGTTTCAGGAAATATAGAGAGAGGATAAAGAAATTGATGTAACTAATATTGATAAGTCAAAGTTATTTTTCAGCAAAATAAATGTATATTCAAAGTGCATAATAGAAATTTTTTAAATACTACTTCTATTTTTCCAGATCCCTTATTTTAAAGCATGCACTGGACACAGTCCACTTAGAAACTTGGAATTTTTTAAATCTTTTACCTTTTTGTAGATCAGTCCAATTACAGCTGTCTTAATTTTTGCTGAAGTGAGCATTTTAAAACGCTGGTATTGCTGAAGGATCAGGGTTTGCAAAAAGACTACAACAAAAAGCGCCAAAGCATAGCCATAACCACTCCAGCCAAAATCTGGGCGTTGTTCACAGAAAAGGATCATTTGCCTGAAGGTCATATACAAATCGAGAAAAGGGAAGAAGTGTTAAACATCCAAAGTAATAAAATAAATGTGTGAACTAAGTACTGTCAAAATGTTACACACACACACATACACACACACACATTCTTGCCTGCTCTTTTTATCCACTTGCCCAATTTTGCATTCTCTCTCTCTTTATTTTTACTCAAGCTTTATATAAATAAGGCCAGATGCAGGAGACCTGAGTTCTGTTCTAGGAGGAAACAGCAACCCACTTCAGTATTCTTGCCTGGCAAATCCTATTCACAGAGGAGCCTGGCAGGCTACAATCCATGGGGTCACAAAAGAATCGGACACGACTGAGTGACTGAGCACACACTCACACACAGTCAACAGTTTCTCAGGCTTCTGGGTAGAAAAGTATTTTCTGGTTTTCCTACAGTAATCTCATCAATATTGTACAGGAGGTGATGACCAAAACCATCCCAAAGACAAAGAAATTCCAGAAAGTGAAGTGGTTGTATGAAGAGGCCTTACAAATAGCTGAGAAAAGAAGAGAAGCAAAAGGCAAAGGAGAAAAGGAAAGATATCCACCTGAACACAGAGTCCCAGAGAATAGCATGGAGAGATAAGAAAGCCTTCTTAAGTGAATAGTGCAAAGAAATAGAGGAAAACAATAGAATGAGAAAGGCTAAAGATCTCTTCAATAAAACTGGAGATACCAAGGGAATATTTCATGCAAAGATGGGCACAATAAAGGACAGAAATGGTATGGACGTAACAGAAGCAGAAGATATTAAGAAGAGGTGGCAAGAATACACAGAAGAACTCTACAAAAAAAGTCTTAATGACCCAGATATCCATGATGGTGTGGTCACTTCCCTAAAGCCACCTCACTGGAAAAGACCCGGATGCTCGGAAGGATTGAGGGCAGGGCGAGAAGTGGGCGACAGAAGATGAGATGGTTGGATGGCATCACCAAGTCTGAGCAAATTCCAGGAGATAGTGAAAGACAAGGAAGACTTGCATGCTGCGGTTCATCGGTTTGCAAAGATTCAGACATGACTTAGTGACTGAACAAAAACAAGGAAGCCCCTTAAAGACTCAGGATCCAGGGTACCCTCTTTCTAACATAGGCTGAAATTCCAAACTCTCAGAAAAAGAAGGAGGAATTCAGCATGGATCATGTATAAAACATCATGTATAAAACATGTATAAAACAGTCTGGCCATATCGAACCACTCTTATCAGCTAGGGTAAGTGAGAACCCTCCTGAAATTCAAGTTCTAATTGCCAGCCTGAGGCCAGCCATATAAACAGTCTTTCCAAAGGGTGGCAGTCAGGTCTGTTAATTTAATTCTGCAGAAAATCTAATGCATATTTCAAATTTAGCAAATTGCACGCCTTACTCTTTTCTGAGCCTTCTGTATGTCAGTAAATGGTAACTCATTCATCTTGTGACAAACAAAAACTCTGAAGCCACCATGACTCCTTTTTTCTTCTCTCAACCTACATTCAACTATCAAGGTATAATGTTGACTCTACTTTTAAAATAAAGCCAAAATCTGACCGCTTATCACCTTCACTGCCACAATCTTGAAGCTGCTATTGACTTTTGCCTGGATTATCATAGTTGGCTAGTAGCTGCTGCTTCTTCCACTCTTGCTCCTCTTTACTTCATTTTCGACATAGCTACTAGAGTGATTCCTATGAAACTGCAGTCTAATCATATCATTCTATGCTCAAAATCTTCCAAAGGTTTCCTTTCTAACATGAAATGAAAGCCTGTATCATCACATTCTCTGCATGTGTGCTGAATGTCTCAGCTGTGTCCAGCTCTTTGCAGTCCCATGGACTGCAGCCTGCCAGGCTCCTCTGTCTATGGAATTCTCCAGGAAAGAATACTGGAGTGGATTGCCAATTCCTATTCCAGGGGATCTTCTTGACCCAGGAATCGAACCCGAGTTTCCTGCATCTCCTGTATTACAGACAGATTCTTTATTGCTGAACCACTGGGGAAGCCCCCCTCACATTCCGTAAGGCCCAACTAAAAATCTTTTTAGCTGCCCAAACTTTCTGACCTCAACCTTTTTGTCTCCCCACCCCCACAATGTCTCTATTTTTTTTTAATTGGAATATACTTGCTTTACAAGGTTGTGTTGGTTTATGCTTTTCAGCAACACAAATCAGCTGTAAGTACACATTTATTAACCTCCCTCTTGAGCTTCCCTCCCAGCGCCCAATCCCATCCCTCTAGCTCATCACAGAGCTGAGCTCCCTGTGCTATACAGCGGCTTTGCACTAGCTGTCTATATTACACATGAAGGTGAAAGTGAAAGTTAAGTCCCTCAATCGAGTCCTACTCTTTGCGACCCCATGGACTGTAGCCCACCAGGCTCCTCCATCCACGGGATTCTCCAGGCAAGAATACTGGAGTGGGTTGCCATTTCCTTCTCCAGGGGATCTTCCCAACCCAGGGATCGAACCCAGGTCTCCCGCATTGCAGGCAGACACTTTAACCTCTGAGCCACCAGGGAAGCCACATATGTTACACATGGTAGTGTATATATCTGACCTCAGTCTTACCACTTTTCCTCTCAGCTTCCCTGCTGCACTCACTTGCCTCCTATGAGTCTTCAAAAATACCAAATATGCTGCTGCCTCATGGCTTTAGCCCTCTTTGTTCTTCCTGTTTGCAACAGGTATATCTTGGCTTCCTCCCTAACTTCCTTCAGAACTGTGTTCAAGTTTCACCATTATAACCAATGTCTTCCCTAATCACCTCACAGAAAACAGCAACTTCCAGTCCCTCAGACCAGTATGCTGTGCCCCACTACCTCACCATATTGTTTTCCTTAGCAGTAATTACCTCTTAATAAAATTTATACTTATTCATTTATTGTTTATCTCTCCCTTCTAGGTGTCATCAGAGCAGGGACTTTTTGATTTTTGGTCAATCCCCATGGTCTACTTAGAACAGTTTGGCATATAGTAGGTGCTTAATAAATATGGGCTAAATATGTGCCTGGATGTGATTTGGGATCTGGCAACTCAGAATTAATTTTATTTTCATGAATTAAATTGTTCTTAAAAACTCCAACTTGAAAACATATTCAAAACAAAAAATATATAATAATTGGTTAATAAAAAAATCTTTCCTTGTACCCTTGGAGGCATACAATCAAAGACTCAATTTTACTGTCTGCTCATGAATCCTTGCATATGGACACTATTAGAAGTAGAAATTACTTAAATAGTTTCTCTATGCTGCTGCTGCTAAGTCGCTTCAGTCGTGTCCGACTCTGTGCGACCCCAGAGACGGCAGCCCACCAGGTTCCCCCATCCCTGGGATTCTCCAGGCAAGAACACTGGAGTGGGTTGCCATTTCCTTCTCCAATGCATGAAAGTGAAAAGTGAAAGTGAAGTCGCTCAGTCGTGTCCGACTCTTAGTGACCCCATGGACTGCAGCCTACCAGGCTCCTCCGTCCATGGGATTTTCCAGGCAAGAGTACTGAAGTGGGGTGCCATTGTGCATTATTATGTATTATTATTTGCTTGGCTGATAAAGTTCAATTCCAAAAAGTCACTCAGTTGTGTCCAACTCTTTGCAACCCCATGGACTATAAAGTCTATGGAATTCTCCAGGCCAGAATACTGGAGTGGATAGCCGTTCCCTTCTCCAAGAGATCTTCCCAACCCAGGGATTGAACTCAATACAGGTCTCCTGTTTTGCAGGTGGATTCTTTACCAGCTGAGCCATCAAGGAAGCCCACACATAAATACATGCATATATATATTTATATAGTATTACCTTGGCTGATAAAATTCAATTCCAAAAAGGTCACAGCAAAGAAAAATAGTAAAGGTATGTGTCATTTCATTTCCTAAACATATAAACTCAAGCCAGATTTCCCAGATTTGTGTTGTGACTCTTATATTTTCTAGTTGTATGGTCTTAGGCAAATTACAGAGATTTCTTTGTTTCTACATTGTGCTAGTGGGTACAATATTACTTCCTACATTGTAGGATTGTTGTAAAGATTAGATTAGATAATTAATATAAAGATTTAGAATAGTGCTTAATACATGGTTGTTTCAATAATTACTATATTATCATAATTCACATTCATATCACAAGCAAACTTAATAGAATGCTTGTATCTAAATAAAATCTGTAATATGAACCCACCCCACTCTTTTTTAGTACATTTTTAAAGTGAAACAGTAAACTTCCTTATCAAGTACTTGTGGGAAAGGGAAAAAAAAACAACAACTTCAACTTACTTCATTATGAGTGGGCTAGTGAAGGACAAAACATCAGCCAATACTTTGAATAATGCAACCTGAATCAGGGCAAGCTTAAAAGTGTTCCACAATGCCCGGAGTAGAGATGGCTTCCTGGTGTGTGCCTCTTTATGAAAAGATGACTACATAATTAAAGAAAACAAAAACAATGAGAAAAGAGAACAGAACTAATCCATAAAATATATATAATCATAAAATTAGTAATGTACTCCAAAGATAAAAAAGCAACATGAAAGGAATAAGTTCAATTAAACTTGAAAACAAGGTCCCTGTTACTGGTATAGAATGGTGCCAAACCACATGGTGTTATTCATACCATGTGGCATAAACAGAAAAAGAAACCATTTTTTAAATCACTGTTGTGGGTTTTGAAACTGTTTCACTAGTACAGTTTTTATCTTCAAATTATATTTTCTTTTTGAGAAGTCTAAAGACTATATACATACATTATATATATATATATATATATTCATGTGTGTATGTATGTGTGTGTGCATGATGCTACATCTGAAGAACCTACTCTCGCCCCCTATAAGTCTTAGCCTTGGCCACTATATGACTTACTTTGACCAATAGATATGATGCTCTGAGATATGGAAACTATCTTTGCTACAGTGGATGAGGAAGGATACTGGTGAGAAGCCCCAAATTATATACATATAACACACTTGCTCCTGAGCTTTAAAGAGATGCTGAATAATTTGATGACAGAAATTAGCTTTAATAACAGCTAGTATTGTTAGGGAAATGACATGTTTTATAACATATTTAAGGGATTTTCCACATTAATAATAATATCTCATATTTGGAACAAGTTATGCAGTTAAGTACTAAGGATTTAATAGTTACCTTTACTTTTTGCCTCTCTTGAGTCCTTAAAACTTCCTTCCTCCACTGTTTCTCAAAGACGGGACACACAATATAGGAGGAATCGCCTTCATTAAGTTCAAAAAGATCCTCTCTTTCCAAAGGTTTCTTATAGCCTAAAATAATTATTCTAAAAATGAAAGAGCAAGGAAAACAATTCATCAAAACCAATCGTTAAAACTAAACTGCATACATTCGTTTCACTTCTTGATTTATTTTATTGATCAGGTTGGACTCACTAGAATGTGTTTGAAAAATCACACAACTCTATCCTGAAGTTCAATAATATATAATAATCCTTTGTAGCTTTTAAAAGGGCTGTTTAGATATCCAATTATTCAGTGAAAACACTAATTGCATTTACTCACCTCATATTGGAGACACCCACCTACTCTATTTCCCTTTACTGTTGTTTAGTTGCTTCAGTCATGTCCAACTCATTTGCAATCCCATGGACTGCAGCTCACCAGGCTCCTCTGTCCATGGAATTTCCCAGGCCAGAATCCTGAAGTGGGTTTCCATTTCCTTCTCCAGGGAATTCTCCAGACCCAGGGACTGAACGGCATCTCCTGCATTGGCAGGCTGATTCTTTACCACTGCTGCTGCTGCTGCTGCTAAGTCACTTCAGTCGTGTCCAACTCTCTGCGACCCCATAGACGGCAGCCCACCAGGCTCCCCCGTCCCTGGGATTCTCCAGGCAAGAACACTGGAGTGGGTTGCCATTTCCTTCTCCAATGCATGAAAGTGAAAAGTGAAAGTGAAGTCGCTCAGTCGTGTCCGACTCTTAGTGACCGCATGGACTGCAGCCCACCAGGCTCCTCCATCCGTGGGATTTTCCAGGCAAGAGTACTGGAGTGGGGTGCCATTGCCTTTACCACTGAGCCACCAGCAAAACCCACTCTTACCTCCCTTGCTGCTGCTGCTGCTGCTGCTGCGTTGCTTCAGTTGTGTCTGACTCTGTGTGACCCCATAGACGGCAGCCCACCAGGCTCTCCTGTCCCTGGGATTCTCCAGACAAGAACACTGGAATGGGTTGCCATTTCCTTCTCCACTTACCTCCCTTGCTGGAACTTAAATAGCTAATATTCACAGTAAGATATTCACACCAAAACCCACATTTGATTTTTAAGCTTGTGTGAAAATAGAAATGAATCTGTCCTCTGCTGGGACTATATAGACCCTTTGACACTTGACTTCACAGAGTGTCCAAGTGGAGGACCTGTATCTGCTGCATAAACTTGGGTCTTGGTCACATATGACTTACTTGACCAATAGAACATGAGTCATTATCACAGAGCCGTTTTGGAGCTGAAACCTCAAGATACTGTCAGCCTCTTAGTACTTCCACATTTCTTCACTCAAAGAGCTTGCTCCAGAGTACATTGTGAGTAATTATGCAAGAACAATACGTCTAAACTGGGCTTGTCCCAGGAGAACTAAAGTGCATGGTCTAGTTATACCACAGATGTTATTGTTGCAGACAATGATTTATATTTACCTTACATCCCTTCCTTCTGCCTCATCATCTTCCTACTGACTAGAATTTGATATTTATTTAGTTGAAAATCTCTTGAACTCAGAGTAAGTCCATATTCCAACCATAGAGTTATGAACTATGATTGGTCTAAAGCAGTCCCTGTAGTTCAGTTCAGTTGCTCAGTCATGTCCGACTCTTTTCGACCACTGGACTACAGCACGCCAGGCCTCCCTGTCCATCACCAACTCCCAGAGTTTACTCAAGCTCATGTTCATTGAGTTGGTGATGCCATCCAACCATCTCATCCTCTGTCATCCCCTTATCTTCCCGCCTTCAATCTTTCCCAGCATCAGGGTCTTTTCCAATGAGTCAGTTCTTGGCATTAGGTGGCCAAAGTATTAGAGTTTCAGCTTCAACATCAGTCCTTTCAATGAATATTCAGGACTGATTTCCTTTAGGATGGACTGGCTGGATCTCCTTACAGTCCAAGGGACTCTCAAGAGTCTTCTCCAATACCAATTGAAGTTCTTCTCCAATTGATGTTCAAAAACATCAATTCTTCGGCTCTCAGCTTTCTTTACACTCCAACTCTCACATCCATACATGACCACTGGAAAAACCATAGCCTTGACTGGACTGACCTTTGTTAGCAAAGTAATGTGTCCCTGTAATCTCATTACTATTTGCTTGACATTAATAAGTCAGTTAAGGCTGTGGCTCAGACTGAAGAATCTGCCTGCAATGTGGGAGACCTGGGTTCAATCCCTGGGTCGGGAAGATCCCCTAGAAAAGGGAATGGCTACCCACTCCAGTATTCTTGCCTGGAGAATTCCATGAACAGAGGCTATAATCCATGGGGTCGTAAAGAGTCGGACATGACTGCGCAACTAATATTTTCACTTCAAAGCTAAAATATCTATTAAAAAAATCTACTGAAGAGACCTCTCTATTTCAAAAGATGACACAAAACAGGGAGTCCCCTGATGTCCTAGTGGTTAGGATTCCAGGCTTTCACTACTGTGACCAGGTTCAACCCCTGATGGGGGAACTGAGATCCCACCAGCCTCACAAAAAATTTTAAAAGTAAAAAGAAAAGGAGACACAAAACTTCAAAAGGAGAAAAATGTTTGCCTCCCTTTTCCTGAGCTTTCCTCCTTCCTCCCTGTACTGAAGACATGATGGTCTGAAATGGAGAAGCCATCTTTACCACCAAGGGTGAATAGCCAAATACTAAGGATGGAGTGGAAAGATAGAAGAAGTCTGGATAGAAGAAGCAGGATAAAGGCTGGTGCATTACCCAATAACATAAAAAAAATTTTTTTAATCTATCTGTTTAAGCTATTATTATTTGAGTATTCCGTTATGTGAAGCACTCCTGAGTCATATAGTTCAGATACACTCCGTTTTGAGCCTGATGACATGACTTGTTCAGTGAGAAATTAAACTTCCATTTAAACCCGGGCCTTCTGACTCTATAGATTCAGTTCTTTTCATTATAAAGTATATTAGTCCAAGTGACCATAACAAAGTATTACACTGCCCCAAATTGGAACTGCTTTCATTGTCATTGTTACTGAACAATCTGAATTGATTGACCCCAGAATGGATTTAAATCCCGTGGTAACCAGTCTCCACGGGATTCAATTTCACTTTTATTACACACTACCTAATATCATATTACAATTCATATTTAACAAAAAAGCTTAAATGTACTAAGAAAGGACCTTTTGTAATCATGTTTCTGTTGGCTCAATATGCTGGGCATTTTTCTGCAGTGCACTTTTAAAAACATATTAAGCAATAAACTACTTTAATGTCATATTAAGTTCTTCTATCCCATTCCACAAAATAAATATTCATTTTCAAAATAAGATTGCATTGATTTTCACAAAAGCATTTTTAATAACATTTACTGCCTCAGCATTTTGAGGTAGAACTGTGGAAAACTCAGCAGTTTTGGTTCATGGGGATAAGTGACCCCTGGCTTTCATGCTGAGTCTCCAAATAAAGAACCATCTAAAAGTGACACTTAAGCCGAATTGACTGTGGTGTACTTGGGCTCAGCTGTGACTTCCTTTTACCAGGTGTGTGCTTCTTCCACCTCTTTTGCTCTCTTCTGTGTCTAACTTTTACACATACGAATCCAGGAGACGAGGAAGTGGTGCTTCTTTAAATCAATTGATAAAGCAGCTTTGGGGAAGCTTCTTGGACCAATAGTTGACCCTCCCAACAATGAAATGCACCAGATCCTACAAACTTGTGGACTTTAGTCCTTAAGCAATAATAAAGGTACATACAAGCATCTTGGTTTTTTATAGACTGATATACTTTTTTCAAAGGACAACTCTCTAAAGCATATAGAGCAATCATTTTTATCGGCTGTTAAACAGCAGGAACTCTAGGGACTGGTCACAGGTTTTTAAATGTGATATAGACCAGTACTTACTTACCCAAAGGCAGACAATATCATTAAATGTAATATTTCCACTGTATATTCATTTTTGTTACGTTAGAGAGAATCTTGAGTGTATTTAACATTAACAAGTATGCGTAAATATCTTATCCAACTGATAGTAATGGTAGTAAACCAGTGGCAGTTGGCTAACAGGGTGAGATGAAATATACATTTTGCAGATGAGTAATAATCGAAATACTTGGAAAGTATAGATATATGGCAGCACTGTCAATTTCATTATTGCTGTGCTGTGCGTGCTAAGTCACTTCAGTCGTGTCTTTTTTGTGACCCTATGGACTGCAGCCCACCAGGCTGCTCTGTCCAGGAGAGTCTGCAGGCAAGAATACTGGAATGGGTAGCCATTCCCTTCTCCAGGGGATAACTTTCTGACCCAGGGGTCGAACCTGGGTCTCCCATATTGCAGGCAGATTCTTTACTGTCTGAGCCACCAGGGAAACCCTCATTATTGCTAATCATCTGTTTAAACATTTCTGGAAAGGGGTGATTATGTAATGGGAAAAGGTAAGGTGTCAGTTGGTACAAAAATCTTAGGATGAGACAAAGTCAAGTAATGTACAAATTTTACTAATACATGAGGAAAAGGTAGGACAGATTGAATAGTGTATCCCCAGTTAAAATAATTCAATTGTGAACTATAAAAATTTTAACTAGATTTTTCCATGTATGTCAAGGGGATCATTCTATGACCATGATTATTAGACACTGATGACAGATTATATTTGCTAATAAAACCTTCATAATTATTAATCATCAACATGATTTAGACAGCTACTGCCTTAGGAATTAAGGCTCATAAGCATATAATTTCCTAATCATTTGCATCATCTGAGCACATTTTAATCAAATTATTCATATAATTAGGGGAGCTTGAATTTGGCCTAGGAAATAATTTCTGACTTCATTCTGTAACTCAAAGAACAGATCTGAGAACACAATTAACCAGTGTCTTGAAAGAGACATTCTCTTAACAATAGCTATGATTCAGCTGCAATTGTTTCAGCACCAGATAAGCAACCACATTAGTTTAATGCCAATGATAGCTTCAGATAATGCATGCCATGAAAATATTTCCTATCTAGTTCTGACATGTGAGAGTTAAACAGAAAATAAATGAGATATTCAAAAAGTATAGCTTATTGGTTGTTTGATCTAAAATATAGACTTCAAGATACTGAGTTGCTATATTTTAAATTCTGCTGTTTTATTTGATATTAAATTCAATTTCAGCTTCATACTTCATGCCTCCTAAAATTGTGTTTGTAATATTTAACATAAATGCATATTGTTTTCATTTGCCAAAATGCATATAGTTTGATAATAAAAGTTTTTAAAGTACATTTACTTAAAATTATTTGCATCATTTAAATTCTGTTAGCTTGTGACTTAAAAATGACAGTCTGAAAAATTTAAAGCCAGTGTAGACATCACTCTTATTCTCAATTCATGGATGAGACAGAACTCAGGTTTGAAAAACATATCTAAATATACACAAATTTGAAAAACCAAAATCATTAACTGTAAATAGTCCACATTTACATAGTTTCCATTTAAACTTTATTTTTTCTAGTGCATAATTTACTATAGCATATTGTCATAAAATTTCTGCAATCCTCTTTAAGTGTTTCATAGATTTGTATAACTTAGAATTTTTATCATAATTCAACTTCTGCCCAATTATTTGCTTATCAAGTATATCAGTTTTCTACTTCAACAACTTTTATAAAGATCACCAATAATTTTTATATTGCCAAATTCAATGGAGAGTATTCATTTCTTACTTTAATTTTCAGTATTTGGTCCTATTGGTCACTTAACTTTTTTTCCTTTTTTGACAGTTTCCCTAGCTTCCAATCACACTGTTTCTTTGGTTTTTCTGTTATATTCTGAATACTTAGCTTCCTTTGTAGACTCTCCCTCCTCTTACTGTTTAAATACTGAGGATTCCCAATACACTGCTTGTTAAATAGATTCTCCTGCTTGGTTTCAATGACATTCATGACTACAGATCTACAGTCATTGAGTCTCAAATCCACAACTGTAAGCCTGAGATCTACATCTCCAACACGTGCAAGTTTTTTTTTTTAATGGGGATGAGTCAGGCACCAGAAATTGAAACTTTGCTAAACTGAATTCACAAATTTTCACAATATCTGAAACTCTCAGTTATCTGACCCAGAAACCCAACGTTATTCAACACTTTCCCCAGTTCTTCAATCTCCTCTTCCAATTAACTCTTTCTCTTAAATGTATTCCTTCCTATTCATCATCTTTATCATTACTATGGTTCAGGTGGTAATCATAAATCTACCAAGATATCCAAAGAGCCTCCTAACCAGTCTCTCTCCATTTTCTTCTCTTACATATATCCACAGAATTGAACAGGTGATTTTCTGAAGTGCAAATCGTATGTCTCTATTTAAAATCCTTCAGTGGCTTCAGTCTTCAGGATATCCTAGAGAACTCTTACTGATCTGTCCTTTCAACTTGATCTTTTGACATACCAATGTGGAAGGGTCAGTTCTCCTCTGTCTCCATGATTTATATATGGTGTTTGCTCAACTGGGAATGCCACTTTAGCTCACCCCTATACTTTTTAAATGTTGGGTTAAGGCATTAATCACTTGTGAAACATTCCCAATTGTGCAGACTTGGTTAAATGACATTTCTGAAAATTGTGTTTCTCCATCATGCTTAGACTGCCTTTTTGTGTAATTGATACTGTACTTTTTAATCTTTTTAATTCTATTATGAATTCCTGGAAGACAAGATCTAGATCATTTATCTCTGCATTTTTAAAGGTTAGCATAATGTAGGACATCTAGCATGCAAAAAACTTTTTTTTTTTAAAGCATTCATCTACTCTTAAAAACACATTGGGTTAGCCAAAAAGTTTATTCAGATTTTTCCATACTGTCTTACAGAAAAATCCAAATGAACTTTTTGCCTAACCTAATATTTGTAGATCAAATTGGGCAATTTTGTTTCTACCAACTATAGAGCAAGGGGTGTTAAGTTAGAATGATACATTTAATTTCACATTATCATAAACTTTCTGTTATAGGAGAAAACATAAAGAAAGTTGTTGAATGTATAAAATTGGAAAAAATGAACTCTTCTCATTCAATATGATTTAATTCTTGTGTTAAAGCCCTCATTACATATTATAAATTATTCTGTAAGATAAACCACATTATATGCTTTACAAAATGATGTGTGTGTGTTTTAATAGGAGTATAAATAAGTATAAATGAGAAAATTTTCAGCAAAAAGCAGAATAGGTGGCTCAGATGGTAAGGAATCTGCCTGCAAGGCCAGAGACCTGGGTTTGATCCCTGGGTCAGGAAATCCTCTGAAGAAGGAAATGGCAACCCACTCCAATATTCTTGCCATTTCCTTCTCCAGAGGATTTCCTGATTCAGGGATCAAATCCAGGTCTCCTGCATTGCAGGCAGATTCCTTAACCATCTGAGCAACCCACTCCAGTATTCTTGAGTTTCCCTTGTAGCTCAGTCAGTAAAGAATCTGGCTGCAATGCAGGAGAGCTGGGTTTGAGACCTGGGTTGGGAAGATTCCCTGGAGAAGGCAATGGCAACCCACTCCAGTATTCTTGCCTGGAGAATCCCATGGACAGAGAAGCCTGGTAGGTTCTCAGTCCATGGGGTCACAAGAGTTGGACACGACTTAGAGATTAAACCACCACCACTGGCATTCTTGCCTGGAGAATTCTATGGATAGAGGAACCTGGTGAGATACAGTCCATGGGGTCGCAAGGGTCACACACGACTGAGTGACTAATGCTGCACTGCATAGATAAGTATAAATGAGAGCATTTCCAGTAAAAAGTAAAATAACAAAACAGAACAAAGAAAGCTTGAAACGTGAACTCAAACTGACTTCTAACATCAGGTCAGTCTGCTCCTCCTACCTAGGTACCTCCTACTTGGATATCAAGCCTACCTGGCTTCCCTCTCCTTGAGCCTCAAATGTCCTCTCTGTAAATGCCTATCTCATAGGGGAAAATTACATGAAATAAAATATATAAAATGGGTAAAAGTAAATAGCAGATACATGATTAAACATATATGTGTATATACACGTCTGCTGCTGCTGCTTGGTCCCTTCAGACGTGTCCAATTGTGTGTGACCCCATGGACTGTAGCCCACCAGGCTCCTCTGTCCATGGAATTCTCCAGTCAAGAGTACTAGAGTGGGTTGCCATGCCCTCCTCCAGGAGATCTTCCCAACACAGGGATTGAACCCAGGTCTCTTGCACTGCAGGCAGATTCTATACCATGGAGCCACCAGGGAAGCCCCATGTATATGTATATGTATATATGCATATGTATAATATATGTATATGTATATGTATATATTGGAGAAAGCAATGGCACCCCACTCCAATACTCTTGCCTGGAAAATCCCATGGACGGAGGAGCCTGGTAGGCTGCAGTCCATGGAGTCACTAAGAGTTGGACATGACAGAGTGACTTCGCTTTCACTTTTCACTTTCATGCATTGGAGAAGGAAATGGCAACCCACTCCAGTGTTCTAGCCTGGAGACTCCCAGGGACAGGGGAGCCTGGTGGGCTGCCGTCTATGGGGTTGCACAGAGTCGGACACAACTAAAGCGACTTAGCAGATGTATATGTATATGTTCATTTTCACTTCCTAGTGCTAACAGGAATAGAAATAGTATAAATGGGCAGCCATATTGCAGGAGTATTAACAGTCTTATCTGTGGACCTAATTTCTGTGTTACTATTTGTCATATTTTTGGAATAAATCACATGAGAAGAAAACCTTTGCAAAGTTATTTTGTAAAAATATACGTGCTTAGATTAAAGTAATAACATGTAAGTGTCATTTCACTCAGAATTTTCCTCAATGTGTTACACTACAGATAAATTAGTAAAATTCTTACCTACTAAACCAGGAATAGGTCATCTTACTGAAGAATGAAGCACTTTTCTCTGGACTGCATCTCTAAAATAAATAAATAAATAACAGCTAGTGTATGAAGAAAATGCTTTTATTTTACATTTGAAATATCTTTGTCAGCAAGTGGAAAGTAAACATGAAATAATTTATATTTCAGCTATGTTGATAACATAATCTTTAATTAATACAATTAAGATATCCTTGGACAATGCATTAGAGGAAAATTAAGATTTCTTCTAATATTATGGCTTTTACATAGCAATAAACCATGTAGAAAAGGAAAACTATTTCTAAATTTCCTATTATTTCTTCTTTTTCTCTCTGTCCCTCTCTACATATGAATAACCACACATGTATATATATATAGCCTCTCAAACTAAAATGACTGTGTATATATGTATGTATATACACGCATATATATAAATACATAATTTAGCTTACATATATGCACAATAAAAGCTAAATTTAAAATGTTATTTGCTAAGTGAAAAACAGTTTTATCTTTCTTCTGATAAATAGGAAAACAATAGACTATAATAGGCATTTGGTTTACTCACTTCTGTGCAAATGCTTAATCACATAATTTGTATAAATGCATATATACATACATAATTATATATTATCACAATTATATATTATTTGGGAAGATTATAGTATTTCCATAATTCTCTTTCCATTGACCTGATAAATTTGACCAAAAGAAGAGGGGTTTAAAAGAGAAGGTCTCAAAGGCAATATTCTTACATTTTTTTAAGGTCAGCATCAATCTCTATTTTTACAAAGTTACACTAATCACAAAATTAAATTCACTGTTAGAAACTGTCCCATATTTAACAATTTTGCATTAATCCTCTCTAATCCAGTTCTGATTTCATATTTACAAACTGTTTACCGCATTAAAAAAAATTCTTATTCTAGAAGAATGAAACAGTATTTCATCCTGAACAGCAAAATATTCTTGGAGTAGGAAATGGTAACCTACTCCAGTATCCTTGCATGGGAAAGCCCATGGACAGAGGAGCCTGGTGGGCTACAGTCCATGGGGTCGCAAAAAGTCAGAGAAGACTTAGCAACTAAAGAATCCGCCTGCAATGCAGGAGACCCCAGTTTGATTCCTGGGTTGGGAAGATCCACTGGAGAAGAGATAGGCTACTCACTCCAGTATTCTTGGACTTCCCTATTGGCTCAGACAGTAAAGAATCCATCTGCAATGTTGCAGACCTGGATCTGATCCCTGGGTTTGAAAGATCCCCTGGAGAAGGGAACAGCTACCCACTCCAGTATTCTTGCCTGGAGAATTCCATGGACAGAGGAACCTGGCAGGCCACAGTCCATGGGGTTGCAAAATGTGGGAGACAAGTGAGAGATTTTCATTTTTCACAGCAAAATATTCTGATTAAAGATGAGAAAGCATAATACTCACTCCAAATCTGTTCTCTGAGTTATAGCAAATGATACACTATAAATCATTGCATATATATGTGTGTGTGTATATATACATACATATATATATGAAGAAGGAAATGGCAACCCATTCCAGCATTCTTGCTCAGAAAACCCCATGGACAGAGGAGCCTGGCAGGCTATAATCCATGGGATCGCAAAGAGTCGGATACAACTTATCGACTAAACAACAACTATATATATATACACACATACATACATATATATATAGTTGACCCTTGAAGAACATGGGTTTGAACTGCATGGGTCCACTTATATTTGGACTTTTTTTTCTTACCACACAATCACGGATTGATTGAACCCATGGATGAGGAACTTTAGACACAGAGGAACCACATATATGGATTGAGCATGTGTGTGTGCTCAGTCGTGTCTGGTTCTTTGCAACCCCGTGGACTGTAGCCCTCTAGGCTCCTCTGTCCATGGGACTTCCCTGGCAAGAATACTGAAGTGGGTTGACATTTCTTTATCCAGGGGAACTTCCTGACCCAGGGACCAAACCTGCATCTCCTGTGTCTCTTGCATTGGCAGACGAATTCTTTACCACTGAGACACCTGGGAATCCCACATACACGAAAGGCTGACTATAAATTACATGCAGATTTTTTAGTTTGAGGAGATTTGGCAGATTTAACCTCTGTGTTATTCAAGGGTCAACTGTATTTTAATAAATTGCTATATATCCTTACACTGTTGTTTCAAGAAATAAATGCTATGACAAATGTAAAACATTTATCACACAGTGGCCCAAAACAACCATGCCAACAAGTGAACGATGATGTTGTCATAAATCTTGCTATCAAACACATTTTTTGGAAAATTAGTACATATATCAGTGAGGAGAATGTGTGAAAACTCTCTGATTAACTCAGTGGTCACATTTTATTTTATAGGGAGTTGCCAATTTGATAATTGGCCACCAATGTGAAGATCATATTCACATAAAAAATACACATATTTCTGTGCCCAACTGCAAATGGCTGCAAATACTTTGCAGCTTTTCCCACCCAGAGACTGATTCTATTTCCCACTCCTTGAATCTGGGCTAGCATTATTTCTTCTTTTGATTATGAGAATGCAACAGGAGTGATGTTAAGAGAACTCCAACTCTAAACTTCAAAAGGCTTGCTACGCTTGGAACCCTGAGTGCACCATGTGGCTGAGCCCAACCTAGCCTCCTGGAGGGAGGCTACCTGGAGTAGAAATGACGTTCTCATCTGACAGCCCATCATCCTGACCAACAGCTTGAAGACTGCCCAACATACGGGACATTGGTCTTACATTATCCAGCCACCAGCCAACTCTCCAGCTGACAGTACATGTCTGAAAGAGCTCAGCAGAGATTGGCCAAGCTAACCCAATTGAGGCCATGATCCAGCTGGGCCAGGGAATCATCAGCTAAATAAAAAAATTTCAGGGCCAAAGTCTTGCAGAGCTAGTAGACAAGGTTACTTTAGCAGGCCAAGGACTGGGTATTTGACATTTGCTCTAGGTCCACTTTTCATGTGAAAGCATCTTATACAAGGTTCTTTGAGTACTCTGGTAAATAAACAGCCTCATTAGATGAAGGCCAGGCATCTTATACGGAAGTTATTACAGTGAATTCCAAGCATATTTACCTTCCAGAAGAAATATCAGGCAGGCAAAATATCTAGTAGAGGTAATTAAATCTTACCAAGTACCAGGCTGGGAGGGATTGGGGGCAGGAGGAGAAAGGAACGACAGAGGATGAGACTGCTGGATGGCATCACTGACTCGATGGATGTGAATCTGAGTGAACTCCGGGAGTTAGTGATGGACAAGGAGGCCTGGCGTGCTGTGATTCATGGGGTTGCAAAGAGTCGGACACGACTGAGCGACTGAACTGAACTGAACTGAACTGAAGTACCAAGAATGTACACATAGCTTCTAAGTAAATAATTACTGAATTCATAGCATGGGTCTCACTGAGTTTATTATCAACATATTGCTATTAAGCAACATCTGTGTTGAAAACAAGGATATGACAATTCTGTGAGTTTCCTTCAGTGTTTGAGTTCACTCCCATCCTCTCCACTGGACATTCTGTAGTCCTTGCAACTCACCTGTTCTCGCTGACACCACTTCCTCTGCAGACCTGATATCAAATGATTTCTCATTTCTTTCATCTTCACAAGCCTATTACAGGCTTTTGTTTTCTAAAAAGCCTGTTTTCTTTTTATTATCTTTGCACTTATCTAGCACTGGGTATATACTAGGCATCCTGTAAACGTGCCTTAATATTAATGCCGTGCTGCTATCTGTGCTAAGTCACTTAAGTCATGTCTGACTCTGTGCCACCCCATGGACTGTAGCCCACCAAGGCTCCTCTGTCCATGGGATTCTCCAGGCAAGAATACTGGAGTGGGTTGCCATTCCCTCCTCCAGGAGGTCTTATGGGCAATTTTCATTTGAATGGTGAGCCTGTTATTTTTATATTGTGATGGAGGAGCAGGAAGTTTAGCCCACAGCATAACCTGGGTCCAGGATTTAATGAATCATGTTGCTGGTGATCTTCTTTGGGTTCAACCTTGAGATGTAGCCTCCTGAGGATGTGGTTTGTGTGACTGCTACTGTTAACAATATCTAATAACCCCTAACTTCAGGAACTTCCTCTGTGGGTATTAGAGAATGATCCTGGGAAGAGTGAAGGAAGATATGGAAAAATGCCTATACAGGAAGTCTTACAGAGAAGGAAAACCATCTAGAAAGCAAAAGGGATTTATGCTTTTTAGAACTTAGGCTTTCCAATTGCTTATTATGTGTCAGATTCTGTTGTAAATACATGTATTATTAAATATAATGTGTCTTAGTGGTGGGAATATTTTTGTCAACCCAATTTTACAGAAGAGAAAACAAAGGCCCAGAGTTTAAAAAATAAACTTGGCCAAGGTCCTCCAACTGAGTAGCATAAGACATTGAACTGAACCCAGTAAGTTCATTCTATTTTCAAGTCATAATTCTACACCCTCAGCTCTACCTGTTATGTGCTGTTACTGTCTGCTGCTACTTAGAAACCCCTTTCTTCTTGTCCACTTCCTTGTACTTCACTTCTGCTGACTAAATCTTACTTATGCTTGAATCATCTGGAGGATGTATTACCATTAGTGATTCCTCTCCTCCCATCCCTACCTCCAAGTCTCAATTTCTTATTCTGGGTTACCAAGGCAAACTCAACAAATTCCTTACGTGAGATGTAAAGGCTCTTCAGACTTGTCCTCCCTGAACTTACCCTCACTCTTACCTGACTATCCAATAATTTGCCTACAGGTACTTTTTCCTTCCAAACTTATCTTCTCTGGAGGGTAGAAAATACTATGCTTCAGTTCAGTTCAGTCGCTCAGTCATGTCTGACTCTTTGCAACCCCATGGACTACAGCATGCCAGGCCTCCCTGTCCATCATCAGTTCCCGGAGTTTACTCAAACTCATGTGTATTGAGTCGGTGATGCCATCCAACCATCTCATCCTCTGTCATCCCCTTCTCTTCCCGCCTTCAATCTTTCCCAGCATCAGGGTCTTTTCCAATCAGTCAGTTCTTCACATCAGGTGGCCAAAGTATTGGAGTTTCATCTTCAACATCAGTCCTTCCAATGAATATTCAGGACTGATTTCCTTTAGGATGGACTGGTTCGATCTCCTTGCAGTCCAAGGGACTCTCAAGAGTCTTCTCCAACACCACAGTTCAAAAGCATCAATTCTTCAGTGCTCAGCTTTCTTTATAGTCCAACTCTCACATCCATACATGACTACTTGAAAAACCACAGCTGTGACTAGATGGACCTTTATTAGCAAATTAATGTCTTTGCTCTTTAATATTTAATATTTCCAGGGTCCGGCTCATAAAATGTTTTACATGAATAAATATGTGACTGAATTAATGCTAATCACCACCAATAAAATTTTTAAGAGGTTTTCTATTTATACGTCACTATGCCAGCCCTAGAAACTCAATCAGAAAGTCATGTTCTTGGCTTATAGGTTAGGCTGGGATTTTTATCTGAGCTCTACTATGCCAAAAATATAGTCTAAGTAGTAAAATATAACCATACAAGGTTTTCAAAATGCCTGAAAGTCATCAACTTAAAAAAACAAAAAAACTTGGTGTCATAGAAGTAACAAACAGAAAATGCTATTTTTTCAATCTTTTCTAAATGGATTCTTGGTCCAAAAAGCTATTGACATTGAGTAACACCTGATGCGAAGACCTGACTCATTTGAAAAGACCCTGATGTTGGCAGATTGAAGGCAGGAGGAGAAGGGGACGACAGAGGATGAGATGGCTGGATGGCATCACTGACTCAATAGACATGAGTTTGGGTAAACTCCGGGAGTTGGTGATAGACAGGGAGGCCTGGCGTGCTGCGGTTCGTGGGGTTGCAAAGAGTTGGATAGGACTGAGCGACTGAACTGAACTGAATAGCCAAGGAAATAAACAGTTGGAATCTTAAAGGAGTTCACTTGAATTTGGAGTGAAGAAATTGTTTGAGTTTATAATTTCCCATCACACCTGTTTGTAATTCACTGCCTTTGGCCACCTCTGAGGTTAGACTGATGATGTTAAACCAGTTTGCCTGACTAAGCGTGACATGTCTCAAGTTAAACAAACAAACAGAAAACCGAAAGGTATATTGTCCTAGTGGAGCTCTTGCACATTTTAAGGGACTTATTCAATACCTATACTTTATAGATTTAAAAAGAGTACATATAATTTGTCCTACTTTTAAAGAAATTTATAGTTTCATATGTAATTAATAGACTGTCTTATTGATTTGACACTTTAAGTTACTAACAAAAGCCAGGATGAGAACGAGATCCTCTGAATCTGAAATTTTTTTTCTTCCTTTTTAAGTACTACAGATCTAAGTGTGTTAGGCCTATTTCTAAGACCTATCTTGTGTAGTGATGAGAAGTAAAACAAGTAAGATATTTTTAGGAAATCGGACTTCCCAGGTGGGGCTAGTGGTAAAGAACCAGCCTGCCAATGTAGGAGATGCAAGAGAGGTGAAGTCTGGGTCGGGAAGCTCCCTTGGAGAAGGAAATGGCAATCCACTCCAGTATTCTTGCCTGGAGAATTCCATGGACAGAGGAGCCTGGCAGGTTAGTCTATGGGGTCTCAAAGAGTCAGAGGACACGACTGAAGCGGCTTAGTACACATGCCGGCATACAACAGCAGAGTTCATGGCACATGACTTCCACTGTGGAAGAAGCACGTGTTACCACAGCGTGGGGGTAGGGATAGGGTGCCCGGGGGAGCAAGGCACAGTCAAATGTCCGCAGTTTCTGGGTTTGCCCCAGGCCTCGGGTTCTCAATATCATGTCAGTTGACAGAGTTTATTTATCCCGGGTCACTTCCTGTGGTTTTATTGGGCTCTACCACTGGTTGTAGAATTCCATCCAGGTCCATTCATTCTTTTCTCAAATGCTTGTTTCTGTTTACAGGGGGGGCCACTTATCCCTTCAAAGATGCCTCTTTCTCTCCTCCAGCAGCCACCTTGACTGAGATCTTGCTCGGTGAAGTTTCACACCATCCTATGGACAGATCTTAGCTCTTAAGACTCTGTGTGTGTGTGTGTGTGTGTGTGTGTGTGTGTGTGTGTGTGTGTGTTTGACTACTACGCATACAGGGATCTAAGACATCAGTTCATGTTTCAGGGTCTGCACAGTCAGCTCTCCCCACTTCCCTTCGTCCCCAGATTGGTCGGAAAACCTCCCCGCCTCTTCCACCTCCACCAAAGAGCTTTACCTGCGCCTCGGTGACCCGCTGGTAGAAGCCGCTCGCGCCCCATCTCCCCAGGATGGAAAACATGGTCCACGCGGACTCCCGACGACGGGAAGCGGAGAGAGGTCCGGGCTGTCACTTCTCTTTCTGAGTGGACTGTCAATCGGCGTCTGTAAGGTGGAAGGACGCGAGCGCCCTGCCCGGGCGTGTCGGCAGTCGCCCAGCCCTTCCCCAGCCCTTCCCCCCCGCGCCTGGGAGGCGGCTGGAAAGAGGGAGGCACCCGGTGGGAAGTGGGACCTTCCTTAGAATCCAAATATCTCTGCCTTTTGGGGAACTTGTACTGGACTCAGTAATTCTCACTCCTCAGTTGCCAGGGTTGCACTGTTAGAAAATGTGTCCCTTTATAATAGAAATTCAAAGCTCTTTCCTCCCTGGGGTGACATTTATGTGTTTGCAAACAGAATGTTAATATCTGTCCCTTGTAGAAAACTGTTAAGGAGAACAGGTGTCAGTAGAATTTTACAGAGAGAATTTAATTGCAAGGGCTTTAAGATTAGAACGTTAAAAAAAAAAAAAACTAATGAAATACTTCTCATAGTATTAAGAAACAATGACAGTATAGAGAATCTAAATTTTACTTTTCAAATTAATCATAAGGCTATGTAATAAATGGAGTAACTTCGTAGTAACTAAGGTTAGCAAAGAACTAAGTGAAATATGATACATGACATATAAAGGGGGTTATGAAAATTAAGGACAGCATTTTGACATTTAATAAATACTCATGGATCATGAACCATGTATAGAAGTATTAGTTTATGCAACAAATCCCTTTCCATGAGATGTGTCATTGGTCTAATGAAATATTTTGTTTCGATTAACTTAGAACTTGAAATAACAGAAGAGGGACTCACTTTAAGAATTCTGTACAATGGAGATAAGGATAAGGAAATGTGATAATTTTACAAGAGTGGGTATTATGTTTCAGAACCAAGAAATATTCTGTCTGATTCTTGAAATTAATGTTAGAAGTAGAAGAAAGAATTGAGCATTTAGAGAAAGAAAAAAAAACAGCATCCTGGAAAAAGTGGTTCAAAGATATTATGTAGGGGGAGTTTTAGCCTGCCCACAGAGTGGATCTACAACAGTGTCTACATAAGACATAGACCAAATGATACCTCATGGAGTTACAGTGCTGGAGAATGTTTAGAACACCATTTATGTGGCTTTCTTCCTGTCTTCAGACTGTATTTGTCAGACCCCATGCAAAGAGGAAGTTGTAGATTTCACTGTAAATGTGTCTGTGAAGAACTGAAGTCAAAGTTCAGGATTTAGAAATCTTATTTCACATCTTCCAGGACTTTTCAACAAATTCACCTATCACTTTGGAGACATCTTTTACTCATCAGCCTCAGCCTGAGGGACCCTTTCCCCATCTACACTGTTAAACTTTTTATTCTTTGGATTCTAATCAGAAAAGTCACGCTCTTCTTAAAGAGATAGCTCTGGTTTTTAGCTACAAGGAAAGAAGGAACTTGAACCTGTACCACAGAGGGGGAAGACAAGAAAAGCAAGGCCTAGAACTAGATCAGGCTTCAGACTCAACATTTTCTTCCCTCCTGTTGGAATTAATTCCCTCAGGAAAGGGTAGTTCTAACAATGGGAAACAGACAGATTTCCATGAATACTCAGCTCTTAAAGTGACCCAGCTCCTGGATTGGTGGGGAAAGAGGAATCCCTAAGGTAGTGGAATAGATAAAGTTAGAAAGGGCTTTAAGATGTGTTGGGGAACTGGAGTGCTGGAGCCCCTACCAAAAGGGACTGAGGGAAACATCTCTGGGTACCCCACAAAATTACATTTTAATGTCAAGTTTCTGCAGGAGGAGATACAAGATAAGACAGTGATAATGAAAGGGAAGGCATGGGGTTTTTTGTTTGTTTTTGTTTTATGAAAGAAATTACAGTTTTTATTGCTTCAATGTTTAATTAAGGAAAACTCAATGAAACATTCTAATTTGTCTAAGGAACATAAAATGTTAAATAAAATGGCCCTGGCATAAACAAAACCTTCCCACAAAATTAGCATTCTGATTCACTGCATTCTCATGCTAGCTGAATTGGGAAATAAACATTTCCTTTTCCAGCAAAAAGAAGATTAGAAAGAAGTAGAATATAAGGGCTTAGGGATTTAGTAATGAGGGGCGCATATTTTAACATCACAAAATTCAATTTTTTTAGGTTGCCAGAAAGATTCATTATTAGAGTTCTTATCCTTCCAGGGATTTTGCTCTACTTCCTACCTTCTGCAGGCACTGTACCTCACCCATTCTTATTGTGGAAATCATCATAGATCAGGGTCAGAACCTCTGAGGTTGGGACTTCCCTGGTGGCCCAGTGGTTAAGCCTTCACCTTCCAATGCAGAGGATGCCGGTTTGGATCTCTGGTCATGGAACTAAGACCCCACAAGCCTCGGGGCCAGTAAAACAAAACATTAAAAACAGAGCCAATATTGTAACAAATTCAGTAAAGACTTTAAAAAAGAAATGGTCTACAACAACAAAATCTTTAAAAAAAGAAAAAGCATCTCTGAGGCTGATTAAAAGTAAAACTGAAAGGAATCATCTGCCTGTTTCCTATAATTCTCTGGGGATGTGTTTGTCATCCTGGGTGAGAAATCACTCATCTTTCCTGACTGCAGATTATGTCTTCACAGCGGAGGTGGGGGGTGGAAGAGATGGGTTTTTTTGCTGTCATTAACCTTGGTATTAAAAATCGAATTCATGAAACTATTCAGTTCATGGCATAGCATCATCATTTTGTGAAGTACCATTTTTATTTTATTTTGATTTATACTGTTTTCCCCATCATAAGTCATTGATTTGGAGTTATAAATAAGTATCTTTTCAGTTCAACTTCTACACATGTATTGAGACACATCTTTATACTTAAAAGCACTATGGTGCTGTTTCATCTGTTTCAAATATGTAGACAAATGGTATTTTCCTATAAAGTTATTGGACAATAATAACTTTTTATTATTCCCTCTATTCCCCTGTATTTTTTAATTTAATGTGATTAGTGCAGCATCTACCTATGTGAGGCTATGTAATATTCCACTCATTGTTCCTGGCTGCTGCATGACGTTCTGTTCCATGCACATACCACACTTACCAGGAACTCAGAATGTGACTGAGCGCACAGACTCTAAAGGAAAACTGCAGACGCAGGCCTGGCACCGCTGCTGCTGCTGCTAAGTCACTTCAGTCGTGTCCGACTCTGTGCGACCCCAGAGACGGCAGCCCACCAGGCTCCCCCATCCCTGGGATTCTCCAGGCAAGAACACTGGAGTGGGTTGCCATGTCCTTCTCCAATGCATGAAAGTGAAAAGTGGAAGTGAAGTCGCTTAGTCATGCCCGACTCTTAGCAACCCCATGGACTGCAGCCCACCAGGCTCCTCCGTCCATGGGATTTTCCAGGCAAGAGTACTGGAGTGGGGTGCCATTGCCTTCTCTATTTACCAGCAAATCATTAACACCTCCTGGCTCATTTGTAAACTAGAAAAGTAGTGCCTTTCTCACAGGTTTGCTGTAAGGACTGTGTGATTCAATCATGTTACCAGTAAATTACTTAGAACAGCAAGCGCACGTGGTGAATACTGCATAAATTATTGTGATGATTATTACCTAGCTAGTCACCTAGTGAACAATGTATAGGCTAACTCTGACTCTGCCTCATGGTCAGTGTTTGGAGGACTTTCTGAGGACTGATGTTGCATTTTTCTTAGATCAAGTGTTCTCAATTTTTTTTTTTTTGGACTCAGGACTTCTTTAAATTTTTGAAAATTGTTGAATATACAAGTAACATTTTTGTGTGTGGGATAGCTCTATTGATATTTGTCACATTAGAAATTAAAACTGTAAATGTAAAAAATTAATTTAAAAAACAATAATAAACCCATTAGATGTTTTTTAAATGCTGGAAATTAAAACAAAGATTACAGGGTTCTCAGGATATATCCCAAGCCCCCCATGTCACAGAGGAGGTGACCAGGTCTGGAGAAAGTCTGATGACTTTCACAACATTACAGTCATAAGGAAAACTGGGGGGAAATATCAAATTTCCTTGAATCCAGGATTCTTTGTGCTTTTTTGTCCCCGCTATACCAATCTAATACCCTTCTACTGTGCCTCACATTGCTACTGATTTGCAAACTTGAGAGAAAAGCTGAAAAGTCTGCCCATTTGGGGGGCTTCCCCTTTGGCACAGTGGTAAAGGATCCATCTGCAATGCTGGAGACATGGGAGACGGAGACATGGGTTTGATCCCTGGATCAGGAAGATCCCTGGAGGAGAGCATGGCAATCCACTCCAGTATTCTTGCCTGGAGAATCCCATGGATAGAAGATTCTGGGCTTGTGATCATTTTTGTTGCCATCCCAACTCGTAGCCATACGAGTTAGCAAGAAAGGAATTTCCAAATATTTAACAAAATTTTTCTTTACAACTCCACTATGTTTTCCTGAATGTTCCTCCTTTCTTAATTTTTTTAACAAGCATTAATTTAGTACCTCCATGTACTAGGCATTCTGCAGGTGCTAGAATCATTCCTGTCCTCATCAAATTATACACTAGTGGGAAAAAACAAGCAGAAACAAGTACACCAAGAATAAATAAATAACTGCAAAATGTATAGAGCAATGAAGTAAGTGAACAGGATGCAATATTAGAGAATAATCAACCAGGGTTGGCACCTCTTTCCAGATTAGCTAGTGAAGCCTTACAGGTTTAATGTGATGAACACACTGGACAGAATAATAAGTGCAGAAAACTGAATGCATCTCTGTTTTTCATACTTTTTATGATGTGCGGGCATGTGTGCTAAGGCTCAGTCCTGTCTTACTCTGCAGTCCTTTGGACTACAGCTTGCCAGGCTCCTCTGTCATGGGATTCTCCAGGCGAGAATACTGCAGTGGGTAGCTATGCCATCCTCCAGGGGGTCTTCTGGACCCAGGGGTCAAATCCATGTCTCTTGAGGATCCTACATTGCAGGCAGATTCTTTACCACTGAGCCACTGGGGAAGCCCTTTTATGATGCAAATTACTCATAAAACCTTCCTAAAGTTTGCTATACCTGCAGTACTGTGTTCTTGATTTCTCTGCTTTCCTCTCCCTACCATCATCTGAAACATTATTTGGTTTCTAAGGAGGCAGACGTGTGATAAAGTCCACATTTACCACATTTACATGCACACCGACTGAATCTTATTCCACCTATCTGTATGGGATTCTTTCTGGACATTCCATACATAAAGCACTTCAAATAGATTTGAATACTTTTGTCAAACTCATGTAAGATGCTAGAACAGAGCCCAGGGGACCTTAAAACTTAGTAATAGCTCATATTTAGAGTGTATTTATTATGCATCAGTTGCATAGTAAAATATTCACATTCAGTTCAGTTCAGTTCCGTTCACATACAGTATCTAATTAAGTTCACACAACCAAACCCGTGAATTTTTGTGGAAACAGATAACTTGAAAAGCGACATGTAGTCTCGAAGCCAAGAGTTGACCAGAAACAGTTTTATAATCAAGGTATTCAGAATGGAGGGAAAGAGTGTACCCTAAACTTCAGAGCTGTGGTGGCTTGTGTGCACATTCATATTAACACAATTAGGAAGGATGATGTGAGCAAAAAGGGATAGGGTTGTTACCGTAGAGGAGTGTTCCTGGAGAAGTACACTTTCTCGCTGTGCAAACCTTTTCATTCTGATTCTGGTGAACTAGGAATACTTGCATGAATTTTCCATAGTTTAGGTGGATAGTCACTGAGTCATTCATCAGTTATTCATCACATATCTATTATGGGATAGGCACTGTGATAGCTTTTGGATTAAAAAAAGGGAAGGTGGAAAGGGAAGTAAAATCTTGCTTCATAAACTTACAATTTAGCATGTTTGGGGAACAGAAAATAAATACATAAATTGAGGAAATGGTTTGATGTCGGGGGGAATCAAAGTCATGGGAAAAAATAATGAGGGGAAGAGGGAAAGGAATACGGATGGTTTTGTTGCAGTTTATTTATGGTGATCAGCAAAAGACACTAATGAGAAAAGGTCTTTCAGGGAAATACCTAAGATAAAAGAAGAGGAAGGAATGTGGTAGTATTTGGTAATATTCAAGGAAATCTTGACATGAAAACTAGCAACATTTTGGAAGAAAGCTGGGATAACAGTGGGGCAATTTTCAGGGTATCCACCTCACCGCAGTTCTTGGTGAGGCACAGTGGATGATACTGTGTGGATAAGAGGACCAACCTACTCTAATTCAAAGAAAGACTTGTTAAAGTTGATTCTGAGTTTAAAGACGTTTAGAAATATATTATTAATTGGTTCATCAACATAAATGGATGAACTTTGAGCCTGTTATACAGAGTGAAGCAAGTCAGAAAGAGAAAAACAAATATATTAACACACACACACAAACACACAAATCTAGAAAAATGATTGATGAATCTATTTGCAGGGAAGGAATGGAGATGCAGATACAGAGAAAGGACTCGTGGACACAGTAGGGTAAGGAAAGAGTGGAACGGATGGAGAAAGTAGCATCGACATAAACAAACTATCATGTGTAAAACAGATAGCTAGTGTGAAGCTGATAGGGAGACCAGGGAGACCAGCCTGGCGCTCTGTGATAACTAGGGGATGGCACGGGGGGGGGAAAGGAGAGAAGCTCAAGAGGGAGGTGATATATGTACTATTATGGCTGATTTGAGTTGTTGTATGGCAGAAACCAACGCATTGTAAGGCAATTTTCTTCCAATTAAAAAATAAAGAAAGTAGAAAAAAGATTTAAAAAATTTTAAAGGAATATATTAATTGATTTGGTTTGATTCTATTTATCTTTTTTAAGTAGGCACAACAGTGATACAATAACACCTCTGTCTAAATCTAAAGGAACTCTCTAAGTGAAGTGAAGTGAAGTTGCTCAGTTGTGTCCGACTCTTTGTGACCCCATAGACTGTAGCCTACCAGGCTCCTCCGTCCATGGGATTTTCCAGGCAAGAGTACTGGAGTGGGTTAAGGAACTCTCTAAAGAAGTATAAAATAACACACCTAATAGATAAGAGAACACTGGTTCATAGTTACACTGGTAGTTTTTGGTTTGTTTATTAAAAAACACATCATTTCAAAATAATGTTAATATTTTTCAAGTACCTGGAATAGAGACAATAAAATCATGCATATTTGAAAGCTTGAAAAAAAGAAGTCACAACAGATTGTGTACAATTTCTGCTTCTTTGCCTATCCCTTCCTGGGCCAATATTCTCCTACTTAGAATCACTATTAATCTTTATCTATTAAAGAAAAGGTGGTTTTTATGAAACAAGAATGCAGTCATTATCTTCCCATTAACATTAACAAGATGAATTTATGGGACAAGGATAAGATATAGGAGGAAGAGTTTTATTAATTAGGTTTAAAAATGGCACATTAATGAACAGAGAGAAATCAGAAAAGTTCTAGATTCTTCGAAGACTATGGAAGTGATTATCCTTAATCATAGTAAATTCGTACTAAAATTTAGACATGGTTTCTCACCCTCCTCCAGTGATTAATTATTAGTTTGGAATTAATTTAAGGATTAAAGAGATTACAAGGATTAAACAAAAAATTATTTTTATTCAAATTTGGAAAAAAGTGAAAATATATTACTTAGTATGTTAAATTAATCCCTTTGTAATGAGCTAAAACAATATAATTAAAGCACATTAATTTGAATTTAAATGTCACATATACTATGTGTCTTTGGAAATGGTCATTATATTTATGAATATATTAAGCAAATTACCTAAATATATTCTCTCCCAGTTTTATGAATTGAACAAATATAAAAAATATTTTTTTAAAAAAGCAAAGAAAAGAATCACTGAAACTCCTTATCCTTGGGATGGTAATTCTGTGTGATTTTCTCTGTAAGCATCATTATTGTAATTAATTACATTTTACCAAGATTACATTTATGTCCTTCCTTTTGCTGCATTATCACTTAATTATCACTTAAAATAATTAACCTTCTATTCTATTGTGCTAATGCAGCAAATTTAATTAATGAAGTAATTTCAATTCTTCAAGTTTTAGATGATTTTCAAATTTTTACTGTCACAGAGGAGCTTTTCCTCTGTGCAGAAAATATTCTTATCCACTTTTTTGCTGCTTCCTTGAAACAAATTACCAAGAATAACTAAAACAGGAGGTTTAAAAATTTGAGTTGCTCTTGGTAACTTTGGACATCATGTAAAGGTATACTACTAATTTACCTTGTTTCCAGGTCATATTTATTTCTAAACTGGTTTATTTATTTCATCAATTTTTCAACTCTCCTGTAATTCTATGGATAATAATGATTATAATGATGTAAACACGACTAACAATGATAAATTTGTTTAGTTCAAAACATGTCAGGCACTACTCCAAGCACTTAGTATAGAATTGTAACGGAATAGTATAGATTTTGTATTTAAATAGACTTGCATGTGCTTCCCTGGTGGCTCAGTGGTAAGAATCCACCTGCCAATGCAAGGGACACGTGTTCAATCCCTGGTCTGGGAAGACCCCACAGGCTGTGGAGCAGCTGCGTTCCATGCACTACAATTACTGAGCCTCTGCTGTAGAGCCCGGCAGCCACACCTACGGAAGCCCTAGAGCCTGTTGCTCTGCAACAAGCAACAAGAGAAGCCACTGAAATAAATACAATTATTAAAAAATAGACTTGCATTTGACTACTTACTCTTTCACTAATTAGCACAGTGACCTTGGGTAGGTTACTTAACGTCTTTGAGATAAGCTTTTCCAGTCACACTATGCAAATAATATAAAAAATCTTACAGGATTTTTGAGAGGATTGGCTTTTCTTAGGACTTGATTTTTTTTTAATTTAACCCTTTAAACTGATTGGAATTTATTTCTTAACATGTTATAATATATGTATCTATTTTTCTAAATGGTTAATTTACCATAACATTGTTTATTTGGCAAAACTAATACAGTTATGTAAAGTTAAAAATAAAATTAAATTAAAAAAAATAAATAAATAAAAAGGAGTATTTGACAAAAAAATAAATAAATAAATGTTATCCACTTTGGCCACCTCATGTGAAGAGCTGACTCATTGGAAAAGACTCTGATGCTGGGAGGGATTGGGGTTAGGAGGAGAAGGGGACGACAGAGCATGAGATGGCTGGATGGCATCACCGACTCGATGGATGTGAGTTTGAGTGAACTCTGGGAGTTGGTGATGGACAGGGAGGCCTGGCGTGCTGCGATTCATGGGGTCGCAAGGAGTCGGACGTGACTGACCGACTGAATTGAACTGAACTGGCTGATCCCGTTTGCCAATGCTTAGTGATATATACTTCCTTATATTTAAGTTATCATATACAATTTATGTTTCTGAACTTTCTATTCTTTTTCACTGATATATTTTCATGTCAACATGATAATACTTTAGTGATTATTGCATCCAAGTATGTTTTATTCTTTAGTAGGCTATGCTTTGCTATGAGAGCTCATGGTTCTCATTGTTCCATTTGTTTCAAAACACTATTTAACAGATTCAATCCAGTTTGGCAGATTCATTTTTATCAGAAAAATTTAGAATTAGTTGCAAAATAAGTGTATGTGGTAGGGTTTTATTAAATGCATTCATTAACTTCAGGAGTACTAGTAAGTTTTCAGTATAATCAAAGTCACACTGTTAGGACTTCATGGATAGTTGCTCAATGTAAACAGGTGCAGCAGTCTCCATAAATGAGACCTCTGGGGAGAGAGGAGCCCTCCAGGGTTCCTACTAAAGTCAGTCAGCTTTAGCAAACTTTTGCACTAGAAGAAAACCCATAGGTGGTTGTATCTACAGAATTAACTGAAATATATTAAATTGAGCACCTTTTTAAAATACATAGGATGTGCATTCTAAACTATTTATTCCAGTTAAGCATAAAATTCACAACTATATTTTAATTATCAAGCATATAAATATTGGTATATTGAAACAGAATGTGTCATTCATAAAAAAGTCTAAGGAACTTAATTCTGACTAATGAATACAATCCTGATTTAAAATTGAAATCCATTTCAAGTTAATTACATGTACCCCAAATGTCATGCTATTTAAGTGGAAGATAACATTGCATTTTATAAAGAAAGGTGATTTGCATGAAACATTTAAATAAGAAAAAAGGACAAACTTTCCTTAAATGAATGGCCCAAATTATACAATAATATTTTAATAATTCAGACATCTATTTACAAAATTTAAATTTGTTTATTAAGTAATAATGACAATAATATTTGAATTTATTTAGTACTTCCCACATGCCAAACATGTTCTAAAAGTGCTTTCTTTGTACTCATATGATTTCAGAGTAAACCTATGAGAAAGAAATTAGAATGAAATTCTAATTAGAAAGAAATTTTATTGGTGAGGAAAATGAGGCATAGAAAATCTAAGAAGTTTTCTCCAACTTATTCAGAGCATTTGAACCCAAGCTGTTCTGCAGAGCCAGTGCTTTCAAGCATTTTGACCAGAACAATTAAATCCTTTATATGGTCTAACTTTTTTCAACTTTGCCTAGAAATTACTTTTGATTATCTATAGAACTGTACATTTTAGCTGACATTCTCTACAATATTTTGACTATTTCACCTGACGGGGGAGTCTTAGAAAAAAATCAAACAAGCCTTACTGAGTGTTCTAGTTCAGGATTAAAGGCTAATCGTAGAACAAAACAGTGTGCAAAGCATGAATTAAAATTAGAGCACACCTTTCAAATATGACTTTTCAATTAAAAGTATATGATTTTCAATTAAAAGTATATACATATGATTATAAAGTATTGCCCTTATGCCCATAACACTTTCTGATTTAATTTCAAGACAATTTTATGATTCCATACAAAACTGTATAAGTAAAGGTCTATAAAAGCTGTAAGGTACTGGTTTGACCTTTATTCTTTCTACAGGAAAAGTTAAATAAGCAATTACATTCAGCTCCTATATAGAATCAGGGGGCTGTCCAGCTCTAGCGTTAGCAATTGCAAATCCATCCTTTACCTTTCTCAGGCGAAGGATGGCTGGCCAGGAGCAAATCGTCAGCCAATGGGAGCCTCAAAGTCAACCATGCATTAATATGTTGCTTGAGCACCATCTGCTGGACACTTTAAATAACAACCAATTTGAGAACACCAACGTACCAGAGAATCACCTGAATTTCAGATGTACAATACAGTGTTTATATTTATGCCCCGGTGTAGTAGCAATCCATTTCTTCTACCTACTCAGAATTAATTACCCAGGCAGGACACTCACCTCCATCTTTGCCTGTTGATTTACTGGCATGAGAAGCTCCAAGTGGCCAGGTGATAGGCTCAACGTTTAGTTTAATGGGGCTATATTACTGGGTCTCATGGTGGAAGAATTCCTCCCTTGGGAACAAAGATGACTAAACTAGCAGAACCACAAATCCTGAGGTCCCTAAAGTTTCTGACAACTACTCAACTTTGCCTCTGAAGTGTGAAAGCAGCCACAGACAATGGCGTGGCTGTATTATCATTAATACAGTAAAAACTTACATAAACAGAAAGCTGAATGTGGCCTGTGGTTCATAGTTTACCAATCCCTGATGTATATATGACTTCCCAGGTGGCTCAGTATAAAGAATTCGCCTGCCAAGCAGGTGACTGGGTTCAATCCCTAAGTCAAGAAGATCCTCTGGAGAAGCGAACGGTTACCCACTTCCGTATTCTTGCCTGGAGAATTCCATGTGCAGAGGACCCTCGTGGGCTATAAGGGGTTCTTGCCTAGAGAATCCCAGGGACAGGGGAGCCTGGTGGGCTTCCGTCTATGGGGTCACACAGAGTCGGACACGACTGAAGTGACTTAGCAGCAGCAGCAGAGGTTGGACCTGACTATCACATAATGTGATATATACATGAGATAAATATATATCCCTGCTTATTTTTGACAGATAGATACAGATAGAGTTAGGAATAGAGATAGACATGATAGAGATAGAAATACATTTCTAGTAACTAGGAGAGTCTATTTTGATGCTGTGACTGTTTTATCTCTCACCATGAACCAATAACCCTTAAAAACCCTGTGCTAGTATTTTTCTTAATAATGGTGGTGTGTGTACATGTCTCTTTGTGTATGAATGTTAATTTAAAGTCTTCTGTGATAACTAAACTCATCCTGCTACTTAAGATCGTAAGATCGATTCAAATCCCATATCCATTTTAATGAAATATTCAAGGGGTTCCCCAAGGTTTCTGGGAATATCAAGCCTATTCTTTAGTCACAGTCATCTTTACTCTCAAACTCCTGCTTCCACTAAATTACAGAAAATAATTTATTGCCACTGCTCCACACCCTGTTAACTTAGTGAACTCAGAGTTTTCTTTCTTTTCTTCTTCTTTTTAAAAAAAATTTTTATTTTGTGTTGGGGTATAGCTGATTAACAAATAATGTTGTGATAATTTCAGGTGAATGGCAAAGGGACTCAGCCATACATATACTTGTATCCGTTCTCCCCCAAACTTCCCTCCCATCCAGGCTGTCACATGACACCAAGCAGAGTTCTCTTTGCTATACAGTAGGTCCTTGTTGGTTATCCATTTTAAATATAGCAGTGTGTACCTGTCTATTCCAAACTCTCTAACAACCCCTTCCCTCCATTCTTTCCCTCAGCAACCGTAAGTTCATTCTCTAAGTCTGTGAGTCTCTTTCTGTTTTGTGAGTGTCATATTGAGTGAAGTAAGTCAGACAGAGAAGGAGAAATATTGCATGACATTCCTTATAAGTGGAATCTATAAATAAACAATACAAAGGGACTTACAAAACAGAAGAGTTTTCCTTCTTTTCGACACACACGCACAAATATACACACACTTTACTGAAGGCCTTTTTCTGGCTAACTGACTTTACTGATGTTCTGGACAGATGACTTAGGTTAACCTAGGCTGCAAATTAATAATTTGAAATTGAACATTAAACACTATTTATAGTGTTTTACACAAAAAAGTGTCCTGGCTCAGAATTTTAATCAGCTCATTTTCACACCATCCTATTCTGACACATTTTATTTATTTTTTTTTTGTATATTTTGTTTTACATTAACTCAGTTCTGACACATTTTCCCAATTTCCCACTGCCCTTTGTGGCTTCTCAAGGCATTTTCCTAAACACTGCTGCTGCTGCTGCTAAGTCGCTTCAGTCGTGTCCGACTCTGTGTGACCCCACAGACAGCAGCCCAACAGGCTCCCCCGTCCCTGGGATTCTCCAGGCATAGACCCACCTAAAAAGAACTCCAGTGTCAGCTGTTCAGATCAACTCATTTTAAAACATTTCACTTGCACTAGACTAAATCGGTGCTCAGCACAATCTTTATATAATTTTATTTTGTGATTCATTTAGGGTATTGAGTAATAATTAAGAAAACATTAAGTACGCTTCAACATGTATTGCAAAAACATGGCATCTCTGAAAATAAGTGATCTGTCCATGAAAAATAACAAGACATTCTAATAGGGTGATTCACTTGGCCGCATTTCATAGTACTTCATGTTATTTTGTGTAACAGAAGAAATAATGAAAATTAGAAGGTTTAAATGAACTATATTGATGTTTTTGTTGTTTTGTTTAATGATAGTGGCAACTGGATTTTACTAACCATTCATAAAATTCCATGGGCCAAAATAATATGATTTATTCTCAATGATCAGATCTCAGTCAAATACCTATACGGACACTTGTGTGATTAAAAGTATCTTTTCAAAGAAAGCCATCCCTTGTCACATTGTTCACAGTCTTAGGATACAATTCAGGAGGGCTTCCTGTCTGAGAGAGAAGGTGGAGAGGACTCCTTATTTCTTGGAGCAGAGCTATAACCTCAGCTTTTCTCAGTATGGTTGTCAATGAGTTACGTCACGTATCTGCAGTTAAGGCACATTGTAGGCACTTATGAACAAGAGATCAGTTTTCAGACATGAGTTCAGAGATGGGGTATGAACTCAGGTTTGAGTCACAGAGAGCATGGATGAGATATTTTTGACAAAGGGAATAGTGAGAGAAGAGCAAATGGTCAAGGAGAGTTACTGATCAGTCCTAAGGTTTACTGGGACTTCCCTGATGGCTCAGACAGTAAAGAACCTGCCTGCAATGAAGGAGACCTGGATTGGATCTTTGGGACAGGAAGATACTCTGAAAAAGGGAATGGATACCCACTCCAGTATTTTTGCCTGGAGAATTCCATGGACAAAGGAGCTGATGGGCTACAGTCCATGGGGTCACAAAGAGTCGGACACAGCTGAGTGACTAACATTTTCACTACTGAGTCTTCCCTGGTGGTGCTAATGGTAAAGAATATGTCTGCCAATGCAGGAAACGTAAGAGATGCAGGTTCGATTCCCGGGTTGGGAAGATCTCCTGGAAGAGGGCATTGGCAACCCACCCCAGTATTCTTGCCCAGAGAATCCCATGGACAGAGGAGCCTGGTGGGCTACAGTCCATAAAGTCGAAAGAGTCAGACATGGCTGAGCAACTGAGCACGCGTACAAGGTATACTGAGTGCGCTTGACTCTGGGTCTTTTGCTAAAAGCTTAATGTCTAAAACTTCTTAGGTTGAGGCTCTCAGAGTGAACTTTGATTTTGCCTAATGTTTAGTTGACTACTTGCTGTGCTTTACTAGATTTGATAATTCAGGCTTAAAAAAAAATCCTCCACACAGGATTAGTGGGATTAATAGTCAAACTCTGTCTTTAGGTTTATTTACAGAACCCCAAGGATGTGGCAATGGTGAGAATACAAGATGAGGAATCCTATTCTCTGAAAGTAGTTTGCCCTTATTTTTAGGACTGATATGCTTTTCTTAACCTTCCTTTGACATCTGCTGTGAAGATCTGTGATTCTGTACAATGATTCTATATTCATGGCTGTTATCTATCTTTTTAGGAAGCTATATGATTATATTACAAGTCTTAAATTGTGTAAATTGTGATTTTTCTCTTTTCTATTTCTCATTCCAAAAAATGAATTTTGTGAGTGATTTTAGATGATGTTATATCCATGGTAGTAAAGAGGTTGATGAATCAAAACATTAATGTTTTCCTTTCATAGAGAAAATTAGAGAATAAAGTTAGCGGGCCTCTTAAATGCTTGAATGATCTAGGCATGTTCCTATATCATCGTGGCACTCTGGGATATCCAGATGGTTGCTTTAGATTATGCTAAAAAGAATTTTACTTTACTGTTCTTGCTTTGTCACATTGCAACAATCTGAATATGCTAGTTAGATAATGGGCAAACAATTTAAGGAAATGAGATACATTTCTCCTGATCATGACTTTTATGATGAAAAATATTAAAATTTATCCTTGCACAGATACTTGAATTTGGGAACTGTATCAATGACCTGTCTCAGTGGATAAGCACAGACAGAGAAATATGGAAAACTGAACATAGTTATAGTTAAGTGTTAGTCACTCAGTCATGTCCAACTCTTTGTGATCCCATAGACTCTAGCCTGCCAGGCTTCACTGTCCATGGGATTTCTCAGGCAAGCATACTGTAGTGGGTTACCACTCCCTTCTCCAGCGGATCTTCTCAACCCAGTGATCGAACCCAGGTTTCCTGCATTGCAGGCAGATTCTTTACCTTCTGAGCCACCAGGGAAGCCCAGTTATAGTATGCATGAGTGCTCAGTCACTACAATCCTGTCCAACTCTTTGCAACCACATGGACTGTAGCCCTCCAGGTTCCTCTATCCATGGGATTCTCCAGGCAAGAATACTGGAGTGGTTTGCCATGCCCTCCTCCATGGAAAGGCATGAACCACTGGGGAAGTCCCAGTTATAGTATATCTTTGTATTAATATTCAAAACTACTAGGAACTTCTCTAGTGGTCTTGTTGCTAAGACTTCCCCCTCCAATGCAGGGGCTGTGCATTCGATCTCTGGTTGGGGAGCTAAGATCCCATGTGACTCATGTCCAAAACCCAAAACATAAAATAGAAGCAATATTGTAGCAAATTCAATAAAGACTTTCAAAATGGTCCATTAAAAAAAAGAAACTTAAAAATAAGAAAGTTACTAAACTGTGCTGCTGTGTTGAGTGTTTTCTCATTGTTGTGCAATAGAAGTTTGCTTTTGCTTTTAAGGACTGAGAAAACATTAGTCCATTTCCATGCACCTTCTCATGGTTACAAGCTGAATTCTTAATTTGAGTGTGGCATTTTAGAATTTTTGTGGTCCAGAGGAAAAATAATGTATATTAAACACATATCAGGTATCTAGGACATTCTTGGTTGCTTTATCCTTAACAAGTGGAAAAGATCATCATTCCCTACTTCGTGCATCAATAAACTGAGAATAGAAATTGTACAAAGTTTTGTTGGTGCATGTTTCTATATTTGATCTGGATTGGATATGCATTTCAGATATCCAATTTCTGGAAAAAATGATCTTCTCTCTAGAGAACTTAGGACAACTAGAATATGGTAATTGAGGAAAATGTTCTAAAATAACAGTATGTCATTTAAATACGTATTTTCCAGCAATGAAACTATTTTTCATTGCACTTTGGCTTGAGTATTAAGATTAGTAAACAATGATATCTTCAGATGAGTGCTAAGAAGAATCAATGCACAGACCACTTGATTTAAAGGTACTAATTTTCTCCCTCAGAAATTATGATGAAAGAACAGATAAACTTTCTTTCATGATATGACTGCCTTTAAGAGAAGTAATCAGGACTAATGTGATTTTTTTAGTGATATTTACTCTTCCTATTTAAGTTAATTGTGCCCCTAGCATGGATTTAAAAGCTTTTCTTAGTAGAAGATAAACAACAGAAACTATCCAGAAATTTTCTTTCTGGATAATTTGGAAACAAAATCAATCTTTTATACAGTATTTTCCCAACCTGGTTGCTTTGGTTTCCTTTTTATATCTCATGAATTAAAAAAAAAAGAAAACTTCTAGTTAATGATCTCTTGTCTTTTGAGAAAATGGCTGTAATGAATTTGCTTCACTCAGCATCTGACTTGACTCACATAAACGATTCTAGACACAGAAGAAAATAAAAACTCTCAACAGCCATGGTGGTAAACTTAAGGGCATCTGGAAACATGTTCTACAAAACGCCAGGATGATGGAGGGGAGAAGCCAAGACATTCAGTGATGAGAAGTAAGCCATTCTGTCTCCATCCTCTGCCATTTTCTTCCAGTTTCAGAACTTAAACACTTTAATAAAATAGAAAAATTGACAGCCATGCTTCTACTTCTTAGATGCTACTTTGTGATGTTAACATCTACAACCCAACTCAAATTTTCTACATCTAATTAGAAACCCCAAAACTTTTGTAATATTAGTGGGATAGCACCAGGGCCCACATATAATTGAGACAGATAGTGGCAGCTTACTATCTTAAGCAAGATGTAATATGCACAAATAAATCATTAGAAAGAAAGATGGGGTCAGGAAGCCATCCAGTCATGGTACACAGAGAGCGTTCTACAAGTCCACGTACAGCATTCATTCCAAACATTAAAAACCCAATTATGTAAAATAACTGTAATTATGTAAAAATTATGTAAAATAAAATTATGTAAAGTAAAATTATGTAAAATAAAAATAAAATTAAATTAAAAAAAATAAAATAAAAATAAAAACCCAGGTGGTGAATATAGAAAGGGCTCATCTCATTCTTACAGGACCCACATAGATAAAAAACATTTTAACTAATGAAAGAGTATATGAATTCAGTAAATGCTTCTGAAACATTGTTCTGGATTAAATCCCAAAGAAAGATTAGGACTTGCATCCAGGTTGGCTCACAATCAACACAAACCTATTCCTTGGTCCTTGTAATGTAGTAATCACTGTGTCTGGGGAGAGTTCTCCTTATTTAGAAATGAGCTTCCCTGGTGGTTCAAATGGTAAAGAATCTGCCTGCAATGTGGGAGACCTGGGTTTGATCCCCTGGAGTAGGAAATGGCAACCCACTCCAGTATTCTTGCTTGGGAAATCTCATGGACAGAGGAGCTTGGCGGGCTACAGTCCATGGGGTCACAAAGAGGCAGACAAGACTGACCGCACACACACACACACATTTTTAAAGAGGGAAATGAAAATGTATGATAGATTAAAATACATGATAAAGCAACAGCAAAGAAGTCTGTGAAATTTCAGGGAATGAGAAGACTTCAAAAGTTATTTAAAGAAATATAATGATGAGTATGTTAATTCTCCTCAGGACACAAGGTGTTTCCATGTTAATTACGAATTGCAGAAGCCCACAAAGAAAGAGCAGGTTGGCATGAAGGTGAATACTACTACTACTACTATTACTACATCGCTTCAGTCGTGTCCGACTCTGTGCGACCCCACAGACGGCAGCCCACCAGGCTCCCCTGTCCCTGGGATTCTCCAGACAAGAACACTGAAGTGGGTTGCCATTTCCTTCTCCAATGCATGGAAGTGAAAAGTGAAAGTGAAGTCACTCTTAGCGACCCCATGGACTGCAGCCTACCAGGCTCCTCCGTCCATGGGATTTTCCAGGCGAGAGTACTGGAGTGGGTTGCCATTGCCTTCTCCGATGAAGGTGAATAGATATGATAAAAAGGAAATGGGTGAGGAAAATAAAGACTTTATGTATTCCTTAAAGGAAAAAAGCCAAACTGGAAGGAGACTACAGCATTCCAGGTAAAGTCTATGATAATAAATTCACACCTTTAAATATCCTGTGAATGAAAAGAAATTAACACCTTGAATATGCATTCAAATTAAAAAAAAAAAAAACAGAATGGTAAAGAGAAAAATCCTACAAGTATCAAGACTGAATAACCAAGTTGCTTACAAGAATAAAAGAATATTCATACCCAGTTCAGTTCAGTTCAGTTCAGTCACTCAGTCATGTCTGACTCTTTGCAACCCCATGGACTGCAGCACGCCAGGCCTCCCTGTCCGTCACCAACTCCTAGAGTTTACTCAAACGCATGTCCATTGAGTTGTTGCTGCCACCCAACCATCTCATCCTGTGTTGTCTCCTTCTCCTCCCACCTTCAATCTTTCCCAGCATCAGGGTCTTTTCAGATGAGTCAGCTCTTCACATCAGGTGGCCAGAGTATTGGAATTTCAGCTTCAACATCAGTCCTTCCAATGAATATTCAGGGCTGATTGCCTTTAGGATGGACATGTTGGATCTCCTTGCAGTTCAAGGGACTCTCAAGAGTATACTCCAAAAGCATCAATTCTTCTGTGGTCAGTTTTTTTTGTACTCCAACTCTCACATCCATATATGACTACTGGAAAAACCACAGCTTTGACCAGATGGACCTTTTTTGGCTAGTAATGTCTCTGCTTTTTAATATGCCATCTAATTTGGTCACAACTTTTCTTCCAAGAAGAAAGTGCCTTTTAATTTCATGGCTGCAGTCACCATCTGCAGTGATTTTGGAGGCCCCCAAAATAAAGTCTCTCACTGTTTCCACTGTTTCCCACCTATTTGCCATGAAGTAATGGGACCAGATGCCACGATCTTAGTTTTCTGAATGTTAAGCTTTAAAGCAACTTTTTCACTCTCCTCTTTCACCTTCAACAGAGGCTCGTTTTTCTTTGCTTTCTGCCATAGGGTGGTGTCATCTGCATATCTGAAGTTATTGATATTTCTTCCGGCAATCTTGATTCCAGCTTGTGCTTCTTCATCCAGCCCAGAGATTCTCATGATGCTATGACATGATATTCATACTAGTCTCAGCATTTACCTTTGGAATATTTTTTTCACGTACTCATTGGCAATTTGCTTTTCTTCTTTTGTGAATCACTGCTGCTGCAACTGCTGCTAAGTCACTTCAGTCGTGTCCGACTCTGTGCGACCCCATAGATGGCAGCCCACCAGGCTCCCCCATCCCTGGGATTCTCCAGGCAAGAACACTGGAGTGGGTTGCCATTTCCTTCTCCAATAGTTAACATTATTTGGGCTTCCCTGGTGGCTCAGTGGGAAACAATTTGCCTGCCAATGCAGGAGACCTGGGTTCAATTCCTGGCCCAAGAAGATCCTCTGAAGAAAGAAATGGCAACCCACTCCAGTATTCTTGCCTGAAAAACCCCATGGACAAGGAAGCCTAGAGGGCTACAGTCCCTGGGGACACAGAGAGTCAGACATGACTTAGTGACTGAACAACAACAACAGTTAATATTATTTACTATTTTTAAAACTAAGATTTCAGTTTCATAACTGATCTTAAATGTTGGTTCTTATTTTAAAACTCAAACAATATAGAGGTATAAAGAAAAAAAATAAGTCTCTTGAATCTCTCAATATTCACCATAACTCCTCTGAGCAGAGATAGCCACTCTCAACTAATGTTGAGATGGTTGGATGGTATCACCAACTCAATGGATATGAATCTGAGCAAACTCTGGGAAGTAGTGAAGGTCAGGGAAGCCTGGTGTGCTGCAGTTCACGAGGTCCCAGAGAGTTGGACACAACTTAGTGAATGAACTACAATGTTTTAGAAAATATTGCGGAGGAAGGCTAAATTAACACTTTAATGTTTGGAGTTAGGAGGCCTGAGAATGACAAGGCTGGATCTGCATGAGAATCACTGTGATGAAACAGGGTGGATTTTGAAAGAAAATAAGAAGAGACTATTTTGTCTCCTTGAATGAAATGTAAAGAAATGGAAGGTATTTAGTTAGATAAATAGCGCTTTTGTAATCTACTTGACCTGAAGTTAAAGCGGGTTTGAAGTTTTCTAGGTTATGTGGCTTTGTGGTAGCCAGAGTTCAGATGTGACAAAGGAAGTCCAAGAGATAGCTACATAGTTGGCCAGCTCAGAAAGTAAACTAAAAGCCAAAAATAAGCAGAATATGCAAATCCTTAGGATAGTTTTAATGCAAGTTATTTCTCAATACTTTTTAAGACCAGGTTTTAAACATATCTGTTTATGGATACAGCATATGATTAAATGGGATTTTTTATGGTTAAAATTAAATGAGCAGTAAAAAATTTTATAGAGTAACTCTCAGGATTAAATCTCTATAATTTTACTCATCTCTAACCATAAGGAGGGAGAGTAGATATAAACTTTCCAGTAGACCTAAACTTTCTAGTTAAGAGATATATTGCAAAAAGATTAAAAGGCAGATTGACTTGCAGAAATGCATTTAAATTGTTCAGTGAGCATATGGAAAGTTATTTGCATTGGTTAATGGAACAAAAAATTAAGTTCTTTCTTTTTCATCTCACTGGTATTTAAAAGCAAATAAAACCAATCTGATTGCATTAAAATTCTGAAAGTTGGGTTTGGCAGAAATACCTCAAAGAGGAACGAGAAGATATCCCCCCACATCTCTGCCTGAATTCCAAAGACATGTGAAGATAAAGGACTGGCAGATGGAGGTCAAAACATAGTAATTTTTATTAATAAAGCTTGTGGGGGAAATATGTAGTGGCATAACAGATTCAAATGGTCTCCAATTATTGAAGTCCAACATTCAAAATTTTTACTGAGGATTGTGATGATATAATCTATGATATGAGAAACAGAGTTAATACATCTTGAGGTCAACTCACAGCTAAGAAGAAAAAGTGAAAGCAGAGCGTCTTTGTTTCCATTTTAAAATGATATGAATTTTTTCTATATCCCAGCAGTTGCATACGAGATGTCTCACACCGAAGTGTCTTTCCTGTTATCCATGCTAGGCATGGTTATATGTCTTTCCTGTTATCCATGCTAGGCATGTTATACATTGCCCCCAAATTAAGTGGCTAAAAATAAAATGTTTTATTATATTTTATGATTCTGTGGGTCAGAAATCCAGACAGGGTTCAGCTGTAAATTCTTCTGTTCCATGTGGTATTGATTGCGGTCATTTGGGGACATCGGCTGATGGGCTGACTGAGAAATACAAAAGGGATTCATTTGCCTCAGCAGAGACTGCTGGAAAGTTAGCTTCAACTGTTTTCTTCTCCCTGTCCACATAGTCTCAGGACTTCCCCACTTGTTTCCACCAGCTGAACTTCTTACATGGAGACTCAAGACTCTAAACGTGAGTATTTAAGATTCAGGAAATAGAAATATTAGTCTCTTAAGAATTGATGCTTTTGAACTGTGGTGTTGGAGAAGACTCAAGAGTCCCTTGGACTGCAAGGAGATCCAACCAGTCCATTCTAAAGGAAATCGGTCCTGGGATTTCTTTGGAGGGAATGATGCTGAAGCTGAAACTCCAGTACTTTGGCCACTTCATATGAATAGTTGACTCATTGAAAAGACTCTGATGCTGGGAGGGATTGGGGGCAGGAGGAGAAGGGGACGACAGAGGATGAGATGGCTGGATGGCATCACTGACTCGATGGACGTGAGTCTGAGTGAACTCCGGGAGTTGGTGATGGACAGGGAGGCCTGGCGTGCTGCGATTCATGGGGTCGCAAAGAGTCGGACATGACTGAGTGAATGAACTGACTGACTGACTGAAGACTTGGCCCCAGAATCTGGCACCTCATCATTTTCATCACATCCTATTTTCAAAGCAGTCAAAGGGCCCTCAGATTCAAACAGCAGGGCTGGGGGTGGGAAATGGGCACAGACACTCCATAAGTCCATGAGAGGACTGCCAAGGAATTTATGTCATTTTTACTGTGTTATAGTTTGCCTGTCCTCTGACTTCCCAGAAGATACATTCAGCCCCTCCCACGACGCCTGCGTTTTCCTCGCACCACAGCACCACACTCAGGCCAGGTACCAGGTGTGAATGAGGCGCCTTCACTTTTGGGGCTTGATTTCTATCTGATAAGCTATGAACTAAAGACACAAGTTTTTCCACTACCACACAGTGCTGAGACAAAATAAGAGTGGTAGAAAATCCAGTTTGAATAAGGAGGGAATTAGAGGCAGAGTGTTTCTTAAAATCTAGAAAGTATGAAAATGTTAGTTGCTCAGTCGTGTCTGACTCTTTATGAGCCCATGGACTATAGTCCGCCAGGCTTCTCTGTCCATGGGATTCTCTGGGATTCTCCAGGCAAGAATACTGGAGTGGGTTGTCATTCCCTTTTCCAGGGGATCTTCCTGACCCAGGGATTGAACCCAGGTCTCCTGCATTGCAGGCAGATTTTTTATCATCTGAGCTACTGGGGAAGCCCATTGAAATCAGGGATTGGGGAAAATTTTATTCCCTTGGAATGATTCCCCTCTACTCTTGGCATTGCTTTCTAGCTCTTAATTCTGCTTTTTAGGTCCTTCTTTATATTTACTGATGGATTTTTTTTTTTTTTTGCAACAAAGTGACCTCAGTAGCGTGCTTCCTGCCCACAGTAGGTTGGAGAGGTCCAAAGACTTCTTTGTATTTTGTACTTTTAAATCCATTCCATTAGCATAAACTATTCACAATTTTCCTTTTATCTTTTTCTTTCTTTCTTTCTTTTTTAACCAGATAGGCCCTTTCTCCCTAGGGCTAAGAGTACTGATGCTAAGGGGAAGCATCTATAGGATCCTTTAGAGCCTTAGGAGTCAAGATCTTACATTTGTTGAGGTCTCAACAAGGGGATATGTAGCAGCCACACATTTACAATCTTTATTGTGAGTTTCTTTTAGGTGCATTGGATTTTATATTTGTTAAGGCTATTTCTTTCTTTGAGAGTTTTTGGGGAATGATTAGGTATGAAAAACAGCTTTCAAGCCCAACAATCCCTGGATCCTTTGTATTTTCTCTAAATTCTTAAAGGCTAAGTGAAAATGATACAATTCTTTCTTTTGTTTCTCTTTCATTTCCCACCTTTTTTTTTTTTTTTTTTTTGCATTTTTCATTTAATCATAGGAAGAAGCCTGTAGGAATTTTCCACATTCTGTCTATAAATTTCTTCAACAAGTTCATTAAATACTTTATTTATTTTCTACGTTATGACTAAGAGATATGTTACCAAACTTTCCAATAACAATTTTCTCATTGTTTTTCAAATTTTCACTGTCTTCTGTGGTCTCATCAACTCTTATCAGACCCTTCCAGCTTCTGCCTTCTATCTTCTTCCTGCCATGCTGTACCCAAACCAATGTCAACTGATTTAGGTTTTTGTTATGACAGCACCTTGATTCCAGGCACCAAATTTTGTAGGATGCAACCCAGGAAGAAGTACTGTGAGTGATAAGGGATGGGGCTTTATGTTAAGGATTAAACCTTGCACAGTCGTGGAACCTGGCGCACAACTCTTGGAAGAGTGTTATCTCTGCATCCAGTAGCCAGCCTGAAGTTGCGATAGGCCATTATAGTCAGAAGCAGAGAAAAGAAAAGTGGGTGTGAAAGTGGGTGATCAAGGACAAACTGGAACCATGTCTGTTTCCCAGAATCTCCAATGAGGGTGATGTGGGTGACTGCAGAAGCAGCTGATTCCTTCACACAGAACCATGCACATGCCTGCCCCAGGACTCACAGAAACTGAACAAGGAGACCCCAGGGATAAGGCAGGGCTGCGGGCTTGAACGTTGCCCTGTACAGGAGCCTGCAGACCAGTCACCATGTGGCAGTGAGCTGCAACAGCTTCTGACGTCCTTCATGCACCTGCAAAGCCTAGTTGTTGCTGCTTCCATGTTTCCTTCGAAATATGATCTTCACTATGCCTACTCTGACCTGAAATTACAGAGATAAGAATTCTGGGAAATGTAGTTCCAGTTCAGCTAAATTGATACTCTGCAAATTCACTGAAAATGGAAATAAGTCCTTTGAGGTGAGTCCATTTTCTCAAGTCTCTGAGGTACCTCAACTTTTAAAGAGTTCAAGGGTTAATAGGAAACTTATAAATATCCCAACCCTCAGCAAATTTAGAAAAAAAAAAGCCATTTCCTAGCCATCAGGGCTATTATTCTGGAACTCGGTATTTAGCATTGCCAAAGTCTGTTGCAAGAGACTTAGTTGTAAATGAGTACAGTGATCGGTGGATGCAATGATGGATAAGATATTCTGGTTTCAGCTCTGACCGAATACTAGTGCTATCCATTTAATACCAGATAGTCAATGCTCATGGTATAGATACATAAATTGTAAAGTTCAACTCATCCCTGTAGGAGGATTATTTTGATACAAGTATTTACCATATTTCTGGGAAAAATCCGCAAAGATATACTTGTTTTTTTCTTCTGAAGTGGCAATCAAAACATTGTTAATGTCTTAGAAAAGTGTAGATATTCGCAAATTTGGAAGCTTTTCTCTGAAATCTGGAAAATCCTCTTCGTTTTCACTTCCTGACTCTTCACTGCTGTGTTAAAGCAGAGTTTGTCAGGTAACGTGGGCTCCACCTGTGGGAAGGTATTTTTAGCCCTGTTGTTTTCACCTTTCAGCCGTAGACCTGCTTAGACCCACAAAATCTTCCTGCTTTCACATTTGTTTCAGCTGGAGAAAGTGTCCTCCGTAGGTTTCCCCGCTGAAGCTGCTGTTGATGTTTCTGGTGTCCATGTAACTAACTGCCCAGAAAGAATAGATAACTCTGTCAGCATCTCCTCCACTTCTGAATTCCATAACATTCATGTACATGTTCATTTAAGACAGTTAATGTTTGCATGCCCACCTGTAATAGCTCTACCAGCCTGATTATTTCCAATAACACCAATGCTTCCTGCTCTTAAACTGGAGGTCAGGTTACATGAATTCCAGATTAGACTCTTCCTGGTTTCTGGATGCTAAAGGGCCATATCACTGAAAGTCTCTCCATAAGGAAGTTCAGTTCAGTTCAGTCGCTCAGTCGTGTCCGACTCTTTGCGACCCAATGAATCGCAACACGCCAGGCCCCCCTGTCCATCACCACCTCCCAGAGTTCACTCAGACTCAAGTCCATCGAGTCAGTGATGCCATCCAGCTATTTCATCCTCTGTCGTCCCCTTCTCCTCCTGCACCCAATCCCTCCCAGCATCAGAGTCTTTTCCATTGAGTCAACTCTTCTCATGAGGTGGCCAAAGTACTGGAGTTTCAGCTTTAGCATCATTCCTTCCAAAGAAATCCCGGGGCTGATCTCCTTCAGAATGGACTGGTTGGATCTCCTAGCAGACCAAAGGACTCTCAAGAGTCTTCTCCAACACCACAGTTCAAAAGCATCAATTCTTCGATGCTCAGCCTTCTTCACAGTCCAACTCTCACATCCATACGTGACCACAGGAAAAACCATAGCCTTGACTAGACGAAACTTTGTTGGCAAAGTAATGTCTCTGCTTTTGAATGTGCTATCTAGGTTGGTCATAACTTTCCTTCCAAGGAGTAAGCGTCTTTTAATTTCATGGCTGCAGTCACCATCTACAGTGATTTTGGAGCCCAAAAAAATAAAGTCTGACACTGTTTCCACTGTTTCTCTATTTCCCATGAAGTGGTGGGACCGGATGCCATGATCTTCATTTTCTGAATGTTGAGATTTAAGCCAACTTTTTCACTCTCCACTTTCACTTTCATCAAGAGGCTTTTTAGCTCCTCTTCACTTTCTGCCATAAGGGTGGTGTCATCTGCATATCTGAGGTTATTGATATTTCTCCCGGCAATCTTGATTCCAGCTTGTGCTTCTTCCAGTCCAGGCTTCAGCAATACGTGAACCGTGAACTTCCATAAGGAAACACTTGTCTAAAATAGATATAACATAGATATATGCAGGCACTAGGGGATGTTTAGTCCTTTTAAGGTGTTACGTGCAAATATCACTGGAAAAAAAGTCAACGCATTTTTATAACTAGCAAATAATTTGAAGGAAAATAACTTTCATGTTACAATAGCTACCAATTGAACAAATAAGACAAGAGTCAAAAGAAAAAAGAGAGCAATAGTAGAGTGTTCACTTTCCCTTACTATTTATTTCTAATGACACATTCATATAAATGTTCAAAAACTTTTATTTTATTTTATCCTTTACACCCTGATTAGAGACTACTTAAAACTGGAATGATTGATAAAATATAAATTACACTGACACAAGAGGACAGGGTTCTCATATATATTTTTGAAATAAATTGCCAGGACTTCAAAAATTCTAGATATTTTTGACACATTAGAAAAGAAGTAAAAAGTATCCTAAGCAAAATTAGCCCTTCAAGGTGATTTTTTTGCCAGGTTCTTTATTTAATTATTGGCAAGTAGTTCTTGAATTTAAACTATTTACATCAATAAAATAAAATAAGCAGAAAAACAAATTTAACTGAAATAAAATTGTGCTAATTTAAATGTTTTACAGAGATGCAAGAAATAGCATCATATATTCTTATGTTCTTTGTTGTATATTAAAACAATGCAGTATTTTTGTAAAGCCAGATACTTCAGTGGAGTGTAATAAAAAGCATGAAAACACAAATAAGTAAGAATTTATTATATAAGAGAAATCATTTTAATTAACCATTTGAAGAATAAATAAGGTTAGATCTTTAACTTACACCATGCAATAATATTAGTTCTATATCGATTATATATTTGAATGCTTAATATGAAATAACATGCCAGAGGGAAAGCTGGAAAAATTCATATAGTTTTATGATGAAAAGGCCTTCTGAAGAATGCCACCCAAAAGAGGCACCACAAAGGAGAAAATGACAGTCTTGAGTACAAATTGCAAGCTTTTTATTTCAAAGATCCCCAAGCAAAACTTGACAAGTAGGGAAAGTACATTTGCAGCAACTATGTATGCAATGGTTTGTATTTCTTTAATATAAGGACTTAAAAATGATTAACAAATTGTGAGTCCCCAAGGAAAAAGAATGGACAAAGAACTTAACTTACATAGAGCAGGAAATGATGAATAATTAAAGTAAAACACTCACCCTCTTTTCCCTGGCATGCTGCAGTCCATGGGGTCACAAAGAGTAGGACACAACTTAGCCACTGAACAACAAAAACAACAACAAAATCACATACTTGGCTTATTACATTAGTGATTGGCAATCTTAAAAGAAATTAAATATCTAGGAGGCTAAGATTGTTGGGAAATGAGCTATCTAGCTATCTTATATTGTTATGGATGAAGGCTTGGTTCCCTTAGAGTTCATATGTTGAAACCTTATCCCCAGTGTCATGGTATTAGGACATGGGACCTTTGGGAAGTAATTAGGACAAGATGGGGTCATGCCAGTGTGATCACATGAACCACAGCCTTGTCTAACTCAACAAAACTATGCCATGCAGGGCCACCCAAAATAGATGGGTCATGGTGGAGAGTTCTGACAAAACATGGTCCAGTGGAGAAGGGAAAGGCAAACTAGTATTCTGGCCTTGAGAAACCATGAAAGCATGAAAAGGAAAAAATATAGGACACTGAAAGATGCTGTCTAGGTGCCCAATATTCTACTGGAGATCAGTGGAGAAATAACTCCAGAAAGAATGAAGGGATGGAGCCAAAGCAAAAACAACACCCAGCTGTGGATGTGACTGGTGATAGAAGCAAAGTCCAGTGCTGTAAACAGCAATATTGTATAGGAACCTGGAATTTTAGGCCTATGAATCAAGGCAAATTGGAAGTGGTCCAACAGGGGATGGCAAGAGTGAACGTCAACATCTTAGGAATCAGCCAACTAAAATGGACTGGAATGGGTGGAATTTAACCCAGATGACCATTATATCTACTACTGTGGGCAAGAATCCCTTAGAAGAAATGGAGTGGCCATCATAGTCAACAAAAGAGTCTGAAATGCAGTACTTGGCTGCAACCTTAAAAACAACAGAATGATCTCTGTTCATTTCCAAGCCAAACCGTTCAATATTATGGTAATCCAAGTCTATGCTCGACCCATAATGCTTAAGAAGCTGAAGTTGAATGGTTCTATGAATTGAAGATCTACAAGATATTCATAGAACTAACACCCAAAAAAGATGTCCTTTTCTTATAGGTGACTGGAATGCAAAAGTAAGAAGTCAAGGAATACCTGGAATAACAGGCAAATTTGGTCTTGGAGTGCAGAATGAAGCAGGGCAATGGCTAATAGAATTTTGCCAAGAGAATGCACTGGTCATAGAAAACACCCTTTTCCAAAAACACAAGAGAAGACTCTACACATGGACATCACCAGGTGGCAAACACTGAAATCAGATTGATTATATTCTTTGCAGTCAAAGATGGGGAAGCTCTACACAGTCAGCAAAAACAAGACCAGGAGCTGTCTATGGTCAGATCATGAACTCCTTATAGCCAAATTCATACTTAAATTGAAGAAAGTAGGGAAAACCACTAGACCATTCAGACATGACCTAAATCAAATCCCTTACAATTATACAACGGAAGTGAGAAATAGACTCAAGGGATTCAATCTGACAAAGTGCCTGAAAAACTATGGATGGAGGTTCATGACGTTGTAGAGGAGACAGGGATCAAGACCATAACCAAGAAGAAGAAATGCAAAAAGGCAAAATGGTTGACTGAGGAGTCCTGACAAATAGCTGTGAAAGGAAGAAAGAAAAAGTCAAAGGAGAAAAGGAAAGCTATACCCATTTGAATGCAGAGTTCCAAAGAATAGCAAGGAGAGATAAGAAAGCCTTCCTCAGTGATCAGTGCAAAGAAATAGAGGAAAGCAACAGAATGGGAAAGACTAGAGATATTTTCAAGAAAATTAGAGATAGCAAGGGAACATTTCATGCAAAGATGTGCTCAATAAATGACAGAAATGGTATGGAACTAACAGAAGTGGAAGGTATTAAGAAGAGGTGGCAAGAATACACAGAAGAACTATTCAAAAAAGATCTTCATGACCCAGATAATCACGATGGTGTGATCACTCACCTAGAGCCAGACATCCCAGAAAGTGAAGTCAAGTGGGCCTTAGGAAACATCACTATGAACAAAGCTAGTGGAGCTGATGAAATTCCAGTTGAGCTATTCCAAATCCTAAAAGATGATGCTATGAAAGTGCTGCTCTCAATATGCCAGCAAATTTGGAAAACTTAACAATGGCCACAGGACTGGAAAAGGTCAGTTTTCATTCCAATCCCTAAGAAAGGCAATGCCAAAGAATGCTCAAACTACTGCACAATTGCACTCATTTAACAAGCTAATAAAGTAATGCTCAAAATTCTCAAAGCCTGGCTTCAACATTATGTGAACCATGAACTTCCAGATGTCCAAGCTGGTTTTAGAAAAGGCAGAGGAACCAAAGATCAAATTGCCAACATCCATTGGATCATCAAAAAAGCAAGAGAGTTCCAGAAAAACATCTATGTCTGATTTACTGACTATGCCAAAGCCTTTGACTGTGTCGATCACAACAAATTGTGGAAAATTCTTCAAGAGATGGGAATACCAGACCACCTGACCTGTCTCCTGAGAAATCTGTATGCAGGTCAGGAAGCAACAGTTAGAACTAGACATGGAACAAAAGACTGGTTCCAAATAGGGAAAGTCATACGTCAAGGCTGTATATTGTCACCCTGCTTATTTAACTTTTTTGCAGAGCACATCATGAGAAATGCTGGGCTGGATGAAACACTAGCTGGAATAAAGATTTCTGGGAGAAATATCAATAATCTTAGACATGCAGATGACACCACCCTTAGGGCAGAAAGCCAAGAAGAACTAAAGAGCCTCTTGATGAAAGTGAAAGAGGAGAGAAAGCTGGCTTAAAACTCAACATTCAGAAATCTAAGATCATGGCTTCTGGTCCCATCATTTCCTGGAAAATAGATGGGGAAACAATGGAAACAGTGAGAAACTTTATTTTCTGGGGCTCCAAAATCACTGCAGATGGTAACTGCAGCCATGACATTAAAAGACGCTTGCTCCTTGGAAGAAAAGTTATGACCATCCTAGACAGCATATTAAAAAGCAGAGACATTACTTTGCCAACAAAGGTCCATGTAGTCAAGCTATGGTTTTTCCATTAGTCATGTATGGATGTGAGAGTTGGACTATAAAGAAAGCTGAGCACCAAAGAATTGATGTTTTAGAACTGTGATGTTGGAGAAGACTGTTGAGAGTTCCTTGGACTGCAAGGAGATATCCAACCAGTCAATTCCAAAGGAGATCAGTCCTGAATATTCATTGGAAGGACTCATTCTGAAGCTCAAACTCCAATTTTTTGGTCAACTGTTGTGAAGAAGTGACTCATTTGAAAAGACTGTGATTCTAGGAAAGATTGAAGGCGGGAGAAGGGGACAACAGAGGATAAGATGGTTGGATGGCATCAGTGACTCAAAGGACATGGGTTTTAGCAAACTCCAGGAGTTGGTGATGGACAGGGACGCCTGGCATGCTACAGTCCCTGGGGTTGCAAGGAGCTGGACACGACTGAGTGACTGAACTGAACTGAACTGAATTTACCAAAATAACCTTAATAAATTTGAAATTTGTACTAAGTTTAGGCACAGTCTTTACCCAGAACCTCATTTTTAGTCATACTGACCATAAGGCACAGGTTTATGTCTAGGAAAAGTGACGATGAAATCAACCCCGAGTGAGTGAAAGTCTCTCAGTTGTGTCCAACTCTTTGCGACCCCATGGACTATATGGTCCACGGAGTTATCCAGGCCAGAATACTGTAGTGGGTAGCCATTCCCTTCTCCAGAGGATCTTCCCAACCCAGGGATATAACTGAGGTCTCCTGCATTGCAGGCAGATCCTTACCAGCTGAGACACCAGGGAAGTGAGGTAACTATGATAGCTGTTAACAAATTTCCATTTAAAAGCACCATCCATTTATTACAGATCCTGCAAGCAAATCTTTAGTACCAACAGTATGGTAGTATATTTAGAGCACTGGAACAGGTCTCATGACACTTTTAACCTAGGTTTTCTCTGCTGAAAGATGTGTAGTGTTGGACAATTAAACTTCAGTTTCCTCATTTATAGGGTGTGTTTCTCACGACAAATGTGTGGCATGCAGCTGCCTGAATAAGTAATAGTTATTTGGGTTATTAGCCTCTTAAAGCTTCAGTCCCTTATTTCTTCACCAATTTGTCCATCCATTCATTCATTCCTACTCCCCAAACCAAATAAGGACATCTTCTACAGTAAACAAAGGACATCTGATTAATATTTTCTTCTGCTATTGCCTGAAGATTTAATTCTTTGAAGCAGTTCAGTGAATTCATCTTCAGTGTTCTTCAGAAAAGTACATTATGGTAAACTGTACTGTTCTTTCATGAAGTTCCCAATTACTTATGGGGTACAGTGGATCAGAATGATTATCTCAGTCCTTCTTTGATGGGGGACAGGGAGGAAAGAAGCTGCCTTATGGGCAGCTGGATAATCTGTGGGCAGAATGTGGGGGTGGTACCAATTTGTGATAAAGATAGACGTGAGATTTTCATCAAAGTAATGACTTGTAACTGCTTCTCTCCCATTTTCACATACAACCCACAGGCTGACATTTGGAGTTTCTTATCTTCTTGTTTTCTGAGTATAATGTTTATTTTAATCAGATTCTATTTTTGTGCTCATATTCTGAGTTAGGGCAAGTTGGGTTGATGGCTGATCTGATCTGCCATCCAAAATCTGGCTTTGGGGCCTGAGCTTTGCTACTACTGAGGGATGCTGTTTTAAGTTTAGGCAATTTTATGTGAATTTTAAAGCAATATAATCACTCACTTAAGAATCTCTGATTAAATAAAAATGACCAGGTGTTGCAGAGACATTCAATTAAAAAAAAATGCCTGGCCATTCATAGAGAGGCTTATGTTAGTTGAACTCAATATGCCTTAGCTCATAATAAGCAGAATTGAAGTGTTACTGAATTTTACCACTTAATAAAGACTAATTTTTTTTTTAAATTTTAGCATCAGGTTCCTTACCTGAATATAAACAGACAAGTGAATTTTCTATTGAAGGGACCAATCACCCACCAGAATTATAAAAGGATTACTTTAAAAACATCTGAATGAACAGCAGCCTTGGAAAGAAACATTACCTAAACTTCCTTTACTGATTTAAGAGCTGTAATAACCCCCTGGACGGAGTTTTCTGTCCAGGAGGAGACTGATTCTTAGTCCTGGGATGTGAGAGTTCAGCTGCTTTAAACTGTCCTTTAGGGGAGCTTTCCATCACGTTGGAAAAGACTGGGAAAAACTGAGGGTGGGAGAAAAGTGATGGAGGATGAGATGGTTGGTTGGCATCACTGACTCAAAGGACATGAGTCTGAACAAACTCCAGGAGATGGTGAAGGGCAGGGAAACCTGGCATGCTGCAGTTCAGGGGGTTGCAAAGAGTCAGACACAATTAGTGACTGAACAACCAGCAACCATCCCAGAAGAGCACCATCCCTAGCACCTGGATGGACAGTTGTGTAAACAAACCTGATAGAACCTTCTATACTTTCCCACTGAAGCTCCAACTGCTCCTCCTTTTGTTAAGCACATTTCGACACCACGGTCTTTGGCAATCTGGGGAGCCTTTCCTTCTCACATGCATGTGGATTATTCTCCTATGTGATGGTTAATTTTATGTGTCAACTCGACTGGACTGCAGAGTGCCCAGACATTTTGTCAAACATTCTTCTGGGTGTTTCTGGATTAGTCTGATATTTAAATTGATAACTCCTCAGTAAAGCAGACTGCTTTCCCTAGTGTTGGTTATCCTCAAGCAATCTGAGGACCACAGTCCTGAGTGGAACAAAAGGTTGACTTCTCCCTGGAGAAGTGGAAACTCTTCTGTGTGGTTGCTTTCAAGTTGGGACACTGGGTTTTGAATGTCCTTCAGACTGGAAACATACCCCTGACTCTCCTGATTCTCAAGCATTCAGAGATGGACTGGAACTGCATCCCTGGATCCCCTGGGTTTCCAGCTTGCTTACTGCAGATCTTGTCAGCCTCCATATCATGTGAGAAAATTCCTGACAATCAATCTATTAATTAGTCAACCAATTCTATTGCTTCTGCTTCTCCAGAGAACTCTAATACATCTTGTTGATCTGCATGTTGTTAATTAGTTCACAGGTCTCCAGACACTGGGATACAAGTTGACTGAGGAAAAGTTTTCCTCCCAAGAGTTTTGATAATGAGGATGGGGTATTCAGGACTCCCCACTCACTCTGGAGGGTGCAGTGATTTTGAAACCTGCAACAAAGCCAGAAAAAGTCAACTTTCTTACCAGTCTGAGTCTTGGGTCTCTGCCACATGTTCAATTAAATGAGGGTGATAAGAAATTTCCCTTTTTAAAAATGGAAACACTCATAGTTTAGATATACAAGAAAAAATTTTGGGCTAGAACTAGTTCTCTAGATATTGTGATTCTTGGTTTAAATTAGTCCTTCCCAGAGATAACAGATTTTCCTGGTGGATCAGATAGTAAAGAATCTACCTGCAATGTAGGAGACCCAGGTTTGAACCCTTATTCAGGAAGATTCTTTGGAGAAGGGAATGGTGACCCACTCCAGTATTCTTGCCTGGAAAATCCATCAGAAAAAGGAGCCTCAGTTCAGTTCAGTTCAGTCGCTCAGTCGTGTCCGACTCTTTGCGACCCCATGAATCACAGCACACCAGGCCTCCCTGTCCATCACCAACTCCCGGAGTTCACTGAGACTCACATCCATCGAGTCAGTGATGCCATCCAGCCATTTCATTCTCTATCGTTCCCTTCTCCTCCTGCCCCCAATCCCTCCCAGCATCAGAGTTTTTTCCAATGAGTCAACTCTTAATATGAAGTGGCCAAAGTACTGGAGTTTCAGCTTCAGCATCATTCCCTCCAAAGAAATCCCAGGGCTGATCTCCTTTAGAATGGACTGATTGGATCTCCTTGCAGTCCAAGGGACTCTCAAGAGTCTTCTCCAACACCACAGTTCAAAAGCATCAATTCTTTGGCGTTCAGCTTTCTTCACAGTCCAACTCTTACATCCATACATGACCACTGGAAAAACCATAGCCTTGACTAGATGGACCTTTGTTGGCAAAGTAATGTCTCTGCTTTTCAATATGCTATCTAGGCTGGTCATAACTTTCCTTCCAAGGAGTAAGCGTCTTTTAATTTCATGGCTGCAGTCACGATGAAACCTGCTGCACCATGGCTGCAGTGATTTTGGAGCCCAAAAAAAGAAAGTCTGACACTGTTTCCACTGTTTCCCCTTCTATTTCCCATGAAGTGATGGAACAAGATGCCATGACCTTAGTTTTCTGAATGTTGAGCTTTAAGCCAACTTTATCATTCTCCACTTTCATCAAGAGGCTTTTTAGTTCCTCTACACAAAGATTTGAACATGACTGTGTACCTAACACCTTCACTTTTCCAGAGATAGTCATTGTGTCCATTTATCCTTGTCTTTTGTGTTATTGCTTTGTATTGTGCTGTCTATAAGTGTTTTTGATAAGAATGAGAATCATAGGGTAGACAGAATATACAGGCATGGGTTCTATATATCTGTGGTTTGAATTGGCCTCAGAGACCAGTGAATTTGAGATTCTCACTGGACTGCTGTTCACTTGAACAAACTTTGGTGTGAGTCACCTATAAAACTGAATGAGGTGCTTCATTCATCTTGATGTTTTAAATTGTTTTTTAAAATTTTAATTGTATTTTGATTTTTTTTGTATTTTTAATTGATAATTGCTTTATAATATTGCATTGGTGTCTGTCATATATCAGCATGAATCAGCTGTAAGTATACATATATCCCCTCCCTCTTGAACTTCTCCCACATCCCACCCTATCCCACCCCTCTAGGTTGTCACAGAACACCTGTTTCAGTTCCTGTGTCACAGAGAAAATTCCCACTATTTTACGTATGCTAATGTATGTTTCCATGCTACTCTCTTCATTCATCCCACCCTCTCCTTCCTCCACTGTCTATAAGTCTGTTCTCTATGTCTGTCCAGACTCACCACTTCATGGCAAATAGATGGGGGAAACAATGGAAACAGGGAGAGATTTTATTTTTGGGGGGCTCCAAAATCACTGCAGATGGTAACTGCAGCCATGACATTAAACGACACTTGCTCCTTGGAAGAAAAGCTATGACCAACCTAGACGGCATATTAAAAAGCAGAGACATTACTTTCCCAACAAAGGTCCATCTAGTCAAGGCTATAGTTTTTCCAGTGGTCATGTACGGATGTGAGAGTTGGACTATAAAGAAAGCTGAGCACCAAAGAATTGATGCTTTTGTTTGTTTGTTTGTTTTTAATTTTATTTTTAAACTTTACAATATTGTATTAGTTTTGCCAAATATAGAAATGAATCCGCCACAGGTATACTTTTGAACTGTGATGTTGGAGAAGACTCTTGAGAGTCCCTTGGACTGCAAGGAGATCAAACCAGTCCATCCTAAAGAAAATCAGTCTTGAATATTCATTGGAAGAACTGATGCTGAAGTTGAAACTCCAATACTTTGGCCACCTGATGTGAAGAGCTGACTCATTGGAAAAGACCCTCATGCTGGGAAAAATAGAAGGCAAGAGGAGAAGGGGACGACAGAGGATGAGATGGTTGGATGGCATCACTGACTCATTGGACATGGGTTTGGGTAGGCTCCAGGAGTTGGTGATGGGACAGGGAGGCCTGGCGTGCTGCAGTTCATGGGGTCACAGAGTTGGACACGACTGAGCAACTGAACTGAACTATGTCCGTGTCTCCACTGCTGTCCTGCAAATAGGTTCATCAGTACCATCTTTCTAGCTTCCATATATATGCATTAATATGTGATTTCTGTTTTTCTTTTTCTGAGACTGCTGTTGAACTCCTCCTAACACCATACATAAAGATAAACTCAAAATGGGTTAAAGACCTAAAAGTAAGGCCAGAAACTATAAAACTCTTAGAATTTAGGCAGAACACTCTATGGCATAAATCACAGCAAGATCCTTTATGACCCACCTCCTAGAGTAATGGAAATAAAAACAAAAATAAGCAAATGGGACCTAATTCAACTTAAAGCTTTTGCACAGCAAAATAAACTATAAACATGGTGAAAAGACAACCATCTTGATTTTGGGTTCTGAGAGTTTGGCTTAGCTGCAGAAAGAACATCATCTCCCGTTTTGTGCCTATTGGGGGTGCAGATCATAGGGTCTGTGCCTGGATGAGGCTGGCTGTCAGGTCAAGGTTCTGAGACATGAAGAACCATTATTGGCTCTCAGGTGACTGTCTAATCCACAACCCTTCCTATCTCACTATCTTTGTAGTGTTGAGAATTCCTTTCTTAGTATTGTCCACCAGGAATCATGGATTAGATGGGAGATAGATTAGATGGATTTGTGGGAGACTGGAGTGCCATCCTCACTGCCTGTGGCAACTTGTTCTCCTTCTTTTCAGCTATCTTTGGGAGTTCCTTTGGATTATGGAGGCTGCATTTTCTGTGTTCTCTTCAGGGACACCTCTCATGCACATAGTTAAATTATATTCTAAGCCTGGAAGTTTACCTCCAGGTCTTCCCCAAAAGAGACAGTAGTTTGTGTTACATTTGAATAGATATACTCATGCAGATCCTAACTGTGAAAGGACCGACAATGGATCATATAATTTATAAACGCTTTTATATTTAAGGGACTTATAGAATGCTCTCATCCTACACAAATACCCTCTTGGTACTCTGGGAGGATCAGATAGAAAGAAGGGCACAAAACATATTAAAACTGGCCTAAAATGTTCCCTTGGGTTTCCCAGCTGGTAAAGAATCTGCCTGCAGGGGGCACTTTGATCCCTGGGTTGGCAAGATCTTCTGGATAAAGAAATGGCAACTCACTCCAGTATTCTTGCCTGGGGAAATCTCATGGACAGAGGAGCCTGGTGGGGTACAGTTCATGGGGTTGCAAAAGAGTCAGACACAACCGAGTGACAGAGTGACTAAACAAGAAAATATTTCCTTAACAAAATTCAAGAGCAGAAGTCAGACTTAGAACAAAAATTTGTTTTACTGTAAATTCTCCTCTGCCTCCTTCTTATACTCACCTTTACCTCCAGCTCCTTATTCCTGACTCCCCAGAATATCTTTTAGATCCACCTTCTCCGAATCCAGCTCCATTTCCTCAACTAATTCTTTTAATCTCTCAAACTTCTATGGCTTCCCCAGAAAATCTCTTGACCACCTAACCACCTGCTTTAACTTCCCTTTCTTTACAATAATTACAAGAGGTTTTTTTAAAAACTGACTTTAAAACATAAGGTAGCTGTCATTCATATGATTGTTGTCAACCAAGAAATAGGGGTCTCCTGCATTTCAGGCAGATTCTTTACCAACTGAGCCATCACGAAGACACTAGTGTAAACAGGTGAATGTGCCTTTTGGTTGGTTGACTTGGTAAAGTTGACATTCAGATAATTCCAGCCTGTGATGAAAGAAATTGCAAGAACTCCTTGCAGTTCAAAGATTTTAACTCATGTAACAATATTTCAAGATAATTTTCTTAACCTGGTACTTGTTAAGATATTTCTTATGTGTATATATTTCCTATAATGCCAATTACAATGAAATAATCTGGGGCTTAGGAAATTTGCAAGGTCTAAGAATTGAAGAAAATGCAGAGGTGAAGTTAATGTGTTTTACATATATATCACTTCCTATTTACATAGAAAGATATTTTCCCTTTGGTATGATTCTAAATTGCAAAAATGTTCATTTAAAAAAAGGTCAGCATTTTTAGTTTGAATATTCAGCAATATGTAATTATACAGATCAAGCTACATTAAGCAGAATTTACATTTTCACATTTGTCAGATCAAAACAGACTAATATTTACATTTAAAACATGACTGCATTGTATAATCATAACCAGAAGTTAAATTCAGCTACTAATTTTGCTAAAAATATTTTATTATTTTAAATAATAATAAATATCTATAAGGTGCTATGCAATACACAAAAGAAATATCAAGGAATGGTTAAAATTGGGTGGTTAGCTCCTAATGAGGGTGTGATCCTTTCAACTGGATTCAATAAATAAATATTTTCAGCATTCTAGTTTATGATGAGCTACAAAGTTAACAAGATTGTCCAAATAAATCATTAATTTTACATGTAGTCTGTTTATTCCTGCAAATAAATGGTCCAGAAGTAGGAAAGCTGATTTTACGATAAACATTAAATATCATACAATAGTGAAATTTTCTACTGAAATCATTGTTCATTATCAAGATCTAAATGTGTCCGATATATGCTTTCCAACCTGTATGGCAAAAGAGGTGGACAATAAATACTGATATAGCCAAGTAATTTTTATAAAATGCAATTAATAAATAGGAAGTCAAGAGCCATGTATTCCTAATTATATATAATCATATGAAAAGGAAAGGAACCAAAGCTAGCCACATGATAATCGTCTTTCCTTTGGTATCACTGTTGTATATCCTTGTATATGAAGTAAATATGTATGAGAGTAAGGCTGAGACAAGATATTTAGACATAAAAAAGTATCAGTAATAAAGGAAACTAAACTCTGCTTATTCTCTCTTCTTAGGAAAAACATGCAAGTCAAAGATTTGTATTAGTTTCATTCAGAAAACTGACCATTCCACTTCTAACTTCAGCTGAGGGTTACAGGCAACAATATAGGAGATCATGGTGCATTCTCCATGAGTGCTCAGTAAGTGACTTTTGATTAATGGTTTAGTGTAAGTTCATCATTGATACTAAAACATAACAACTCAAGAGCGAATTTCTTGTTAACAACACCATTACAAGTACAAAAAGCACATTATATTGTTTTTAAGATTTTTGTCCTTCAAGACAAAAATTAAATACAAATCAGGTATCATATTGTTATATATTTCAAAGAAGACAAGAAAGCCATGGAATTGGTCCTTTAGTGGAATACAGATTTTTCTTTTAACAGAATGAAGACTAGTAGAGACACATTTCATTTGAATGTACATGCTAGTATCTTTTTTTCTTACACTTTTGGAGCTTTGGGCTATATTCATCTCCTCTGCTGTTTTCTGTGCTACTGTCGCTATCACTGCTTTGTTTCTGCCTCTTTCGTTTATTTGTCTGGTAAAGGTCTGAGTCACTTGGTTGCTGCTGAGTCCATTCGTAAGAGCTGGGTCCCGCCTCCAGATCTGACCCATGATTCAGGGAGGAAGATGCAGAAGTGCTACCAGGAAGTGGTGCTGTCATCTCGTAGTAAGGAAGCTGCAGTGCTGGGTAGTGGGCAGGCCACTGCTGTGGGAAAAACCCACACACATTCACCTACCAAAGCAAGCCCACAAAGGAGAAAAAAGACAAAGTTAGAGTTCACATTTATTATACAAGTAACTATGAGCACACCAAACCATGTGTCAGTAAGGAGGACAGGGATGCAGTAGTTTCTTTAAACGATTGACAAAGATTCCAGCTGGTGTATAGCGTACTACAGTACAGATCAGTGCTGTCCTAAAGAAATATAATGTAAGCCACATGGGTAGTTTTAAACCTTCTAATAGTCACAGGACGAAAATAACAATGAAACAGGTGCAATTTAAATCATATATCTTGTGTGTGTGCTCATTTGCTCAGTTGTGTCTGATTCTTTGCCATCCCATGGACTGTAGCCCACCAGGCTTCTCTGTCCATGGAATTTCCCAGGCAAGAATATTGGAGTGAGTTGCCATTTCCTACTCCAGGGGCTCTTCCTGACCCAGGGATTGAACCCACATCTCCTGTGTCTCCTGCATTGGCAGGTGGATTATTTATCACTGAGTCACTTGGGAAGCCCTAATATATTTTATTCCCAAATGTCCAAAATATTGTCATTTCAACATGTAATCAATATAAAAATTATTCATGAGATATTTTACTTTTTTATACTAAGTCTTTAAAATCTGCTGTGCCTTTTATACTTATGGATGTGGTTTAGTAGCTAAGTTGTGTCTGACTTTTGTGACCCCATGGACGGTAGCCCACCAGGCTCCTCTGTCCATAGGATTTCCCAGGCAAAAATACTGGAGTGGGCTGCAATTTCCTTTTCCAGGGGATCTTCCCAACCCAGGGGTTGAATCCAGGTCTCCTGCACTACAGGTAGATTCTTTACTGACTGAGCTACCAGGGAAAGAAAGAAAGAAAGTGAAGTCGCTCAGTCGTGCCTGATTCTTTGCGACCCCATGGACTGTGTAGCCTACTAGTCTCCTCCACCCATGGGGTTTTCCAGGCAAGAATACTGGAGTGAGTTGCCATTTCCTTCTCCAAGGGAGCTACCAGGGAAGCCCTATATATTTACATATTTATACTTATATTCAAAAGCATATTCAATTTGGATACTAAATTTTCATTGAAAATATTTAATCAGAATTTAGATTATAAAAAATTTAGTTGAAATAGTAGCTATACATACCCAAGTTTTTTTTTTGCAAGCATACTTCAAAGTTTTGCAACAACTGCATCAAGTTTCTGTTCCTAAACTTAAACTTTAATTAAAATTAAGTAAAATGAAAATAATCAATCCTTATGGATGGCTGATAGTCACCATATTTTACAGCACAGCAGTCAATTCTTAAGATAGATTAACTCAAATTTCTAGCAATTTAAAGTAGATTAAGGACCTATTTGCAGGGCAGGAATAGAGACACAGACACAGAGGGCAGACTTGTGGACATGGGAGAAGAAGGAGAGGGTGGGACAAATTGAGAGAGTAGCATTGAGAGAGTAGTAATAGAAAAAAATACATTACCATGTGTAAAATAGACAGCTAGAGGGAAGCTGCTACAAAACACAGGGAGCTGAGTTCACCTCAGTGCTCTGTGATGACCTAGAGGGCTCGGATTCGGTGGGCAGGCGAGAGGCACAAGAGGGAGGGCATATATGTAGACTTAGGACTGATTCACGTTGTTGTGCAGCAGAAACCAACACAACATTCTTAAGCAATTTTCCTCCAGTTAAAAATAAAAAATAAATTAGTAACCAGTAATGCTGAATGCGGCAACATTAATACTTATTAATATTTTTGAATGAAAGTATAAATAGTAGACTGTGGACAATGTGATCATAAAGTTATCTACTTCCATTAAAAAAGATTAATAGGGAAACCAAGCTCTCATGTGTGCGTATGTGTATGTATGTATGGCTCATCTCATCAAAGAGAAAAATAATGCCACAAAGAAGATATTGATGGTTTTAGATGAGAATTGGCTGTTTATTACTATCTCACCATAAACAAGGAACGGGCTTTCCTGATGGCTCAGCGGGTAAAGATTCTGCCTGTAATGCAGGAGGCTTGGGTTTGATCCCTGGGTTGGGAAGATCCTCTGGAGAAGGAAATGGCTACCTACTCCAGTATTCTTGCCTGGGAAATCCCATGGACAGGGAAGCCTGGTGGGCTACAGTCCACAGGGTCATAAACGAGTCAGACACAACTAAGCACAGACCGTATTTTTCCAAAAATTAAATTATCATTATGTTTACATAAATTATTCATTATGTTTACAAAGTGAAAATGGCTATTTGAAAAATCTGAAGATCATATGTATGTTGGATGTTTGCAAGAAATCTCGTGTTAATCAGAATACCTGTGTTACAGTCCCACAGCTGTCCTTAACAAGTTGTATAATCTTGGGCTTTCTGATTAATCTCTGAACCTCAATTTTATTATGTATATAATGAGAAGTTAGAAGAAAACATTTCCTAAGTTCCCCTTTAACAATATAGTCCACCACTGTGATTTCTAGGCCAGAACCACATTTTTGAGAGTCTTTGGAAATAAGGTAGTTTACTCTACCAATTGAGAAACTTTGTGTTTAGTTAAAATAAAAACCTATGTACAAAAGCAGTATATGGTGATTGATGCTACATTCTATCAAAACGCTTCATTAAACAGTATTCAATTTTAGAAACATACCTTTTAAATTTTAAAAATACAGTCATTTAAGTGATTCAAATTTTACTTTACCACAGTGCATTATCACTTGCATCTGCCATTTTTCATTCATACACTGGCTGTTTGCAGAGATAACATGTGTGGGATTTCAGATGATCGATTTCAGATTAAAGAGCAGATCGCCACTGGGGCACAGTGCTCAAGGCATATTCTGCCTTCACTCTAGGCTTCGAGTTGAGCTTAAGTTCCAAGCAGTTTTCATATCCTTTATAGTTTGTATTATCATGTTATATTTTCAACCAAAGGCATATCAAACTTACCATCTTCTGAAAGAGAAAATATTCTTGAGATAAAGATGCATTATTAATTGGAGAGAACTGCATGGAAAAGGAAGATCTGCCCATGGCTTCTTCATTTCTTGAGGGAGGTAAAAGAAGAAGTAATATGAAGTTAAAATTCCTATGGACAGAGGTACTCTAGTCTTAGAAAAAAAAAAAAGAGACAGCTTCATAATTAAAGAACTTCTCTAAAAGCTCAATTAAGATAAATTAACTTTAAACATATTACACTGATAATATAGTGACAGAGCAGTATCTCAAGTCTTATTAATTACCACATACTGAAATCTCAATATTTAGAGTCACATTTGGCTTTCTGATAGGAAAATGTTAATCAATGTTATAGTTGTATAAAGGCATAGAACACTCAGATATGAAGAAAGCAAAGTAAGTCAATAATAATCACCAAGCATACACTCAATCTTCTACAAATAAAAAAAGGTGAAAAAATAGGAATTTTTTCAATTCATTTTTGAAGGTATTTTCACTGTTAAACTAAAAAAATTATGCTCTTTGTTAAACAGGCTGCTGATATTAGCATGAATCACATATTTGCTGATTTCTTCCACACGGTGATAGTGGTAAAGAACCTGCCTGCCAGTGCAGAAGATGTGAGAGACTCGGGTTCGATTTCTGGGTTGGGAAAACCCCCGGAGGAGGGTATGGCAACCCAATTCAGTATTCTTGCCTGGAGAATTCCATGGACAGAGGAGCCTGGGGGGTTGTGGTTCACAGGGTTGCAAAGAGACAGACACGACTGAAGTGATTTTGCACACATGCACAATCCCTGATTACATCAGAAGTGTCCAAAAATTTCATTTATATATGTAATGTTTGCATCTATGGAGATCTCTAATAAATCCCAATGTTATATGTACTGGCTGGATTCTCAGCTAGTCCTCATTATAGCTAGTCTTCATTCTACTTGCTCCACAGTATGCCACAATTTTAACACTAATACTGCTAATCTTAGGACAGGAAGTTTACTGTGGGAAGGGTGAATTAAAACAGGCAGATGGAGGCAAAGACAAGGGCAGGAGAACAACAAGAAGCTGTCAGACGGATAGGTGTTGGTTCATGGTGAGAGCAGGATCACAGAAGCCAGCGGAAAAGTGGGTTTCAGCGAGGAAATACTTAGTGTTGGTTGTTAGAGTAAACTGGATAAGCATTAGAGCTACTCTATCATTGATCAGAAGATTCCTGACAACAAACTGTTCGAAGAACAGCTTCCAAACAACAGTGGGGTTAAGAAGTGAATAGGAAGTAAAGATGTGAAGGATAATTTTTCAGTGAGAAGAAGGGGTAAATATAACAGACTGATTTGGAGACAAAGTTCAAGGAGACGTGAACATGTGTTTGCAGTAAGTGATGGTAAAGAAACAAGATAAAAAGCACAGTGAGGTTATAGACTGGGAAAGATGTGACCCAGTAGCAGAGGTCATGAGATTAGCATCATTATAAAAATAGCTGCAAAATTTCTAAAACCACTATCTTTCCCATGAGAATTTCAGGGCGTGCATATGTTTCTCCATAGAGGAGTCACATGTAAATTGGGAAGTCACAAGTTGAACTGTGTCAACTCAAAAGTTATATGTTGTAGTCCTAACACCAAATAATTCAGAATGTGACCTTATATGTGAGAGTTAGACTAAAAAGAAAGCTGAGCACCAAAGAATTGATGCTTTTGAACTGTGTTGTTGGAGAAGACTCTTCAGAGTCCCTTGGACTGCAAGGAGATCAAACCAGTCCATCCTAAAGAAAATCAGTCCTGAATATTCATTGGAAGAACTGATGCTGAAGTTGAAACTCCAATACTTTGGCCACCTGATGTGAAGAGCTGACTCATTGGAAAAGACCCTGTTGCTGGAAAGATAGAAGGCAGGAGGAGAAGGGGATGACAGAGGATGAGATGGTTGGATGGCATCACTGACTCAATGGACATGAGTTTGAGCAAGCTCCTATTGGTGATGGACCAACAGGGAAGCCTGGTGTGCTGCAGTCCATGGGGTCGCAAAGAGTCAGACATGACTGAGCAACTGAACTGAATTGAGACCTTATTTGGAAATAAAGTTGCTGCAGATGTAATTAGCTAAGAGGAGGTCATACTGGAGTAGGAGGTGCTAAACAGGCATCCTTCTTTATTATAGTCAAAGGGGAAACTTGTGGAGACAGATGCACACAGGGAGAACATCATATGGAGATGAAGGCAGAGAATTGGGTGATGCTTGTACATGTCAAGGAATATCGATGATTGCCAACAAATGAGGGGAAGAAGCTATGAGAGAGGCACTGGATTCCCTGGTGGTTCAAATGGTAAAGAATCCACCTGCAATATGGGAGAACTGGGTTCAATCCCTGGGTTGGGAAGATCCCCTGGAGGAGGACATGGCAATCCACTCTAGTATCCCTGCCTGGAGAATCCCATGGACAGAGGAGCCTGGCGGGCTACAGTCTATGGGGTTGCACAGAGTCAAACATGACTGAGCAACCAAGTACAGCACAGCATATATGAGAGAGGCACAGAACAGATTCTTTCTCATCGCCCTCAAAAGGAACTCTAGCAGACACCTTGATTTTGGACTTTGAGCTGTGAGACAATACATTTCTGTGTTTAATTTCATTTGTGATACTTTTTATGGTGGCTTTAGCACTGAGAAGCTAAAGGCAAAGGAGAAAAGGAAAGATATACCCATTTGAATGCGAGTTCCAAAGAATAGCAAGGGGAGATGAGAAAGCCTTCCTCAGTGATCAGTGATCAAAGAAATAGAGGAGAATAATAGAATGGGAATGACTAGAGATCTCTTCAAGAAAGTTAGAGATACCAAGGGAACATTTCATGCAAAGATGGGCACAATAAATGACAGAAGTCATATGGACCTAGCAGAAGCAGAAGATATTAAGAGGTGGCAAGAATACACAGAAGAACTATACAAAAAGTATCTGCATGACTCAGATAATCACGATGGTGTGATCACTTACCTACAGCCAGACATCCTGGAATGCAAAGTCAAGTGGGCCTTAGGAAGCATCACTACAGACAAAGCTAGTGGAGGTGATGGAATTCTAGTTGAGCTATTTCAAATCCTAAAAGATGATGCTGTGAAAGCGCTGCACTCAATATGCCAGCAAATTTGGAAAACTCAGCAGTGGCGATAGAAATGGAAAAGGTCAGTTTTCATTCCAATCCCTAAGAAAGGCAATACCAAAGAATATTCAAACTACCACACAATTGCACTCATCTCACACACTAGCAAAGTAAGGCTCAAAATTCTCCAATCCAGGATTCAACAGTACATGAATAGTGAACTTCCAGATGTTCAAGCTGGTTTTAGAAAAGGCAGAGGAACCAGAGATCAAGTTGCCAACATCTGTTGGATTATCAAAAAAGCAAGAGAGTTACAGAAAAACATCTACTTCTGCTTTATTGACTATGCCAAAGCCTTTGACTGTTTGGATCACAACAAACTGTGGAAAATTCTGAAAGAGATGGGAATACCAGACCACCTTACTTGCCTCCTGAGAAATCTGTATGTAGGTCAAGAAGCAATAGTTAGAACTGTACATGGAACAACAGGCTGGCTCCTAATCGGGAAAGGTGTATGTCAAGGCTGTATATTGTCATTCTGCTTATTTAACTTATATGCAGAATACATCATGAGAAATGCTGGGCTGGATGAAGCACAAGCTGGAATCAAGATTGCCAGGAGAAATATCAATAACCTCAGACATGCAGATGACACCACCCTTATGGCAGAAAGTGAAGAACAACTAAAGAGCCTCTGGATGAAAGTGAAAGAGGAGAGAGAGAAAGTTGGTTTAAAACGAAACATTCAGAAATCTAAGATCATGGCTTCTGGTCCCATCACTTCATGGGAAACAGATGGGCAAACAATGGTAACAGTCACCAACTTTATTTTCTGGGACTCAAAAATCACTGCAGGTGGTGACTGCAGCCATGAAATTAAAAGACGCTTGCTCCTTGGAAGAAAAGCTATGACCAACCTAGATAGCATATTAAAAAGCAGAGACATTACTTTGCCAACAGAGGTCCATATAGTCAAAGCTATGGTTTTTCCAGTAGTCATGTATGGATGTGAGAGTTGGACTATAAAGAAAGCTGAGCACTGAAGAATTGATGCTTTTGAACTGTGGTGTTGGAGAAGACTCTTGAGTGTCCCTTGGACAGCAAGGAGATCGAACCAGTCCATCCTAAAGGAAATCAGTCCTGAATATTCATTGGAAGGACTGATGCAGAAGCTGAAACTTTGGCTACCTGATGCAAAGAACTGACTCATTGGAAAAGATCCTGATGCTGGGAAAGATTGAAGGCAGGAGGAGAAGGGGACGACAGAGGATGAGACGGTTGGAAGGCATCACTGACTTGATGGACATGAGTTTGAGCAAGCTCCGGAAGTTGGTGATGGACAGGGAAGCCTGGTGTGCTTCAGTCCATGGGCTTGCAAAGAGTTGGACACGACTGAGCGCCTGAACTGAAATAGCACTGGTGGCTGAGACGGTAAAGAATCTGCTTGCAAGGCCAGAAACCAGGTTTTGATTCTTGGGTTGCAAAGATCTCCTGGAGAAGGGAGTAGCAACACATTCCAGTATTTTTTCCTGAAGAATCCCATGGACAGGGAAGCCTGGAGGGCTATAGTCCATGGGGTTGCAAAGAATCCGACACAACTGAGTGACTAACACAAGCACACTAATACAGGAACTATTTACTAAAAGCAGAAAGTATAAGAGGTAATAACAAGCACAAAAACACATTTCCAAGGAAGACTAGTGAAAGATGAGGGTATGACAAGAGCAGCATTCTCTGTACAACACTTCTAGGACACTATGACCTTTTCTCATCCTTCCTTTATAATGCAGCACATACTAGAAGAATAAGGTATTACCAGTGAAGTGGAGTATTATGGAATGTATACCTATCTCTGATCTTTTAGCCTAGAATTTGTGATAATGAAATGCATATCAAATAGAGGTAGAACATGTATGAGTTACTGCTATCTTCTAGTTGTTTATCTAGTCTTCTTCTGCCCCACACCTAGCAATACCTTGTTTCTGTCCAAACTCATATGGAAAAAGAGGTATCTTTTCCCATTAGAAGAATAAGGCAAGTTTTTATGTAACCTAAATGGCTCAATTCATGAGTCCACAGTTCCTTTCATACCAAAGAAGTGAATCACCACCACCTCCTGCCAACATTTGCTCAAAGTACTCACTGGATACTAGCTGTATGCCATTTTAAATACCTTGAAACTATAAAATTTGACTCTTTGGCAATAATTGTCTTCATTGTAGATATGAGGTACAGTGTGATCATTTGTCCAGGGTTATACTGTTAATAAAGTGACAGAGGCAGGATTCAGATTCAGATAGTCTGATTTCAGCACCTACTTGTCCCGATTTCATTGATTTAGAAATGTGGGGGACAATGAGGACGTGGAGCACACTGTGTTATGCGTGGGGCGCAGTACTTCTTCAAAAGATGAGTCTGGGTAACTGCCAGTCCTAAGAGGTCACTCTTCTATGCTTAGGAGGGTAAATATAATTAGCAGGCATGGGAGGTTCAATGCTGTTAGTTTACTTGAGAACATTCAGTTCTGCTACAGAAAACAAGAAAACAACCAGCATGGATAAAACTCAGAAGAAAAGAATATGGTAGCCTTTATGAAAGATACATTGATGGATCTGATGCAGCAGCAGAGAGAAACAGGGGCTATGAACATTAGTGTAGCTAGAACTCAGCTAATACAGATTTATGAGATAGTGATGATATTGTAATTAGAACAAGCAAGTGACTTGGAAGACATAGGCAGAATTCACAACATATATTAAATATTCAAAATAAATAATTTAGCATGTGTTAAGAGATGCCACGGATAGATTCAGTAGAAAATACGATGGAACAAATAAGACTGTTAGTCATGGGTAGAAAGGGAAGGAAAGACCAAGTCATTATCATGGTGCCACTGGGCTAAGTTATGCTGTTCTTATGTCTGCTCTGCCTAAGAAACTCAGGTAGACCTTGTGAGTATGTAGCTCCTTCTCTGGCCAGGTATATTTGCCCCTCTGTCTCTTTGAGAAAGCAAGTAAGTGAGATTAGCTCTAGGAACTTTCTATCTGAATGGAATCTCTTACTCTAACCTCAACTCTAGTGCTCGTGCGTGCATGCTTGCTAAGTTGCTTCAGGTGTGTCTGATTCTGTGCGACCCTTCTGGTTCCAAATAGGAAAAGGAGTACGTCAAGGCTGTATATTGTCACCCTGTTTATTTAACTTATATGCAGAGTACATCATGAGAAACGCTGGACTGGAAGAAACACAAGCTGGAATCAAGATTGCTGGGAGAAATACCAATCACCTCAGATATGCAGATGACACCACCCTTATGGCAGAAAGTGAAGAGGAACTCAAAAGCCTCTTGATGAAAGTGAAAGTGGAGAGTGAAAAAGTTGGCTTAAAGCTCAACATTCAGAAAACGAAGATCATGGCATCCGGTCCCAATACTTCATGGGAAATAGATGGGGAAACAGTGTCAGACTTTATTTTTCTGGGCTCCAAAATCACTGCAGATGGTGACTGTAGCCATAAAATTAAAAAGACGCTTACTCCTTGGAAGGAAAGTTATGACCAACCTAGATAGCATATTCAAAAGCAGAGACATTACTTTGCCAACAAAGGTTCGTCTAGTCAAGGCTATGGTTTTTCCTGTGGTCATGTATGGATGTGAGAGTTGCACTGTGAAGAAGGCTGAGTGCCGAAGAATTGATGCTTTTGAACTGTGGTGTTGGAGAAGACTCTTGAGAGTCCCTTGGACTGCAAGGAGATCCAACCAGTCCATTCTGAAGGAGATCAGCCCTGGGATTTCTTTGGAAGGAATGATGCTAAAGCTGAAACTCCAGTACTTTGGCCACCTCATGCGAAGAGTTGACTCATTTGAAAAGACTCCTTTGCTGGGAGGGATTGGGGGCAAGAGGAGAAGGGGACGACAGAGGATGAGATGGCTGGATGGCATTACTGACTCGATGGACGTGAGTCTCAGTGAACTCCGGGAGTTGGTGATGGACAGGGAGGCTTGGTGTGCTCCGATTCATGGGGTCGCAAAAAGTCAGACACGACTGAGCGACTGATCTGATCTGATGGACTATAGCCTGCCAGGCTTGTATACTGTCCAGAGATTCTCCAGGCAAGAATACTGGAGTGGGTTGCCATGCCTTCTCCAGGGGATCTTCCTGACCTAGGGATGGAACCTTCCTCTCTTAAGTCTCCTGCATTGAGAGATGGTTCTTTACCACTAGAGCCACATGGGAAGCCCACTCTAGGGCTAATAACCACACAATCAGTGGGGAAGGATGATGCAATAGAGAGAGAAACAGGTTGTATGAATATCAGTGTAACCAGAACTCAGCTAGTAGGGTCCCCTGCGTACTTGTATCCTATCCTCCAAATGTTAAATTATCCAATACCCAAAGCTTTCCTTTTGCTTTTCCCTGTATCTTTTAAATTGGTTTAATAAATGCTGTGATTTGAGCACCTTAATCTGGTTTGGGAGACTTTCTGTCCCATGACCTTTAGTATAGCTAAACTGAGAGCATCCCTGCGGGCTATGGTTGCATCAAGAAATAAGCCTACATCAAATATGAGAATATTTTGAAAATTACCATAGGGAAATTCTAAAAAGTAGTAAAATAAATAGTAGAGTGACTTAATGTTCAAAGGCTTAATTTCAAGCCTAGAAACTATCACCTTTTCATCTTTGTGCCCTTGGCAATTAGTTAACTTTTGCATCTATGTATTTATTCAAGTATAAAATATGGATAATAGTATTTCTATGATCCATCACAGTGAGACTTTGCACACTTAAGTGATTTCACAGTAATGAAAAGTACACGATAATCTATAAACAATGCTACAAATATAAATCTCTCCCACCTACTGCAGAAAATATTGACTGAATTTTAAATGAAAATACTTTCTGTCACTTTTCATGCCTTCAGGAAAAATGAATTCTTTAATATTAACCTATGTCTAAATAGAAAGGTTTTATAGAATATATGAAAACCCTTCCTGGTATTAAGACCATATTTATTTGCCTTACCTTTATGAAAAAAAAAATATTTTTAATTACCTGTAGCTGTGTGAATTTATCTTAACACAGCTTTCAAAACTTTGGTTAGCAGGTTCACAAGAGCGAGAGCTCCCTTCAAAAGAAAAAGAATAACAGATTATTTCAAGGTACATCTTTTTGGAGTTCTCACATTAAGCCATTTTCAAAAACTCCATATAAAATACACAAGATGTTTCTGACCTCCCAAGTGCTACTTACAGGGTTGCTTATATCACTTATAAGAGCGTGAATTATAACCAAGCTTTGTCCAAAGCAATGACTGTAGAAAAGAATTAGGCTGACATGGGGCCATACAAAGTATATAATGCTGCTTGCTAATACATACCTGTAAACTAAAGATGGCAAATGATCAGTGTTATTTGCCTTCTGTGTGGAAGGCATGAGTTCTCTAAACTGCACTGACAAACATGAAAGTAACCTGACAGAGGCCACTGAGCAGGTGGCTGGGGATGTGTCAGGACATGATATGGCCTGGCCTGTTTTACTGTCGGTATGAGTTAATCGGGTGGTACTTAAGAGCATGATGCAGCCAATTAATTATCTTTGTTAAGACAAAATAAAATGAAATGTGAAGTGGCCCTTTTCCTTTGCAACAAGACAACAGTGTTTTCTTATTCTTATGTTTTTTTTAGTACAGCGAGAAGCACAAGAACCAAACAAGGGGTACATTCATAAACCTGAATCATTGAGGAGGGAAGGAACATAAGTACCATAAGCACTGCAACATAAGTATAAGCACTGCCTCTATGAATCCCTCAAACTATAAAAGGGCTAGAGTAATAACGCCATGTTCTCTGGACATCTAATCAATGATGAACAGTGTTGATGTGTAGCAGGAGAAGGTGACTGAGGCCATTCATGTCAGGAAGCTTTTCTCTGTGGCTATGAAGGGTCAGCCTTTGGCCAGCTGCTTTTACAGGGCTCAGATCCAGGGTGATATGTATAACATGGTAAACCCAGGACAAAGACTAAGGCACCCACCCTATCTTCCAAATGGTAGATATTTGATACCATTGACAAGAAGATCAGCAAATAGCCTTGCTGCATAAAAGCTAGAGTTGGGTATCCCCAGTTCACTTAGATTTGTTTAATTTTTAACAGCCAATAGCAACCATCATGGCTATTTGCTGGCTGACATTAAAAGAGACCACTTTAAATTTTAATATAGAAATGATGCTATGGATTTGGCAATGTCATTGGTAGTAGTAACTAATCACATAACATTATGAATGTGTTCTGAGAAATTTTAAGAGGCTATAGGAGCACTTTTTTGGTCTTAGGCTATAACACAAAAAACATAGGAGAAAAAAAAAAAAAAGTTTACACCTCTGGAAACACCACCACCAACAAAACACACTTGGAAGATTTCATCAGTGAGAGAACCTACCAAATCGATACTGCACATTAATTGGTCTTCCATATAAACGAATTCCATTCAGCAGAGCTATGGCATAAGACACCGATTCTGGGTGTTTAAAGCAGACAAATCCAAAAGATTTCGGCTTTCCTTCTCTGTCTTTGCATATAGTCACTTTGGTTAATGGCCCAGCCTGAAAGAAACTTAAAAATTATTTTGTCATAAATCTAAATATTTTTTTACACTCAGAAAATCAACTATATTCAATTTAGGCTAAAATTCCAAATCTGTTAGCAATAACAGCTTTACATAGTTCTTCTGATCATGTATTTTCCTAACAATAAATATCATACTTCATCACACTTTCTTGGCATTTTCTGGCTCATCAAAAAACACTTATGTTGTTAAGGTCAGGAAATTTTAGGTAATAGTTCCAAATCTTAAAAAGAAAGATAGGCCTAACAACAATTTAGAGTGCATTTAAATCTAAGATTAAAATACTACTTTGCCTCCACACATATAGACCATGTTTAACTCAAAAATAACTGAAATGATAAACCCAGCATTCCTTGAGATGTTGGGTTTATGTTGCCATAAAGAAACTCCAGTACTTTGGCCACCTCATGCGAAGAGTTGACTCATTGGAAAAGACTCTGATGCTGGGAAGGATTGGGGGCAGGAGGAGAAGGGGATGACAGATGATGAGATGGCTGGATGGCATCACGGACTCGATGGATGTGAGTTTGAGTGAACTCTGGGAGTTGGTGATGGACAGGGAGGCGTGGCGTGCTGCAATTCATGGGGTCGCAAAGAGTCGGACACGACTGAGCGACTGAACTGAACTGAAAGAAACTGGTAACATCACATTAAAGCCTATTTTTTTTTTTCTGACAAGATTAAAACATTTTCACGAGAGAAATTAAGTTTCTGATCTATATAGAAACTGTATTTTAATATGGTAAGCCCATTTGGTAAATATTCTCAAAGGGAAAAGTGTTTTAATATGTTTAAGACTTTTAAGTAGGTACACTATTTGTAAAAATGAAAAATCAGTAAGGGTCTAAGTCTAATAACTGGGGAATATTATTCCATGGTATATTATTAAAATAGGATAAAATAAAATTGCAAATATTTATATTTTATTGTGATTAAAACCTATAATTAGCAATACAGAGTACAAAAGCAGAGTCAAATATTGTAAAAGAGTGCTAATTACACCCTCAAATGTCACATTTCCAGCATGACAATGATTAGAGGAAGTACTTACCAAGCATCATATAGATTTAAAGGTAGATGGCTCATACTTATTCATTGCTCTTTAATGACTGTTTGCTTTTCTCTGTTGAGTTGGATAAGTATATTAAGGAATTGTTTTTAATCTAAAGAAAAATGTTAATTATCATCTTTAAAATGATACTGTATTTAAGATTCAATCTTTCTTTCTTTATTCTCTACTTTCCCAGGGAATAGCTCATCCTCCCTTCTGGCTTCAAGAACTACCTTATCAACGAATCTATTTTTTTCACACTCATGCCTCCTTCATGCAGACAGTCTCCTTGAGAGCTCCATGTGATTATACTTCAAACTCAACACATTTGAACCTAAATTCATTATCTTTCCCCTTGAGATCTCTGTACTGTGCTGTGATTTGTCTCTCAGTTGTGAGACTGTGATCCTTTGGATTATAGTCCATCAGGCTCCTCTGTCCATGGGATTTTTCAGGCAAGAATACTGGAGTGGGTTGCTATTTCCTTCTCTGGATCTTCATGGCCCAGATTTCTTGGTTAAGAATACAAAGATACTAAACCTGATTTTCACTCTTCCAAGGATAATCAGAAATTTGAAAGAAACTAGTAAAAAGGAGAACCATATAGAAAAAAACAAATCAATTTTAATCAGTGTTTCTCCACAAGTGATATTAAATATATGAAATCACAAATGGACAGAATATGCTTATATGCTTTGAATTTTACAAATTCAAAAATATACCCATGCATTTTAAAAGATGATATTCAACAAGAAGACTTGCTGGTAGTAAAAATCACATCATAAATTTTTAGTACTTTTAAACCAGAGTCAAACACATAAATAGTGCTGCCAGTTGTCAAGATTTGCTAAGTTTTGCTGGGTTGAGCCTTTCTAAAAGACACCTCACTTTAGTAAATCGTCCCAGAATACAGAAGAGCATAGGCAAAAATAAAAACAAATGCTTTGCTGCCTGATCTAATACAGATGAACATTTAGCTAGAAATTATTAAAAAAAAAATGAGACTATCAATCTATCTAATGTATCTTGTAGTTTCACATACAACTGGTACAGATCCAGTTCCTATTGACTAGAAATAACATATGTGCATGGGGGCATTCAGGTCTATCCATCCCATGACCTCATCATTCCCACCCCCCTCTTTTTTGTTGGCTCAACATGAGAGAAGCTTTCTGGAGAAAAAGAACTATAAATTTTCTTTCTACCTCCCTCCTTCCTTCCTCTTCTTCTTTCCTTTTTTTTTTTAAGTTAGAATGATAAATTCCAAATAATACTAGGATGAAAAATAACTGCAGGAAAAGACAAGTATTAGAGTAGATTAAAAATGGCAGGTTTAAAAGGATGGCAAGTTAGAAGAATAAGCATTAAAGCCTTAAAATCCGCAATATTTTTCAAGTAATGTTTTATGTCCAGGAAATGAAACTGTGTTCCTGCAGAAAATTCTATTAAATTGTGTGCATCTGTTGGTGGCTCAGATGGTAGAGTCTGCCTGCAATACAAGAGACCCAGGTTTGATCCCTGGGTTGGGAAGATCCCCTGGAGAAGGAAATGTCAACCCACTCCAGTTTCCTCGCCTGGAGAATCCTATGGACAGAGGAGCCTCGCGGGCTGCCCTCTATGGTGCTGCAAAGAGTCGGAAAGGACTGAGCGACTAACACTTTCACTTTCACTTCATAATTAATAGAGGGGCAATTTAGTTCAGACACAAATGTAGAGCCTTTCAGAAACTACATAAATAACCCCTTTCCCCTCTGATACTCATGCTTAGCCCTTAGAATTTAGTTTTGCTATGGTCTCCCTTGGAACTTGCTCTTATTCTGATAGAGGAAAGTCACTTTTGATTTCTCTTGATATAAGCATCAGTACTATTATTAATAGTAATAGTAGTATTATTTAGCAGTAGCAGCAGCAGCAAACACTTAGGAGGTACCAGGTTCAGTTCTGTCTGATCTGGATGAGTTTACTCAGTCTTCACACCACATCATACTGTAGATACTATGACTCCCACTGACATTTGAGGAAACTGTGGTGCTGAGCTATTTATGTACTTGGCCAAAATCACATTGCAGATATCAGAATTCACACTTGAAACAACTTTGCTGTACTAAATGTCCCTGTTTTTGCACATTATTTTAAAACGTGATAATTAATTTTAAATTTCTCCTTTTAGAAAGACCAAGGACTGTCTCCAATGTGTATGCCTAGCACCTTACTTACTGTCATTGTAATTATTGATCATTAAACGGTTAAATGAACGGCCGAATGTGGATATCGCTTTAGCATGTAAAATCTATGTGTATACAGTAGGTGTATACAGGAGACATAAGTTATCAGGTCTGAAAAAGTTTTTGTAAGATCCTCTTGGTATGAAATAAAGGGAACTAGTCAGGGTACTGGAGAAGGAAATGGCAACCCACTCCAGTGTTCTTGCCTGGAGAATCCCAGGGACGGGGGAGCCTGGTGGGCTGCCATCTATGGGGTCGCACAGAGTCGGACACGACTGAAGCGACTTAGCAGCAGCAGCAGCAGTCAGGGTATCAATCGGTCTCAGTCATGATTTGGCTGCCCAAATTATGAGGAAATCTCATTTATTCTGGAGTAAAATCATCTCCTGTATAAAAGGGCTTGGGAGAGTAAGTAACGTATACGGGAAGCATTTTAAAATATATTCCTCTCATTTCGCGGGATGTAGGGCGTCAGGGTGCTTATTATCTGAAGGAATACAGTGACAGAGCTGTTTTCCGTTTTGCCTGAGCACACCGAGGCCCAGGCAGCCTCTGCAAAGCCCTGACTCAGGGCTGGGGGTTGGGGGTATCCTCGTCACCGCACACCCCAGGACTCTGCAATGGGGATGGGAAAGGGAAGGGCTGGGAATGAGGCGCACTTTTTGTCACTTCACTGCTGCTGCTGCTGCTAAGTCGCTTCAGTCGTGTCCGACTCTGTGCAACCCCATAGACGGCTGCCCACCAGGCTCCCCCGTCCCTGGGATTCTCCAGGCAAGAACACTGGACTACCCACTTGCTAACCTGGAGACAGCTGAGCCAAAGCGGAACTAAATTAAAACCAGAGCAAAGGATGCGGAGGGAAAGGGAGCCGGACTCCGGGTGGTTCAGGTGCGCCCCGCCCCTCCTGCTGCGCTTCCGGCTTGACGCGCTCCGCCCCTCTGATACCCCTTCCCTGCCGACTGTACCTGAAGGAACAGCTCGTAAAGAATTTCTTCCCGCACTCGAGCCTCTAAATTTCCCACAAACACCGTCCTGTCGGCTTCCTCCTGAGCAGGCAACATCCCTCCGGCTCGACCCCAGAATGGAGGAGGCTCCGAGGCCACGCCCTCCCTCCTTGGCTGGCGGAGCCGACGAAGAGAGTAAGAGCGGCAGGGGCGGAGCGATGCTGCGGGGCCACGCCCCCAGCACCTCGTGGTAACCGCCCACCGCACCTTTGCCATGTCCCGTATCCGACCAGGACCATGGGAGAGTGAGTGAAACTAAGATTAGTCTGCAAGGGGCCTTGACATCTTGCTTGTGGAGATCCGTTCATTTCTTCAGGGCACGACATTATTAATTCATTTTGGATGTGTTCAACAAACATTTTAAATAAAATGACTATAGAGATGAGATACAAGCTAAGCTAAGTCGCTTCAATCGTGTCCGACTCTGTGCGACCCCATAGATGGCAGCCCACTAGGCTCCCCCGTCCCTGGGATTTTCCAGGCAAGAGTACTGGAGTGGGGTGCCATTGCCTTCTCCATAGAGATGAGATAAAAGACATACTAACTTCGTTACCGAAGCTCACAGGCTAAAGGGGGAAGACTAATTTTTTTGTTTCCAAAGAGTAAACGAATAAATAATTGGGGTTTAAAATTGGTGTTTTTCATAAAACTCGTTTTGAAAGAATGAGTGCATACGTGCATGGATGTGGATAGAGTACTAGAATTAATTTAGCCAGGAAGTGTTCCCTAGTTGAAGTCTTTGAAAATGGACACAGGTTTTAGGTAGACTGCAGAAGGCATTTGCACTTGAGAAAATAGACTATACCAAAGAATACTGGAAAGACTATAGCAAGTTTTGTTACTGAAGACAGAATTTTTGAAGATGGCTGCTGGGTGACTGGGCTTCCCACCTGGCTTAGTGGGTAAAGTATCTTCTTGTAGTGCAGGAGACACAGGAGACAGGAGTTGGGTCCCTGGTTTGGGAGGATCCCTTGGACGAGGGTGTGGCAACTCACTGGAGTATTCTTGCTTGGAGAATCCCATGAATAGAGGAGACTGGTGGGTTACATCCATAGTGTCGCAGAGACTCCGATAGGACTGAAGTGACTGAGCACACAGGCATGCTGGGTGACTGTAGTAGGATCTAGTGTTTGTATTTTATATCAGGGCTGTACTTCTTTTTTTTTTTTTTTTACTTTACAATATTCTATTGGTTTTGCCATACATCAACATGCATCCGCCACGGGTGTACACACGTTCCCAATCCTGAACCCCGCTCCCACCGTCCTCCCCATACCATCCCTCTGGCTAATCCCAGTGCACCAGCCCCAAGCTTCCTGTATCCTGCATCGAACCTGGACTGGCGATTCGTTTCTTATATGATATTATACATGTTTTAATGCCATTCTCCCAAATCATTCCCCCCTTCCTCTCCCACAGAGTCCAAAAGACTGTTCTATACATCTGTGTCTCTTTTGCTGTCTTGCATACAGGGTTGTCGTTACCATCTTTCTAAACTCCATATATATGCGTTAGTATACTGTATTGGTGTTTTTCTTTCTGGCTTACTTCACTCTGTATAATAGGCTCCAGGGCTGTACTTTGTAAACTGTGGACCAAGGTGAAAAATTAATCCTTACTTGAGGAGGACTGGAAAAAAAAATTCCTGAAAGGAGGAAGAAAACTACTCAGAATCTCAATATTTTGATAAATTAAACAAAATATTGTCAACTGTTAACTTGGCTTCCTTTCTGATACCATATGTCTACATAGAAATGTGGTGATAGTTCATTTGAGTTGAAAAAGTATTCTTTTACATGGACCAAAGAAAAGTTTTCTTTTACATGGTTACTGGACCAAAGAAATCATCTTTTTTGATGGAAAGGACACATCTTTGGAATCCAGATTTCTAACTGAATTCTGACATTACTTAATTTTATAACTTTAAGTAATTTCACTTTTTAGAATTCAAGATCTATTTCTTAAGGATTGTATTGGACTAATATAATTACCTCATTTAATAGATATTTTCTGAGTGCTCACTATGTGCCAGGCACTGTTTTTAATCCTTGGAAAACAAAGGTGCCTATAAAGATATGCCCTTCTAATTCACCTTAGAGCGTAATGGGAGAAGCAGATTTCTTGAACATGTAAATAGAAAATTATGTGTCAATGACTTCAGTAGTTACCTTCAGTTGATATATCATAAGTCTTTTAAGTCCTGTCTCCATTTCTTCTTCCTTCTTTCATCAGTATTGTAGCATAGTGGGAGGGGGTTGTGAAAACATGCACACTGTATGTGTGTGTGTGTGCTCAGTCGCTCAGTCATGTCCGACTCTGCAACCCCATGAACTGTATAGCCCTCAAGGCTCCTCTGTCCATGGGAATTCTCCAGCAAGAATACCGAAGTGGGTTGCCATTACCTCCTCCAGGGGATTTTCCCAACCCAGGAATAGAACCCAGGTCTCTCACATCGCAGGCAAATTTTTTACTGTCTGAACCACAAGGGAAACGCTGCACATTACAAGCAGATAGCAAATATATGTTGATCAAATAAGTGGATACTTGCAGGTCTCTATTATGAGTAGATCTATTGATTTTTAAATTCATTTACCTCCAAATTTTTATCCAAACCAAGATATTTTCTCTTTAACTCCTCAGACATTGCTTATCTGGGAGCTGTAACTTCAGGTTTGACTGTAAAATATGTAGTGCATATAAGTCATCATGTTTTCTTGCTGGACTGAAATTTGCATCATTTTTTTTTTTTGTCTATGGTGTGTATGATTTTGGTGTTCTTATCACATCTTTTAATTTGAAAGTACATAAGTTTATGGCATGTGTACCTCTAGAATAATTATTTAATGTTTTAAGGTTTGAAAGTCAGCTCAAAGCAGTTAGCTGTTTGCTCAGAATTTGGCCTCTCTCTCTTTGTATTTCCTAATTGATACTGAGTGAATGAATGGTGATAAACCTAGTGGTAGCTTGAAAAGAATCCACTCTATTCTCACCATTTCTTGCACCATCAGTCATATATAATCACATATAAGGTCTAATGGGTTAGATGCATGGATAAATAATTAGTCTTTTTTCACTCATATCAGGATGCCTTATACCCATAACTGCATAAAGAATAAAAAATGTGTGTGTGTGTGTGAGCACGCACATGTGCACATGTGTGTGCACGCATGCACTTCCCTGATGGCTCAGCAGTAAAGAATCTGCCTGCAATGAAGGAGATGCGAGTTTCATCCCTGGGTCGGGAAGATCATCTGGAGGAGGGTACAGGCAGCCCACCTCCATTTTCTTGCCTGGAGAATCCCATGGACTGAGGAGCCTGATGGGCTATATAGTCCATAGGGTCACACAGAGTCCGACACAATGAAGTGACTAAGCACGCACACGTGCTCACATATATATGGTGATGGTGGTTTAGTTGCTAAGTTGTGTCCAACTCCTGAGACCTCATGGACTATAGCCTGCCAGGCTCCTCTGTCCATGGGACTTCCCAGGCAAGAATACTGGAGTGGGTTGCCATTTCCTTTCCCAGGAGATCATCCCAACCTAGGGATCGAACCCATGTCTCCTGCATTGACAGGCAGGTTCCTTCCTGCTGAGCCACCAGGGAAGCCCATATATGTATATATATAACTAGAGCTCCAGAGTTCCTTTCTCCCCTTCTTTGTCCAGATGACTTATTCTCTTGTAGTTCAGCCCAAATAGCATTTCTTGCAAGGCTTGCCATTCAGTACTGTAGATTAGCTGGTTGCTCCACCTGTCTGGTTCCATAGTTTTCTAGATATATCTTTTCCAATCCCTCTTCTCTGTGAAATACTATAAGGTAATATATTTCGATATCTAGAACAATCCCTGATACCTCTGTATATATATCATAAATAGTTGCTGAAATAATACAGTTTGACTAAATGAATGTCTCTACTTTATATGTTCAGCAACCAAGTTAAACCTGGAAATCAGTAGATGCTTAATAAAAGTTGCATAAATGAATGAACACATGAATGAGTGAATGGAGAAACTTGTGAAATTAATGTTAAGGGTGTGCACTGGATATCTTTGAAAAATTAACCTCACCTGTCTTCATTATTTTTCTTACTCTCAGTTTTTCTTTGTTTTGATTTCCTTAATCATATTTGTCCCAAGTAAATATAACTTGTTGTGTTGTTTTACTTGCATTAGATATTTATTAAAAGAAATATTTGTAATATTAAAGAGATAACTAAGACAGTGAATTCATCAAGGAGTCTACCATGCAGATATAAATATTCTGGAGGAAAACCTTCCTAACATACATATATACAAGTCAGGATGCATGTCCTTTCCCTAGGACATGCATCCTGACTTGTATATATGTAAGGAAGGTTTTCCTATGTTAGAAGACCCCACTCCTGCAATGTTCACCAGGTCTTCCCATGACCTGGTCAGGCTGGTCCTCCTTGGAGCAGGGATTGAGTGCCCACGCATGTGTGGTGTTAGAGCGGTGTGCAGAGCTGGCATGCCTGGGTGTGTGTCTGCTTCTGCAGCCAAGAGTGTTCTGACAAGAAGCCTGCTTTTGTAGATAGTTCTGTGATTTTAGAGAGCTTCCCAGGGTGCTAGTGGTAAAGAGCCCATCTGCCAATGCAGGAGATATAAGAGACATGTGTTTGATCCTTCGGATGGGAAGATCCCCTAGAGGAGGAAATGGTAACCCACTCCAGTATTTTTGCCTGGAGAATCCCGTGGACAGAGGATCTTGGCAAGTTATAGTCCTTAGGGTCAAAAAGAGTCGGACACTACTGAAGTGACTTAGCATATACATAACATAAAACATATTTTAGGAAAATACATGTGTATCTTACTATGTACCTTACTATACATTTTATCTTTAGCTTGCCTTTTATCAAAATGCCAACATCTGTTGGATCATAGAAAAAGCAAGAGAATTCCAGAAAAAAAAAATCTATTACTGCTTCATTGACTATACTAAAGCCTTTGACTGTATGGATCACAAAAAACTGTGGAAAATTCTTAAAGACATGAGAATATGAGACTACCTTACCTGCCTCCTGAGAAATCTGTATGCAGGTCAAGAAGCAACAGTTAGAACCAGACATGAAACAGTGGACTGGTTCTAAATTGGGAAAGGAGTATGTCAAGTCTGTATTGTCACCCTGCTTGTTTAACTTATATGCAGAGTACATCATGCAAAATGCCACGCTTGATGAAGCAAAAGCTGTAATCAAGATTGGTGGGAGAAATATCAATGACCTCATATAGGCAGATGACACTACCCTTATGGCAGAAAGTGAAGAGGAACTAAAGAGCCTCTTGATGAAAGTAAAAGAGGAGAGGGAAAAAGCTGGCTTTAAACTCAATATTCAAGAAACTAAGATCATGGCATGCGATCCCATCACTTCATAGCAAATAGATGAGGAAACAATGGAAACAGTGACCGACTTTATTTTCTTGGGCTCCAAAATCACTGCAGATGGTGACTGCAGCCATGAAATTAAAAGGCGCTTGCTCCTTGGAGAAAGGCTGACAAGCCTAGACAGCATATTTAAAAGCAGAGACATTACTTTGCTGACAGAGGTCCATATAGTCAAGGCTATGGTTTTTGCAGTAGTCATGTATGGATGTGAGTGAAAGTGAAAGTCACTCAGTCGTGTCCAACTCTTTGTGACCCCATGGACTATACAGTCCATGGAATTCTCCAGGCCAGAATACTGGAGTAGGTAGCCTTCCCCTTCTCCAAGGGATCATCCCAATCCAGGGATCGAACCTAGGTCTTCCACATTGCAGGCAGATTCTTTACCAGCTGAGCCACAAGGGAAGCCCAAAAATACTGGAGTGGGTAGCCTATCCCTTCTTCAGCAGATCTTCCCAACCCAGGAATTGAACCAGGGTCTCCTGCATTGCAGGCAGATTGTTTACCAACTGAGCTATGAGGGAAGTGTTTAACCATAAAGAAAGCTGAGCACTGAAGAACTGATGCTTTTGAACTGTGGTGTTGGAGAAGACTCTTGAGTCCCTTGGACAGCAAGAAGATCCAACCAGTCAATCCTAAAGAAATCAGTCCTGAATATTCATGGGAAGGATTGATGCTGAAGCTCCAATACTTTGGCCACCTGAATTGAAGAACTGACTCTTTGGAAAAGACCTTGATGCTGGGAAAGATTGAAGGCAGGAGGAGAAGGGGATGACAGAGGATGAGATGGTTGGATTGCGTCATTGATTCGATGGACATCAGTATGAGCAATCTCCAAGGGTTGGTGATGGACAGCGAAGCCTTTTTTGCCGAATTCTATGGGGTTGCAAAGAGTTGGACATGACTGAGTGACTAAACTGATCACCCCAAAACCATGTAATGAAGGCTTTCTACACCAATAAATATTGATTTCTCTGCATCATTAATTTTAATTCACAGTATGTATTAATATATAAAAGTAGCTCAGCAATAAAGAACCCACCTGCCAATGTGGGAGACATAGGTTCTCTCCCTGGGTTGGGAAGATACCCTGGGGAAGGAAGTGGCAACCCACTTCAGTATTCTTGCCTGGGAAATCCCATGGACAGAGGATCCTGGTGGGTTACAGTTTATGGGATTACAAAGAGTCCACACAATTTAGCAACTAAACAAACAGCAACACAATGTATATAATTAGATGAATCCTCCACTGGTCAGCATTTGTGTTGTTTCCACTTTTTTTGGCTATTATAAATATGCTGAGATGAACTTCCTGGCTCATATATCTTTGTGCATGGGTATGATTGTACTTCTTTTGCAAAGTATCTGGGATATTTAATTATAGAACCAAAGGGTGAAAACATTAAGCACTTTGACACATGTTGCTAAATTACACAACTTTTTGTCCCAAAATATATTCTGACAAAAAAATGACTCCTTCATCTCAATAAGTCTACTCAACTACATTCTGTAACTAACTATAACATGCCTAGAAACTTACTTGGTGTATAGGGCTTCATCAATTTTTTATCTTCTTCATCATCATCCTCATTTTCACTTTTATAGTATAATTTATACTGTATACATGTCTGGAAGATCTTAAAATCATTCTTTTAAATACAAGGAGACTAATTAGTACATATATATTATCTTAGTAAAATATACTCCTTTTATATAATATTTTATCTTCCCACTAGTTTTGCTATTTGATGCCGTGGACATTAATGGTCTCAACTTTCTCACAATTTACAGTAAGTGAAATGTATGAAAATGAAGCATAATTTTATATTTTGAAATTTTTCCATGAATTGTTTTGCCCTAAATGCCAACTTGGTATTTTCAATATGAGCTCTTTAGGATGGTTAAGATGAAAATAATGTGCAGGATTCATATTTAAGTGTGACATCAAAAGCACAGAGCAAAAGGAAAATGATATGTGAAGAAAGACTTATCTGTTAATTTGACTCTAAACTTGTTTAGAGTTTCTCTTAGATGTATGACATTTATCTTTCTTCCCACGTTCTGAAAATATGTAGTTTACTTATATCTTTGTTAGAAAGGTACACTTGTTACAGCTAAATGATTATTTGTTGGTCTCCAAATTATCATGTTGGCACCCTTTTAAAACTGAAGTCTCACATAAAATTCCCAGAGACCGAATAAGTCAAAATAATGATGACATCTCAGCAGCAGTCACATTTTTCATGATTTTTAAATGAATACCTCTTTTTGTTTGTGGTTCCTCTGAAGAACCTCCCCAGACCTCAGCATAGTTTGTACTGATTGATGTGAATTAAACAGGTCTGTTCTTAAAGTATCTTTTGAAGTTTACAGAGACTTGAATTTCCAAACAAATTTAATTTTTGAACTTACAATGCATGTACATAGAGAATAGTGATTCTCTCTTTTCCTTGCCTACCAACATCCATTGTTAGAAGGAAAATAAGGGAAAAATGAAGTACATAGTTGAAATCTTGTAATAATTTAAAAATGTCTTGTATGTTAAAAACAAAAATATTTTTAAAATCTTCAAATAGTTAGATCTCAAGAGACAGGCTAGCATTTTCAATTTTAAAATAGCCACTGAGTTTGGGTTGCAAAATGACATATATATAAAAAGGCCATATTTTATACTTGGAATCTTGGTGGATATGAATTTTATTATTGATTTCATGGTTATAAAGACAACTTAGTTTGTAATCAGAATGAACATAAACCACAACTTTTTCTGACTCTCTTTATTTCTAAACATCACATTTGCTTTAAGGTTTCAACAAACATCTTCTTCCCAACCATTTCTGAAATCCTGAGGTTAAGAGGAATAAAGAAAGATATAATTATCTTTTTCTTTCCCTTAAATTCACCTCGTGTAGCTGAATGTTTGTGACTTATTACAGTGTTTAACTTATAAAACCTTCTCAAAAGTACAAGCTAAATGGGAGAAAACGAACTGCCTCACCTTTTCAAAAAACAGGGAGGAGCAAAAGCCAAGGATAAAACCTTAAACATTAAAACCTACCAGACTGTGACAGTCCTACCAAAGAGAAACCTTAATGAATTTTAGAATTTCTTTTTTGGTGAATCTGAGTGCTTCTTTTACTTTTATCAGATTCCAAATGAGAGTATACATTTTTCTCTGTTTGATGTGCTGGGCAAGATCTGGTAAGAACTGATAATATGATTTATATTAAAATATGTATTAAATATTCAGTATGGTTTGAATTCTTGGATAAAGAATGATATAACATTATGGTATAAAAATATACTGTAATTATGGGTATTCATGTGCAAACAGATTATTATGAAGAACGTTTGTGTGTGTGTGTGTGTTTGGTACATTGTATGTTCTGTATTTTATTTTAGTTACTAGAAATTTGTTTTTAAGGAGATATAGTAGAATAAATACAAATATTCAAGAGAAATTTAGAATAATTTAGTGCTAGAGAATTTTCTTCAGTATTGGAAATCATGGCTTAATAAACATCTTGGTTTTTTTTTTTTATTTGTTTAAATAACCCTACTTTTGAGGACAACTTTTTCATAGGTAAATTGTCAGTTGCAAAAGAAACAATAGAAACATATTCTACAATGTTTTGCTTTGTCCTATCACCTTACAACAAAACAGAAACCGGAATAAGTTTATGATAATAATATTGAAATTGTCCTGGTTTACTGGCTTACGGTAATAAAATTTACTAATATTAAGTAATATCATTTACTACTTTATGGTAATAAATAGTTCATTAGAACTTCTTGTTCTACTTTATGATAATAAGTAGCAATTTTACAATCATAATGAATAGTTTTCTGTAGAGATTTTCCAAAAGAAGGCCATTTCCTTTGTTTTAAAATCTTTTTAAAAATTTCTTGAATGCATACTTGAATAACCTTAAAATATCAACTAAAAATTCAAATTATTTCTTGTTTCTTTTCAATTGTATATGTGAGCTTAAAAATAAATTCTGGAAATGTTTGTTCTATATTCAAATACAGACTTTGAATGGTAATAATATACAGTTCATCATTTATATTTTACTTACTTGGAATACTTTTGATAGATATTTTATGGTTTTGTAATGTACAGTGAATGTGAAAGTGAAAGTCACTCATGTCCGAGTCTTTGTGACCCCGTGGACTATACAGTCTTTGGAATTCTCTAGGCCAGAATACTGGAGTGGGTAATCTTTCCCTTCCTCAGGGGATCTTCCCTACCCAGGGATCGAACCCAGGTCTCCCTAATTGCAGGAGAGCCAGCTGAGCCACAATGTACAGTAGTGGTACCTTAATTTGAAAGAATTCTAAAGTATAGACTCCTATCCTTTGTGTTATATCATAGTTGACATCATTCTACATCAATATTATGGTAGACTTTCTCAATTTGTTGCTTTGATTAGTAGATAGGAAGTTGTTCTCAATTGATAAAACACAGATATGATTATAAAGTGTGTTTCTGGCTCTGTCGACAGAAATAAAATATCAGACGTTTTAGATATTAATAACAATAAATAAAAAATAAGAAAAATTAAAAGATTTGCTGAGTATTAGAATCATACTTAACCCATGCAAGTGTTCTCTCATTTTACATAAGTTCTTACCTACCTAGGATATTTTGTTGAAATTTCAGTAATTTATTTCAGATAAATATGTTTTTATTCAAATTATACATGCTCTTCCCTTCTCCACTAGAGGTTCTGAAATATATTTTTCAGAAGCATTTATTACACTCAACATGAGAATAATTACATCTGCCTTCAGAAATGGAAAAACATCCTGAAAAACTGGGATTAGTCAGATCATTTCAAAACTTTTAAATAGAATCAATAGAAGTAGAGAAGTACCTGAACAAACTACTGTATATACAAAAATATATGTATATGCATATATATTTAAATTATGTGCACATGTGTTCTTAGTATACTTTTGAGTCCTAATATCTGCTGAAATGGTGGTTGTGGCTGTTACCATTATTACTATAGCAAGTGTCAGCAAATATTTCTGTAAAGGGCCAGATAGTGAATGTTTTAGGCTTTGAGGGCCCTACAGTCTTGATTACATCCTTTCAACTGTGCTATCATGGCATGAAAATAGCCATAGACAGTTCATAAACCAATGAGTCTGGCTGTGTTCTAATTTAAATGTATTGATGGACACTAAGGGCTTCCCAAGTGGCTCAATGGGTAAAGAATTTGCCTGCAATGCAGGAGAGGCAGAAGGCACAGTTTTGATCCCTGGGTTGGGAAGATCTCCTGGGAGGAGAGCATGGCAACCCACTCCAGTATTCTTGCCTGGAGAATCCCATGGACAGAGGAGTCTGGCGGGCTACAGTCCATGGGGTCACAAAGAGTTGAACACGACTAAAGTGACTGAGCACGTATGCACAATGGACCCTAAAAGTTGAATTACCAAAATTTTCATGTCACAAAATATTCTTTTTTTTTAATTTTTAAAATTGTAAAATCATTCTTAGCTTGCTGGTCAGATTTAGCCCACAGGCCATAGTTTGTCAACTTCTGTGCTCCAGTAAGTAACTAATAGAAGAGATGTTAAAGATAGATTAGTTCATCTTTCTCATTTCACAGTTGAGGAAAATGAGATTCAGAAAGATGGAGTCATTTTGTTAAGATGATAGAACTTAGAGCCCTGGACTTCTGGACTCCTGGGCATTGTGTTTAAAAATGCAGATTCTTCTTCACAGGATGGAGGGTGAAGCCCTAGATTCTGCAATTTTAATTCACTCCCAGTTGATGCTCATATGTATGCAGACCACACTTTTAGTAGTAAGAGTATATTTGTAGAACCTTACTGAGTGGGCTGTCTATAGGGCAATAGTCATTCCAAAAGCCATGGAATTCTAAGCCCACTGACTCAACAAAGTCATCATTATTTTTCTCTAAACTTTATAAAAATCTTTTTTTTTTAATTTTATTTTTTTAACTTTACAATATTGTATTGGTTTTGCCATATATCAACATGAATCCGCCACAGGTATACACGTGTTCCCCATTCTGAACCCTCCTCCATCCACCTGCCCTGTACCATCCCTCTGGGTCGTCCCAGTGGACCAGCCCCAAGCATCCAGTATCGTGCATCAAACCTGGACTGGCGACTCATTTCATATATGATATTATACATGTTTAAATGCCATTCTCCCAAATCATCCCACCCTCTCCCTCTCCCACAGAGTCCAAAAGACTTTTCTATACATCAGTGTCTCTTTTGCTGTTTCGTATACAGGGTTATTGTTGCCATTTTTCTAAATTCCTTATATATGTGTTAGTATAAGGCATACACACTGAGGAAACCAGAATTGAAAGAGACGCGTGTACCCCAATGTTCATCGCAGCACTGTTTATAATAGCCAGGACATGGATGTCCTAGATGTCCATCAGCAGATGAATGGATAAGAAAGCTGTGGTACATATACACAATGGAGTATTACTCAGCCATTAAAAAGAATACATTTGAATCAGTTCTAATGAGGTGGTTGAAACTGGAGCCTATTATATAAAAATCTTTCTGATGTGACTAGTAATCTATTTCTATTGATTTACTAACATCAAATGTCCACAAACAACTTTGTAATTTATTGTACCAAAGTTTCTTTAAGGGTGTTATGAAAGAAGCTGGGATTTACAGTTAAAAGACTCAGATTCAAGTCTGGTGGCTGTTCTCCCAGGCCAAATCATTTAACCTCCCTGAGCATCAGTTTTTTCATTTTTAAGTGGAAGTAAAATTTATAATACCATTTCAGTGCATTTTCAGGCTCAAAGGAGATAACATAAATGAGTGATTTGGTCAATTTTAAAGCAATATAAATTAGGTTAGAGTAATTCACTGTTTTCTTCCGGATGCATTTTCTCTTTCATTCTCTAAGATTGATTTCCAGCTATAGGACTTCACGCTGTATCTACCCATGTACAGTTATGGTAGACTTGTATGTACTACGTATATCAGAATTCCCTGAATTGTGCCTTTAAAAATGTAGATGTACCTTCCAATCAGAATCTCTGAGCATGGCTCAAGAAACCACATTTAAATAAACTCTCCTTGTCATTTTCTATACCCATTTTAAAACTCATGCTTAAGAATTCCTGATCAAAGACTTATCAGTCACTTACTATATTTTGCTTGTTTGGTCAACTGTTAGTGTATTTTCAATAGCTTTTCAAATATTTGCACAGTTGAAAAGTTATTGATTGAATATCTTGATTTCTTATTACATGTTAAATAAATGTATTTTCAAAATGTGATTTGTTTGCTCCAGAATCATAAAATTAAGCATACTATGGCACTCTCTCCTGGAAGCCTTCAGGGGTTTTAAAGTTCTGCCTAAAGTTTTGTGTCTCAACTGGCTATATAGCCATGTAAACCTCTGATTTCAGTTTGGTTAATTGGCTCATAGTATCAAGTTGGTGATCAGTCATTTGTATCTGGAATTCTACTGGCCCCTGAAAGCCTTCGTTCTTATCACACATGAATATATAATCAAGCTAGTGAACTCCTGGTAAAGTTTTATTTATGTTACTCGACAGTTTACATAATAACTTACACCACAAATAAGCTCATGCTTTGCAGATCTCTCCCACAAATGTTGTGTTGCTTCTGTACATTTGTAGTATATATACAAATTTATATTTGTATATAACCTTCCACAGGTTGTTTAATCTTTTAAAATTTCACTTTCTTGAGGAAAAAGATAGCAAATATAAAACAGTACAGTGCCTGGCATGGAGTGATTGCTAAATAACCATAAACCATCATTAATATTATTGATGTTATTGCTGTTAACAAGTACAATTTTGCTTTTAGAAATGAAGAAAGAGAAGGAAGTACATTCTTCTTTTAGAAGTGAAGAAAGGGAAGGAAGGAGGTTTTCCTGCAGGCTCTTTGGGATGAATGTGGGTTTCAGAGGATTATCAGAGGAAGAAGTAAATCTTTACAGAGTGTGTTAGGATTGGTAATTTTTTATGACTGGATTTTGAGGACTCTCTGTTATTCATTTTGTCAGTGCTTAAAGTAGAAAGACAGACTAATTTGTGTGCAAGTGGGTTTGAAATCAAAGAATATTAGAATAATAGAAGTCATAGGGGACTATTTATTTCAACTCCTTCCATTTAAAGAAACCAAGGCCTAGAAATGAGAGCAGAAAAACATTTGCTCAAATTCACAAGAGAAGTTTGAAAGAAATTGAAGACATTTGGGTCTCAGTGGTCCATGTCCAAGGTGCTGTTCACACCTCTGAACTCTGTCGGTTTGGATCTCCTTGTTCTCTTATTCACAACCATTGCGACTGTAATGGAAATATACTTCAGTTAGAGCTGAACAGCCTAGAATCATTATTCCTGATGTCATATGTCTTTGATATTTTAAAAAAATTTACTGCTTCTATAATTTGAAACCTAGGAAGATTTTCAGAATTCTTTCTCAGTGCACTGCTCTATTGAGATTATTGCTCGAGTCATTATCTTTCTACATATTTGATAATGAAATCCAGTATTGTGCTCTTGTTACTGAATTTCTAATCAGAGTAATTTAGACTAGTCCCAAGAACCTCAATTTGTTAAATTTTCAAACAACATCAATACTTATTTTTCTGTTCTAAATATCTTTATCTTTCAGCTAATAACATTATTTGTTATCATTTTTTTAATCAACTCAAGTCTATTTAAACCATTTCTCCTCCTTATAATGCTCACAAATAAGTATATTAGATTTAAAACATTGAGAAAATATTAAAATTCAGGAGGGAGAAACACAGAGAAAATATAAAAAGATAGACAAAATATCGAATATTACCATTCACCACAAACTACAATTATGATAGTGGTTTATTTCCTACCAGTTCTAACAGTAAATACGTGTGTATGTGCACAAATGTGAGTTAGAGTTTACTGCATGTATACTATGTATTATAGCTAAAATTAGGACTATATGTGTATATTTATAGACTATATAGATTTCTTACTTGCTGCATTATGTGGATACATCATAATTTATAGACTCTGCCATGTATTTAGTTGATTCCTAAATAACCACTTTAAAAATGATGTGATATGTATCAGTGTTAATTGTCATTGTATAATGGTAAAAATGATACAGTGATATTATTTTAATTAATCTTTACTAGTTATTAAGAATATTGAGCACATTTTGATACATTTATGTTTGAATATTTAATTTTGTAAAATGTCTTTATTTTAGTCTTCACTTGGTGTTCACTTGGGGCATTCTTTTTCTTCATTAATAGTTCTTTATGTATATTAATTCCTCTTCTACTTTGTTATTAATTCCTCTTCTACTTTGTATTGAAAATATTGTCCTAAGTTTTTTTTTTTTTTGTCATTTGTCTAGTTTATAGTGTTTATGTTGTTGTTTAGTTGCTAAGTCATGTCCAACTCTTTTGTGACCCCACAAACTATAGCCTGCGAGGCTTCTTTCTCCATGGGGTTTTCCAGGCAAGAATACTGCAGTGGGTTGCTATTTTCTCCAGGGGATCTTCCCGATCCAGGGATCAAACGTGAATCTCCTACATTGGCAGGTGGATTCTTTACCACTGAATCACCAGGGAAACCCTTAGTGTTTATGTACAGAAGTTTTAAATTCACCTGCTGTGAAATCTATTGGTCTGATACTTTATGGTTTCTTCCTTTTTTTAATGCTAAAAAGTCACTCCTCAATCTGAGATGATATATGTATACATTAATTGTATTCTTCTTCTAGTTCACATAATTTTACTTTTAAATGGAATGTTTTTATCTAACTCAAATCAAATAATTATTGTAGTAATTATTATATTTAAAAACCCATTACTTTTGACAACTAATGATGTTGACCATCAGTTTTGAGCCTAGTGGCCATTAGACAACTCTCTTGTGAAGTGCCTTCAATTCTTTTGTCATTTTTTTGAAAGTAACTTTTTAATTTTACATATATGTATATGTGTACTGGAGAAGGAAATGCCAACCCACTCCAATATTCTTGCCTGGAAGATCCCATGGATGGAGGAGCCTGGTGGGCTACAGTCCATGGGGTCGCAAAGAGTTGGACATGACTGTATATGTGTATACAGGGCTTCCTAGGCAGTGCAGTGGTAAAGAATCTGCCTGCCAATGCAGGAGACACAAGAGATGCAGTTTCGATCCTTGGGTAGGGAAGATCCCCTAGAGTAGAAAATGGCAACCCACTTCAGGATTCCTGCCTGGAAAATTCCATGGGCAGAGGAGCCTGGCAAGCTACAGATCATGGGGTTGCAAAAAGTCCAATATGACTGAGTGACTGAGCACACACAGCACATGTGTGTATACACACATAAAACATATACACATAATATATATATTATATGTATATATACACACATACATACATACACATATGTATTTGGGATATGGTACTTTTTCATATGTACGTTTTGCAGACCTGAACATTCACATTCTTACCAGTGTCTTTTTAGGAGCAGACATTTTTCACTATGGCCGTTTCCAATTTATTATCTTTAGGTTTCGTGCTTACTGTATCATATCTGAAAAATCTTTTCTTACCTCAAGATTGTTAATATTGTCTCTCAATATTTCACACATGTTGTCTGCCAGAGAATGAAGCCAAATCAAAGCAAGCAGAGCTGAGAGAATGAGGAGAAAGGATGGGCCTTAGCTCTTTTTAACTCTAGAGCTAGTTTAGCTCCATTGCAGTGAAGTCTGACCCTTCTAGAGTCTCTACTGAATGTCTGTGATGTTCATTAAGTTTTCTCTACCCTGGCTGGTCAGAACTGCAGTGCCTCCTAGCAGGCTGTGGCCTTTGAGGTTGTCGAGCTGACAGCTCTTTGTGGACTTTCACCCTATGCAGGCACAAGTTTGTCTTCAGCAGTGGATTAGAAGGGACTCCTCTCAGAGTTTGGAGCTCTGCCGCTGCATAGCTCCCTCCTTTGTGGTATAGTGTGATACAAATTCTAGTAGATTCAACTTTTTCAAACTTCAGTCTTTGTCCCCAGCTTGGCAAAACCACCGTGTTTTGTTGGGTTCAACCTCCGGCACTGAAGTCTGGAAACTGCCTCCAGGTAGAAAGGTATTAGATATAGGGTTCAAATCATTTGTTTACCTTTGTAAAGATACCATGGCTGTGTGCTTTTTGTTGTCCAATGTGTAAACTTTTTTTCATATATTTTGTCAAGTGTTCTAGCTGTTTACAGAGGTAAAGTAAGTGTGGAATCAGATATCCATAATATAATGATGGGAATTGGATTCTGTAAGATCTTTGTTTTTGTTTTATTGTTGTGTGTGTGTGTGTGTGTATGTGGTCACATAGTCATGTCCAACTCATTGTAACCCCATGGTAGGTCACTCATTGTGACCCTATTGGGCTTCATTGACCCCAGTGTAGCCCTCCAGGCTCCTCTGTCTATGGTATTTCCCAGGCAAGAATACTGGAATGGGTTGCCATTTCCTTCTCCAGAGAATCTTCCCAACCTAGGGGTCAAACCCAGGTCTCCTACATTGGAGACAGATTCTTTACTATCTGAGATACCAGGGAAGCCTTTTATATTTTGATAAGACATCTATTAAAAATTACCGTTTTAAGTGTATAGTTCGGTGTTATTAAGTGCATTCACACTGCTGTGCCACCATGACCATCACCCATCTCTAGAACATTTTCATCTTCCCAAACTGAAAATCTGCACCCCATCAACTCCACATTTACCACTTTTTTCCCAGCCCTTGGCAACCCTTGTTCTACTTTATGCCTTGATAAATTTGACTCCTTAGGTACCTCATTTTAATGAATCATATAGCATTTATATTAATATTTTTGTGACTATCTTATTTCATGTAATATAACATATTTAAAGTTATTCCACGTTGTTTCATGTATAAGATTTTCCTTCCTTTTAAAGGCTGCGTAATATTCCACTGGATATATACACCAGGTTTTGTTTATCCATTCACCTTTACTGGACACTTGGGTTGCTTCCACCTTTTGGCTTTGGTGAATAATGCTGCAATGAACACAGCAGCTGCAGCTTTCAGCAGTGCACACAAGTTCCAATTTCTCTACATTCTTGTCAACGATTATTTCCTGGTCTTCTTTTTTAATAGTAGCCATCCAGATGGGTTTGAAGTATCATGTCTTCCTTTGTTTTTAGTTGATTGTTTTGTGCTGACACATTTTGATCTCTTTATCTTTTTTTGCTGTATATTCTATACATTGTATTTATCACAGGGATTATGTACAACATCTGAAGTTATGACAGTCTATCTTAAATTGATACTAATTTAGCTCCAATAATGGTAATAAGACTTCAGTAAAAACTCTCAGTTAAAATACTCTACTCCATTAAGCTCTACTTCACTCATTTTATGTTATTGATGACACAGTTATATCTTTACATATTGCATACCCATTGACATAGATTTGTAATTATTTCTATGCATTTGTCTTTTAAATCCTATGGAAAATAAAAAGTGGAGTTACAAATCAAAATTTCAATAGTATTTTTTATATTTGTTCATAATTCGTCTTTACCAGAAAATTTTACATTTTATATGATTTCAAGTTATTGTATAACACTCTTTCATTTCAACTTGAAGCGCTCCTATTTGCACTTCATGTAGAGCAGTTATAGTGTTAATGAATTCTCTCAGCTCTTGTTTGTCTCATTCACACACAAAATGTGTTAGTCGCTCAGTCGTTTCTGACTCTTTGCAACCCCATGGGCGGTAGCCCACCAAGGCTCCTCTGTCCATGGAATTCTCCAGGCAAAAATATAGGGGATCTTATTTTGGGAAGGGGATCTTCCTAACTCAGGGGTCAAACCCCCGGGTCTTCTGCATTGCTGGCAGATGTTTTAACGTGTGAGCCACTAGGGATGTGTGTCTGGGGATGTCTTAATTTCCTCTCATTTTTGAAGAACAGTTTTGTCTGATATAGAATTCTGGGTTGAAAGTTTTCCTCTTTAACCAATCTACATATATTATCTTACTGCCTTCTGGTTTGCAAAGTTTCTGCTGAGAAATCCACTGATAATTTTATTGAGAATCCCTATAAATATTACCTTACTGACAAAGGTCTGTCTAGTCAAAGCTGTGGTTTTTCCAGTAGTCATGTATGGGTGGGTGTCAGAATTGGACCATAAAGAAAGCTGAGCATGAAAAAATGGATGCTTTTGAACTGTGGTATTGGAGAAGACTCTTTAGAGTTGCTTCGACAGCAAGGAGATCCAACCATTCCATTCTAAAGGAAATCAGTCCTGAATATTCATTGGAAGGACTGACACTGAAGCCGAAACTCCAATACTTTGGCCACCTGACGTGAAGAACTGACTCATTGGAAAAGACCCTGATGCTGGGAAAGATTGAAGGCGGGAAGAGAAGGGGATGACAGAGGATGAGATGGTTGGATGTTATCACTGACTTGATGGATATGAGTTTAAGCAAGCTCCAGGAATTGGTGATAGACAGGGAAGCCTGGCGTGCTGCAGTCCATGGGGTCGCAAAGAGTCGGACACAACTGAGCAACTGAACTGAACTGTTAAGTATTTGATTTCTAGAACTTTATTATTTTTTTATTTTTCTATAATCTACCAGAGTTGAGTCAGTTTGATATTCTTTAAGAGCTTTATAGTACACTAGTTTGACTTTTTTGTATCATTTGAAAAGTTTTTTTTATTTTATCTAATATTAATATTATTAATGAAATTGACTATGTGTGCCTACACGTTGAGTTGCTTCAGTTGTTTCTGGCTCTTACAACCTTATGGACAGTAGCCCGCCAGGCCCTCTGTCCATGGAATTCTCCAGGCAAGAATACTGAAGTGGGCTGCCATTCCCTCCTCCCTCGGATCTTACCAACCCAGGGATTGAACCAGCCTGTCTTATGTCTCCTGCATTGGCAAGCAGGTTCTTTACCACTAGCACCACCTGGGAAGCCCCAAATTGACTATACAATGTCACAAAAAAGCTAAACAAAACAAAACGAAAAACACAGACCCTCGGTGGTGGTTAATGTAATGTAGCTGCTACATTTATGGATTCAGGTGGGAATTGTATAGGCAGTGCTCTTCTTTGTTGGGTTTGCTGGAGTGTTTGGCTTTTAATTGGGTGTCAATCAACTAGGGAGACTAACACAACTTAGCTTTTTTACACCTGTCTCTCCTTTTCTAGCAGGCCAGACCTGGGATATTCTCACTGTGATGGCAGAAATGTGGGATGCCCAGCTCTAACGTGCAAGCCCAGTTCAGCATCTGTTTGCATTACATCACCAAGGTCCTATTTTCCAATATTACAAGCTGTAATACTTGTACCCATATCAATTGGGGCAAGTCATCCCACTTATGATGGGAGAATACCTCAGAGTTACAAGCTGAATGGCATAGATTCAGGAAACAGTGATGTATTGGAGCCATGATTGCATCTAGTATATCAACCTAGTTTGTCTTTATTTTACTTGTGTAGAATATACCTATCTATCCATTTCTTTAAAATTTCCTGTGCACTTCTTTGGAGAAGGCAATGGCACCTCACTCCAGTACTCTTGCCTGGAAAATCCCACGGACGGAGGAGCCTGGTAGGCTGCAGTCCATGGGGTCCCTGAGGGTCAGACATGACTGAGCGACTTCACTTTCACTTTTCACTTTCATGCATTGGAGAAGGAAATGGCAACCCACTGCAGTGTTCTTGCCTGGAGAATCCCAGGGACGGGGGAGCCTGGTGGGCTGCCGTCTGTGGGGTCGCACAGAGTCGGACACGACTGAAGCGACTTAGCAGCAGCAGCAGCAGCAGCAGCAGTGCACTTCTTTATTTTGTAGCTAAGTTTCTTTTTCATGAAGCTGATTTTTTTTAATAGGAAGACTTTATTACAGTTACAATACTTTTTTTAAATTTTATTTTATTTTTAAACTTTACATAATTGTATTAGTTTTGCCAAATACTTTATGTTTTGTGTAAGTTTATCATTTTGTGTTTTCTACTTTCTATATTTTTCATTTTCTTTGTATCTTTTGTATATATACACGTTTCATATGTTTTAGTGTGTAGAGAGTTATGTCTATTGTTTTACATAGTATAATGGTTAACTGTTAAGGTAATCGATATTTTTTAAAACCCATACTTATCTATTTATTAACATTTTTTAAATTGACATATTCTGAATCCCCCAGTTAAGGAATTTTCGTACCACTTTATCTATACCCCTTTTAACCTAAATTCCCATCTTATATTAGTATACGTTGAGGCTTCCCTGGGGCTCACACAGTAAAGAATTTTCCTGCATTGCAGGAGACCCACATTCAATCCCTGGGTCAAGAAGATCCCCTGAAGAGAAGGCTTCCTACTCCAATTTTCTTGCCTACAGAATTCCATGGAGAGAGGAACCATCTTATTAGTATATATTGACTTATACTAAACATTCTTGTTAAACATTTGAATAAGAATAATTTCTGATATTGCATTTATGTTTTACTCAGTTTTATACTGTTTACAATTACATTGGTATCTAACTTGTTTCTATGCTCCCTTTTTTTTTACTGTGAGTTTCTATGGATTTTGTCTTCAATAAAGCTCTCATTTATTTAATAGTGATGATGTCAGGAACTTTACTTAGTCAACTTTGGGTGGTGTACTTTAGGAAAAATATAAAATTATTGGGCCACAAACTTTTGTACTTATAGTCTTCATTTATTACACTTTTATATGTCTGATGTATTATTTTGGAAGACAAATATGAAGTCATCATAAATTCATTCTTCTATCTGCAACCTGGATTTTCTGCCTTAATATCTTTAGGATATTTTTCTTTTTCATTGAAACCAAAACTGATTCTAGGAGGTCTCTTAGTGAGTCTGATGAAGTGAATTTCTCCAGATACTGGTGAACCTTTTTCAGTTTGTATACCCTGGTGTGAAGTTATTTCCTTAATTGTTTTAACTGCTACTCCCTCTCTCCCCATTTCCTCCCTACCTGCCAAGGGAATAATGATTTTTAATTTGAATCTTTATTTTCTATCCCATATCTATGTTTACCTTCATAATTTAAATATCTTTTCTCCTTCATTTCTTACTATATATAAGGTGAGATTTTCATGTTTTTGCATCTGTAAAATGAATTTTTATTCTGCAATTGCATTTTTCCTTTTTGTGAATTGGAGTATATTTTTATTCCATTTTAACCTTAAGCTATTGTTTTTGACTCAATAAATTTTCTCTTAATACCCTCCTGTTTTTGAGATGTGTTTTTTCCTTGCATTCTAATGAGAGTTCTAAAGAGTTTCCTGCAATTACTTCTGCATTTGGTAATAGACAATAGACTTTTCTGTTGTTTGTTTTAGGTGATTTCTTTCCCTTATTTCATCACAGGGATTGTGTTTATTCATTACTTATTCCAGGGCCAGGTAAAATCTACCTTGGCTTTTAGTGGGCCAGCAGTTTGGATATATCAATTGCATTTTGACTTCTCAGAGTTCCAGCTGGTGGGAAGGTGGATAAGCACAATTGTCTACCCTATTTGTACTCTGTTAAGCATTGATACTGCCTTGAGGTTTAATTTATTCCTCCTCTCCACTTCCTTATTCCTTTGTACTTAGAACAAATGAAGTATCAAAGTTTTTCACTTGTCCAAGTGTCTCTCAGCTGTTAATCTGGGAATTCAATTTCACTTTCTTCTTTGTCTCCTTCTGAATAATTATGATAATATCACATATATAATTTCCCAACTAGAATGATTGCAACTAGTGCATAGTATTATGTATTTTCTGAATATATTTGCATATAAATAGATGTATAGTTTTAAATGTGTGTTTATATATGTTAAATAGATACTTAAATTTATCAAATACATATAAGTGTATGTAATGACTTGAGTACATTATTTCTGGGCCTTTAAATTACCTCTATTTCTCCAATATTCAAATAATGTATATTCATTTTTTATGTGTTTTCAGACTATTTTCTTGGTGTAAATTCTTAGAAGTGTAATTACTGCATAAACTTTACTAACACTTTTGTGATTTTTGCTATGTATTGACAAATTTTTTCCCAACTCTTCTTACCAAGTTAAATTTCCAGAAGTAGTACAAGCATATGCTGTCATTAAAAAATATTTTGAGATTGTATCCTCATTTTAAAAAAATTACAATTCTTAAAAACTATGAAAAGAAAAAACAGCCATGTTTCACTGCCTAGTAATGACCATTGCTTTGGTTTGGCTTAGATATTTCATTTTCTACTCTGTTTTCATCTAGGATGGATGGCTGGATAGATATGTAAGTATATAGATGATAAATACATAGGATGCACACATTGATGAAATTACATATGATGATAACTAAGGTGTTTTAAATTTTTGTGTGATTATGCATAACCCTATAATTAATGTATTTATATTTAACACAGTGCTCATTTCATTAGTGTAACTCTAGGCAAGAAAATCAGGAAGACTAAATATTTTTAATATTTTGTATGTGTGGTATACACATACACACATATACAATTTCAAAATGAAGTATCAACTTTTGCTCTGAGCATCCATATATATGAATCTTTGTTACATTTACCCTTATAAGTATTACATATTAAAATGATTTTTTCATTGTGTTTAATTTGATAGGAAGAAATTGATATATTTTTGTTTTTATTTGATCACTAGTCAGGTAAAATATATTTTTTCCTAATGCTTATTATCTATATCTTGATATTCTTCTGCAAAATTGTTAAAATTCATATCAACTTGTGGACTTTTATTGCTATGTATAACACTTTCCTTATTAACAATATTAATGATTTCAATCACATCATTGCTATTTTGTACTGATAAAACTAATTCTTAATTTTTAGCCAGCCACATTCATTTCTATATTTTATTGTAAATTTTGAATACATCTAGTTCAAAAAGTCTACTTAAGTAATCAATGAATTACTTTCAACATTGCAGTTGCTCAGTATATTATGTTAAACTGCTAATAAAATAAAATCCTCCACACCCTCCAAGTTCAAGTATTTCCTTTGCAGCAGTGACAAGAATAGAATCAAATAAATACTATCTCAATACTTAGCTTGACTGACTTTTTTTTTTTTAATTTCAGAGAATAAGGCACCATGCCTTGAATTCTCTCATCTAAGTTTAAAGGATTCCTTCAGAGATCTGTTTAATCCCCAAATGGAGATATCTTTGATGTTGTATACAAGGAAGAACCCGACTTGTGCTGAATCACTGTTTGAGAAGAATGACTCACTTAACGTTAATTTCAACACAAGCAAGAAAGCAGTCTGGCTGATTCATGGATACAGACCACTGGGCTCCACTCCTTCATGGCTTCAGAACTTTGTGAGGATTTTGTTGAACCAAGATGATATGAATATAATTGTAGTAGACTGGAATCGAGGAGCTACAACTTTTCTTTATGTTAGGGCAGTTAAAAATACCAGGAAAGTTGCTGTCAGTTTGAGTAGGTACATTCAGAATCTTTTGGTAAGTCTGGAATTTTATGGGTTGTATATGTTATACAATAAATGGTGGTTTTATAATACTACAAAAAGGTGATAAAGTAAATACTATTTCCTTTAAGACTTTGTTAATCAAGAATTACTGCACAAGTGTGAAGAATTACTGTGTTGATGTGCTTCACATATGCAGCCATGTTTCTTTTGTGTTAATGAATAATTCTGTACCTAGACATGGCCTATCTTATTTTTTAAAGTTATCTTAAAGACTCAATTATCATATTTTATCTTAAAATATTTCAAGATTTTTGTTTTTTTTTTTTTAAATTCTGCCTATGCTGACTTCAGGATTAGTGGGTGATTTTATGTGGAGAGAGGAAATAAACTATTTAATCATTAGACTTTTTCGATATATTTTCTAAGATATGTCTAAAATGACAAAGTGTACATTGGTCAAAGTGAAAAACAACTTGAAGAGTAGCGTACTTTTGCCACCTTGGAGGCAGGTCTCAGTTCCTTTTAGGCTTATCCGGTTTAAGTGAAGTCCGGTTAAATAATTTCAGGCCAGTTCTAGGTCCATCTGTGTTTCAAATGATCTTTAAGTCAGTGTATACGGAGATCTAGAGATCTATGTCTGTTCTAGAGAGAGGTCGTAGTAATGGTGCTCAAGAGAAAGAAAGGTGATAAAAGACTTGGGGTCATTCTTGAGCTTGAAATCCACCTTCGAGTTCTGTTATGCTGAACTTCCAAGCCTCTGCTGAAATTTAGCAAGCATCATAGATCCAAGAAACAGTTGTACGTAGTTTTTAGAAGTCAGACTAGAGGGATTGAAAGACCACCAAATCCACACTGTCAGTGTGAGTCTGAGCAATAGCTTAACCATTCTGCCTCGTTTCTGTCTATTCATTTGGGATAACAAAACTTTATAACAATATTTTATTTAAGTGTTATGGGAAATTAATTCTTAACCAGTGTTTGTTTATGTAATAATCATTGAATGAAATCAGCTATCATTATTATTTTTACATCCACAAATTTGGACAAAACCAAACCATCCCTCTGAAAACAGAGGGCTATTGATTCACTTGTTCTTACTGATAGCCTGAAAATTGCATAAGTAATTTTTCCTTTTTGCAGTGGTCTTTTCTATACTTAATACATATGTACGTCAAAGTGTGGAACTTGTGAATATTAAATACAGAAGTTTAGGAAAAGTCTAATGTTAGATAAATTTCTAACAGTGCTTTTCCTTGCAATGGCTCCATATTAATAATAAAGGATGAAAAATTCAATAGCACTACAGTTGAGAGTGATACTCCCTGGAGGTTGCAGGTACTGGTCTGAGAAATTTTGAAGAAAATTATCACCCCATGTCTGGGAAATCAGAATCTAGTTTCTCATTAGACTAAATGTTCCACATCTTTCTATCAGCCATCAGAGGTGTGACTGTGTAGACTGGACCATGACCTGCTTCCTGAGACTGTAAGAGAATATAATAAGAGAGATTCTCCCTTGTTTAAGCTCCTAATGTTACCATACCCCTCTCCTGAGCTGCAAGTCTAGGAGGTGATCAAAACTTGGGCTTTGAAAATTTGACTCCTTTGCTCTCCAGCTGGAGGGAGGAGGCTGGTGGGCTGCACAGAGTCTATGGGGTCGCACAGAGTTGGACACGACTGAAGCAACTTAGTAGCAGCAGCAGCAGCAGCAGCTCTCCAGCTTGTAATCAGGAGAAGTCACTTAAAATCCCTGCATCTCATTTTATCATCTCTAAAGTAAGGGTGGATATTCACATTGTTCAGTCTTCCTCAAGTTTTGACACAATTTACAGATAAAACAAGGAGGCAGGTTAGTTTATATTTTGAAGTTAAACAGACCTGGACTTGAAATCTATCTTTTTCCCTTATAGTAGTAAGTATATATGACTTTGGGCAATTCACTATAAAACCATATTTATTAAGCATTTAATAGGTGTTAGGGAAAGTTTTAGGCAATGGATAAAAATAAATAGCTCATAGGACTTTGTGAATATTAAATATGAGATTTATATAGCACTTATCAAGGTCACTAGCACAAAGTATCCAAATATGTTTTATTTTTATTATTACAAAATAATTAAATATATTATTTTACATATGCTTTTCTAGATAAAAATTTATTGGTATTAATATGTAAAGAAAAATCAGATATTTTATTTAAAAAGTTGAACGAAGATATAGTTGTTTAAAATTATAAAATTGTATTCCCTGTCTCCCAGAAGTGGACTAAACCAGAAAAAATAATGATTTTTAGAACACTGATGCAATGAGGCATAATTTGTGACTTTCTGAAATGAAAATTGTAACACTGCATTTTGAATTGCAGAAGCATGGAGCATCTCTTGATAATTTTCATTTCATAGGTGTGAGCTTAGGGGCTCATATTAGTGGATTTGTTGGAAAGATATTTCATGGTCGAGTTGGAAGAATAACAGGTAAAATATTTTAAAATTATATTTATTTATTTTAAGTGTTTTTGATAAAATTAATGGTTTAGTATACTTTTAAGTTTCAGAAATTGTTACTTTATTTAACAGGGGCAATATTTAAGCAATGGAAACAATGCACAAACATTCATCATTTTTCTATATTATATTCAAAGACTGGTCTTTGTTTTAGTTAGACTCTTAAGTCTTACTTATTCCTTAACCAAACTTAAGTGACCCATATAGAAATGGAAGGGGAATGATTTATTTTTGCATGTGAATTAATTGTGCATGTGAATTTTAAGGAGACCTTATTGTAACAATCCTGAGGAAAGTTTTACCCATTAGAACTTTTACACATGCAAAACTTTTTTCATGTATTAACTAATAATATAACCTGTTATCATATATTTAATTTTTAGAAACTTTGATATAATTTAATTTTTTTGAAATTTTTAATTGAACACGTGAAGAGAGAAACAGGAGTTGGTATTTATACCTGGGAGATTCTGGACCCCAGTTCTCATTGTATTTCCTTAACAAAGTTACTGCCTTCATAAAGCTTAGTAACCAAATAATGCTGACATGGATTTTCAGGCCTCCCTTTAGGAATGGCAGTGATTTTAAAACTAGAAGAATAGTATCTTTTCCCAGTTAATTTAACTTTCTAGAATTATTGAGATCTATTCCAAGAAGAATTATAGTAATTTCAAATGTTAATACTAGAGTCTTAAGCAAAGGGGGAGGGGAGAAGTGAATAAATTGTTTATAGATATTTAGAGTCTTTAAAGACCTTAAGTATACCTTACTTTCTTTCATCAGTCTTAATTTTATCTTCCTTATAAAGGATGTGAAAATTGAGGATAACTGAATAAATTCAGGAGGGTCAAAATTTTAGTAACATCTAAGCCAGGATTTATACAAAGATCTCTGGCATCCAAAGCCTATTCTCTTTCAACCACCATAGTAGCTCAGTTTGGCCAGCCTACTTTATTTTAAGATGTGTTTATTCACATATTAGACTAGTTAGAATGGCTCCACATGCCAAGCAATCATCAGGGTTTAAAAGCCAGCAAACGTGTTGGATTTACATCGGGGCAATTTACAGGAAGAGAGAAATTTCTGCTTCATTCAGTTATGTCAGATCTAACAACCATTGGATCATAGAAAAAGCAAGAGAATTCCAGAAAAACATCTACTTCTGCTTCACTGAATATGCAGAAGCCTTTGTCTGGATGGATCACAACAAACTGTGGAAAATTCTTAAAGAGATGGGAATACCAGACCACCTTACCTGCCTCTTGTGAAACCTGTATGCAAGTCAAGAAGCAGCAGTTAAAACCAGACATGGAACAACAGACTGGTTCAAAATTGGGAAAGGAGTATGTGAAGGCTGCATATGGTCATCCTGCTTATTTAACTTATATGTAGAGTACATCATGCGAAATGCTGGGCTGGATGAATCACAAGGTGGAATCAAGATTTCCATGAGAAATATCAGCAACCTCAGATATGCAGATGACACCACCCTTATGGCAGAAAGCAAAGAGGAAGTAAAGAGCCACTTGATAAAGGTGAAAGAGGAGAGTGGAAAAGCTGGCTTAAAACTCAACATTCAAAAAACTAAGATTATGGCATCTGGTCCCATCAGTTCAGTTCAGTTTAGTTGCTCAGTTATGTCTGACTTTTTGTGACCCCACGGACTGAAGCACACCAGGGCTCCCTGTCCATCACCAACTTCCATAGTTTGCTCAACTCATGCCCATCAAGTTGGTGATACCATCCAACCATCTCATCCTCTGTCATCCCCTTCTCCTCCTGCCTTCAGTCTTTCCCAGTATCAGGGTTTTTTCAATGAGTCAGTTCTTCACATCAGGTGGCCAGAGTATTGGAGTTTCAGCTTCAGCATCAGTCCTTCCAATGAATATTGAAGGTTGGTTTCCTTTAGGATTGACTGCTTTGATCTCCTTGTAGTCCAAGGGACTCTCCAACACCACAGTTCAAAAGCATCAATTCTTCAACACTCAGCTTTCTTTGTAGTCCAACTCTCACATCCATACATGACTAGTAGAAAAACTATAGCTTTGACTAGAGACCTTGGTCAGCAAAGTAATGTCTCTGCCTTTTTTTTTTTTTTTGACATTCAATTTATTTGATAATTTATTTATTTATTTATTATTATTTTTTAAATTTTATTTTATTTTTAAACTTTACATAATTGTATTAGTTTTGCCAAATATCTCTGCTTTTTAAAAGCCTGTTTAGGTTGGTCATAGCTTTTCTTTCAAGGAGTAAGCGTCTTTTAATTTCATGGCTGCAAGTCCCCATCTGCAGTGATTTTGGAGCCCCCCCAAAATAAAATCTCTCAATGTTTCCATTGTTTCCCATCACTTCATGTGATCCAATCCCATTACTTCATGGCAAATAGATGGGGAAACAATGGAAACAGAGACTTTATTTTGTGATTTCCTAAAGGAAATCAACCCTCAATATTCATTGGAAGGACTGATGCCGAAGCTGAAGCTTCAATACTTTGGCCACAAGATGTGAAGAGCTGACTCACTAGAAAAGATCCTGATGCTGGAAAAGATTGAAGGCAGGAGGAGAAGGGGATGACAGAGGACCAGATGGTTGGATTGCATCACCTACTCAATGAACATGAGTTTGCGCAAACTCCCAGAGATGGTGAAGGACAGGGATGCCTGCTGGGCTGCAATCCATTTTGTTGCATAGAGTTGGACATGACTGAGTGACTGAGCAACAACAACTCTTCAGTCATGTGGGCCAAATAAACTAGGGTTAATAGAAGATTGAGATAAGCAACATTATATTTTATTTTTAAAATATCTTTTTAAGATAATTATTGCCCTATTGAATAGATGTTCTCAAGGCATTTCATTTCATCTCTTCCTCATCATTTTTTGATACTCTGCAGTAGATCATGAGCTTAGAATTTTACTTAGAATTCTGAATACACTAGAAATAATATTATCTTTTATAACACTTTTAATATATTTTTTCTTTTTTGTGTGCAGTAAACTTTTCTGAGAAATGAATGATAAGCTAATAATAAATATGTTTTATCCCACAGCTCAAATTGCACTTAAAATCATTTTAGACTTTTCAATAGACCCAGGATGAGCTGGTATGGAATGAGGTTGAAGATAGGACCAGGATAATATTTATTATTTTCCCCCCTCAGGAGGAGTAGTAGTTACTTTCTATTAAATAGAATTTTACTACCAGCATATTCGTAATTACTTGTTAAATGAATGTCCTAAAGAAAGCCACAATATTTTGTCAAAGTATGTGTAGTGTGGCTTGACATTGCATCATTGATAAACTCAAGATTGGGAATAATGTTATTCAAATAAAACAGATAACTTGCTATTCATCTAATTTAATTTATCTTTAGATATGTTTTTGGACAGGTTTAAACCTGTTCTGTATATAATTAATAATAATGCAAGCTTGTGATAATAACTCTGTAATATAACTTGTTTAATATATTAATAATTTCTTTCTTGTATTTCAGGCCTTGATCCTGCTGGGCCACAGTTCTCTGGAAAACCATCAAATGGCAGATTAGATTACACTGATGCAAATTTTGTGGATGTCATCCATACTGATACCAATGGTAACAATGCAGGATTTATTTCTTACTTATTTGAAATTGCAAAAAGCGATGTGGACACTGGGGAAGATGAAAAGGAAACAGTAGTGGATGAAGTGTTTAGTCTGAAATTATATGATTATTATATTTCCCACAAGCAACATTTCTTAGAGTTAGTTTATTCTGTGGTGTAAAATGACACACAGTTTTTAGGAACTGTCACATCATCCTAAAAAACGGAAATTTGATAAAAAATTATACTTCATCCTTTCATTCTATTAATAATTTTATTGATTTGATCACAATTTCCCCCATGCTTAATATTCCTGATATATTTAGGTTACTCTTCTCTCTTCTCATTTTATCACTTTGTTGTATATCAACTCAAACTGAGCACATATATTGAAGCACAGAGAAAGAATAATTTTCCCTAAAGATTTTAAAGTATTTTCCTCTAAATGTCTAACTCATTATTGATAGTTTTGGCCAGAGTACCTTGGACAAACACTTTCCAGAAATATTTTAGATGGCCCTGATCTCCTTCCTGTATTGAAACTGATATTGAGTACTTCGTATACACTAATCACTTTAAATTACTTATGTGGATTAATTTTGGAATGCTCCTAAATCCCCATGAAATAAGTAAACATTTTCATCCCCTTTTTGCTGACGGAGAGGCTTGGGTCAAAGTGACAAAGTCAGTAAGAGGCAGAGTCACAATTTGAAATAGTGTCTTTTGATTCCGGTATCTTCACTTCACCAGTATGTTGCTCAGATTAACTAGTAATTTACATGTGTTATGGTTGGTGGCATGGGAAAGATATAGTGCCATGATACAGACAGGAGAAAGTGACCCAAAGATGGTTCCCAATTTGCTGTTTCTTCAGCTCAGTTTTCTCTTTGACCCAGGTAATTTATTTGCTCCTATATTATCCTGAGTTTACTCTGGGAGAATCGATATCAGTGATTTTGTGAGATATAAATACCATTAATGCAATAGGTGACAAGTTTTCAACTTCTATGTCTACATGCCAGTGTGCTGAGCCTATAAGCAGAACAATTATGCTCTTTATTTGGAATGTAAGTTCATCTACATCATACAGGGTCATTGTCTAAAGTTTCGTAATTCTAATATGACACCCTCAGCCTTTTATGTCTTTCTAATCTTGAGCCCTTGATATCACCCTAACATTTCCACACATGACAGCATCAGGTACTCTGCAGTTCTTTTGAAATTCCAGCTTCAGTTCTGCTTATGGCCTTTTGAATTAATGTTTCATACATTTTATTGCTTTTTGTTTGCATTTTTTAGTTTTCTTAATAAAATTTTTGGATTGTCTTATAATCGGAGAAGGCAATGGCACCCCACTCCAGTACTCTTGCCTGGAAAATCCCATGGACGGAGGAGCCTGGTAGGCTGCAGTCCATGGGGTCGCTAAGAGTTGGACATGACTGAGCTACTTCACTTTCACTTTTCCCTTTCATGCATTGGAGAAGGAAATGGAAACCCACTCCAGTGTTCTTGCCTGGAGAATCCCAGGGACGGGGAAGCCTGGTGGGCTGCCGTCTATGGGGTCGCACAGAGTCGGACACGACTGAAGTGACTTAGCATAGCATAGCATATTCTTAATATCTTTTGATGACTCAGTTTATCAAATATGACTTGCCACTAGGTGCCATAAATTGGCACCTTTAATTGATCTTTTTATGGCTATCACCAGTGAGGAACACAGATTTTTGATACTACATATTCACTGGTTTCAAGGAATCCCTGAATAAGATACTTGAGGTCAGCACATAACCTGACAGATTTCTCTTTCCTGAAATATTAACCCACGAGTGCATTTTCTACTTACCAGTAATTCTTGTCTTTATTCAGATGTTTATGTTAAAGAAGCTATGTTGCCTTTCATAATTGTTGATTAGATAATCTGAGTAAATATTCTTTCTGGGATATTAGGAAAAAAAATTATCAGTTCAATATCCAGAACATTAAAAAAAACAACAACACTCCAGGGAGGTGAACTGGTCATTTGGAGTTCCTTGTCTCATGGATGGTTTTCTGATGTAGAGAGTATGAAAAGTGTTTTTGAAACCCTCATAAGATGTTGTAAAACATCTTATGCTATTTTTTTAGACCCCAAAGGCTAGCACTATAGAAGTAACAATAAGCTTGAAACAAGCCAGACTTTTTATAGTCTGGTTTATATTGCAAGCTTTTAGTAATTCAATGTTATCCAGAAAAACCTCACATATTAAGTTGTGTTTAAGGAGTTCTTAGATTATCAGACCTTCTAGGTATCTGATAGAAGCAAATGATAGTCCTTTATGTACAAGGATCATGTCATCTGTGGTCTCAAATTATTTTTATAAATGTATTTTAAAATGTCCAGCATCCATTGGAGATAGCCAGGTACACTTGAAGCAAGAAACACATATGAGAACCAAGAAACAATAGTTAATAGAAAAAAAAATAGTTAATAGAAACAGACCCGTAGGTATCTGACTATTGGAATAATTCTACACTGGCTAAAATGTGCTTATTATTTTCAAAGAGATAGATAAGATTGGAAATATCAGCAGAGAATGATATTTAAGTATAAATATGACCTATTCTATTTGATAAAAATAATAATAGTTCTTAACCTAAGAAGTAAGTTAATTGACAATTTTTGAGTGGGTTTAACAAAAAATTTGAATCAGGTACAAAGATAAAGCATGTGACTTGGGAAATCGGTGATAAGTCTATCTCTAGAATGAAGAAAAAAGATCCAATACAGAGCAAAAAGCAAATAAAATAGACAATACAGAGAGGTAAGAGGTTCATAGGATAAATAGCAAGAAGGTCAATCATATTTCATTCAGATTCCAAATAAAAAGAGAGAAAAATGGAACAGAAGTGATATTTAAGGATAATATCTCAGAATTTCTAAAAACTCAGGAATTATAATCAATCACAAAATTGAAATGCACAGTTAATTCCAATGTGAATAAATAGACAAACTCATTGAGACATATGATGATAAATTTACAGAAAAGACCACATTAAAGCATATAACATAAAATTAAATGAATATGTATACCTGTGGCGGATTCATGTTGATGTATGGCAAAACCAATACAATATTGTAAAGTAATTAGCCTCTATTAAAATAAATAAATTTAAATTTAAAAAAATTAAATGAATAAAGATCTAAATTACAACTAATTTCTCAAGAGGAACAATGAAAGTTAAGAAAGAATAGAGTTATATTTTCAATATGTTGAAAGAAAATAGCTTCCTAGTATTGCAGTGTGTTTCAGGAAAAAAATGAAACTATACAGTTTCAGACAAGTATACACTGAGATAAATTATCATCAAAAGAAGGAAAATTATCCTTTTAGGGCTATTCAGGAAGCAAGAGCACTGAAAATGGTAAAACATACTTCAATTTAAATGAATATTGATGGCATAAAACATTGTCATTGTTTTACAGAATTTTGAATGTATAGAGAATTAAAATACAAAAATAGTATATTGTTAGGGCTGTTAAATGAAGTTCAAGCATTCTTTGCTCCTTAATTATATGTAAGAAAGTTTAAAAGTAATTGTCAGCATTTGGTGTTCATAAATCAAGGCTTTCTGTTAAATCTCTAGGTATTTAAAAAGATAAAAAAGTATATAAGAATACATGACTTCCATGCTAATGGAGGACAAAAGTGAAACAGTTGTGTTTAAGTCCAAAAGAAGGCAAGGAGAGAAAGAATCGCATAAAGCAGGCAAGTAAATAAAAGTAAATAATGGGAACATTAAACCGAGCTATACCATTAAATGTAAATATTTCATACAGCTGGAAGCATAAAGAGTAATATTCTCTATAATCAAATAAATTAAACTATAAATAGATAAAAATATAAGTTGATAATTCATATATTTATAGAACAGTTTTAGACAACTAATGAGGGAAGAATAAATAATAATGGAAATATAAAATATTTTAATTCAATGGTATTAAAGTTACTACGTATTAAAATTTGTTGGAATCATGACTAGAAGTAAATGTCCAGCTTTTAATACAGATATTTTAAAAGATTAAAAAAATCAATAATCTAAGCATCTATCAAATCTAGACAGTGTGGTAAAAAGCAGAGACATCACTTTGGTGACAAAGGCCCATATAGTCAAAGCTATGGTTTGTCCAGTAGTCGTATATGGATGTGAGAGTTGGACCATAAAGAAGGCTGAGTCCCCAAGAATTGATGCTTTCCAACGGTGGTGCTGGAGAAGACTCTTAAGAGTCCTTTGAACAGCAAGGAGATCAGACTAGTGGATCCTAAAGGAAATCAAGCCTTAATATTCATTGGAAGGACTAATCCTGAAGCTGGAGCTTCAGTACTTTGGCCACCTGATGGGAAGAGTTGACTCATTGAAAAAGACCCTGATGCTGAGAAAGATTAAAGGCAAAAGGGGAAGGGGACAACAGATGTTTAGATAGCATCACTGACTCAAAGGAGATGAATCTGAGCAACTCTGGGAGACAGTGAAGGACAGGGAAGCCTGGCATGCTGCAGTCCATGGGGTTGCAGAGTTGGTCATGACTTAAAGACTGAACAACAACAACAAAAAAGCATCTACTTCAGAAATTAAGAGTTAATCAAAAAGCACACCTATAGATATTGAGAAAGAAACTAATAAAAATGTATAAAAATGGAATAAAAAGTCAGTTAGAAGTGATTAAAAAAGCCAAAAATTTGTACTTTACTTCCAGATTAAGTGGTCCTTGTAGAGAAAAAATAGGACGAGGGGAGAAAACACAGTATCAATACAAGTAAAGGAAATAGTGTTATAGATACTATAGGTATTACAATCATTGTAATACAATATAATGAGTGACATTTAAGATAAATATGAAAATATATTGCCATATGCTATGATATGTAAAGTAGAAAAATTCTTATGAAAAAGCAAAAGCATTTTCTGACAAATGAAAAGGGAAAATTTGAAGTTTTATAATTATTGATGAAATAGACACTGCAATTTAAAGCCTTCCAACTAAATACCCAGGCAAATTTTTGTTTTCTACTAAATAAATAAGTGATAAATAAGACCACTTTTACACACACTTTCAGGTAATAAAAAGTAAATAGGAAATGGTTTGTAAATGTTTGAGAAGGCCATCACAAACTTAATGTCAAAAGAAAGACACTGAAGAAAAGATAGTTTGCTGGACATTCTCTGTTAAAAACAAAGATGCAAAAATTCTGTATCAAGTATCACACTAGTAAACCAGCAGCATATAAAGTTGGTATCAAATCACATCCAACTTGGATTTATTATTAAGAAGTTAACTTAGTTTACCATTCAAAAATCAACTTCTTAATTCATCTCATTAAAAGAAGAGAAAATTCATTTAGTGATCTCATGTAAATGCAGAAAAAGCTCTAGGGAGGATTTATGTATGGGAAAAATTGACAAATTGGAAACAAAAGTAAAAGTCCACAATCTGGTAAAGCATACCTATCCAAAAATCAATAGAAAATGTCATATTGCCAATGGAATATGGAAGACTTTCTTTTTGAGACTGGGGACTGGACAAGGACACCGTCCTTGTCATTCTGCAGCAACATTTAATTGTATGTCTTCAGTGCAGTAAGGGGAGAAATGTATTAAAAGATATAAGAGTATAAAATCATTTCCAGATGATATTTTGCATAAATAGATAACCCCAAAGAATCTCTAGATAATTAATTAGAATTCACAGGAAAAATTAGCAAGGTTGTTGAATATAAGTTATATATACAAAATTCAATTCTTTCTAGAAACCAGCTATAGGACTTAGCAAATAAAATTCTAGAATTATGCCATTGTAATATAGCATACCTGGTAATAACTCAATAAAATTGCATAAGCACATTATGCAGAAAACCGCTAAACATTGTAGACCAAAATACTGATCAAAAGATAGTAAACCACATATACAAACATGAATATTATATACATGTCAATTTTTTGCAAGCTAACTTGCAGCCCTAGTGCAATCTTTATTAAAAGCCAATCATTTAAAAAAAAATAACCTCACAAGCTAATTATAAGATTAATGTGAAATGAAAAGGGTCAAGTACCATTGAAGTATTCTTGAAGAAGAAAAAGCACAAAGACATGTTCTTCTAGTTATTAAATCTTATGGTAGTAATGAAGACAGTGTCATATTAGTGTTCAGTTCAGTTCAGTCAGTTCAGTCGCTCAGTCGTGTCCGACTCTTTGCAACCCCATGAATCGCAGCATGCCAGGCCTCCCTGTCCATCACCAACTCCTGGAGTTCACTCAGACTCACGTCCATCGAGTCAGTGATGCCATCCAGCCCTCTCATCCTCTGTCGTCCCCTTCTCCTCCTGCCCCCAATCCCTCCCAGCATCAGAGTCATTTCCAATGAGTCAACTCTTCGCATGAGGTGGCCAAAGTATTGGAGTTTCAGCTTTAGCATCAGTCCTTCCAATGAACACCCAGGACTGATCTCCTTCAGAATTGACTGGTTGGATTTCCTTGCAGTCCAAGGGACTCTCAAGAGTCTTCTCCAACACCACAGTTCAAAAGTATATTAGCGTAAGGATAGACAAAAAAGTCAGTAAAGTAAAATACAGAGTTATGGAACTTATTAGATTTATTATGATTTTGATACTGCTGGATAGTATGAAAATTATTCTCATTTTTTCTGGGTTTCATTTTTTAAATTGAAGAATAGTTGATTTACAATATTGTGTAAGTTTCAGATACACATCATAGTGTTTCTGTTTGTTTGTTTTACAGATTATATTCCACCATAGGTTATTATAAGATATTGGGTATCATTCCCCATGCTATGCAGTAAAGCCTTGTTGCTTGTCTGTTTAATGTATTAATCCCATGCTCCTAGTTTGTCCCTCCCCCTATTTTCTCCCCTTTGGTAGCTAGCCCCTTTGGTAGTTTCATTTTCTATATCTGTGACTCTGTTTCTGTTTTTTATATACATTTATTTGAATTATATTTTAAATTGCACCTATAAGTGATATCATATAGTATTTGTTTTTCTTTGACTTATTTCACTATGCATATTCTCTAGCTCTATCCACATTGCTGCAAATGGCAATATTTCACTTTATGGCTGTATAATATTCCATTCACTTCTTAATCCAGTAATCTGTTGATGGGCACTTTGGTTGCTTCCTGTCATGGCCCTTGTATATAGTACTACTGTGAACACTGGGGAGCATGTATCTTTTTAAATTAGTGTTTTAATTTACTCCAGATATATACCCAGGAGTGGAACTGCTGGATCAATGGTAGTTCTGTTTTTAGTTTTATGTGCATGAAAATCCGTAACCCAAATTGAAACATTAAGATGTCTGATTGTATTAAAATTAAGAACTTATTAAAGAACCCTTCATGAAAGCTAATAGCAAGCCAAAACAGGAAAACTGGTAAGTAAGTCGTGTATATCAGTAATAAAGAAAAATGGAACTTAATTAAATCAAGACTTGATCAGACATTTTACAAAAGGGAAATTCCAACTAGGCACTGGAAAGTTCAGTAAGCAGAAACATTTAAATTAAAACCTCATGTAATACCACATGCCTACCAGAATGACTAAAATTAAAAAGCCTGACAAGACCATCTATTGGAGGGTATGTAAAACAGCAGAGATACTTGTATGTTGTTTGGTAGTGGTATAAATTGGTACAACCTCTTTGGCAATTTGTTTAGGATCATTTATTAAAATTGAATATACTCATATTCTATAACCAGCAATTCTATTCCTAGGTATGTGACCAACACATGTGCTTTCAAATATGCATTAATGTGTGTGTTCAAGGATGTTCATAGTATTAACACATATTAACCTTAAATTTGAAACAACATATGTCCATCAACAGAAGAATGGATAAATAAGTTGTGGTATGTGTGTCAATGAAATAGTGTATAGCAATGAATGATTACAAATGAGTGACTACATTTATACCTGACAATGTGGTCTAATATCACAAATATACTGATAATTGAAAGAAGCCAGACACAAAAGCATGCTTGAAATATGAGTCAATTTATATATATTTCCACAATGAGCTAAAATAAAATATATTGTTTTGGAAGCTTCTTTTTCAAGAAAAAGTGGTTTTTATTTTTATAGAAAAGTAAGGTGCTGGTTATTGGGTTATTTCCTGACATTGGTTTGGTAGCTAAGTGGCTTCTTGCTTTACATTCATTAATTAATCTTTAGTTTTATGTCTTATGTTCTTTTCTGCATGGATGTGTTATATTTTACAATAAAAAGAAAATTAAAAAACCATATCTGCTCTCCCCACCCTTCTTGAAACCAAGAGAATGAATGGCCCAAGCAGACTCAACTGCCCTGCCCCTTCCATCTGATAAAAGGGAAATGACATGCCTGAATCAAGGGCTACTTGTAAGTTAATAATAAATACCTTTTGCTTCTTCCTGATTCCTGAGCAGTCTTCTTAGTTTTGATTCTACTTGAGATGCAGATTCGAGAAAATGATGGCTCTAAACCTGAAACCCCCTAGTTTTAGAACTCTTATGATGAGTTCAAATATGAGGAATTTTTAAAGATCTCCAAAATTATTGGACTTCATGGGGGTTATATTTAGAAGACTGTTCATCCTTACTAAAATTCCACAAGCTAAGTTGGGGGTGGAATGGAAGGAGCTGGTTAGTTTATCCTCACCACTGACACAATCAAATCCTACATGCGCTTCCCTGGATTCCAGGGAATTCTGAGGAAGTCACCCAAGTTGCCTTTTGTCTCTCCTTATACCCTGTACCCCCTTCCCTGTAATGCTCATGCCCAGTGTCCCCATGCCCTGGTAATGCCTCACCAGCTGTTATCTTGTTCTGATACTAACTAGAACTAAAGCAAGTAGCTGCATCTTGATCCTTACTGTCAGACCCAAGTACTTATCTTTGCTGTGCTCAATCTTTTGCTGATCTCTCTCTAGAGTTCATTATGTCATAAGAAATTTCTTGAAACCCAAGCCAAAGCATTGTTATCTTACTTGGCAGTGAGATCACAGTCCCAAATATTCTGAGCTTGCTACTTTTTTTTTTTTTTAATTTCTATGGCTCCCCTAGGTTACAGACCCCACATTGGTTAATGTACCTAGAAATTGCACCTCCCCTAATGTCCCAAGGTTCTACAGATACAGTTGGCTGTCCATATCCATGAATGTGGAACTTGTGGACAAGGGGGGAATGACTGTGCTGTACCATTTTATATAACGGACTTGAGCATCCTCAAATTTCCATGTCTCTGTGGGAGAGTGGGAGATGGAGGGCAGTTCCTGGAACCAATATCCCATAGATGCCAATGGATGAGTGTATACAGAAGTTTTTAAATCATAGCTACATGTTTCATGTCACTCTGGCCCAACTTGTTCCAGTTGAAGTAGCATCTTTTGATTTTTCCAGTTAGTGAGTCTAGCATCAAATGCTATGCATTATTAACCAGAATGAGAGTGAATGATCACACCTAAAAAGTCCTAGATGACTTAGCTTCATTTCCTCCAGTGCTCTCTTTCTCACATGTTATACCAGATAAACTGGATTCTTTAAATAGCCCGTATGCACACAGATACCTGCTTGATTCTGCCTCACTCACATCCTTCACACTTCACATCTTTGTTCAATTCTCACCTCCTCAGTAATACATTTCCCAAACTAAAAAAAAAAAAGAAATTTCCCAAACTATTTAAAAGTCCAACCTACCACATTCACTGTCCCTTATTCTGCTTAATTTTTCTCTGCAGCACTTATTATTATCTGACATACTGCATTTTTACTTGTTTATGATGTCTCTCTTCCACTAGGATGTGATTTCCACTACAATGAGGATTTTTTGCTCTTCCTTTTTCAATTGTATTGATATATTCATAGCACAAATAACTGTTATGGGCCCATAATACACCAATCACATGTAAATGTATTAAATTAATGAAATTTAATTTGCCTAAGAAGTTAAATTGAGGAAATAATACCCCAAAAATTCTCTTTTGAAAAAGAGAATTTTTTTCCAATTCACATTTTGAATTACTGTCCATGAATTTTATAGGAAACTTTGTTTTATATGTGTTGCTGAACTGATTACATATACTTTGTGATTCTTGGGTCTTTTCTTCTCAGGTCTAGGCATTAAACAACCCTTGGGACATATTGATTTTTATCCAAATGGAGGGAAAAAGCAACCTGGCTGTCCGAAATCAATTTTTTCAGGTATACAAAAATATTTTAGAATAAATTGTGCATGCTTCAAAAGAATGAAAGAAAATCAGTTTTTTTTTCCTTTTTAATATGTGGTCAACAGTTTTTTCACCATTGCTGATCATTCAGGAGTTATTGGTGGAAATGATCTAATTTGATCCTTCTGAGTTCATAAATGTTACCAGTAGACCTCTCATTTGATTATGGATGATATCTACTATCCTATAGGTTTATCATTTTTAGTTTATCAGTTTAAACAGAAGTTTAAACAGAAGTAGACATCTCATTTGATTATGAATGAAATCTATTATCTTATAGGTTTATCATTTTTAGTTTATAAGTTTAAACAGAAGTTATGTCAGTGAAGAAGCATGTGTAGCCAAAGTATCATATAACACAAGTTTGGTTTCAGGATTTAATTTTTACCGTTGTTGTTGTTTAGTTGCTAAGTTGTGACTGACTGTTTTGTGACCCCATAGACTTATAGCCCACCAGGCTCCTCTGTCCATGGGGTTTCCCAGGCAAAAATACTGGAGTGGGTTGCCATTTTCTTCTCCAACCATTACCACAGTATTATTGTGTGTTATTCACAGATTATGAACTCTTGCACTTGGTCATTCTGTACATAAAGAGCTAAACAACCACTCTCTGTGTGGAATTTGGCTTACTTTAGAGCCATGGTGAGAAATGTCCTGAGATCTACAGTGGGAACTGTTCAAGAACCACATCTTTAAAGGCCACAAAAACTAGAGTAGTTTAATCAAAGAGACAGGAATGTGAGAAATTAGGAAAGGAAAGGGACATGATACATCTTTAATGTCACCTGTTTGCACAGGTATCTTTGACACTGAGTAGGAATGTTAGGGGTGAGAGTTTAGAAGGGAGTTATGTGTACACTAATAATTAAATATGGTAGCACTGTGTGTGTAATTTGCCAAAGTACTGAAATTAAACATTCTTGCTACTTTATTACTTTAGAAAATTTTCTTCTATATCTCATGTAAAAGGCATACTATATTTAAGCTTCCAATGGTACCCTTTATTAAGTTGCCTGAGATAAAACTGCATTGCAGACAGCACTGTGGTATTCACAAAGTACACAGCATTAGGTAGAATTTAATCTTTAATTTTTTTTTTCTAATTTACTCGAACTTGGCTTAATACATCTAACTGCTTGATTTTTAACACTTAAGGACTTGAATTTATTAAATGCGACCACCAGAGAGCAGTTTACTTATTCATGGCAGCTTTGGAAACGAGCTGCAATTTTATTTCATTTTCTTGTCGTTCATACAAAGATTATAAGACTGGTTTATGTGCGGATTGTGCTGACTTTAAGGGAAAATCATGTCCCAAACTAGGTAAGAGAGATTGTTATAATTACTCTAATTCTTTGTGGAAAGTGAACAACATAATTGTGTTATTTGCTGCTGGAAGCTTTCATGTGTACTTGTTAATATACTAACACTTTTGGGAAAAGTCTTCTGTGGGACAGGGAAAATAATTCATTTCCTAGTAAATGTTTTTAAGGTTCTTAGTGAGAGGAACTTGGTCAACCTCTTTTCTATGTTGCATGTAGTATATGCATGTGGAGGCCTCTTGATGATCTTTGTTCTTAATACACAGAAGGATCTATCATCCATCTATATTTCCACTAAAGAAAGAAACTTATTCATTTTTAGTGATATTAAGGGTTTTCTTTGCTGTTAGTTTGTATTTTTAAGGGAAGTCTTAAGAAGTGAAGAGGTATGAGCCATGGTTAGCTTTGCATTTATTATTAGCAAGAAGATATGAATCACACATGGTTTATACTTTCTAAATCAATAAACTTGGTAAGAACAGTTAAATATTGCAACTTTTGATTAACTGAAGTCTGACGGTGGGAAATTATACAGAAAAAAGAATCCACATAAAAATAGAATTTTAAAGCTGGAAGTGAATCTCAGAGGCTGCTTATTCAGTGTTTGCCAAAGACAATACCAGACCCCAAGTGTGTCATGAGCATGTAGCCATCTAATCGTATCATGACAGGTCTACTAGAAATGTTTCCAAAGCCAAATAGCTTCAATTAAATGGGTAGCAATGACAAAGTCTGAATTAACAGCCTCCTGTGATTTTCTTTCATAGGAGGTATATACTAACATACGTAGAGAATCACTAGAAGAGGCAAGCAATCTGCAGGCTTTGCTAGACTTATTTCCTCATAGACCCCTCTGTCTGGAATATATTTTAGTTTATATAATATATCTTAGTGTGATTGGTTTTCTTCAGCCCTCATGTTGGGGATTGCTTTTCTGGTTCTATTGCTTTTCCAAAGTCAATTGTGACCCAGTGTGAACATGTGGATTGCTTAAGGGCACAAGTGAAAACTAGAGTTAAATCTCTGATTTTTCAATTCAATATTCTGTCTACTGCATTCAGATTTAAAATTTGGAGGTAGCAAAGTAGAAATAGACACATACATGAAGTAGGAAGCATCTTAGATATGTGTGTGTATATTACATATTCTATATGTACAAATAAGGTTTATATCTGAAATATATATTATATATACAGTATATAGTACTGTGTGTGTGTATATATATATAGCAGAGATGATATATATATTTCATATATAATAGAGGTGATATCTATACTATATGCCTTGTGTGTATAATGTATACATATACATGCTGTACCAGCATGAATATGTATATAAGAGAATTGGAGGCTGTGCTCATGGAGTTAAATTTTATGTTCAAGTTTTATCTAATGAGTTTATTTTGCTGAATTCAGTAAAACGAGTTTCAAGTAAAATTACCAATTTATAATAAAGACTTTGGCAAGTGGACTTTAACCATATGGAGTATGCAACGATCTGATATGATTTCCACGGTGTAGATTTATTTGTGAATCTTCAATGTAAAAGTTGTTATAGTTGAAATAAATAGGATGTGAAATTATTTGAAAAGTGATTTTAAGTTATAAAAATCCATAAATTGTAATTATTATTATAATACATCAATCCTTTAGTTCTTTTCAGTAATTAGATATTTTTGTATGCTATTTGATTCAAGTTCAATGACTAATATTCTATTTCTCAAATCTCAGGTTATCAAACTGAGCTATGGAAAGATATTTTAAAAGAAAGGATAGAAAACACAACTCTCAGGACGACTGTATTTTTGGATACTGTTGGAACAAATCCATTCTGTAGTAAGTTAATATTTGTTAACAAATGAACTAATTATTAGTTTTATATACTAATGCAATTTTTATCCAAAATTCAAATTTCATTATGTGCTTTCAAGGAACTTTAAAATTTGCTAGAGGGTTAGTTGTACAAATTCAAATAAAATGAGCATATGCTTTGGGTAATATTCTTCCAAAAAACAATCGATGTCTTTTGTTTTCCCCCTCAATTTCCATGAGTATTCTCCCATGTTTAGTGTTATGTCAGCATATAACAACTCACAGAGTTTAAGACATCTATCTACACTCTTAACGCCCCTTTGGAAACAAGCTAAATTATATAAATACAAAATGTGCAAGTAAATAATAATCTTCCCAATTTATTTAAACAAGAAGAGAAAATTTGGAGAATGAGAAAATCTCAGAAACTTATTAACTAATTAGATTTATGAGGAAGTATTAAAAAAGTAAAATTATTCTGTTAAGCAATCAGGAGCTTAAAGTGGTTTAAATAAAGCAAATCCTATTATAAGAAAATATTATGAAGTACATTTCCATAAGTTTGCCATTGACTCTGGTTCCTGAGGAATAAATATTTGAAATAGACCCAATAAGATATTTTTGGTCAGTTATTGTAGATATTTTGCAGTCAAAGTTGTTGCCAATTTTTAAGATATTATTTAAATGTTTGTGAGGTGTCTTGTCATTCAGAATTGTTCAGTCGCTAAGTCGTGTCTGACTCTGCAACCCCATGGGCTGCAGCATACCAGGCTTCCCTGTCCTTCACTATATCCTGGAGTTTGCTCAAACTCATGTGCATTGAATCAGTGATGCCATCCAACCATCTCATCCTTTGTGGCCCCTTTCTCCTCCTACCCTTGATCTTTCCCAGCATCAGGATCTTTTCCAATGAGTTGGCTCTTCCCATCAGGTGGCCAAAGTACTGAAGCTTCATCTTCATCATCAGTCCTTCTATGAATATTCAGGGTTGCTCTTTGTTAGGATTGACTGGTTTGATATCCTTGCTATCCAAGGGCCACTCAAGAGTCTTCTCCAACACTAGAGTTCAAAAGTATCAGTTCTTCAGCGATCAGCCTTCTTTATGGTACAGCTCTCTCATCCAGACATGACTACTGGGAAAACTATAGCTTTGACTATGTGGAGCTTTGTCATCAGAGTGGTCTTTGCTTTTTGATACATTGTTAGGTTTGTCATAGCTTGTCTTCCAAAGAGCAAGTGTCTTTTAATTTTGTAGCTGCAGTTACTGTCAACAGTGATTTTGGAGCCCAAGAATATAAAATCTGCCACTATTTCCACTTTTCCCCCATTTATATGCCATAAAGTGATGGACCAAATGCCATGATCTTCGTTTTTCTGAATGTTGAAATTTAGGACAGCTTTTTCACTTTCCTTTTCCGCCCTCCTCAAGAGGCTCTTTCAGAATTCAGAATTGGGCTCATCCATTTTTTTCATTAAAATTTTTATTGAATTAAATTTAGATTCACATGCAGATGTTAGAACCAATGCAGAGGGATCCAGTGTGCACTTTATTCAGTGGTAAAATTTTGTAACGCTATAGAGTAAATATAATATCACTCAGTTCAGTCACTCAGTCGTGTCCGAATATTACACGATATTGCTACAATCAATCCCTCTTATTTATATTTCCTCACTGGTGTGTGTGTGTGTGTCTGGTTCTCTATTACTTAATCGTCATATATAGAGCTCTGTATCTATCACCCCAGTGAATATATTGAACTGTTCCATCACTATCAGACCTCTTGGGTGGCACTTTTATAGCTATATATATTAATACCACCTTCATATCCTGTTGTTTCTAATTCTTAACATCCATTAATATATTCCTAAAAATTTGTAATTTTGAAAAATGTTATATAAAAGGAATTATTCACTATGTTTGGAGAAGGCAATGGCAACCCACTTCAGTACTCTTGCCTGGAAAATCCCATGGATGGAGGAGCCTGGTAGGCTGCAGTCCATGGGGTCGCGAAGAGTCGGACACAACTGAGTGACTTTACTTTCACTTTTCACTTTCATGCATTGGAGAAGGAAATGGCAACCCACTCCAGTGTTCTTGCCTGGAGAATCCCAGGGACGGGGGAGCCTGGTGGGCTGCCTTCTATGAGGTTGCACAGAGTCGGACACGACTGAAGTGACTTAGCAGCAGCAGCAGCAGCATGTATCAATAATTCATTCCTTTTTATTGCTGAATAGTATTCCATGGTATATATGCACTAAAGTTTGTTTAATCATTCATATGTTGTAGAACATTAAGGATGTTTTTAGATTGGGCTATTATATTAAAGCTGCTTTGGATATTTGTATATATGTTTTCATGTGAACTTATCATTTCTCTGGGATAAAGTCTCAGGAATATAAATACAGAATCAGAAGTTAATTTCACATTTAGCCTTATAAGAAATTGAGAAATTTTTAGCGTGGCCGACCATCTTATATTACCCACAGCAAAGTATGAGTGATCTAATGAGTGATTTCTTACTAGCATTTGGTGTTGGTCATTATTTTTTTAAAAAAATTATCCTTCCTGATAGTATGTAGTGATATCTTGTTAAGGTTTTAATTTTTGTCACCTTATGAGTTTGCATATCTTCTCTGTATGGTGAACTGTGCATTTGTGTCTTTTGCTCATTTTTCCAATTGGATTTTTTAAACTATTGGCTTTTGAGGGTTCTTCATATATTTTTATTGGTAGTCCTTCTTTCCTTGTTGAAGATTTGGTCTGCAAATATTTTTTCCTAGTTTGAAACTTGAGTGTCTTTCCATCTTCCTCACAAGGGCTTTCACAAGGGCAAATGGGTTTACTTTTGATGAAGTCTAATTTATTGCTTTTTCTTTTCAAGGAACATTCTTTTGATATCTAAGAACTCTTTGATGAGCCCTTGGTCCTGAAGATTTTCATTCAAATTTTTTTCTAACAGTTTTATAATTATATGTGTTCCTTTAAACATAGACAATCTTGTTTTAAATTTATATTGAAAAGCACATATCTTAGAATATCTAAAATAATTATTACAAAGAATAAAGAAGAAACAATCACTTTGACCTTCCTTCTGCATTGCAACTCTTTTTCTGATTCTCTTCTTCTGTCCTCCTCTTTCACCTGTACGGCTTTGTGATTACAATCTTTGGAACTGTATTATGCCCACGTGAGTAATTCAAGACAACCTCTCTCTTCTAAGGGCAGCTTATTAGCAGCCTTAATTACATTTGAATTCTTAATTATTCTTTGCCATTTCAGGTAACATATTCACAGGTTCCGGAGATTAGGACATGGACATATTTGGGGAGGTCTGCTACAGTTAAATATACACATGTGAGTTTTCACAGTCTACTGGTATCAGTATTTACCACTTCAAGTGAAATGTGAGAACTTCACTTCCATTTAGGTTACTTTACGTTCTCCACTTTTTAATATTATTGTCTCAAATATCAGATCATGTGGTAATTTTATTTCAATTATCAAATATGATTTATCAATTCACAAGGGTGTAAGGATAATTTATTGTGAAAGTGTTAGTCACTCAGTCCTCTGTGACCCCATGGTCTGTAGCCTGCCAGGCTCCTCTGTTAATGAAATTCTCCAGGCAAGAATACTGAAGTGGGCTGCCATTCCCTTCTTCAGGGGATCTTCCCAATCCAGGGATCGAACCCAGGCCTCCCTCATTGCATGCAGATTCTTTACCATCTGAGCCAACAGGGAAGCCCGCTTTATTGTGTGTACCCATATTTTTTTCTTTTCCCATTTCCCCTTTTTATTTCTGCTGCTGCTGCATCGCTTCAGTCCTGTCCGACTCTGTGCGACCCCATAGACGGCAGCCACCAGGCTCCCCCGTCCCTGGGATTCTCCAGGCAAGAACACTGGAGTGGGTTGCCATTTCCTTCTCCAATGCAGGAAAGTGAAAAGTGAAAGTGAAGTTGATCAGTCGTGTCCGACTTTTAGCGACCCCATGGACTGCAGCCCACCAGGCTCCTCCGTCCATGGGATTTTCCAGGCAAGAGTACTGGAGTGGGGTGCCACTGCCTTCTCCATTTTATTTCTGAATACTCCAGAATTATTTACTTCATCAATTCCTCTGTGTTCCTTCTTACAAGATGTAAGAATGAGTCTGCTAAAGAGAAATTCTTTGTTTTCTTTGAAAATGTCTCTATTCCTCCGTTATTCTCAAAGTATAGTTTTTCTGTGTATAAGAAATAGAGTTGAGTTCTTTCTTTTAGCACTTAAAAAGTGTTGTTATCACTTCCTTTTGGCCTCTGTGGTTTCAGATTCATTGTAACTCAATTGGTTGTTCTCCTGTAGCTAACACATCATTTCTCTTTGGCCACTTTCAGGATATTTTTCTTTTTTCTTTTAGTGTTCTGAAGCTCGATTATAATTTTTTTTTGCTATAGTCTGACAGGTCCCTGGGGCTCTGTCCATTTTTTTCTGTCTGTTTTTTCTCTGTTTTCAGATTGAGTGGCAGATTGATCTGTCATCCAGTTCACTGATTTCTGTCCTCTATTATTTCCACTCTACTTCTGAGACTATCCCATAAGTTCTGTGTCCATTATGGTAGTTGTCATTTATGTAATGTCTACTTTATTTTCTTTTACAGTGTCTATTTCTTGGCTGAGACTTTTCTACTCCGAAATCTTTTTTCAACAGCCTCTGACTCTGAAGCATTTTTAGGATGGTTCCTTTAAAATCTTTGTCGGATTTTCCCAGCATCTAATTCATCTCAGTGCTGCCATTAGTTGATTGTCTTTTCTCACCAGAGTTGTGATTTTCTTTGTTCTTGGTATAACAGATAATTTTCAGTCACATCTTGGACATTTTCTCTATGTGACAATTCAAATGCTGTTTAAATCTTTTATTTTAGCAGGAGTTACATAGTTTAGGTTTTAGCTTTATGTATTCCAAAGCTGTGAGTTTTAGCTATATAGTTTCAGGATTTTCATATTTTCCTGGTGACTTGGTTTTTTTTTTTTTGCTTCATAATTAGAAATGCATCATTTTTTGCCTCACAGACATTTATCGGATTCTGACACAACAGTTTATTTCATAGAGCCTTTAAATCTTGTGCCTTTTTTTCTATCATTAATATTATTTCCTGTATTATTTTATTTCACTTATTTAACAATGAATAATTATTATGAATATTATCATTAATCAGATGCTCACTTATATTTACCAGTTTCAGTTTTCTGCATTTTAACTTGTCCTTTTTTCCCTCCTCATCTCCTTCCTTTTGGACTTAATCTTTATCTTGCTAAAATAGATCCTTAATAACTTTTCACTAAGTAATGTCTCTCAGTTTGTTTCCCTGAAAATATCCTTATCGTTTTCTTACTCTGGAGTGCAATTTTACTCCAGAATAGAATTCTACACTGAGAGTCATTTTCATTGAGTACTTTAAAGATATTAATTCTCTTGTTTTAATATAAATTTATATTTTCATTTATTAGCAATCTAATGGAGATAATCTACAGTTTTATTCTTGTTAAACTTATATATGTATATATGCATTTATTAATCTGTTAATTTAAATAATCTATTGTTTTCTTCTGGTTAAACTTATATATGTGTATATATATTTATTCATCTAATAATTTAGTCATGATTTATTGTTATCATTTTCTAGTCTCAATGTTCAATCCAAGTCCCTATTAAAATTAAATGAAAAATGTTTGTTATTTCAAAATAAATATTCATGCCACATTTTATCATAGAAAACTGTCATCACTCTGCTCTTCAAAATTCTCCCTTCAGAACAAGGTGGATTTTGTTTTTTCCAGAATTCATGTACCATAACCCTGGAGGACTTTTCATGTAAATTTATGGAGGTCCTTAACCAATAGGGACTTGTAAATTTAAATTCTGTGTTACCTGGAGTTTATTTTAGTCTCAGGGAATTTTTTTTTTTTTCCACTTAAGACTAATACACAACCACTAGGAAGAATTTTCCAAGTTTCTCTTTCAATGACAAAGCAGAGCGTTAAGGTCCCTGACTGTGCAGGGTTTTTCATTTCAGCTCCATCACTCAGTGCTGCATGGAAGTTGACACTTCAGTCTGTGTCTCCATGCTACAACCAGTTCTCACGTCCTTTAGAGACCCAGGGCTTCAATTGTTAAGACTTGCCTTTAATTTCTCTTCATTGCCGCCTCCTAGTATTTGGTCTTTCTTCATCTGTGCTTGGTTATATACCTAATTTATGAACTTTAACCCAGAATTTCTATGTAATTATACCAGGAGTCAGGGTAATTATGTAACATCTAAATATATCATAATTCCAGGAATCATCTGAGCCATATGAGCACCCACTTTTTTGGGTGAGGGGACCAAGATATTTTATCTAATGCTGGGCAGTCACTGCAAAGTAAAAAGTGTTCCTTTATGTCTTTTGTGCTATCAGTTGATAAGGGCCAATTACTTTGAGGTGTCCTAAGGATCTAAGTACTCTCAGCTGTTTAATAGAAACATTTAACAGCTAACATGCTCAATTTTTGTACATGTGTATCTCAGAAGAAAAGTTCATCTATTCCACATTCTGTTTCTATACATTGTCTTCCAAGAGTTTTGCATAATACTTGGGAAAATTCACAGAGAGTAGGAAATTTCTGTGTAGCCCAGGCAATAATGGGTAAAGGGATGAGTTCAGCATCTTTTCCTCTGAAAGTTATATCAATTTTTGTAATGACATTTTGAAAAAGAAATACTATGATCTCACTTTATATAGGATTGTCTAATTTTATCGTCTGGTTTCCCTGGTGGCTCAGTGGTAAAGAATCCATCTGTCAGTGCAGGAGATGAGGGTTCCATCCCTGGCTTGGGAAGATTCCCTGGAGAATGAAATGGCAACCCACTCCAGTCTTCTTGCTTGGAAAATCCCATGGACAGAGGAGCCTGGCAGGCCATGGTCCATGGAGTCACAAAAGAACTGGACATGACTTAGTGACTAAATAACTGTCATTCCCAAATAGCCAGTGAAATTGGTAATTATATTTGTCAAGCAAATATTGGTAGGACTATTAATCATATAATTAAGGAACCTTATAATATTTACCTTAGATGTACTGATAGAGAAAAATTAATTGACCTAAATTCTGGTATTTTTTGGTTTTGAGACCAGTTAGTATTTACTAATTATTTGACCAACTTTCACCATACTCATGACTGACAGGCAAGCTTTCATTTTTTCAAGACTAGTAAACATTTAACAAGAGGGAAAAATCTATTACCTGTGTACCAAATAAGTGCCTCTCAATATTATTTGCAGATATAGTATGTGCCTAGATTACATCAATATATATTTACATGCATATTTGCACCAAAATAAAGTTTAACAATAACATGAATTGCATTCCACATTTTTGTTTTGTAGCCTATTATTTTGTTCTCAGCATAATTGTTTTGGATAAAAATATGAAGGATGGCTATGTTACATTTAAATTATTAAACCAACTTGGAATCGTTGAAGAGCCAAGGCTCTATGAGTAAGTATAATTTAGTGTCTCTTTCTTTTGTAAGATATATTTTCTCAAGCATCCACTTTTCAAGATAATCCAAACAGTATAAATTTTCTATGCAGTGAGTCTTAAATTGTTAAATATTAAATGGATCTCTAGTTGTCATATAACTAAATAATTTGTTCATGTTATACATCTAGCTACTGCAAGAGTTAAAAGAAAAAAACTTTCCACCTAATTTTGAGCACTCCTAGGATTTGTTATAATAACTATTGATATTATTCCATAATATTGAGTTGGCCAAAAAAGTTCTTCCACATTTTTCTGTAACATCTTGTGGAAAAACCCAAATGAACTTTTTTGACCAACCCAATAGTTTATTACTTTAAACTGCTTAAAATTGTGTATATATGTATATACCCATGCACACATATATTTGTGATTCATTACTTATTCTTATCAGACACATGCTTTGTTAGCTTTTAAATTTACTTATTCAACAAGTGTTATTTGCTGCTGCTGCTGCTACCGCTAAGTCGCTTCAGTTGTGTCTGACTCTGTGTGACCCCGTAGACGGCAGCTCACCAGGCTCCTCTGTCCATGGGATTCTCCAGGCAAGAACACTGGAGTGGGTTGCCATTTCCTCCTCCAATAGCACCAACCAAATGTATTCAGGTGTTTCACTAAATAATGGGGATCCAAACTGAAATAGCATGTTACCATTCTCAAGGAGATCACAGAATACTGGAGGAGACTAATGCATAATTATAGGTTTGAGTAATAAGTAGTAGAGAAATAGAACACTCATGAGCTATGGGAATCCAGAGAGAGAAGCAAGGAAATGTTTAAAAGGATGGTATTATCATCAGGGAATGGATGAGGGTGCTTTCAAAGGCATGGAGATAGAAAGTGGCTGAGTTCAGTAACGGCACACAGACTGTCCTAGAGCAGTTGTTTCAAACTTGTTCAGAAGGCAAACAAATTATGAGTCTTGATTTCAAAGAATCATGTTCTGTGCAGAACACTATTTTAAATATTGATGCATTTTATTCAAATACCTGATGAGTACATTTTTCATGAAAAATGTAAAAATATGAAACCTATACACAAGGTAAATCTGTCCATCTAAGCCTGACCAATGGCCTTCTTGTTTTTCTATTAATAATTCTTTGCTAATGAATTTAGTCATGCTTTGGGATATTAACTGTTTTAGATGACATGGGAGTGAGAAACTTTTAAATGATCTTTTATTTCCCTTTTCAAAATTAAAATAGGAGTATTTTCTTGCTGGAGAAAATGGGCTATACAGTAGAAAGTGAGAATAATCTATAATTACATCATGCAGGGATATTCCCATTTACATTAGTTTATAACCATTCCTCTTTGTCCTTCTCCTCCTCCTCCTCCTGTTTCTCCTTCCCTTCCACCTCAACCTCTTCCTTTTCTTCCTCTTTCTTCCTCTTATACATGCCCCTGTGCATGCATATGTTATTTTTTCACTTAGCAAAATTAGGATATTTTTGCAAATGTGTTCTGCCTTCTGATGTTTATACTGAATGCTATAGCTTTTTTTTTTTTTTTACCATGTTACTAAAAATCACTTACACGTTGTAATGTGATGCAAATATATTGATATGCCAATATAGGATTTAAAACCGAGTGTCAATATTGTGTATTCAGGTTAGAATGACTCCTCACATGATGAGTAATGGGGAGATTAGTGTGAAACAGGTGCAGAGTGGTGGCTATCATAATAATTTATATGAAAGATAATGGGGGCTTGCATCAAGTCAGTGGAAGTGGGATTTTAGGATTTAGAATAGATTTGTTTTGTGATTAATTAAATGTGAAAGTGAAGGGAACAGTGATTAGGAGTGACTTTGAGTTTTAAACTTGGTGCCTATTTGAATTATGGTGTCATTCACTGAGCTAGGAGATACAAGGAGAGGAACCAATTTAACCATTCAATAACATTTCTTGAACTGTACTAGAAATTAAGGTCAAATGTAGGGAAAATTAGATTTCTCTTCCTTAATACTTTTAGTCTAGTGAGCAGATAGAGTTTACAAACACAGTAAGTTCCCTACGTATGGAAGAGTTCCGAGAGTGTGTTCATAAGTCCAACAAAGTTAGCCTAGGTACCCAACTAACACAATTGGCTACCTAGGACTGTACTGTAAGGTTTATAATACTTTTCACACAAATAATACATAAAACACAAACAGACAAAAAAAATAAAGAAGACATTTTCAATCTTACAGTACAGTACTTTGAAAAGTACCATAGTACCAGCTACATCTCTGCTGCTTTTCCACTTGCTTTCGGACGTCCCGCTTGAGATAGCGATGCCCTGCCACTGTACTCTACACGGTGCTTTTGTGCACCTTACTGTGAAGAGCTGCTTGTAGAAGATTAATGCATGTGGCAGTGTACACCAGACACATGGACTAACGTGTGACTGGACATGAGAACACATGTTCGCATCTTTGAAACTTCACAACGTGAAGATTCATATGTGGGGAACTTCCTGTGCATAATACAAATAAAATAATGATATTCACTATTTCTGTTTCCAAACAACTTTTAATATCTATATTGAACTGTGGAGAAGGAAATGGCAGTGCACACCAGTATTCTTCCCTGGAGAATCCCATGGACAGAGGAGTCTGGTGGCTACAGTCCATGGGGTCACAAGACTTAGACATGACTTAGTGACTAAACCACCACCACCACCATATTGAGCTAGGACTGTACTAGGAGCTGAATATACTAGGATGAGAAAAACATGATACTACCCTCATTAAATGTATAGTCTAATAAAGGATATAAAATAAACGAGTAGTGATAAAATTATGTAAATAAGATCTGTCTGTGAAAAATGTCTAGAGGCAAACCATAGAACGTATGGGAACATAAAATAGTGGAGTCACTGAAGCTTTTTCTAAGGACTTTTTATATTTGTTGAGACAAAACTGAGAGGCAGAGGTTAATCTGCTCTGCTGATTCCAGGCAGAGGGGCCAACAAAGGCAAAATTCCTGAAGCAGGAGGAGGTGTAGTCCATTTTGGGAGCTGAAGGAACTTTAATATGTCTGAGAACAGAGGCAGGGGAAGGAAGAGAATGATGAGACAGGTAAAAAGCACCTAGATTTTGTAGGAATTAGAATTTGTAGGACATGTTCAAGGGTTTTTATTTTAGTCACTGAACAAGTGAAAACCAATAAAGTATTTGCTTTGGGGCAGTCTGGATAGAGCCAGGACTGGGGTTTTGTTTTGGAAAAACAGTTTGACCAGAGTGGATTGGAGAGTGAAAAGACAGGATGCTGTTGCAAGAATAAAGGCACAGAACAATGGTGCCCTGAGATAAGGTGTTTTCAGTGGAAATGAAAAAATGAGGATGAGGATGGATGCAAAGAAGATTCAAGATATCCCATAGAGTGTAGGCACATAGCATAGATTAGATGTAGGAGTTGAAAGAGAGGATAATCTGAAGGGTGAAGTCTAGTTGTTTGGTATAGACAGTGCATTGTGGTTCCATGTAAAATTATAAGGAAGTTTCTGAGCTACAGGGCTTTTGGTGAGAGGTGAGTGTTGGGGAAGATGTCATTAAATTTGAACTTACTGAGCTTTAGGTATTCTTGAGATATCCAAGTAGACATGGTGAATAACAGTTTGTCTGGATCTCATTAGACAGGGCTCATCTGGAGGTAGAGACATGGTGATCAGGAGCAAACAGTCGGTATTTGGAATGAATGGAGTAGATATGAGTTTTGTGGGGAAGATGACAATGTTTCCATCTGGATACACTGACTTTGAAGTATCTCTGAGAAATCTAGATAAGTTCTTGGACGGAAGTTAGAGATGTGACCAATGACATTATGTTCTGTGAAAGAGGAGGTAGTCACTCTGACAGGGATGGGTTTTGAGGGGAGTGATAACAATCTTTTTGGGGTCTAGATGCTTTGGAGAATCCAAAGGAGAAGGGAACAGGCCAAATATAAGATGGCACAAGTGCTAGGTGTGCCGCAGGTTGCTTTTCAGCCATTCTGTGTGTGACAGTTGCCTCAAACAAAGAAATTATTTAACACATTTTTATAAAAATTTCTTGTCCTCTACTTTTCCTTTCCCTTCCCTCCCCCTCCTTTTCCTTCTCTTCTCTCCTTCCTTCATTCCTTCATATCTCCCACCCATCTTCTCTCCCCTCCTCCTTCCCTTTCTTTCCTCCTCCTCTTCTTTCTTATTTTTCTTCCTCCTCCTTCTTATTTTTCCTCCTCCTCCCTTGTTCTTTCATTTAGAGGCAGACAGACCCATGATATGATAAAGTGGCACAGAACAGGAAAGGATTATTATTTGTGTGTCCAGTCTATTCAAAGAATGGTGATAGCTGTTCAGGGGCTTATAAAAAGTAGCAAAATATGGATTCTCTAATCTTAGACAAGTGTAGAATCTAGACACCGAGGCGGAAAGACAAGATGTCTCAATTTTTCTCCAAAATATTTTCCCCAAATATTTGAGTGTGGGAGTTACATATCTTTTTACTTTATCTTGTTTTTAATTAGTTTATACTATTTTAATAAATGTCACATATTTTATTGTTTGGCCTTTTCACTGTAAGATTGATATTTCTACCTAACATTGATAAGGTTATATTGATTTTAAAGTTGTATTACATTTCAAATTACTAATATGATGAGATATCAAATTTTATATTTAGGAGGCACAAAATATTTTACAAACTTCAAGAATTCAAGATTCTTGGTCAATTTTTAAATGATGTTGCAAATATTTCAAGCATCGGTTTGGCATATTTTCAAAGCTCAAATCAACAATGTTCCACGTGCAAATACACTATTCAGCTTCTCAAGCTAAAATCACTTACATATCCAGAAAGGTAAGAAAACTAAATTCTAATTCCAATGTTATCTTTTAACTCGAAAATATTCCTTTGCTAAGGAGTGGTTTAAAAAGTCATGTACTCAAATGTTTATTGTATATTTTAGATTATATTTATAAAAACAGTAGACAATCTAAAAGGTATATAAAATTTTTTGGCTTAAATGAGATTTATTTTGGAATCACATTACCCAAGCAGAGAAAAAAGATATATAATTACTTCATGAGATACAGTAAACATGAAAAAAGTTAAATAAATGTCTGCCTTAGAATTTTAAGTTATTTCAATAGAGTTCTGGATTGCTAAAAATGTCTCTTCCTTTGTTGACTGCAACACTTTATCTTTATTTCTCTTTATGTTCCTGTATTTATATACTTGATTTCCCAATTACCTTTTTGTGAATGTTGAACATAGTAAATAAGAATTTTTGGAGAATAAAAATGATAAAAATGGTAAGTGGTAAGAATATTCATTTAGATGAGGTCTATATTCACAGAGAGGGGCTGGAAAATTCTTTGAAATAATCTATAAATTATTTTGTAAGCTTTTGGCATGAGAATATTTAGTCATTCAAAAGTTAATGAGTGAAAAGTTATTGTAATGGAAAAAAGTCAAAGGGTAATTTTACTTTTGCCATTGACTGAAATACTCACAAAAATATCAAATATATGGGCATCATCAGTTAGGAATATTAGCAACACCATTGCCCGACATGTATATCAGAGACAGAAAGAAACTTTGGTGGCGGGGAGGGCAGTCATATATAAAGGACTAGAGATGCAAGATTTTTAACCTTCAACTGATCTCTATATCTATTGTTTTAACTATGTAAAGTCTATACTAAATATAAGAGTAGGGACTATATTTGTAGTGCTCGAAAAATAGATCTTAGAGAGGTCAAGTTTATTGCACCATCATATTCCCCTGGTCTCCTCCATTAATACCTCTCTGAGCCTCAGGATGGTAAATATAAATAAAGAAGTGTAGTTGTTGTAGTTTTACATGCTCTGTTTCTGGCACTTAAATGGTATCAATACACCCCCACTGTACAGATTTCACCAAATAACTTGTTCATTAAGGATCTCCCACTCTTCAAAGATAAAGCAAGAGGCCAGCTCCCTCCCTCTGCCCCGTTTGTCTAACTAATTCATTGTCATCGTGGTAAGAAAACTTAAAGTGAGATCTACTTTCTTGGCAAAGTTTTAAGTGCACAATAGTGTTTATAATAGTCACGAGGTTTACAGCAGGCAAAAACAAGCAAACAAAAACCTCTTACAGAGCTTTCCTGGTAGCTCAGTAGTAAAGAATCTGCCTACCAATGCAGGAGACATGGGTTCAATCCCTGATCCCTGATCCCATGGGATTCCACATGCCTGGAGCAACTAAGTCTGTATGCCACAACTACTGAGCCTGTGCCCTAGAGCTTAGGAGCCACAACTACTGAGCCCATGCAACTACTGAAGCCCTAGAATCTATGCTCTGCAACAAGAGATGCCACTGCAATGAAAAGCCTGCACAGGGCAACTAGAGAGTAGCCCTTGTTTGTCACAACTAGAGAAAAGCATGTGCAGCAACAAAGACCCAGCACAGACATTAGTAAATACGATTTTTTTTTTTTAAAAAAGACTGCACTTCCACTGCAGGGGGTGAGGGTTCAAAAAGAAAAAAAAAAAGAAAAAAACTTACAAAAGACAGAAAATCCAACCACAAATTCCTAAAGATAAAGGGGATATGTGCATGCTAAGTTGCTTCAGTCATGTCTGACTCTGTGACCCAATAGACTGTAGCCAGCCAGGCTCCTCTGTTCATGGGATTCTCTAGGCAAGAACACTGGAGTGTGTTGCCGTTTTCTTCTCCAGGGAATCTTCCTGACCCACGGATCAAACCTGCATCTCTTTTGTCTCCTGCATTGGCAGATGAGTTCTTTATCACTGGGGCTACCTGGGAAGCTCAGCGGGCTATGTAGCCAGTTGTAATTGAAATTCCATGGAAGATGTGGCTTCTGGCTTGGCTGCATTCAAAGCATGAAGGATTTTTGCGTGGTATCTCTTGGCTCAGGCATTAACATTGCTTCATTCTCAGTCTTCATGGTATCAAGTCAGTTGCCCATACCTACTTGATTCCAAGTTCAACTCCCACAGGAAAAGAAATAAAGTTTAAAGATCCCACTGCATCTCACTGGTTTTCATTGGGCTAATTCATATCTCTGAACCTCACACTGTGTTCAGGGAATACGATTCTTCTGATTGTCCAGGGTAATAAGTTCCTTCATTGGTTTATGCTTAACTTTGAGACAAGATGGGATCAAATTTATCCAAAGTTTATAGACTGAGGGTAGAGTAAAGAAAGATGAGGGTATTATTACATGAAAGGGATAGATGGTTGGTGACAAAAATCACAGGCCACTACAGAGAGACTGAAAATATTTTGATATCAGGCAAAACATTAATTAAACATAGATTGTCCTCCTTGTAATATATCCTGTGTGTGTGTTAGTCACTTAGCCGTGTCTGACTTTGCAACCTCATGGACTATAGCCCACCAGGCTCCTCTGTCCATGGGATTTTCCAGGCAAGAATACTGTAGTGGGTTGCCATTTCTTTCTCCAGGGATCTTCCCAACCCAGGGATGAAACAGAGGTCTCCTGTATTGCAGGCAGGTTCTTTATCATCTGAGCCACCAGGGAAGCCCAATATATCCTACTAAAGTTAAATATTGATTTTACTATAAACCATAATTTTGACTGGCTGACATAGTTAACTTGTGAATGAAAGCAATAAATGAATAGTTAAGCTAGAGAATGCAAATTAAGATCATTTAAGATCTGGGTACTTCAAACAGTTGGGGGTTAGGTTTCTTAAATAGGTATGTTTATGTTCCTGCATGGCTATAATTTAATATTTTGACTGATAAGATAGGTAAGAATAAACATTGAAGTAACTCCTCAAATAATTTACTCCAGTGACATAGAGGGTTTATATACAAATTTAGACATTTTTCTTTTTTCAAATTAATTAAACATTTAAATCTCTAATTTTGTAGCTTTGGCCTCTATGTTTTACTTACTTTAGGATAACTTCTCTTGTTAATTCAGTATTGGTTTCATTAAATATTTTCAAGGTTCTTTTGAAAAATATAAAAATATTGAATTTATAATATTGAAAACATTATAAATGAAGCTTAGATTTAATGAGGTTCAGTATTTGGCTAAGAAGATCCAAAAACTATCTTTAGAGAGTAACCTCAGAAAACCAATTCACAGTTATGCTATTTGTGCTGAAGTCATTAATACTTCATTTTGTCTTTTAAACTTCCCAATTAAAAGTCCAAGGTACCCTGGGAGAATGTGGGAATTGAAACTCTAGAATTCTGAAGGGTGTTTAAAGGAAGCAATTTTGGCAAAACTATTTTACATTTTTTTTCTTTTTTTTTTTTTTAACCTGTTTTTGATTTTATTTTATTTTTAAACTTTACATAATTGTATTAGTTTTGCCAAATATCAAAATGAATCCGCCACAGGTATACATGTGTTCCCCATCCTGAACCCTCCTCCCTCCTCCCTCCCCATACCATCCCTCTGGGTCGTCCCAGTGCACCAGCCCCAAGCATCCAGTATCGTGCATCAAACCTGGACTGGCAACTCGTTTCATACATGATATTTTACGTTTCAATGCCATTCTCCTAAATCTTCCCACCCTTTCCCTCTCCCACAGAGTCCTTACATTTTTAACAAAGTTTTTTCATTCATTCTGAGACTTGTCCACCGTCTTCACTATCCACACCCCATTTTCTTCTGGATCCTCAAATGATGTTCTAGGTCAGTGTAATGTTGACAGGTGATACAGATTAAGAACTCTAAAGAATGTCAACACTGTGAGCGAGCAGTCACTGTGTGTTTCTGTTTATGTATGCAACGTAAGCTGTGCCTCATATATGAGTTATGTGGTTTTAGGATGGCTGGAGAAGGCAATGGCAACCCGCTCCAGTGTTCTAGCCTGGAGAATCCCAGGGTCGGGGGAGCCTGGTGGGCTGCCGTCTATGGGGTCGCACAGAGTTGGACACGACTGACGTGACTTAGCAGCAGCAGCAGCAGCAGGATGACTGGATATGAGTTTTTTTACATACCATTAGAGTATTGAACATGAAGGTTATTATACCTAAATGTTTTTAGAAATCCAGTATTTTAATTACCACATTAAAGGACAAGATATTATTTTCTACATCTAAAATTGTAAAAAATGGGCCAAAGAACTAAATAGACATTTCTCCAAAGAAGACATACAGATGGCTAACAAACACATGAAAAGATGCTCAACATCACTCATTATCAGAGAAATGCAAATCAAAACCACTATGCAAAACTAATACAGTTATGTAAAGTTTAAAAATAAAATAAAATTAAAACAAAAAACAAAAAACCACTATGAGGTACCATTTCACACCAGTCAGAATGGCTGCGATCCAAAAGTCTACAAGTAATAAATGCTGGAGAGGGTGTGGAGAAAAGGGAACCCTCTTACACTGTTGGTGGGAATGCAAACTAGTACAGCCACTATGGAGAACAGTGTGGAGATGCCTTAAAAAACTGGAAATAGACCTGCCTTATGATCCAGCAATCCCACTGCTGGGCATACACACTGAGGAAACCAGAAGGGAAAGAGACACGTGTACCCCAGTGTTCATCCCTGCACTGTTTATAATAGCCAGGACATGGAAGCAACCTAGATGTCCATCAGCAGATGAATGGATAAGAAAGCTGTGGTACATATACACAATGGAGTATTACTCAGCCATTAAAAAGAATACATTTGAATCAGTTCTAATGAGGTGGATGAAACTGGAGTCTATTATACAGAGTGAAGTAAGCCAGAAAGAAAAACACCAATACAGTATACTAACGCATATATATGGAATTTAGAAAGATGGTAACAATAACCCTGTGTACGAGACAGCAAAAGAGACACTGATGTATAGAACAGTCTTATGGACTCTGAGAGAGAGGGAGAGGGTGGGAAGATTTGGGAGAATGGCATTGAAACATGTAAAATATCATGTATGAAGCGAGTTGCCAGTCCAGGTTCGATGCACGATACTGGATGCTTGGGGCTGGTGCACTGGGACGACCCAGAGGGATGGAATGGGGAGGGAGGAGGGAGGAGGGTTCAGGATGGGGAACACATGTATACCTGTGGCGGATTCATTTTGATATTTGGCAAAACTAATACAATTATGTAAAGTTTAAAAAAATTGTTTTAGATTAAAGTTTTGTTGCAGTTGTGTACGATTTTTGAAAAAGTTTGATAATTAGGATAAGTGATTATTTTTTTAAATTGTCTAAAATTATGACATAATTTTACCTGATAATTGTATAATTGGACAATGTAAGCAGGAAGTTTCAGGTTAAAATTCTAAAAACTACAGCACATATATTTTCAATAACTATGCTTACCCAATGGCTCAGTAGGTAAAGAATCCACTTGCAATATAGGAAACCTGGGTGACACAGGTTCAGTCCCTGAGTCAGGAAGATCCCCTGGAAGAGGGAATGGCAACCCACTGCAGTATTCTTGCTTGAAAAATCCCATGGACAGAGGAGCCTAGTGGGCTATAATCCAAAGGGTAGCAAAGAGTCAGACACAACTGAGCAACTAAGAATGCAATGCTGTAAGATGCGATTATATAAATACCAAGTAATCAATACACATCTTAACAAAATTTGATTAAAAGTACATTATATAAATATATAAATAAAATAGTAACTAAATATAAATGTATTTTACAATCAATCCTCATTCATAAAATAGTTGCTTTTCTTTATATTTTTACCTTGTAATATGTTCCATAGCTTTTCAGTGTCATTTGTAAAATATATATTTGACTCCTAGCAGATGCTCGACTAGGGGCTTCCCGGGTGGTGCTAGTGGTAAAGAATCCACCTGGAAATGCAGGAGAGATGCAGGTTCGATCCCTGGGTTGGGAAGAGCTCTGTAGGAAGGCATGGGGAATTCAGTATTCTTGCCTGGAGAATCCCGTGGACAGAGGAGCCTGGTGGGCTACATCCATAGGGTTGCAAAGAGTCAGACACAACTGAAGTGACTTAGCACTCATGCACAGATGCTCAATTTATAGCAGTCCTTTCTTTTCATTTTCATTCCCTTCTCTTGTTGGTCCCCAATATAACTTTTCTTATACTCATTTTATCTATACACATATTTTTCAAGCAACAGACTGGACAAGTCAATAATTATATGAAAAATATTGGTCTGTTTTGCCAAAATAATTCATCAATAAAATGCTTTGTTCCCCCAAATTCTGTGAAGCTATGTCTCATTCTGCAACCTCATAAACACCTCTGCTAAGTCATTTCAGTCGTGTCTGACTCTGTGCGACCCCATAAACGGCAGCCCACCAGGCTCCCCTGTCCCTGGGATTCTCCAGGCAAGAACACTGGAGTGTGCCATTTCCTTCTCTAATGATGAAAGTGAAAAGTGAAAGCTAAGCCGCTCAATCGTGTTCAACTCGCAGGAACCCCAGGGACTGCAGCACCAGGCTCCTCCGTCCATGGGATTTTCCAGGCAAGAGTACTAGAGTGGGGTGCCATTGCCTTCTCCGATAAACACCTCTACCTTCTTGTAAAAGTTTCATTCATTGCTAATTTGTAAACTTCTTATCCAAACACTATATTCACTTCTACCACACTTCTCACTCTTTTAATTTAGTGATCAGAATAATCCTCATCCATCAGAGTTGTTGGGGATATAGGAAGACTCTGAGCAGAGTTAAGAACTTCAGAAAAAGAAATCTGCATTGATTGCAAATTTAGCTGATAAAATGGAATTTATCTTGTGAGTTATTTGCCCTAAATTCAATTCAAGCTTCTCTTTTAGGGAATGAATATTTTAAAAAGTGTTGGAGAAGACACTTGAGAGTCCCTTGAACTGCAAGGAGATCAAATCAGTCAATCCTAAAGGAAATTAGTCCTGAATATTCATTGGAAGGACTGATGCTGAACCTGAAACTCCAATACTTCCGCCACCTGATGTGAAAAACTGAGTCTTGGAGACCCTGATGCTGAGAAAGACTGAAGTCAGGGGGAGAAGGAGACAACAGAGGACAAGATGATTGGATGGCATCACCAACTTGATAGACATGACTTTCAGCAAGCTCTGGGAGTTGGTGATGGACAGGGATGCCTGGTGTGCTGCAGTCCATGGAGTTGCAAAGAGTCAGACATGACTGAGCAACTGAACTGAACTAAGAAAGATTTTTAATTTTTTTTACCAAGGTCTATTTTTTGGATGATGTATATGATTTAAGGAAAAATTATTGTATGTAAAGGATTGATGACTTAATTGAAGATTTAGGCATTAAAGGGAATACCAGAGAAGTTTGGCTTGTTTTACTATTAGTGAACTTCTTATAAGAGGTTTACAAGAACTTCTTATAAGAATAATAGTGGTTAAATTTATTTTTGGTTGTTGTTCAGTCTCTCAGTCCTTGTGACCCCATGGACTGAAGCATGCCAGGCTTCCCTGTCTTTCATCATCTCCCAGAGCTTGCTCAAACTCATGTCCATTGAGTCAGTGATGCCATCCAACCATCTTCCTCTGTTGTCCCTTCTCCTGCAGCCTTCAGTCTTTCCCAGCATCAGGGTCAGTGAGTCAGCTCTTCTCTTCAGGTGGCCAAAGAGTTGGAGCTTCAGCTTCAGCATCAGTCCTTCTAATGAATATTCAGAGTTGATTTCCTTTAGGATGGGCTGGTTGGATCTCCATGCAGTCCACAGACTCTGAAGAGTCTTCTCCAACACCATAGTTCAAAGCATTAATTCTTCAGCGTTCAGTCTTCTTTAAATTTATTTAGCATCTACTACATCTCAAATGCTATTTTTACAATCTTTGCAACAACTCTATGAGTTAAGTGTTTTCTTTGTTTTGTTAGTAAAGGAAGAGAAACTCAGAGGTTTAAAATAACATGTCTAAGGTCTCTTAGCTGAGAATTGCCTTCGTCATGACAGGAAGCCAAACTTTTCTTGTTTTTTTTCATTTGTTGTCTCCTTCATTTTTAGTTGCTGCTATTTTTATAGGAATAAAGTTTTTCACTAATTAATATAGTCAGTTATTCTCATTGTGGGACATTTGGGAAATTAATTCACATGTAGTCCTATAACTAAGAGATAACACCGTTAATATTTTGTCATGTTTACATATAATCACACATGCTACAGTGGAATCATGAATTTAATTATTTGATTCACTGTCTTCTTAATCGTGTTTTACATAGATAAGTGTTAGATACAACTCCATCGCTGGTTAAGTAGAAATAGGGCAAAGTCATTAGGATATGCCACAGAGGAAAAAATAAGCATGCGTGTCATTTTAATTTTTATGGAAAAATCTAATCTATTTTTTACATAAAAATTTAATTTTTATGTAAAATCTAAATAATTTTAATTTTTATGTAAAATCTAAAATCCACACTCTAAATAGTGTCGTTTTAAGTTTTATGTAAATTCTAAACAGAAAGTCATTAGGATATGCCACAGAGGAAAAAAATAAGCATGTGTGTCATTTTCATTTTTATGTAAAATCTAAGCAGAATTTTTATGTAAAATCTATCTAAATAGATAGACTATGAAAATTTGTTAAATTTATAAAATTTAGATGCAGTTACTTGTACTCAGGGAAAAAACTAAAATACATTTTGTGGGTGGTTAACAGAACTCTTAACATTCCTTGTTGGCTGTGAATGCTAACAGATGCTTGAATGAAATGCGTGCTTTAAGTTTAATTACCTAGATAATTGCAGTAACCATTTAGTTGCTTTTCCTGTTTAGATCTGTCCATACAGATAATGTGCAATTAATGAGAATTAGCACTGCCAAACTATTGGGAGTGTGAGTGATAAAAAAGTGATGCCTTATGGTCCAGAATAAACTGTGTATCTAACTCAGTCAATAATTAGCTGTCTGTAACAAACAGTGATGGAGACTACACAAATAATATAGTTCTTCTGAGCATTTCCAGTAGACTAGCCATTCAAACTTAGGGACTGCGAGGAATATTTGTAGTGGAGGTACCTGGATGACTTCCTGAGAAAAGTTGAATTAAATCTACTTTAAATATGTTTCCTTGTTTCTTGAGGTATGCCTGTATTGCTATGAACTTTCCCCTTAGGACTGCTTTTACAGTGTCCCACAGGTTTTGGGTTGTTGTGTTTTCATTTTCATTTGTTTCTATGCAAATTTTGATTTCTTTTTTGATTTCTTCTGTGATTTGTTGGTTATTCAGCAGTGTGTTGTTCAGCCTCCATATGTTGGAATTTTTAATAGTTTTCCTCCTGTAATTGGGATCTAATCTTACTGCATTGTAGTCAGAAAAGATGCTTGGAATGATTTCAATTTTTTTGAATTTACCAAGGCTAGATTTATGGCCCAGGATGTGATCTATCCTGGAGAAGGTTCCATGTGCGCTTGAGAAGAAGGTGAAATTCATTGTTTTGGGATGAAATGTCCTATAGATATCAATTAGGTCTAACTGGTCTATTGTATCATTTAAAGTTTGTGTTTCCTTGTTAATTTTCTGTTTAGTTGATCTATCCATAGGTGTGAGTGGGGTATTAAAGTCTCCCACTATTATTGTGTTATTGTTAATTTCTCCTTTCATACTTGTTAGCATTTGTCTTACATATTGCGGTGCTCCCATGTTGGGTGCATATATATTTATAATTGTTATATCTTCTTCTTGGATTGATCCTTTGATCATTATGTAGTGACCATTTTTGTCTCTTTTCACAGCCTTTGTTTTAAAGTCTATTTTATCTGATATGAGTATTGCTACTCCTGCTTTCTTTTGGTCCCTATTTGCATGGAAAATCTTTTTCCAGCCCTTCACTTTCAGTCTGTATGTGTCCCCTGTTTTGAGGTGGGCCTCTTGTAGACAGCATATGTAGGGGTCTTGTTTTTGTATCCATTCAGCCAGCCTTTGTCTTTTGGTTGGGGCATTCAACCCATTTACGTTTAAGGTAATTACTGATAAGTATGATCCCATTGCCGTTTACTTTGTTGTTTTGGGTTTGAATTTATACACCGTTTTTGTGTTTCCTGTCTAGAGAATATCCTTTAGTATTTGTTGGAGAGCTGGTTTGGTGGTGCTGAATTCTCTCAGCTTTTGCTTGTCTGAAAAGCTTTTGATTTCTCCTTCATACTTGAATGAGATCCTTGCTGGGTAAAATAATCTGGGCTGTAGGTCATTTTCTTTCATCATTTTAAGTATGTCTTGCCATTCCCTCCTGGCTTGAAGAGTTTCTATTGAAAGATCAGCTGTTATCCTATAACCTAACTCTACACCTAAAGTAACTAGAAAAGGAAGAAATGAAGAACCCCAGGGTTAGTAGAAGGAAAGAAATCTTAAAAATTAGGGCAGAAATAAATGCAAAAGAAACAAAAGAGACCATAGCAAAAATCAACAAAGCCAAAAGCTGGTTCTTTGAAAGGATAAATAAAATTGACAAACCATTAGCCAGACTCATCAAGAAACAAAGGGAGAAAAATCAAATCAATAAAATTAGAAATGAAAATGGAGAGATCACAACAGACAACACAGAAATACAAAAGATCATAAGAGAGTACTATCAACAATTATATGCCAATAAAATGGACAATGTGGAAGAAATGGACAAATTCTTAGAAAAGTACAACTTTCCAAAACTCTACCAGGAAGAAATAGAAAATCTTAACAGACTCATCACAAGCACGGAAATTGAAACTGTAATCAAAAATCTTCCAGCAAACAAAAGCCCAGGTCCAGACGGCTTCACAGCTGAATTCTACCAAAAATTTAGAGAAGAGCTAACACGTATCCTGCTCAAACTCTTCCAGAAAATTGCAGAGGAAGGTAAACTTCCAAATTCATTCTATGAGGCCACCATCACCCTAATACCAAAACTTGACAAAGATTCCACAAAAAAAGAAAACTACAGGCCAATATCACTGATGAACATAGATGCAAAAATCCTTAACAAAATTCTAGCAATCAGAATCCAACAACACATTAAAAAGATCATACACCATGACCAAGTGGGCTTTATCCCAGGGATGCAAGGATTCTTCAATATCTGCAAATCAATCAATGTAATACACCACATCAACAAATTGAAAAATAAAAACCATATGATTATCTCAATAGATGCAGAGAAAGCCTTTGACAAAATTCAACATCCATTTATGATAAAAACTCTCCAGAAAGCAGGAATAGAAGGAACATACCTCAACATAATCAAAGCTATATATGACAAACCCACAGCAAACATTATCCTCAATGGTGAAAAATTGAAAGCATTTCCTCTAAAGTCAGGAACAAGACAAGGGTGCCCACTTTCACCATTACTATTCAACATAGTTTTGGAAGTTTTGGCCACAGCAATCAGAGCAGAAAAAGAAATAAAAGGAATCCAAATTGGAAAAGAAGAAGTAAAGCTCTCACTGTTTGCAGATGACATGATCCTCTACATAGAAAACCCTAAAGACTCTACCAGAAAATTACTAGAACTAATCAATGATTATAGTAAAGTTGCAGGATATAAAATCAACACACAGAAATCCCTTGCATTCCTATACACTAATAATGAGAAAACAGAAAGAGAAATTAAGGAAACAATTCCATTCACCATTGCAACGGAAAGAATAAAATACTTAGGAATATATCTACCTAAAGAAACTAAAGACCTATATATAGAAAACTATAAAACACTGGTGAAAGAAATCAAAGAGGACACTAATAGATGGAGAAATATACCATGTTCATGGATTGGAAGAATCAATATAGTGAAAATGAGTATACTACCCAAAGCAATTTATAGATTCAATGCAATCCCTATCAAGCTACCAACGGTATTCTTCACAGAGCTAGAACAAATAATTTCACAATTTGTATGGAAATACAAAAAACCTCGAATAGCCAAAGCTGTCTTGAGAAAGAAGAATGGAACTGGAGGAATCAACCTACCTGACCTCAGGCTCTACAACAAAGCCACAGTCATCAAGACAGTATGGTACTGGCACAAAGACAGAAATATAGATCAATGGAACAAAATAGAAAGCCCAGAGATAAATCCATGCACATATGGACACCATATCTTTGACAAAGGAGGCAAGAATATACAATGGATTAAAGACAATCTCTTTAACAAGTGGTGCTGGGAAAACTGGTCAACCACTTGTAAAAGAATGAAACTAGAGCACTTTCTAACACCATACACAAAAATAAACTCAAAATGGATTAAAGATCTAAATGTAAGACCAGAAACTATAAAACTCCTAGAGGAGAACATAGGCAAAACACTCTCCGACATACATCACAGCAGGATCCTCTATGACCCACCTCCCAGAATATTGGAAATAAAAGCAAAAATAAACAAATGGGACCTAATTAAATTTAAAAGCTTCTGCACAACAAAGGAAACTATAAGCAAGGTGAAAAGACAGCCTTCAGAATGGGAGAAAATAATAGCAAATGAAGCAACTGACAAACAACTAATCTCAAAAATATACAAGCAACTCCTACAACTCAATTCCAGAAAAATAAATGACCCAATCAAAAAATGGGCCAAAGAACTAAATAGACATTTCTCCAAAGAAGACATACAGATGGCTAACAAACACATGAAAAGATGCTCAACATCACTCATTATCAGAGAAATGCAAATCAAAACCACTCTGAGGTACCATTTCACGCCAGTCAGAATGGCTGCGATCCAAAAGTCTACAAGCAATATATGCTGGAGAGGGTGTGGAGAAAAGGGAACCCTCTTACACTGTTGGTGGGAATGCAAACTAGTACAGCCACTATGGAGAACAGTGTGGAGATGCCTTAAAAAACGGGAAATAGAACTGCCTTATGATCCAGCAATCCCACTGCTGGGCATACACACTGAGGAAACCAGAACTGAAAGAGACGTATACCCCAGTGTTCATCGCAGCACTGTTTATAATAGCCAGGACATGGAAGCAACCTAGATGTCCATCAGCAGATGTATGGATAAGAAAGCTATGGTACATATACACAATGGAGTATGACTCAGCCATTAAAAAGAATACATTTGAATCAGTTCTAATGAGGTGGATCAAACTGGAGCCTATTATACAGAGTGAAGTAAGCCAGAAAGAAAAACACCAATACAGTATACTAACGCATATATATGGAATTTAGAAAGATGGTAACAATAACCCTGTGTACGAGACAGCAAAAGAGACACTGATGTATAGAACAGTCTTTTGGACTCTGTGGGAGAGGGAGAGGGTGGGATGATTTGGGAGAATGGCATTGAAATACGTATAATATCATATATGGAACGAGTCGCCAGTCCAGGTTTGATGCATGATACTGGATGCTTGGGGCTTGTGCACTGGGACGAGATGGTATGGGGAGGGAGGAAGGAGGAGGGTTCAGGATGGGGAACACATGTATACCTGTGGTGGATTCATTTAGATGTTTGGCAAAACCAATAAAATATTGTAAAGTTTAAAAATAAAATAAAATGAAAAATGAAAAATATTAAAAAAAAAGACAACAACAAAAAGTTAAAAAAAAAATATGTTTCCTTAATAAGTAAAATGTACTTTTTTCGGCATATAGTTCTATGAGTGTTAGTAAGCACATAGAGTCATGTAACCACCACCACAATTAATATATAGAACATTTCCATCAATCACAAAAATTGCCTTGTGCTGTCCCTTTATTTATTTATTTATTTTTTATCTTAAGCAATTTATCCTGCTGACATTTTATTCCACGTGCATATCACACGTATTCCACATGTACACATACATGTGCATAGAATGGCATACAATAAATACTTATATCTGCAAGTACCAAGTAAATATCCTAAGTAATGAGAAAACACTGGTCAGAGTTTAATTAGATAGTTTTAGATAGTTTTTCTTTTTTTAAAGTTTGTGTGCTGGGCTTAGTCTCTCAGTCATGTCCAACTTTTTTCGACCCCATGGACTGCAGCCTGCCAGGCTCCTCTGTCCATGGGGATTCTCCAGGCAGGAATACTGGAGAGGGTTGTTTTTTTTTTTGTTTTGTTTTTTTTATATATATATATTTTTTAAATTTTATTTTATTTTTAAACTTTACATAACTGTATTAGATTTGCCAAATATCAAAATGAATCCGCCACACTAAATAGACATTTCTCCAAAGAAGACATACAGATGGCTAACAAACACATGAAAAGATGCTCAACATCACTCATTATCAGAGAAATGCAAATCAAAACCACTATGAGGTACCATTTCACACCAGTCAGAATGGCTGCGATCCAAAAGTCTACAAGTAATAAATGCTGGAGAGGGTGTGGAGAAAAGGGAACCCTCTTACACTGTTGGTGGGAATGCAAACTAGTACAGCCACTATGGAGAACAGTGTGGAGATTCCTTAAAAAACTGGAAATAGACATGCCTTATGATCCAGCAATCCCACTGCTGGGCATACACATTGTGCTGTCCCTTTATTTCCAACCACCCACACCTACTCTCTGGCAACCTCTGCACCTAGATTTCCCTTTTCCAGAACTTTATATAAATGGAATCATATGGTATATTGCCTTTTAAATATCGCTTATTTCACTTAGCTTTAGACATTTAAAACTCACCCATGTTGTTGCTTATATCAATGGAATGTTATTGATACATAGTATTTCATTGTATGTGTATACCACAGTTCCTTTATCCTGCTGCTGCTAAGTCACTTCAGTCACGTCCAACTCTGTGCGACCCTGTAGACGGCAGCCCACCAGGCTCCCCTGTTCCTGGGATTCTCCAGGCAAGAACACTGGAGTGGGTTGCCATTTCCTTCTCCAATGCATGAAAGTGAAAAGTCAAAGTGAAGTCGCTCAGTCATGTCCGACTCTTAGCGACCCCATGGATGGCAGCCTACCAGGCTCCTCCGCCCATGGGATTTTCCAGGCAAGAGTACTGGAGTGGGGTGCCATTGCCTTCTCCTTCCTTTATCCTAGTTGGAGCAAAAATATAATTTGTTCATAATTTTTTATATCTGTCCAGGATAAAGCCAAAATAAATATTTACCTACAGCTTTTTATGTGAACCTAAGTTTTCATTTATCTTAAGTTCCTAGAGATTGTGAGGTCATATTGTGAGTGTTGGGGCTTCCCGGTGGCTCAGATGGTAATAATCGGCCAGCACTGCAGGAGACCCAGGTTTGATCCTCGGGTTGGGAAGATCCCCTGGAGAAGGGAATGGCTACCCACTCTAGTATTCTTACCTGGAGAATTCCATGGAAAAGAAGCCTGGTGGGCTACAGTCCATGAGGTAACAAAGAGCCAGACATGATGGAGCGACTAACATGTTCACTTTTCACTTTCATTGTGAGTGTATGTTTAACCTTATAAGCAACTGCCAGGCTGTTTTCCGAAATAACTGTACATTTTGCATCCCCACTGGCACTTACCAGAGTTCCATTGCTCTCTTACACCCAAAACTGCAACTTCACCAGTTTTTTGTTGTTGTTTTTGCTATTCTAATACTTGTGTAGAAAACAAAAACACTTCTGTTCACTATGTTTTTAACTTGTATTTCTCAAACGACAAATGATGTTGATGACCTCTGCCATTTAATTGAGGGTATCTGCATCTTTAAATTTAATGTAATTGTAGGTACTGCTGCTGCTGCTGCTAAGTCGCTTCAGTCATGTCCAACTCTGTGCAACTCCAGAGACGGCAGCCCACCAGGCTCCCCCGTCTCTGGGATTCTCCAGGCAAGAACACTGGAGTGGGTTGCCATTTCCTTCTCCAATGCATGAAAGTGAAAAGTAAAAGTCAAGTTGCTCAGTCGTGTCCGACTCTTAGCGACCCCATGGACTGCAGCCTACCAGGCTCCTCCATCCATGGGATTTTCCAGGCAAGAGTACTGGAGTGGGGTGCCATTGCCTTCTCCAGTTGGGTTTAAATCTGACATCTTGCTATTTTTTTTCTGTTTGTCCCATCTTTTCTTTGTTCCCATTTTCTCATTGTCTGCCTTTTGGATAAATTGAGGAGTCTGTGATTCCATCCAGAGGAGGACATGGCAACCCACTACAATATTCTTGCCTGGGGAATCCCAAGGACAGAGGAGCCTGGCAGACTATAGTCCACAGGGTTAATCAGAGTCAGACATGACAGAAGCAACTTAGCATGCCTGCTTATGATTCCATTTAAGCTTCTTTATCAACAGAAGAAGTTGATTATTAGTTGTTTCTATGGAGTTATATTATAATCTTCATTTTATCACAGTCTGAAAGTGAAAGTGAAGTCGCTCAGTCATGTCCAACTCTTTGGGACCCCATGGACTGTAACCTACCAGGCTCTTCTGTCCATTGGATTTTCCAGGCAAGAGTACTGGAGTGGGATGCCATTTCCTTCTCCAGGGGATCTTCCCGACCCAGCGATGGAACCCGGGTCTCCCGCATTGCAGACAGATGCTTTACCGTCTGAGCCACCAGAGAAGCCTGCAATCACAGTCTACCTCAAGTGAATTTTACCACTTCACATATAACATGAGGACCTTACAGTAGTATACTTCCATTTCTCTCTTGTGCTCTTCTTGGCATATATTTTAATTATACATGTGCTAAAATCTCTATAAAGTGCATCACTTTTCTTTAAAGAGATATTCCTATTAAAATACATGAATAATTAGAAAGTCTTACATATTTTCCCCATACATTTACCGTTTCTGGTGTACTTCTAACCCTTAGTAGATGCATATCTTCATCTGGTACAATTTACCTTAAGACAAAAGGAGCTCCTTTAAGATTTTTTTGTAAGATCTGATAGTTGTGAATGCTTTCAACTTTTGTTCATTTTTATGATGTCTTTATTTTTAAAGAGAATTTCTCTGGGTATAGAATTCTAGTTTGACAGTTGTTCTTTTTTTACTTTCAATACTTTAGGGATGTTACTGTGCCGTCTTAAACCATGCATTGAGTTTAATGAGAAATTTATTACTATCCTTCCTTTGTTGCTGTGAACAAAATAAAACTCTTTTCTGTAACTGGTTTTAAGATTTTCTCCTTATCACAGATTTTAAGCAGTTTAATTTGATGTGACTTTTTGAAATCTTTTACATACCTCTTGTGATTAGTGTTTGTTGACTTTTTTTGTCTCCATGGGTTTATAGATTTCATCAGATTTTATCTAAACTTTTCACTTAGTTTGAAATATCTCTTGCTGTGTCCCTACTCTCTAGTATCTCTTTGAGGACTCTAATTTCGAATTTATTAGGTTATTTGAAGGTGTCCCACTGTTAACTGATGCTCTGTGAATTTTTAAATTTAATTTTCTCCCTGCATTTCATTTTGAATGTTTCTCTTGCTTTGTCTTCAAGTTCATTATTCTTTCCTTCTGCCATGTCTAAGCTGCTTTTAACCATTATAGGGCATTTTTCATCTCAGATATTGTACTTTTCACCCATGGATGTTTCATTTTAATCTTTGAGTATGTTTCATGTCTCTACTTACCTATTTGAACACATGAAATACAATTATAGTAACTCTTTCAATACCTTTACCATCAGAGCCACCAGGGAATTGCCATCTGTTGGATCATAGAAAAAGCAAGAAAATTCTAGAAAAACATGTACTTCTGCTTCATTGACTATGCTAAAGCCTTTGACTGTGTAGATCACAACAAACTGGAAAATTCTTAAAGAGATGGGAATACCAGACCACCTTACCCTTCTGTGAAACCTGTATGCAAATCAAAAATCAAGAGTTTGAACTAGATTTGGAAAAACAGACTGCTTCCAAATTGGTAAAGGAGTATGTCAAGGATGCAAAGAATATAATCAGATTTTGCTGTTGACCATCTGGTGATGTCCATGTGTAGAGTCTTGTGTTGTTGGAAGAGAATGTTTGCTATGACCAGTGCATTCTCTTGGCAGAATTCTATTAGCCTTTGCCCTGCTTCATTCTGTACTCCAAGGCCAAAATTGCCTGTTACTCCAGGTGTTTCTTGACTTCTTACTTTTACATTCCAGTTGCCTGTAATGTAAAGGACATCTTTTTTGGGTGTTAGTTCTAGAAGATCTTGTAGGTCTTCATAGAACTATTCAACTTCAGCTCCTTCAGCATTACTAATTGAGGTATAGACTTATTACCATGGTACTGAATGGTTTGCCACGGAAACGAACAGAGATCATTCTGTCGTTTTTGAGATTGAATCCAAGTACTGCATTTCGGACTCCAGTCATTCTGGAATGTGAAGTCAAGTGGGCCTTAGGAAGCATCACTACGAACAAACTAGTGGAGGGGATGGAATTCCAGTTGAGCTATTTCAAATCCTAAAAGATGATACTGTGAAAGTGCTTCACTCAATATGCCAGCAAATTTGGAATACTCAACAGTGGCCACAGGACTCAAAAAGGTCAGTTTTCATTCCAAGCCCTAAGAAAGGCAATGCCAAAGAATGCTTAAACTACTGCACTCATCTCACATGCTAGCAAAGTAATGCTCAAAATTCTCCAAGCCAGGCTTCAGCAGTACATGAACTGTGAACTTCCAGATGTCCAAGCTGGTTTTAGAAAAGTCAGAGGAACCAGAGATCAAATTGCCAACATCCACTGGATCATCGAAAAAGCAAGAGAGTTCCAGAAAAACATCTATTTCTGTTTTATTGACTATGCCAAAGCCTTTGTGTGGATTACAATAATCTGTGGAAAATTCTGAAAGAGATGGGAATGCCAGACCAACTGATCTGCATCTTGAGAAATCTGTATGCAGGTCAGGAAGCAACAGTTAGAACTGGACATGGAACAACAGACTGGTTCCAAATAGGGAAAGGAGTACATCAAGGCTGTATATTGTCACCCTGCTTATTTAACTTACATGCGGAGTAGATCGTGAGAAACGCTGGGCTGGAGGAAGCACAAGCTGGAATCAAGATTGCTGGGAGAAATATCAATAACTTCAGATATGCAGATGACACCACCCTTATGGCAGAAAGTGAAGAAGAACTAAAGAGCCTCTTGATAAAAGTGAAAGAGGATAGTGAAAAAATTGGCTTAAATCTCAACATTCAGAAAACTAAGATCATGGCATCCAGTCCCATCACTTCATGGCAAATAGATGGGGAAACAGTGGAAACAGTTGCAGACTTTATTTTCTTGGGCTCTAAAATCACTGCAGATGGTGACTGCAGCCATGAAATAAAAAAATGCTTACTCATTGGAAGACAAGTTATGACCAAACTAGACAGCATATTAAAAAGCAGAAATATTACTTTGCCAACAAAGGTCCGTCTAGTCAAGGCTATGGTTTTTCCAGTAGTCATGTATGGATGTGAGAGTTGGACTATAAAGAAAGCTGAGCACCAAAGAGTTGATGCTTTTGAACTGTGGTGTTGGAGAAGACTCTTTCGAGTCCCTTGGACTGCAAGGAGATCCAACCAGTCAATCCTAAAGGAGATCAGACCTGAATGTTCATTGGAAGGACTGATGTTGAAGCTGAAACTCCAATACTTTGGCCACCTGATGCGCAAAACTGAATCACTGGAAAAGACCTGATGCTGGGAAAGATTTAAGGCAGGAAGAGAAGGCGATGACACAAGATGAGGTGGTTGGATGGCATCACCGACTCAATGGACATGAGCTGAGTAAACTCAGGGAGTTGGTGATGGACAGGGAAATCTGGCGTGCTGCAGTCCATTTGGGTCACAAAGAATTGGACACGACTGAGTAACTGAACTGAACTGATATGAAGGCTGTATTGTCACTCTGCTTGTTTAACATATATGCAGAATACATCATGCACAATGCCAGGCTGGATGTAGCACCTCCTGGAATCAAGATTGCTGGGGGAAATATCAATAACCTCAGGTATGCAGATGATATCACCTTTGTGGTAGAAAGCAAAGAGGAACTAAAGAGCCTCTTGATGAAAGTGAAAAAGGAGAGTGAAAAAGTCGCCTTAAAAGGCAGCATCCAAAAATTTGAGATCATGGCGTCAGGGCCTATCACTTCATGGCAAATAGAAGGGGAAACAACAGAAACAGTGACAGACTTTATTTTCTTGGGCTCCAAAATCACTGCAGATGTTGACTGCAGCCATGAAATTAAAAGACGCTTGCATCTTGCAAGAAAAACTATGACAAACCTAGACAGCATATTACAAAGCAGAGATATTACTTCGTCGACAAAGGTTCATATAGTCAAAGCTATGGTTTTTGCAGTAGTCATGTATGGATGTGAGAGTTGGACCATAAAGAAAGCTGAGCAATGACAAATTGATGCTTTTGAACTGTGGTGTTGGAGAAGACTCTTGAGAGTCCCTTGGACTGCAAGGAGATCCAACCAGTGAACCCTAAAGGAAATCAACTCTGAATATTCATTGGAAGGACTGAGGCTGAAGCTGAAGCTCCAATACTTTGGCCACCTGAAGGGAAGACCTGACTCACTGGAAAAGATCCTGATCTGGGAAAGACTGAAGGCAGGAGGAGAAGGGGACAACAGAGGATGAGATGGTTGGATGGCATTACTTTTTCAGTGGACATGAGTTTAAGCATGCTCCAGGAGATAATGAAAGCCAGGGAAGCCTGGTGTGCTGCAATCCATGGGGTTGCCAAGAGTCAGACACAACTTAGCAACTGAACAACATCAACAACAATAATGTCTTTGCTGATTCTCACTCTGTGCTAGCTCTTGGTTGATTTCAATTGGTTGCCTTCATATGGGTCAATTTTCCTGCTTTTTTGCATGCTTGGTCATTCTTGATTAGATGCCAGACACTGTGTATTTTATCATGTTAGGTCCTCCATAGTTTTGTATTCTTATAAATATTCTTTTATTCTTAAGATACTGTTTAGTTACTTTTAGGAAGATTGGTTCTTTCAGGTTCTGCTTTCAAAGTTTTTTAGATAGGACTGGAATCATGTTAACTTTATGGGTAATAATCCCCACTACCGAAAGGCAAGATCATTCTATTCTCTTTACTCAGTTACCTGCAGGTAGGAACAGATACCTTTGTTAGTGCTAGGAACTTTATCCTAAGTAACTATTTAAAAGAACACTAGATGCATAAATGTGATATGTTGTTCAAAAGCTTACGGGAGACATTTTAGAAATAAAGCATGTGTATATTTTTTGTATTTCATGAAATATATATGGATTAAAATTAAAAACTAATTATATTTGAATTTTAGAGATATTTTTTAATCCTTGGATTTCTTCTGTATTTTTACTAAAGTTTATACTTTATCAATGTGCTGTACTCATTTCTGCTAATTTGTGGTAAACAAAGCTTTAGAAATGCAACATCCAATGCTTTTTTTATTAAAAAAAACACTAAATATTCTTATTCCTATATTTCAACATATATCACATATATTTTCTAATTATACAGTTAAAATTTTTTTTTATCCTGGGGATAAGGAGCTATTAATAACATAGGATTAATGATCTCAATATTAGAGTCTCCTGGCAATAGAACTATATAGGCTTTCACAATGTAAAAACAAGAAAATTAGTTTTCCTCGTATATTTTGGTAAAATTTAACTTTGGAAGCTGTAATGAGCCTGACCATAATGCTTGTGGAAGCTTTGTAAAATGTGGAATATTTAATAAAAGATATGCATTGAATATATTGAAAATATGTCAATCATAATAGGATTGTGAGCTTTCATTTTATTGTAGAAAATAAATGAAAACACACTTGCTTTAAGGTTGTATTAAAAATACGTTAGTAGGACAATTACTTGATGACAGATACAATTTATTATTAGGTTGGTGCAAAAGTAATTGCAGTTTTGCATTGTTGAACTTTGCCATTTGATATTGGAATACATTCTTAAATAAATGTAATTATGTTATACATCATTTTAATGCACATTTCTCACCTTATTTATTTATATTTTTGCTAATGACTTAATACTTCCTGTTTATTTTATATTTATTTTAGACTAGGGAAATTATGCTAGAAAGCAATTTGAGTGATTTGAGTTCAAAATGGGTCAGAAAGCAGCAACATCAACAACACGTTTGGCCCACGAACTGCTAAGGAACATGCAGTGCAGTGGTGGTTCAAGAAGCTTTGCAAAGGAGATGAGAGCCTTGAACATGAGGAGCACAGTGGCCAACCATAGGAAGTTCACAACAACCAACTGAGAGCCATCAGCAAAGCTGATCTACTTACAACGGCACAAGAAGTTGCTGAAGAACTCAACGTTGACTGTTCTATGGTCGTTTGGCTTTTGAAGCAAATTGAAATGGTGAAAAATCTCAATAAGTGGGTGCCTCAAGCTGACTGAAGATCAAAAAAATCGTCCTTTGAGTGTTGTCTTCTCTTATTCTATGCAATAATGAACCATTTCTCAGTCGGATTTTGACATGCAATGAAAAGTGGATTTTGTATGACAACCAGTGACTATCAGCTCAGTGTTTAGACCAAGAAGAAGCTCCAAAGCACTTCCCAAAGCCAAATTTTCACCAAAAATGGTCTATTTGGTGGTCTGCTGCCTGTCTGATCCACTAAAGGTTTCTGAATCCCAGCGAAAGCATTACATGTGAGAAGTCCGCTCAGCCAGTGGACGCAATGCACTGAGAACGGCAGTGCCTGCAGCCAGCAGTGGCCAACTGGAAGGGCCAGTTCTTCTCCAGACAACGCCTGACCACACATCACATGACAAATGCTTCAAAAGTTCAAGGAACTGGGTTACAGAAGTTTCGCCTCACCCACTATATGCACCTGACCTCTCGCCAACCGACTGCCACTTCTTCAAGTGTCTCAGTAACTTTTTGCGGGGAAGATACTTCCACAACCAGCAGGAGACAGAAAATGCTTTCCAAGAGTTCATTGAATACTGAAGCATGGGTTTTTATGCTACAGGAATGAACAAACTTACTTCTCATTGGCAAAAGTGTGTTGATTTTAATGGTTCCTATTTTGTTTAATAAAGATGTGTTTGAGCCTAGTTACAGTGATTTAAAATTCACAGTCTGAATCCACAGTTACATTTTTACCAATAATACATTTATAATTATAACCAATAATACATTTTCACCTGATAATAAATCTGACACCCTTGTCTGACTCTGACAACTTAAAACTGAGGTGAATTAGGGACATCCAGACCATTGAAGGCTCACTCAGTGAAGAAAGTCTTTAATTTAGCAGGCTAAATTAAAAATTGACATAAAAATATATGCATTTGTTAGGGAAAGTGTTAAAGTCATTCTTCCATTTAATAATGGAGAAAGGATTATGTCTGATTTTTCAATTACATCCTGGTCTCTGACAATTTACCATAAAGCTACTTTTGCTAATATCTAAGAATCTTTTAAGACTGAAGTACTGATATTTCACACTTCTATACTATTAAATTTTCAAATGCATTTATTATTTCAAGTGGAAAAATACTGTAATATTCTGTATCAACTTTTATAGTTAAAGATAAATGTGTCCATATTTTATTACTTTTCAAATATTATCAGATGTAGGAAGTTGATTTAAAATGGAAGAATTTAACCTAACAATATTGTTGAATATTTTAAAATGTGTTTAGTCATGTCTCAAGTTAGAAGAAGATGGGGAGCAATGTATCTCTTGATCTAGAGCAGTGCACATGTCAAATAAGAGTGAGCTACCAGCAGAGATTACTTTGTCAACAAAGGTCCATCTAGTCAAGGCTATGGTTTTTCCAGTAGTTATGTATGGATGTGAGAGTTGGAGTATAAAGAAAGCTGAGCACAGAAGAATTGATGCTTTTGAACTGTGGTGTTGGAGAAGACTCTTGAGAGTCCCTTGGACTACAAGGAGATCCAAGAGTCTATCCTAAAGGAGATCAGTCCTGGGTATTCATTGGAAGGACTGATGTTGAAGCTGAAACTCCAATATTTTGGCCACCTGATGTGAAGAGCTGACTCATTTGAAAAGCCCCTGATGTTGGGAAAGATTGAAGGCAGGAGGAGAAGGGATGACAGAGGATGAGATGGTTAGATGGCATCACGAACTCAATGGACATGAGTTTGGGTAAACTCTGGGAGTTGGTGATGGACAGGGAAGCCTGGTGTGCTGCTGTTCATGGGGTCACAAAGAGTCGGACATGACTAAGCAACTGAACTGACTGACTGACCAGCTCCTGTGCAGTTGAATTGTCCCCTTTTCCTTGATTAAATTAGTATGGCTGATACTGGGAATTTCCATTTATTTCTACCATTTTTTCCTTTAGCTCTTTTCCTTAACTTCGACCAATCTTTGTTTATTTTAGTTGATTACTTTTTTGAGGGTTTCAAGATATTAACAAGAAGATAAAATACTGGACATGATTCACTACTGTGACTTGAATTCTCAGAAATCTTGAAATACTGAATACACAATGTGTCCAAGACAAAGAATGATTTAAATGTTATTATTTCCATTTTAGCAGGTGGCAGAGGATTGATTAAACATTTTTGCAAAATTGTCTGTGAATTCAGTCCAACTCTTCCATGGTGGCTATCATGATAAAAGTGGCCTAGCCACTAAGAGTTGAGCTCAGTTTTTAGCTGTTTCAGTATCCCAAAATATTTCCCATTTAGTGTAAGTATTCCAGTGAAGCAGCAAGGAGAGAGGATGTTGAAGTACAGAGAATTTTTTCTTTCTCACAAATACTATGTCTATTCATCTTTACATAGACAAATGAGATGGAGCAGAAATGATCCTATAGGTTTTTTTCAACTCCCTGCTTTTAGAGAACTTGTTAGTTATAGGCATGTGTTATGCTTAGTCCATGTCCTACTCTTTGTGATCCCATGGACTGTAGCCTGCCAGGCTCCTCTGTCCATGGGGATTCTCTAGGTAAGAATACTGGAGTGGTTTTCCCTGCCCTCCTCCAGGGGATCTTCTCAACCCAGGGATTGAACACAGGGATCGATAACGCATTGCAGGCAGATTCTTTACCGTCTGAGCCAGTTATAGGCATAGGATATTCTAATATTTGTGAGAAGAAAATAAACTTTGCTGTTTTACTAACAGTTATTTTTTCTCTCTCTTTTTCTCCTTCACAGACCACCACTATGCATCTATAATTTTGTACTTAAAGAAAGCAAGGAACTATTTCTCACTCCAAGCACATGCAAACCACATGAAATATAAAATGCCTTCATCTATCAAATGTAACAGCTTATTGTGAATTGAAAAACTTGTAAATGGAAACAATGCAATTAGTATTTCATTTAGACTGCATTGTTCAATCTGAAATTTGTATATTTCTTCTTCTTGTATAAGTTTTTAAGAATCAAAATATAGAATATTTTAAGATGCATATGGTAAAGCATTCTGAATATATTTTAAAGCTGTTTATTTCTGTTTACCTTAATCAAATGTTTCTCTTTGAATGTTTCCCTTTTTTACTTATTATTAACAAAAAAAAAAGTCTAGAAAAAAAAGAAGCTTATTGCTTTAACACACTGTCCAAATAGTATCGTTCTGCACTCAGAATGCAGTAATGAAATAAATGAATTTTTTAAAGCTGTGTAAATTTTGAGAAGTTCCTTGGATTCATGTAAATCCCACAAACAAATATACCTGGTTAGTGATCCATTTGGCATTTTATAATGCTTTGTAAATAGAGGCTTTGTTTCATGGAACACAATAATCTATGGGCCCATAATCGTTAATGTCAGATCCAGGGTTTACCACTTATTCACTTACTAATGGTGTGATCACGAATAACAACTTTTACCTCACCATATATCAGGCACCTAAAAGTTTCTGTGAATATTGATTCTACACTTCAACTAGTGTCTTCCCATAATGATAATAAAAATAATAACAGCTAACACATGCACCACTGTATTCTTGGCCTAGTTTAATATTGGGCCAGTTTAATCCCTACAGAAACCTTCTGAGATTGGCCTTGTTATCTCCACTGATGAATAAACTGAGACATAGAAATGTTAACTAACTTACCCAGGATTGTGTACAAAACCAAAATTGAAACCTAAGTCTCTTGAGTCTGTGGTTTTTAACCCCTATTCATGTTTCTCCAGGCTTCCTGGTGAATCAGTTGGTAAAGAATTTGCCTACAATGCAGGAGACCCAGATTTGATCCCTGAGTTGGGAAGATCCCCTGGCGGAGGGCATGGCAACCTACTCCAATATTATTGCCTGGAGAATTCCCATGGATAGAGCCTATAGTCCTTGGGGTCACAAAGAGTCAGACATGACTGAGTGACTTTCATATGTTTCTCCAATTCAATACATGTTAATTGTGATATTTATAAATGATCACTTTCGAAATACAGTCGTCCCTAGTTATCCTTGGGGGATTGGTTCCAGGACCCACCACAAACACCAAAATCCGATGATGCTCACATCCCATAGTTGGTTCTCATTATCTGTGGTTCCACATGCATGGATTCAACCAAGCACAGATTACAGAGTACTATAGTATATATTGGGAGAAAAAACCCTCTGTAAGTGGAACTCATGAAGTTCAAACCTATGTTGCTCAAGAGTCATTGTTAATAATCTAGATGTCCTTGGCATTCTCCCATTTACCCATTCAGTCCAGCAATTCCTGGTCCTCAGCTCCCTCTCACTTGTGTCTGAAAGCTCCCAAGATTTGTTTTATGTGTGTTTCTAAACTAATCTGTCAACTACAGTCACAGTCTCTATGCTTCTGATTTCCTGCTATATTAGTTGGCTGGAACTTTCATTAAAAAAATCACTGATAGGATGGCTTAAACAACACAATTTATTTTTTTACAGCTCTGGAGGCTAGAAGTCCAAGGTCAAGGTGTTGGCAGGTCTGGTTTCCCTGAGACCTCTCTCTTTAGTTGCAGATGGCCACTTCCTTGCTGTGTCCTAACATGGTCTTTCCTCTGTGCTTGGTGTCTCTTTTGTGTGTCTTGATTTCCTTTTCTTATAAAGATTAAGAAGAAGAAGCACAAGCTGGAATCAAGATTGCCAGGAGAAATATCAATAACATCAGATATGCAGATGATACCACCCTTATGGCAGAAAGTGAAGAGGAACTCAAAAGCTTCTTGATGAAAGTGAAAGAGGAGAGTGAAAAAGTTGGCTTAAAGCTCAACATTCAGAAAACGAAGATCATGGCATCCGGTCCCATCAATTCATGGGAAATAGATGGGGAAACAGTGTCAGACTTTATTTTTCTGGGCTCCAAAATCACTGCAGATGGTGACTGCAGCCATGAAATTAAAAGACGCTTATTCCTTGGAAGGAAAGTAATGACCAACCTAGATAGCATATTGAAAAGCAGAGACATTACTTTGCCAACAAAGGTCTGTCTAGTCAAGGCTATGGTTTTTCCTGTGGTCATGTATGGATGTGAGAATTGGACTGTGAAGAAGGCTGAGCACCGAAGAATTGATGCTTTTGAACTGTGGTGTTGGAGAAGACTCTTGAGAGTCCCTTGGACTGCAAGGAGATCCAACCAGTACATTCTGAAGGAGATCAGCCCTGGGATTTCTTTGGAAGGAATGATGCTAAAGCTGAAACTCCAGTACTTTGGCCACCTCATGCAAAGAGTTGATTCATTGGAAAAGACTCTGATGCTGGGAGGGATTGGGAGCAGGAGGAGAAGGGGATGACAGAGGATGAGATGGCTGGATGGCATCACTGACTGGATGGACGTGAGTCTGAGTGAACTCCAGGAGTTGGTGATGGACAGGGAGGCCTGGCGTCCTGCAATTCATGGGGTCGCAAAGAGTGGGACATGACTGAGCGACTGAACTGACTGATAAGGATTAATAATATCACTTACATATAACACTGTATTCTTGTTACAGTTTAATACTTTATATGTATGTATACATATATATTTATATATATTTATGTGTGTATATATATATATGTATATATCAATTATCATATATAAATTCATTTAATCCCCTACAAAAATCCTATGAGATTAGCCTTTTCATCTCCACTGATACAGAAATGAAGGCCATAGAAATGTTGACTTACCCAGGATTTCATACAAAATTAGAATTGACTGGTGTCCTTATGAGATTATAGCCTACTCTAATGAGCTCATTTTAATTTAATCACCTCTTTAAAGACCCTGTCTCTAAATAAAGTCACATTCTGAGGTACTGGGAATTCATTTCATAATACTGTCCATCACTCATTAGTTCAGTTGCTCAGTCGTGTCCGACTCTTTGCGACCCCATGAATCGCAGCACGCCAGGCCTCCCTGTCCATCACCAACCCCAGAGTTCACTCAAACTCACATCCATCGAGTCGGTGATGCCATCTCATCCTCTGTCGTCCCCTTTTCTTCCTGCCCCCAATCCCTCCCAGCATCAGAGTCTTTTCCAATGAGTCAACTCTTTGCATGAGGTGGCCAAAGTATTGGAGTTTCAGCTTTAGCATCATTCCTTCCAAAGAACACCCAGGGCTGATCTCCTTTAGAATGGACTGGTTGGATCTCCTTGCAGTCCAAGGGACTCTCAAGAGTCTTCTCCAACACCATAGTTCAAAGCATCAATTCTTTGGCGCTCAGCTTTCTTCACAGTCCAAATCTCACATCCATACATGACTACTGGAAAAACCATAGCCTTGACTAGATGGACCTTTGTTGGCAAAGTAATGTCTCTGCTTTTGAATATGCTATCTAGGTTGGTCATAACTTTCCTTCCAAGGAGTAAGCATCTTTTAATTTAATGGGAATTAGGACATTGGAGAAGATATTGCAGTATTGTTGTTGTTGTTGAGCTGCTAAGCCGTGTCTGACTCTTTACGACTTCATGAATTGCAGCACGCCAGGCTTCTCTGTCCTTCACTATCTGAATGCCATGATCTTAGGTTTTTTAATATTTAGTCTTAAACTGGCTCTTTCACTCTCCTTCACCATAATCAAGAGGATTTTGTGTCCCTCTTCACTTTCTGCTATTAGAGTGGTATTATCTGCATATCTGAGGTTGTTAATGTTTCTCCCACCTATCTTGATTCCAGCTTGTAACTCATCCAGCCTGGCATTCCTCATGATGTGCTCAGGGTATAGGTTAAACAAACACGGTGACAGCAGACAGCTTTGTTGTACTTTTTTCTCAATTTTGAACCAATCAGTTGTTCCACACAGGGTTCTAACTGTTGCTTCTTGACCTGCATACAGGTTTCTCAGGAGACAGGTAAGATGGTCTGGTACTCCCATCTCTCTAAAAGTTTTCCACAGTTTTTCATGATCTACAAAGATGTTAGCATAGTCAATGAAACTGAAATAGATGTTTTTCTGACATCCCTTGCTTTCTCTATAATCCAGTGAATGTTGGCAATTTGATTTCTAGTTCCTCTTCCTTTTCTAATCCCAGTTTGGACATCTGGAAGTTCTTGTTTTGCATAATGCTGAAGCCAACTGGCAAGATTTTAAGCATAACCTTACTAGCCTGGGAGATGAATGCAATTGTCTGATGGTTAGCATATTCTTTAGTACTATCCTTCTTGGGAATTGGGATGAGGATTGGCCTTTTCCAGTCCTGTGGCCACTGCTGGGTCGTCCACATTTGTTGACGTAATGAATGCAAAATCTTGATGGCATCCTCCTTTAGGGATTTGAATAGCTCTGCTGGAAGTTCTTCAGATCCATTAGCTTTATTAACTGCTGTGCTTCTTAAGGCCCACTTGACTTCATAGTCCAGAGTGTCTGGCTCTGGGTGACTAACCATATCATCATAGTAGTCCGGTTCATCAAGGTCTTTTGTAGACAGTTCTTTCATGTATTCTTGGAGAAGGAAATGGCACCCCACTCCAGTACTCTTGCCTGGAAAATTCCATGGATGGAGGTGCCTGGTGGGCTACAGTCCATGGGGTCACAAAGAGTTGGACACAACTGAGCGACTTCACTTTCACCTTCCATGTATTCTTTCTATCTCTTCTTGATCTCTTCAGCATTTATCCCCTTCATGGATCACTGCATTGTCATGGCAAAGGGGCTTGCATAACTCAATGAAGCTAAGAGCCATGCCATGCAGGGCCACCCAATATGGACGGGTCATAGCAGAGAGTTCTGACAAAATATGATACACTGGAGGAGGAATGGCAAACCACCCCAGTATATTTGCCGTGAGAACCTCATGAACTGTATGAAAGACCAGAATGATAATCTTTGCCTAATGTGACATTTGAAGGTGAACTGGGGCCCTTATTGATACCTACCTGAAAAACTGATATGTGAAGACTTGATATGTTAGATATGTGTTCCAGGCAGAAACTTGTAGAAGGCTTTCCACATTTTGCTTAGGGATTTTAGCAGTCTCCCTGCATTTCTACGGTCGGACATTCCTTCTTCAGTGTCTGCCTCAGCTGTTTGGTCCATAGGCCTCTGACTCCCATCAGTAGAAACACATTCGCTCTCCTTTCTGTCACTTAGGCATTTGCTCACAAACTTCCCATATTGTAAAACAAAACTAGAAACCCTTTCGTAATTTCACTTTTCCAACACCCCTCAATTAGTTTTCCAGATAGCTCCAGAAATTCTGAATCTTAGTTTGTGATATTAATGACATTTAAAATTAAATAAAGTGCATTAGAGATATCTTCCTAGGGGGAGAATTCCTATTCCAGTATTTGAGACTGCTTAGGGACTTTGGAGTGAGAAGGCAATGGCACCCCACTCCAGTACTGTTGCCCGGAAAATCCCATGGATGGTGGAGCCTGGTGGGCTGCTGTCTATGGGGTCGCACAGAGTCGGACACGACTGAAGTGACTTAGCAGTAGCAGCAGCAGGGACTTTGGATAACAGAGAAACAGTACCCAACATATCTCATAGCTTATTAAAGGACCCCATAACTCTCATAACAAAATTTCCTAGTCGTAGGTGATGGGATCCTTCAAGGATAACTTGAAGATATAAACTTATGAAATGTTTATAGGTTTCCATACTGCAATATCTGGGAGAAATATCAACAGCCTCAGATATGCAGATGATACCACTTTAATGACAGAAAGTTAAGAGGAATTAATAAGCCTCTTGATGAAGATGAAAGAGGGGAGTGAAAAAGCTGGCTTAAAACTCAACATTCAAAAAACTAAGATAAAGGCATCTGGTCCTATCATTTCAGGGCAATCAGATGGGGAAAATGTGGAAACAGTGTCAGATTTCATTTTCTTTCGCTTCAAAATCAATGTGGATGGTGACTGCAGCCATGAAATTAAAATACACTGCTTGGAAGAAAAGCTATGTCAAACCTAAACAGCGTTTTAAAAAGCAGAGACATCATTTTTCCAACAAAGGTCCATATAGTTAAAGCTGTGGTTTTCCAGCAGTCATTATGGATATGAGGGTTGGGCCACAAAGAAGGCTGAGCACTGAAGAACTGATGCTTTGGAACTGTGGTACTGAGAAGACTCTTGAGAGTCCTTGGACTGCAAGGGTCAAACCAGTCAATCCTAAAGGAAGTCAATACTGAATATTCATTAGAAGGACTGATGCTGAAGCTGAGGCTCCAATACTTTGGCCACCTAATGGGAAGAGCTGACTCATTGGAAAAGACCCTGATGCTGGGAAAGATTGAGGGCAGGAGGAGAAGGGGGACAGCAGAGGATGAGATGGTTGGATGGCACCATTGATTCAATGGATATAAGTTTGAGCAAACGACAGGAGATAGTGAAGGACAGAGAAGCCTGGCGTGCTGCAATTCATGAAGTCGTAAAGAGTCAGACACGGCTTAGCAACTCAACAACAACAACAATACTGCAATATCTTCTCCAATGTCCTAATTCCCTCTACTTTTTTTTTTTTTTTCATGATTAACAATGAAAGGAAGACTTTGGAACTTGTCTTGGGGATGAGAGGAAGTAAACTCCTCTGACCCATAAGTTCATAGTCTTCAAACAATGTTTTTAATCACATTTTTTTCCAAATTTGTAGAAATCATAGATCAAAAATAGTAGTGAGAGGGAAAAGTGCACTTTCTGGAGGACTGATGAAGCACAGATATTTTATAGCAATCATGCATGACAACAGAACGAACAGATAGCCATTACGCACAAAATGGGTTACACCAGGCTACTTTGAAGAAACTCTTTCTAGGTCAGATACAGAAAGCTGCAGAGAGGCACAATTATGTAGTAATGCTTATAATCAGCTATAATCATGTAAGTGTTGTTGTGGGTCATAACATCTATGCCTTAATCCTGGTTTTTCATATAATAATGATAACAGTAACAACAAATACGTAACGAGTAATTACGATGTGCCAATCTGTGTTTTAAGTCTTTGACTTTCAATATTTCATTTAGTCCTTACAAATGCCTCATCAGGTATGTAGCTTTTCCACCTTCTGTAACAGAGGGGAGAAGTGGAGAAGAAAATCTGTCAGACTATTTCTTTCAATATCTGAAAGATATGTTTGTTGTGTTTTGATAGTTATCTATTGGATATATATTAGGCATTCTGCAAATGCTTGCGAATGAATCAAGGGATGGATGGGTGAACAGGAAATCAATTCCCCTGGATAAAAAGCACAGGACAAAAGGCAGACCCTGGCCCTGAGAAACCGTAATGTGGTTAGTGAGTGCCTGCCAATAGCCTTGGAGCAGTAACCTGGAAACATCCTGGCCAGTCCTCAGACACATGTGCTGGTTTTCTGTTCTGCACTGTCAGGATCTGAGGATGAAGACACTGCTATCAGTTACCAAATACCTGAAAATTTCCCCAAGATAAAAAAACCTGCCTCTTCAGGTGGCATAAGCAACATTGTCAGAGAACATTTGGGGATGATGTTGGCATTATGAAATGTAGGACTTCGAAGCACAGATAACATTTTCATTCATGATTTCTTTTTTCCCTATGAACATGAGTTACATGAAAAAAGAAGGAAATACTGGAGGTGAACAGCTGGTTATGCAGATGGTGTTGATGAGTTGAATTTGGATTTCTGTACCATGACTTAAGTTTCTGGAATGTAGGTCTCTTGGCTAGGGGTAGGATTATGTATCTCACAGGGACATGGATGAATGTGTTTGCATGTAGACTAGCAGTCATGATTAAAGTGCTTTCACTGGAACATAACATTGCAGAAAGTGTTTGAAGATTCAAAGCAACAGATCACTCACCCAGATTCACCAGGACCCTATTGAATATTCTTCCAGATTTCCTATGGATCCCTGGCAGCGCCTTACAGTTCTTAACTCAGGTTTGCCCTCCCAACTTCCTGCCCACTTCGGCCCTTTCTTGGCCTTTTCTGTTGTTAATTTATCTCTCCCATACTCATTCCTCACTTTGCTTTTGCTCCTCCTCTGCTTCTTAAAGGTAATATTTCATGTCTCTGTTAAGGCACTTTGCTTACTTGTTTGTATCCACCACTAAAACATAATCTCCTTGAAAGTAAGAAATTTTGTATTATATACATATTTTTTTTGTGTGTATTTTCAGGGTCTAGCTAAATGCCTGGACTATTCCAGGGGCTCAAAAAACATTTGTTGAATGATAAATGCAAATTTTAAAAAATTAAGCAGCCTCTTTTTTGGCTTAGCTGGGGAAGAGTGGGCAGATACTAGTGATTGCTGGCTATTTAGAAGAACAAAATGTTTCAGGTGGTTCTGGTTTGAGATCAGAGAGCTCTCACAGTACAGCAAATTTAAGATTTTCTTTGTCTTACATTATTTTCTAAGAATGTAGTAAAACCAGATATGATTTTAATATTAGATGATTTTAGTCAAGACAGATATAGTACTGAAGAATAATTTGCATTTATAAGAAAATTTGAAACTTCTTTTACATATATTGTTAAAGTATTAAAATGTTAACATTCTAAACACAGATGAATTATAAATTTCAGGCTTTTCCTTAATAATTCTCTGGGAAAATAAACAATTTGAAGATTAAAAAAATAAAGTCTACCACAGGCATAGATTCTGAAATCATTGAAACTTTGTCAATGGAACTTGTCATCAGTTTTCAAAGCATGTTTTTACTCTTTAATATTTAATGTTATGTTTCTCTTTAACACTGGGTAGGAGAGATGTTTAGTTAGGAAAATGTCTATGGAATGAACATGCAAATATGTGTTTAGCCATAAAACCTTGTGATGAACAAATGTATGGGAGGAAACAATGCAGTGCCTCTCTCACTGTCACTGTTTTTTCCCCTGAAATCTCATCTTACAAAATAAGCTACAGAAGGACGCTGGGCATCCTTCAGGACCTTCGTGTCTTGAGCAGTTCTGAATGCATTTCGCAGAACCAGAGTATCTGGGGTTCTGACTTTGCTGGAAAATGGCTCCTGCAACAGGGATGTGGTGCTTAAGAGTGGTTTCAAATACAAGCCTGGGCAATAGTCTTCCTGAGTTCACATCTTGGATCTACCATTTGCCATCTGAGTGCTTTTCACCTGACTACTTAAGTCCCCTGTGTCGCAGTTTCCTTAACTGAGAAGTGGTGGTATTAATTATACTTTCTTCACAGGGTTGGTGTGAGGATTAAATAAGTATAATGTCTAGAACAGAGTGACAGAATTCACATAGATATTGTAATTATTACAACTGTTACCTGTATGCACAGTAGAGACCAGAAGCAGGACTTTGGTCATTGGTGTCAGCTACTGCAGGAGCTATGGAGTAGTGGTCAATATATGTCAGGGTGAGATTGTGCTCAGACATCACTGAAAGCTGGGCCTTTGGCTTCGTCATAAGTGGGGTGGTCTCAATTTGAATATTGCCTGAAAATTTTATTAAGACTTAAAATTTTAAAAGCAGTTCAAGCTTCACAGTAAAACTGAGAGGAAGGTGCGGAGATTTTCCACATGCTCCCTGCTCGTGTACTTACAGAACCAACGGCATTATCAACACGCCCCACCAGAGTGGAAATTTGCTACAGTTGATGAGTCTACATTGACACGTCATAAACACCGAAAGCCTGTAGCTTACATTGCGGTTCAATCTTAGCATTGTATATTCTATGTTTGGGAAAATTCCATAGCTGTACTTTTTCCAGAATGCTATATAGTTGGAATCGTACAGTATGTAGCCTTTTCAGATTGGCTTTTCCCCTCAGTTATATGCATTTATGTTTCCTCTACATGTTTTCATAGCTTGGTAGCTCATTTCCTTTTAGTGCCAAAAATATATTATATTGTCTGAATATATCACAGTTTATTTATCCATTCACCTACTGAGGGACATCTTGGTTGCTTCCAAGTTTTGGCAACTATGAGTAAAACTGTTATAAACATCCACGTGTAGGTTTTTGTGTAGACATAAGTTTTCTGTTCTTTTGAGTAAATATCAAGGAGCACAATTGCCAGATCATATGGTAAGAGTGTGTTTAGTTTTGTAAGAAAACCATAAAACTGCCTTCTGACGTGGCTGTACCAATTTGCATTGCTACCAGTGATGAATGAGAGTTCCTGTTGCTACACATCTTACCAGCATTTGGTGTTGTCCGTGTTCTGGATTTGGGCCATTCTTATAGATGTGTAGTCAAATCTCATCATTTCAATTAAAATTTTTCTGATGACATATGATGTTGAGCATTTTCAGTACCCTTATTTGTCATCCTAGTATCTTCTTTGGTGAGGTGTCAAAGTCCTTTTCCCCATATTTTATTATTGTTGCGTTTTAAGGGTTCTCTGTATATTTTGGATAAGTCTTTTATCAGGTGTGTCTTTTGTAAGTATTTTCTCCCAGTCTGTGGTTTATTTTCTAATTCTCTTGGCATTGTCTTTTGAAGAGCAGAGTTTTTAATTTTAACGAAGTCCAGCTTACCAATGACTTCTTTCATGGATCATACCTTTGGAGTAATGGACATGAAAAAGGTCATCTAGGTTTTCTTCTATGTATCTTGGAGGAGTTTAATAGCTTTGCATTTTACATCTAGGTCTGTGATCCATTTTGAGTTAATTTTTGTGAAGGGTAAGGTCTTTGTCTAAATTAATTCTTTTGTGTGTTTATGTCCAAATATCCCAGCACTGTTATTGAAAAAACTGATCTTTGCTCATTGTATTGCCTTTGCTCCTCTGACAAACATCTGTAGACTATATTTAAGTGGGTCTGTTTCTGGGATGTCTATCCTGTTCCATTAATCTAGTTGTCCATCCTTTCACTTCACCCTCTTGATTACTGTAGGTTTATAGTAAAAGTCTTTGCTTCCCTTGTGGCTCAGCTGGTAAAGAATCCACCTGCAATGCGGGAGACCTGGGTTCGATCCCGGGGTTGGGAAGATCTCCTGGAGAAGGGAAAGGCTACCCACTCCAGTATTCTGGCCTGGAGAATTCCATGGACTATATAGTCCATGGGCCGCAAAGAGTAAGACACGACTGAGCGAATTTGACTTCACACTTTCATAGTAAGTCTAAGAGTAGAGCAGTCAGTTCTCCAATGCTGTCCATTTCCTTCAATATTGTGCTAGCTATTCCTTGAAACAGGTTTGAGAGAGTATACCCCTTGAGACTTATATTTTCAGCTTTAAAATATTTGTTAACACTCGTGTGTTCATCATGTACCTGTCCAAAAGGAATGAGATTAATGTGTATTTGACAATGAGCCTTGCTCAAGAAGGACAGGTATGTGGAACATAGAAAAGAGAATAATTTGAATTCTTAGACTCAACAAAGTTATATTCTATTAGGAAAGCTACCCGGTTGAACACATGTTGTCATACCTCATGATTATTGCAGAAATGATGATGATTCTGAGGGCTGGTGTGGAACAGAGGCTGAGTATCAGCTGCAGTGGAGGTATGTGAAGGTTTGACTGGATAAAGATGATATTGGTTCCTGATGGATGTTTAGGGACTAGCTCATGTAAAGAGGGAGCTAGAGAGGAGAATGTAGCTTTTTATAGATGTTGAGTATGAGGAAGAAGGGAGAACAGATGTGACACATGTAGGTCAAATTATATGAAGTTGTGTATGTCGTGGAAAGGAGTTATTCTGGTCAGGAGCTATTTAAGATTACCAAGTGAGAACAGGACATGAGCACACTTGTGGTTTTAAAAAGATATCTCTCAAATGCCTAATTGGAGAGGATGTTACCAACCCTTCTGCTGGTGTCCTGAGAAAAGCAAGGCAGGATAATAAAAGGAGATGCTAGGTAAACAAGCAGAATAAGATGGAGAGACTCAGCACAGAGATGCACTGGAGTTCTGCCAAAACAGCCTGGCAAAAACAAAGGAAAAGTTCATATGTTGTGTAGACATGGCCCGTTAATGTGACATAATTTTCTTCATCCCTTCTCTAAAACATGTTGAGACCCCCTTTTGAGCTCCAAAGGGAAAACCTAGTAAGAGTTCTATTCAGTTCAGTTCAGTCGCTCAGTCGTGTCTGACTCTTTGAGACCCCATGAATTGCAGCATGCCAGGCCTCCCTGTCCATCACCAACTCCCAGAGTTCACTCAAACTCACGTCCATCGAGTCGGTGATGCCATCCAGACATCTCATCCTCTGTCCTCCACTTCTTCTCCTGCCCCCAATCCCTCCCAGCATCAGAGTCTTTTCCAATGAGTCAACTCTTCGCATGAGGTGGCCAAAGTACTGGAGTTTCAGTTTTAGCATCAGTCCTTCCAAAGAACACCCAGGACTGACCTCCTTTAGAATGGACTGGTTGGATCTCCTTGCAGTCCAAGGGACTCTCAAGAGTCTTCTCCAACACCACAGTTCAAAAGCATCAATTCTTCAGTGCTCAGCTTTCTTCACAGTCCAACTCTCACATCCATACATAGCCTGGACTAGACGGACCTTTGTTGGCAAAGTAATATCTCTGCTTTTGAATATGCTATCTAGGTTGGTTATAACTTTCCTTCCAAGGAGTAAGTGTCTTTTAATTTCATGGCTGCAGTCACCATCTGCAGTGATTTTGGAGCCCAGAAAAACAAAGTCTGACACTGTTTTCCCTATTTCCCCATCTATTTGCCATGAAGTGATGGGAACAGATGCCATGATCTTAGTTTTCTGAATGTTGAGCTTTAAGCCAACTTTTTCACTCTCCTCTTTCACTTTCATCAAAGGCTTTTTAGTTCCTCTTCACTTTCTGCCATAAGGGTGGTGTCATATGCATATTTGAGGTTATTGATATTTCTCCCAGCAATCTTGATTCCAGCTTGTGCTTCCTCCAGCCCAGCGTTTCTCATGATGTATTCTCATGATGTATATAAGTTAAATAAGCATGGTAAAAATATACAGCCTTGACATACTCCTTTTCCTATTTGGAACCAGTCTGTCGTTCCATGTCCAGTTCTAACTATTGCTCTCTGACCTGCATACAGGTTTCTCAAAAGGCAGGTCAGGTGGTCTGGTATTCCCATCTCTTTCAGAATTTTCCACAGTTTATTGTGATCCACACAGTCAAAGGCTTTGGCATAGTCAATAAAGCAGAAATAGATGTTTTTCTGGAACTCTCTTGCTTTTTCCATGATCCAGCAGATGTTGGCAATTTGGTCTCTGGTTCCTCTGCCTTTTCTAAAACCAGCTTTAACATCTGGAAGTTCACGGTTCATGTATTGCTGAAGCCTGGCTTGGAGAATTTTGAGCATTACTTTGCTAGTGTGTGAGATGAGTGCAATTGTGCGGTAGTTTGAGCATTCTTTGGCATTGCCTTTCTTTGGGATTGGAATGAAAACTAACCTTTTCCAGTTCTGTGGCCACTGCTGAGTTTTCCAAATTTGCTGGCATATTGAGTGCAGCACTTTCACACCATCATCTTTCAGGATTTGAAATAGCTCAACTGGAATTTCATCACCTCCACTAGCTTTGTTCGATTAAATGTCCTCAAATGTAATGAGTAAAAACAGGAGAAATGATGAAGGATTGCTGTATACCATCCACTTGAAAATTGTTTGGGTTTTAATCTGAAAGAGCACATAGGCTTTTTTTTTTCCCCCTGACAATAGCAGGGACTTGAGGAATGTAGCTGATTGAGTTGACTTACATAATAAAGTCTGGATGAGACCTACCTGCTATTTGAAGGGCTACTAATAGTAATGGTTTGAAAAGCCTGCCCAATGTAGAGATCCCAAAGGAGTTAGATATATACTCTCTAGGTCAAAATTGCATCATATCTCTGCAGTTCCTTCTCCAGAATAGGGTAACTTTCGTTTGCTCAGTTTTTAAATGAAATCCTGATAACAGTTTTAAGTGTTATTTTTATTTTCTCTTTCTTCCTATTAAAAAAATCACACACACACACACACACACACACACACACATACACACACACTTATGTCCCTGTGTGGGGAAAGGGAGGGTATTAGAGGCATCAGAGATCTCCCAAAGTTTCCCACTGAGAAGAGCTGGTTTTTCATGTGAACAATATTGAATATGTAAATTGAATATAGAAATTACACTGTACAGAAAAGTTAAATATCTAAGATTTATTAATTATATACATTATGTAGAATGACATGCTGATTTAGAAATCTCACATTTTGTGAACAATTTACCCAAGCTCTTCACATGCATTTTTAATATAAATATATCCTTTAAATCAATTAGGCCCTCTTTAAAGTTACCTAACAGGGTTTTCTAGGCCATAGTTTTTCTGTCTTATCTAAGTCATCTGAACTGCAGAACTTTTGGAACCTATATGTAATGTTATAGGGAGTTTCCCATTGCTCATTTAAGGGTTTCTCTCTCAATATGATGAGGAATAAAAGTGCACTAGAAGAACATATATTTAGAATTCCTTGCTCCAGAGACAAAACTATTGCCAATTTCTTATATTTTCGTATATATTGAGCTATCTTGTATCTGGAGTTAAAACTAATCATTTCAATAATCGTGAAGTGCCATGTTAAATTGCAATTTTGATTTACATTATTAGGATTAATTATCAAATCTTTGGTAAAATTAATTTACTCCTCTTTTGACTCTAAGGGGGCCCCAAATTTCTTCCAAATCAGCGTAAAGAAGTCATATCTTTTAGGACAACATGGCCAGTCCTTGGCTACGGGCTGTCCATGGGAAGGGGCTGTGAACTTAGATGAGATCATTTTATTTATCTGGGGCCGTTATTGCAAGAAGTCAGTTGTCAACACTCCCAGGAGCCAGAAGAATGGTGCCCTAGTCCTGAAGATGGCATGAGGTGGCAGAGCATAGCCTTGGGGAACAGATGGGTGGTGGGTAGGCATTTAGTGCTTGGCCATCTGTCCGCACAGTCTGCTGGCCTTTCTTCATCCATTCCTGCATGAGACATTTAGGACAATCAGCTGAGTTTATCATACTTGGAGTGCAAAAGTCCTCCATGAGTCACCCCATGGCCTCTTCTACCTACCCCTTCTACCTTGTTGCTGTCTTTTTTTTTTTTTTTTTTCTGGGACCTTTACATATCCTAGGATATTTCTAGAGAGCTACTCTTAGATCTCTATGGTCCATCAAGAGGCCCCTCTGTTTTCCCTCATCTGAACTATGGGGAGAGAATATAGAGATATGGAAACTGAGTTTTTTTCCTAATCTGGGGACAATCTTTCTCATTCCACATTTATACAAGTCTTTCTCATTCAGCAAAATACTTATCTCCACCAGTTTCTTGATGCTTCTACATTCTCCCTAAGGCTTAGGCCTCAAGATGTCAAAAGACAGAGTTGCAGGCTTTTATTTCTTTCCATGAAATTCTTCCTTCTTTGCTATTTGTCTAAATCAGTGAGCCCAAAATAGTTTTGCTTCTAGAACTGGGGAAGAAGACCTATGCCAGGAGATAGGTACCATTCACCATTCCATTAGTGATGTTTACTGATTAACTGATTCTTTAATCTGGAGGTGATGTTTACAGTTACAGTGAAATAGATGCTAAGTTATTAAAATATATGATGTGTGCCACTGATACATGATCTACAGTGAAATTTATTTACTTATTTTTAAATAGAAGAGTGGTTTACCAATGTTAGAAATATATCCATTCAGTTCAGTTCAGTCGCTCAGTCGTGTCCAACTCTTTGCGACCCCATGAATCACAGCACACCAGGCCTCCCTGTCCATCACCAACTCCCAGAGTTCACTCAGACTCACGTCCATCGAGTCAGTGATGCCATCCAGCCATCTCATCCTCTGTCGTCCCCTTCTCCTCCTGCCCCCAATCCCTCCCAGCAAAGGAGTCTTTTCCAATGAGTCAACTCTTCGCATGAGGTGGCCAAAGTACTAGAGTTTCAGCTTTAGCATCATTCCCTCCAAAGAACACCCAGAGCTGATCTCCTTTAGAATGGACTGGTTGGATCTCCTTGCAGTCCAAGGGACTCTCAAGAGTCTTCTCCAACACCACAGTTCAAAAGCATCAATTCTTCGGCGCTCAGCTTTCTTCACAGTCCAACTCTTACATCCATACATGACTACTGGAAAAGCCATAGCCTTAACTAGACAGACCTTTGTTGGCAAAGTAATGTCTCTGCTTTTGAATATGCTATCTAGGTTGGTCATAACTTTCCTCCCAAGGAGTAAGTGTCTTTTAATTTCATGGCTGCAGTCACCAATCTGCAGTGATTTTGGAGCCCAGAAAAATAAAGTCTGACACTGTTTCCACTGTTTACCCATCTATTTCCCATGAAGTGATGGGACCAGATGCCATGATCTTAGTTTTCTGAATGTTGAGCTTTAAGCCAAAGTTTTCACTCTCCTCTTTCACTTTCATATATCCATTAGGTAATTTAAATAATGAGAGAAGTTTAAACCTTTAGTTCCCTGGAACATCTATGTAATCAGAACTATCCATTATCTAAAATTTCCATATAAAAATATTTTTAAAATATCCCCAAATACAATCAAGTTTTATTTCTTTTTAATACTATTATGAGTTGATTTCTAAAGGGTATAAGGTCATTTTTACCAATAAAACATACAGCACATTGTCACAAGAGGGCAGCCTTTTAACATGGATTGTTCCTCAACCTGAAGCCATTCCTTGGTAATTTAAGACAGTTACTTTAATCCATGTAACTAAATAATGATAAAACAATACAAAATATTCAAGCAGATATTTTTCATTCTGCATGTTTTTTGTATTATTACTAATAAAAATATTTAAAACCCACAAGGAAAATAAGAACTGAGTTGTTTCATGCAGAAAGAAGGGTTTATATAGGTTGTATCTTTTAAATATCAACTGAAGGTCAGTGGCTGGGTTGAGTGCACCAAAATCTCATGTGATCAAATGTGAAATTCTCCTCTGAGCTACCCAAAATTCTAACCAAGAAAGGGCAAGCTGGAAGGATCCAGACTGATATATTACCCACAGGCAAATGAATGTCAGTAGATATATGTTTCTAATTTTTAACTTGCTACTGCTGCTGCTGCTAAGTCGCTTGAGTCGTGTCCGACTCTGTGCGACCCCATAGATGGCAGCCCACCAGGCTCCCCCGTGCCCCCCGTCCCTGGGATTCTCCAGGCAAGAACACTGGAGTGGGTTGCCATTTCCTTCTCCAATGCATGAAAGTGAAAAGTGAAAGTGAAGTCGCTCAGTCGTGTCCGACTCTTAGTGACCCCATGGACTGCAGCCCACCAGGCTCCTCTGTCCCTGGGATTCTCCAGGCAAGAGTACTGGAGTGGGGTGCCATTGCCTTCTCCGAATTTTTAACTTAGAAACTGCCTAAAGACACAGGGCTATTTGGACATATTGATAACGAGTACATTTTCTTGGTAGAGGGCTGGTCTTGTCTGTAAGACACAGAGAGGGCACCCTCAGATCCACAGTGTCACATCTCTCCCAGGCTGTCTGACCCTGTCCGAAGCTGACCAGTTACTTCTCTCAAAGTCAGTGTTCTTTTCAGGAGCAGCCCACAGTGCTATAAATGTCCATCTTGCCCCAACTTGCTCCAATTTGGGCTTCTTACAGAACTGGAAACTCTTCCAGCCAACTGTGGTTTCACAAGCCCTCAAGGTAACTCTGATTGAGAACTACTGGAAGCTGCTGGCAGACAGCAACAAAGACCATATAGCCCCGTGGGGTTTAAAGACTGCATGAGTTTTTAGCCTTAATACTTTTCTCCTATCCTTAGCCTCAATTCTTTGGCAAACTCTTTACTGAAGGACTGAATCTTTTGAACTGTGGTGTTGGAGAGGACTCTTGAGAGTCCCTTGGACTGTAAGGAGATCAAACTAATCAATCCTAAAGGAGATCAGTCCTGAATATTCTTTGGAAGAACTGATGCTGAAGTGAAAGTTCCAGTACTTTGGCCACCTGGTGCAAAGAAGTGACTCATTGGAAAAGACCCTGATGCTGGGAAAGATTGAAGGCATGAGGAGAAGGGGACAACAGGGAATGAGATGGTTGGATGGCATCACCGACTTGATGGACACGAGTTTGAACAAGCTCTAAGAGTTGGTGATGGACAGGGAAGCCTGGTGTGCTGCAGTTCATGGGGTCACAGAGAGTCAGACATGATTGAGTTGCTGAACTGAATGGATCCATAGCCTGGTCTCTGCTGCAAATACACACTAGTCTGTAGGTTTTCTCTCTTTCCCTGTCTCTAGGACCAATCCAGGGATTTTATTTCTGTATTATCTCTGACAGTTATGGAGTTTTCCAGTGATGTTCTTAGGCTGCCCCATTTATTCCCAGTCTTCTGCTCTTCCTCTCTACCACTTTCTACCTTATAATTATAATTATCTGAATAATTTGGCAAGTAAGTTTCTGTCCCCAAAGAATCTATATTTCTGCACTCCTGTTTTGGTAATTGGCTTAGTAGTCCAGTCATTCTTACTGCCTGGAGGCCCAACAGAAAGCCTCCTACCTTGGCTGCTTCTAAATTTTTGAATTATACATCTTCGTAGGGTCTAATTTTATTTTACTTTATTTTTTTAGATTTTGTTCTAAAGCTGGATCTCTGTTTTTTTCCTGCATGTTTCACTCAAACTAAAGGTCTAAACTCTTTCTGAATTTCAAGTATTAGTCACTTTAAATGTCCATTTGTAGGAGATAGATTTTTTCATCTGAGACACTGTTGCTAATCCACTTTTCTTGGATGTAATTCATTAGTTTACTCTGTATCATTTTCCAGTAGAGAGGACCTTCTTTCCCAAACCCTGAAAGTGTACATGCTGAGTCACTCAATTGTGTCCCACTCTTTGCGACCCTATGGACCGTAGCCCACCAGGCTCCACTGTTCATGGAATTCTGCAGGCAAAAATACTGGAGTAGGTTGTCATTTTCTCCTCTAGGGGGATCTTCCTGACCCAGGGATCAAACTCAAGTCTCCTATATCTCCTGCATTGGCAAACAGATTCTTTACCACTGTGTCCCCTGGGAATCCAACTCTGAAGGCGGGTAGGGTTGGCGTGGGGCGGGGGTGAGGGGGGGATGTCTATCTAATAGCATGTAACCTACTCCTTGTGTGGACTTTAGTCAGAGCAAGGCCTTTCCCTCCTTACATAGCTTGTCTCCCAGTAACTAGATCTGCTCCACAAAATTCCAAGATAATGCTCATGAGTCTGCACAGTTCCTGGGGTTAATACAAACTGAAATAAGCCTGCCTTAAATATGGAATTGTAGTGTAAAGGGGAGGGAACGAATTATTTTTTTCTTTCCTGCTGGATCTTTAATTGCTCAAATATACTCACTGGCTTGTGAGTTTTGAAAGCTTTTTTTTCTTTTTTCCTTTAATTAGTGAAAAACTATTCTTCCTCTTAATGTTCCTTTTTTAGATTGCAAGTGGAAATTGTAGATGACCTTGATACCAACTAAGCCAGTTTGAAAGAATTTGGGTATTACTCTAGGATTTCAGAGAAAATATCCATTCCTTGAGAGGAAACTAAATTTTATCACCATTTATACTCAGGTGGTAAAGAATCTGCCTGCAATGCAGAAGACCAGGGTTTGACCCCTGGTTTGGAAAGATCCCCTGGAGAAGGGAATGGCTACCCACTCTAATATTCTTGCCTGGAGAATCCCATTGACAGAGGAGCCTAGCAGGTTACAGTCCATGGAGTCACAAAAAGTCAGATAGGACTGAGAGACTAACACAATGTATTTAAAAATATATCATAAGAAAAAAGCGAAAGTGAAAGTGAAGTCACTCAGTTGTGTCTGACTCTTTGCAACCTGTGGACTGTAGCCCACCAAGCTCCTCCGTCCATGGGATTCTCCAGGCAAGAATACTGGAGTGGGTTGCCATTTCCTTCTCCATCATAGAAAAAGGCACGAACATTTTTCCAAAACAGGAAACAGAAATACACTACAAACACCAATTGTTTGGTGATGTGGCATAACTGTGAAGGCAAATGTTATTTAATTTGAATATGGATGACACTGCATAGGGCGAAAAAAAAAGGGAAAAATAAAACAGTCAGGTTTTTGTCAGGCTCTTGGCTTTTAAAACGTGGGTCAGGACTCAAATATTTTGGTGTGATAGATGTCTTCCCCTTGATTCCCTGGGTTAGGTTGTGGGTAAGGAAGAGAAAAGACGGAAGAGAAGCCACATAGAAAGCAGTTTCTAAGATAGCTTAGAAATGGATGGTGAGAACCTCTCTTCACTTCAGATTGAAACTGGTATTCGGGAGTGATTGTTGGACTTGGAGAATTCAAGAAGAGTGGTTAAAAAACAAGTTCCTGAAGTTCCCCTGTACCAGCTGTTATACGAGCAGAAGACATATCTGCCATGTGGTGGAATCAGATTGGCCTGAGGACACTTTATGCTCTTATTCTGGACACTGGCTCTCAAGAAAAAGTGAGGCATCTCAGTCAAATTGGTGCACTTGGTGCAGTCGGTGGAGTGACAAGGGGGCTTCATCATGAGCCCGTGGACCCGATCTCAGAAATACGTGTTCCACTGACCTGGCAGGTCTGAAGAGGTCTTATGGTTGCGTTCGGAACAAAGTGGACACAGCAGTGATCCTCATGGACTAATGACTGAAAACCCAGTAAGAATAGGTCTATCTCTGTGGTTAACACTTTGTACTACTTCCCACCCACTGCAAAATCTCAACAATATAGAAAATACCTTCCATGGTCCTTGGAATCTATGTTCACTTCTGGGGAGAGGGTGAAGGAGAACATGAATTGATGAATTTTCCTATCTACCGGCTGTGCACGTGTCTGTACTTGCATCAGCCACCGTCACCATTTGGTGGCATTTACAGCAATTCTCAGCCTTGTCACCAGGAGAAAATAACTTTCTGAGTATAATGTGACCCTCACCTTTATAAATTTAAAAATGATGGGAAACTTTACATACTCGTCAAGGCAGATGTAAGCATAGAGCACGGGATGTTTTTTACTCCTAAAGATTGACGCCATGTACCCAGCTAATCTTTATGTGAGATAGAGTGGAACTTATTTAAATGAGTAAGATTTTAAAATCTACATTTTATCTCCTGATGATAAAAATCATAGTAACTCATCAATTTTCAATCCAAAATATAAATATTTCAATGCATTTTGAGCTTTATTAAACTTATTTTGTATTGGGGGAAAAACTCATTAAATTCTGGAAGAAGTAAAAGTTAAAGTTTAAAATATAATTTATGAGGGATCTTGGATAGTATATCTGTGAAATATGTAAAGCATTTAATCTAATCGCTACAGTCAACTTTGGTCTCAAATTAGAACAAATTTGACTAAAGCATAATAGAATTATTAATGATAATAATTTTAAATATGTATATATCATGTATATTATGAACTTGGTTAATTTTTTAAAATCTCTATTTTATAATCCAAGCCTATGCCCCTTTAAGCAGCATTTCACAACTTGAAATTAGATAATCATTTATCAACTTAGGATTTTTAGACAAGCAAACTCCAAAAAAAACATCTATAAATAAAATATCTTTTAAAGGCATTGAAAGAAATTTTTTAAAGCTTGAAGATTATTTACCTAAAAGTTAAACCATTTCTATGTGACATGGTGTAGTCATAATCTTGTATATTAGCAGAACTTCAGCCCATATTATAAAAGCAGTTGGGAATTTCATGGAATAATGTAGTTCTATTCTTGGAACTTTACATTTCTTTTTGATAAACTGAGTATACTTCTCTTTTTGTCTTTAGACCAACACAAAATAACTTAGATAATTTTCAACTACATTTCTGGGTCTAGCATATAACTGAAAATATAGTCAGTTGTCAATATTGGTTGAATAAATGGATGTACTGTAGTTGCAAAGTAACTAAATGGTCAAGTTTATGGTCGAAACTGAATTTCACATAGAAAGAAAATCGAATTTGGAAAAAATTAATGAGGTGCATGTGGTTGAATAAGGCAGAGCTAGACTGCATAGTGGAATCACTGGGGAACTGACAACAACACAAATTTAGAAGCCTGGGTGTTACCCTCCAAGAGACTAATTCAGTTCTTACAGATATATTAAAATTTTCAAGCAAATCTGCTGTGGTTTGAAAAGCACTGGATTTTACGTGAAGAGAGTTGCAAATGATATGACAATGAACATTCCAGTCGACTTAAGAAATTACATTCCATTACTTAGAAAGTGTAGAATTTAATTAGTATTTTTTCCTCTGTATTCTTCATATTGGAAATTCCTCTTGACCTGTCTTCAAGTTTACTGATATTTTCTTCTGATATCTCTGGTAAGCCCATCAAGTAAAATTTTCATATCAGACATTGTATTCCTCAGTTTTAGAACTTATATTTCCTTATTTCTCCACAGTTTTTATTTCTTGCCTGAAATTCCCCATATATGTATATGCATGACAACACATTCCTTTAATTTTGAACATACTTATAATAGTTAATTTAAAGTTCTTGTGTTCAAATTCCAACATGTACACCATTTCAATGTCTCTTTCTACTGTCTGCTTTTGTTAAAATATATTTTCCAATTTCTTTTACATTTGGTTATTTTAAATAATATACTAGATTTTGTGGCTCATATATTGTAGAGACTCTGGGTTTTGTTATTTTCTTCGAAGAGTGATCCTTTTCTAGTATTATCTATCTATCTGTACTCAAACATCAGATTTCGTTCCTTTGTAGTGGGTAATATTGAAATCTCTGCTTTAATTCCTGAGCTATTGGTTTCTGCTGGGGTCTAATGGCATTTCCTCTATGGGTGTGCAATTTAGAAGTTACTCATAATTTGAATGATGCTTAGATGCATAGTTCAAATCTTCATTCTCCTCTGTGACTTTCATTTGCATGGTATCCTCTCCCACCCCATTCAATTTCCCAGCTCTTCTGTTCTTTAATCTGGAACTATGTACTTATTCCTCAAACTGGAAAAACATTTCTGCTTCATATAGTCATTCAGTTCTCCACAGATTGCAGAGCATCATTAGATGATAAAACTGAATTAATGCAAACTTATCCAACACAGTTATCTCCCTTTGTACTCTGAGGAGTTCTATACAGTCAGCAAAAACAAGACCGGAGGCTGACTATGGTTCAGATCATGAACTCCTTATTGCCAAATTCAGACTTAAATTGAAGAAACTATGGTCAAATCAGACCATTCAGGTATGACCTAAATCAAATCCTTTATGATTATACAGTGGAAGTGAGAAATAGACTTAAGGGACTAGATCTGATAGACAGAGTGCCTGATGAACTGTGGACTAAGGTTCGTGACATTGTATAGGAGACAGGGATAAAGACCACCCCTAAGAAAAAGAAATGCAAAAAAGCAAAATGGCTGTCTGAGGAGGCCTTACAAATAGCTGTGAAAAGAAGACAAGTGAATGCAGAGTTCCAAAGAATAGCAAGGAGAGATAAGAAGCCTTCCTCGGCAATCAATGCAAAGAAATAGAGGAAAACAATAGAATGGGAAAGACTAGAGATCTCTTCAAGAAAATTAGAGATACCAAAGGAGCATTTCATGTGAAGATGGGCACAATAAATGACAGAAATGGTATGGACCTAACAGAAGCAGAAGCTATTAAGAAGAGGTGGCAAGAATACATAGAAGAACTGTACAAAAAAGATCTTCACGACCAAGATAATCACAATGGTGTGATCACTGACCTAGAGCCAGACATCCTGGAATGTGAAGTCATGTGGGCCTTAGAAAGCATCACTACGAACAAAGCTAGTGGAGGTGATGGAATTCCAGTTGAGCTATTTCAAATCCTAAAAGATGATGCTGTGAAAGTGCTGCACTAAATATGCTAGCAAATTTGGAAAACTCAACAGTGGCCACAGGACTCAATAATGTCAGTTTTCATTCCAATCCCTAAGAAAGGCAATGCCAAAGAATGCCGAGACTACTGCACAATTGCACTCATCTCACATGCTAGTAAAGTAATGCTCAAAATTCTCCAATCCAGGCTTCAACGATACGTGGACCGTGAACTTCCAGATGTTCAAGCTGGATTTAGAAAAGGCAGAGGAGCCAAGATCAAATAGCCAACATCTCTGGATCATCAAAAAAGCAAAAGAGTTCCATAAAAACATCTGTTTCTCTTTATTGACTATGCCAAAGCTGTGAAATTTCTGAAAGAGGTGGAATACCAGACCACCTGACCTGCCTCTTGAGAAATCTGTATGCAGGTCAGGAAGCAACAGTTAGAACTGGACATGGAACAACAGACTGGTTCCAAATAGGAAAAGGAGTACGTCAAGGCTGTATATTGTCACCCTGCTTATTTAACTTATATGCAGAGTACATCATGACAAATGCTGGGCTGGATGAAGCACAAGCTGAAATCAAGATTGCCAGGAGAAATATCAATAACCTCAGATATGCAGATGACACCACCATTATGGCAGAAAGTGAAAAAGAACTAAAGAGCCTCTTGATGAAAGTGAAAGAGGATAGTGAAAAAGTTGGCTTAAAACTCCACATTCAGAAAACTAAGATCATGGCATCTGGTCCCATCACTTCATAGCAAATCAATGGGCAATTGATTTTGCGTGGCAATTATGATTTTATGATTTTGCATGGCAATTATGATTTTGTATGGCAGACTTTATTTTTTTGAGCTCAAAAATCACTGTAGATGGTGACTGCAGCCATGAAATTAAAAGAGGCTTACTCCTTGGAAGAAAAGCTATGACCAAACTAGACAGCATATTAAAAAGCAGAGACATTACTTTGCCAGCAAAGGTCCATCTAGTCAAGGTTATGGTTTTTCCAGTAGTCATGTATAGATGTGAGAATTGGACTATAAAGAAAGCTGAGCACTGAAGAATTGATGCTTTTGAACTGTGGTGTTGGAGAAGACTCTTGAGAGTCCCTTGGACTGCAAGGAGATCCAACTAGTCCATCCTAAAGGAAATCAGTACTCAATATTCATTGGAAGGGCTGATGTTGAAGCTGAAACTTCAATACTCGGCCACCTGGCATGAAGAGCGGACTCATTCGAAAAGACTCATGCTGGGAAAGATTGAAGGCAAGATGAGAAGGGGACGATGGAGGATGAGATAGTTGGTTGGCGTCACCGACTCAATGGACATGAGTTTGAGTGAACTCCAGGAATTGGTAATGGACAGGAAGCTTTGTCGTGCTGTAGTCCACGGGGTCGCAAAGAGTCGGACATGACTGAGTGACTGAACTGAACTGACTAAACTGATCTCTACCTATTTTCTTTTTCATTCTGTTGCATCAAATGTATTTTTTAAATGGTTTGATCAGAGTTTATAATTTTTTCTCTGCATTTGAGTTAGTCAGATATGAGCTACTACCACATCATTGTAATTTAAATATTTGAACATCATATTTTGAAAAATTTTTCTAAAATTTAAACAAGTTTCCAAGTTGTCAATCTTTCTGTAAATAGAATCAAGGTTTGAATTACCAACATCCCTTGTAGGCAGATGTGCACACAAAACTTTGGCTCAGCTAATCAGATATGCCCATACATTTGAAAGTAAGAAAAGTGATAAAATATATTGTTCATAGATATTATTTTACTTGATACCTGGAATGACAACAATTATCAACTTTCACCCAAGAATTCTGTCTTCAGTGACTGTGAATAGAGGTTAATTTCATGGTACAGAATTGAAATTGTTTTTGTGGTAATGATTGATTTTGGTAACTTTCTGTTTTTTTTCTTTTTTGTATCCCTGCTACTTATTATGTAATCAATCCCTCACATATGATTCGATTCTAGCTTTTTGTTCCCCAGCTTACACTAGATATTCATGGGCAAACTTTTCCCTTTTGATTGAAAAAAATGGTTTTGGTTGATATTAGAAATAATAAAAGAAAATAAGGAAATATGTCATCTTATTATTATTAGTGCAACATTGAAAATTCAACAATCCTCTTATCTAAAAAATAGAAAGTTTGTGTTTCTCATCATCTTAAAATCTATATCATTAAATCATGGAGAATTTTCAGAAATGTGTTATACTTAGTAGCATTCAGATTACTGAGGGGGAAATGAAGAGAAATTTGAAAGAGGTAGCACTGTGCAGTAATCTAGTTGGGACACAGGTGTGCATGGAGCCATAATACTTACCATCATGGCATTTGTAAAATTAAAGTTAGGTTCCCATGAACTTGCAAATTAGTATGACTTTCACAGACATTTCATTAACCTAAATAGTTTAGATTTCCTGTAGAGACTGCATGTATTCTCATCTTTAACCTTTTCATAATGGTCCCTAATTATAGATTTCATTGATTCTTAATAGCAAAGGAACAGCAGTAGTTTATAAAGTTATATTCTAATTTGTTTTTTTACTAATATGTGAAGTGATTTTTATCTTTCTTTTCACCTCTAGAGCTAATTAAGCATTCTGGGTTAATGAAATTTCCTGATCATACTAGCATTGATTTAAACTTAACAATGAAATCATTATTTCCATGTATTACTTGCTTGCATTATGGTGGTATTTGGCTAATGAGTTCTCAAAATGTTGTCTGAGAGGTTAAACAGTCCTCAAATGAATGCCAACATTAATTTATTTGTGTGAATTTTCAAAAACAAGTTTTCTTTTTAACTCTAAAGGACACTAATGTAGTTAGGGTATAAGCACTCTCTGGTTAATGAAATTTAAAAAGTTAAAGTAGATTATTTCATTTTTTTCCCTCATCCTCTGATGGTTATATAATTTCTTAAAATAGTTAAAATATTTAATTTTAAAGGTTGTCTAGTATTTTTAGTCAAAGGGATAAGCTTTTCAGTTTGGCTGGTTGTTGAAATTTGAGCAATCTTTCTTTCTTTTGTTTAATATAATTATTGACTAGTCCAGGCCTCCAGAGTTACTGGTATATATGAAATTATATAAACAGTCATTAGGCACATGTATATGGAAGATAGCTTTCTGTAGCAACCTTTGTGCCTATATTATAAATCATGCAACTGGACATTGATTCCTTCAATTTCTAAACTTTGAAATACAAGTGGAAGCACTGTATAGTAACAATAGCAGGCAATTTAAATTTTGTAAAACTTTTGATGTTAAAGGAAAGTCTTCCAAAATGCATATAAATAGCATATGGAATCTCTAAATAGTTATCTATAGGTGAGCATGTCCAGACATCCATGAATAAAACAGAGTTTAATAAAGTGCTTTTTTCCCTATATCTAATATGTTTATGTTGAAGGGTTTGCAGAGTATTTAAGGCTATAAGGCACAGATCATGAGATAAAGGCAGGAGGCAAAAGATGGGGTGGAGGTGAAAATGAGGAAAAACAGAAAGAGGCCTCCAAGTGGATATGTTCTTATAAAAAATTATCAGAGGAAAGGTAACTTCAAAACAACTTTACCAGGTAGGGCTTTCTGAATATACCCAGAAGATGGCTCATCTTTTTATGTAGATCATGCCAGTGCAACAAGCAATAAGCACTGTTTATTGGACTCTTCAAAGCGGTTGATAGTGAATGAAGTTATGTTTATATTTATGTTAAATATATATTTAGGTTATATTTATATTTATGTTAAAATCAGTAACCTTGATTTATAGGCGATGTGATGACCTCCTGAAAATATCCCCAACAGATTTTCGAGGGATATCTAATTTGCAAAAGCTCAACTTGAAACAGCTACCTCTTTGTGATATACACAAAGTGTATATCACACTTACAGTTGGATTTTCAGCTAGTTTCAAGTTCTACTATTCTTACAGGTTTTTAAGAGGAATGCCTACCAGAATAAAATATTAAGGGGCAAATTTAATTGGATCTTACAAGTGAAAAGCTAGGTTACAAAAGTTCTTCCTTTGTAATTATTAATTTTCCTAAATCTATTCATTCATGGTCTTGTAGGTGGAGTAACACTTATGAGACCTTTTCGTGAGACCCATGACCACCAATATAACTGTGATGTATACTAACTAGCCCACCTCCAGGGGACTCGTTAAATTAAATTGAAAGTAATCTCCCAATTGACATATCCTAATATGCCATAAAAATCTAATAACAGCATTTGTAAGAGTATAAACTTAAAAATGAATGCATTTGAGCCAACCACAGGAGACAGTGAAGGACAGGGAAGCCTGGCATGCTGCAGTCCACGGGGTCTCAAGAGGTGGATACAACTTAGCAACTGAACAACAACAAAGCTTAAAAATATTTTTACCAAATTTTATAAAACACAAAATATACATTTTGGTCTCTTGTTTTGAAGTCTGATGGTGTGAATGTGCCCATGTACAACAGCTGTTTAATAAGCAAATTTATGCAAAAGCATGTAAAGTTGATGCTTGTGTTCAGAGTTTTTCTTCCTTAGAAGTAATTCACATATCAAAAGATATATGCACTGTGGGTAAAACGTCTCAAAATTGCTGGTGGGAAATATGCCTTGCATAAGCAAACCTCCATAGCCAGCATTGTGATCTCATAGGCAACAAATACAACAATGCAGGCTATCTATCTCTGCACACTTCTGTGCAAAGCAAGACCAAGGAATATGCCTGGTTAAGATGTGCCCAGCTTACAAGACGCATTTATTTGTTACAAAAGAAATGTATTATTCTCACTATTGAATTCAGTAAATCAAGTATTGATCTAACAAGAATCAATAAATAAGCAGAATCTTAACAGCTGTTCCTTATCAAGGCAAGTAAAGTTTAGGGTTTAAACCTGCTTCTGCTGCTGCTGCTGCTAAGTCGCTTCAGTCGTGTCCGACTCTGTGCGATCCCATAGACAGCAGCCCACCAGGCTCCCCCGTCCTGGGATTCTCCAGGCAAGAACACTGGAGTGGGTTGCCATTTCCTTCTCCAATGCATGAAAGTGAAACGTGAAAGTGAAGTCGCTCAGTCGTGTCTGACTCTTAGAGACCCCATGGACTGCAGCCTACCAGGCTCCTCCGTCTGTGGGATTCTCCAGGCAAGAGTACTGGAGTGGGGTGCCATTGCCTTCTCCGAGGGTTTAAACCTAAATTAGATAATTGGAACACACAACTATAGATAGGGCAGTCAACAGTACAGAATGAGGTTATCAATATTCAGTAGTATTTTCTCTACATTTAGTAACTTTAGCAGTGGAAAGTTTAGCCCAGATATATCTGGAACTGTTGACGAGGCATAAATAACAATAGCACTTTGCATCTATTTAGCTTTGGATTAAGCAGGAGGCCAGGTAGCCTATTTATCCTGCACTAAACAGTGTCGGACTTTGTTTTTTTGGACTACAAAATCACTGCAGATGGTGATTGCAGCCATGACATTAAAAGACACTCCTTGGAAGGAAAGTTATGACCAACCTAGATAGCATATTCAAAAGCAGAGACATTACTTTGCCAACAAAGGTCCGTCTAGTCAAGGCTATGGTTTTTCTTTTTTTTTTTTTTGGCCATTGATGTTATTAATTTTATTTTATTTTTAGAACTTTACATAATTGTATTAGTTTTGCCAAATATCAAAATGAATCTGCCACAGGTATACATGTGTTCCCCATCCTGAACCCTCCTCCCTCCTCCCTCCCCATACCATCCCTCTGGGTCGTCCCAGTGCATTAGCCCCAAGCATCCAGTATCGTGCATCGAACCTGGACTGGCAACTCGTTTCATACCTGATATTTTACATGTTTCAATGCCATTCTCCCAAATCTTCCCACCCTCTCCCTCTCCCACAGAGTCCATAAGATTGTTCTGTATGGTTTTTCCAGTGGTCATGTATGGATGTGAGAGTTGGACTGTGAAGAAAGCTGAGCGCCAAAGAATTGATGCTTTTGAACTGTGGTGTTGAAGAAGACTCTTGAGAGTCCCTTGGACTGCAAGGAGATACAACCAGTCCATTCTAAAGGAGATCAGTCCTAGGTGTTCATTAGAAGGAGTGATGCTAAAGCTGAAACTCCAGTACTTTGGCCACCTCATGTGAAGAGTTGACTCATTGGAAAAGACCCTGATGCTGGGAGGGATTGGAGGCAGGAGGAGAAGGGGACAGCAGAGGATGAGATGGCTGGATGGCATCACTGACTCGATGGACATGAGTTTGAGTGAACTCTGGGAGTTGGTGATGGAGAGGGAGGCCTGGTGTGCTGCGATTCATGGGGTTGCAAGGAATCAGACATGACTGAGCTATTGAACTGAAGTGAACTGAACCCTTTATTATTGCGTTTTTATCTATGGACTCTCCCATTTCAGTGTTCTCTAGGTGGTTGTAGGTATGGATGCCTTTGGCGTTGGTAGAATATGGTGTCATATATAAGCAAGACTTCACTGGCCAGCACCTGCATCACATCAATGAGTGAGACCCATTTTTTGTTGCTCAAGATGGCATGGTGACATTACATGAATCAGTAGTTAGGACATAATGTAAGAAGCTTATATAACAACTCACAGAATGATGGAATCAAATGTGAACAGGTGAACATACAGGAAAGCTGAACAGACAATTCATTATCAGTAGAGGTAATAAGTGAAATATCTGGGAGATATGATCTTACAACTGTGCTTTTATGGGGATTCTTCTCATAAACAAGACCTTGTTTCTATTTGTGATGGACCTCTAGTGACCATTTCCCAGGAATTTCCCATAATATTATCTTATAATGAAATAATTAATGATAGCACTGAAGTGCCCATTGCAAATTCAACAAAGGAAGGGCGCTTGCTAAGTTCTGATTACCTGAAATGAGAGTTGACTTTCTTCCTTCCCTCATGGCTTCCTCTTGAAATGTCAGCTTCCTGAGAAACTGGAATCTCACACATTCTAGAATTCTCTATTGCTGCCTAATGGTTACCTGTTATCAAATAAGATAAAATTTTGCATTTTAAGAGTGTGCACTTTCTTTTTAATCTCTAAACAGAGGAGGCATTGATCTCTCTTGAGTGTTTTGGCAGTCATTATAGACTAAGCTTGGGTCATGACACTGTGGCTATTTATCATGAAAGACAATGCTTGATTTGAGGAATGTTGTTTTGATATATCATGTGGATAGTTAAGTACCATTTGTGAGAGTCTTTCAGTCATTTTAATTGTTAAATTTGATGTAACCAAGAGGCATGGTTAGAGGCCTTTACTAGCGACACTATAGCATAGAGATCTCTATCTGTGATTGGGCAGGGTTTTAGCCTTTCTCCTAGATTTCTGGGTTGGGGAGCTGGGGATGCATATTTCTTTTACATCTTTCCAAATAACCTTTATGTATGTTTTCCATGGGCTTATATTTGGAAACAACTGATGAAGGAAATAATTAGAATTTCTATGTTCAGGAAGATTTCTACACCTTTTCATATATACAATGGTAATTTTCCCAGACCAATGTCCAGTTTTTGAAACTGTAAATTTTGGGAACTGACTAAAGAGTGTAAATCCCTAAGGCAATAATGTTTGACTTAGGTGAACTGTGTTTTATGCTAAGGTTGTACAGGCTCTTAATTACCATTTACTCATTTGCTGGTCCTTTGTTTCCTAAGTTTCAGAGCAATATTAAGTCTCTCCCCTATGCTGCTGCTGCTGCTGCTAAGTCGCTTCAGCCGTGTCCAACTCTGTGCGATCCCATAGATGTCAGCCTACCAGGGTCCCCCGTCCCTGAGATTCTCCAGGCAAGAATACTGGAGTGGGTTCCCATTTCCTTCTCCAATGTATGAAAGTGAAAAGTGAAAGTGAAGTCACTCAGTCGTGTCTGACTCCTAGCAACCCCATGGACTACAGCCTACCAGGCTCCTCCGTCCATTGGATTTTCCAGGCAAGAGTCTCTCCCTTATAGACAGTCATAAATCAGATAGTTTGTGTAATCATTCTATTTATTAGAAACACATACTCAAAACTCAGGTGTGACAGCCATTTAAAAAATATCAATTTAACCTTTACAGTATTTACAACTAAATTTATACTCATGTTATTGCTGTTCATAATATTTAAATACATCTCTACATACAATGACAAGAGAAAATACTGCATATATTAGAGAACAAGTTAGGCATCCTTGGCAAACCTACATTTCAGCTGGTATTAGCAGAAATATGTGGATATAATAGCAAACTTGCTAGCCAAAATTGTTAAGTTTTTCAGACTGAAATGTATGTTAATTCAGGAGCTATATAATCAAAGATCAGTTAAAAGATCAAGTATTTGGCCTTTTTAAAACATAAAAGTTTTACTTAGATTTCCAAGGAAGTATAACACTCCAATAATTTTCTCCTTACTTCTCTGGCTTTTACCTCTCTATCTTTTGTGAAAGTTACCACTAGACACTCGGTTATCCACCTCTAGCCATCAGTCATACTCAGCATTTTTTCCTCTTCTCCTATGCACTTCCTCCATAGCCCATCTCTTTCAACTCTTTAGCTTCTATGACCCGTTTTTCCCATCTCCTCTGAGGGTACCTGATTTTAGAATTTCAAGTCATTGGAAGTTTTTCCTCCTTCCTCAGCATCTTCCACACTGCTGTGTGAGTGCTCTAAGACACATGTCTAAGCTTGGCTTTCTTGTATACCAAGTTCTTCTAGGTCTTCTTACAGCCATAAAGAAGTCCAAACAGCTTGGCATTTTATGTAAACCCTGTTGTCATAAAATTTAATTATCTGTATATCCTCCTCTCATGGTTTTCCTTTCACAAGCTTTTCTCCAGCCATATTATGCTAATGAACTTTCCTATATGCTCTCACACCTGTCTCATCTCCAAGATCCTTTGGCCTACATGGATGTCCTTTCCCTACACTCATGTCCATATAATCCTCTATTTCCATTTACTTCTGCCTTTATTGTTATTCTGGTCATAGCACATTATCATCACTTTTGAGAATTTTTCCTTAATATTCTCAGTCTCAACTGGGTACATGCTCATCAGCTTCTGGAGACTTACCATTTTGCATTTTCATTTCTTGTCAGTATTTTAGACTGGAAACTAGCTGCTTATAGGCAGAGGCCAGGATTTATTCTTACTTTATAATGCCTAATATAGGGTCTATTGTCATAAATACATTGTGGGGCCATAATTCCTGGGGACATGTACACATTGTAGGGACACATGGCTTAGAGTAAATAAAAAAATGTGATAAGTTAGAGGGTCAATACATTTTGCATTTGTAAAGAGCAGGAGTAGAAGAGATAATAGGTGATATGTGGAACACTGGGAAAGAAAGTATAGTCAGAAAGCAAGAAATTGATTCTAGGGGCTTAGAGGTCAAGTTCAGAGAGAAATATTTAAGACATAGTTCAGGAAATGGAGTGGGAAACAGAACCAAGTAACCGCAGTCACTACGAGAAATACAGTCAAGAACATGCACTGGGGGAGAGGACCGACACAGGACAAACAGAATTCAGGATTAAACAGAAGACCAAGCAAGAGGCTGATGGTCTGTGGATGACAGACTTAAAAGATGTAGAGATGCCATGCTCTTCACAGAAGACGTTTTGCACAGGAAGAAAGAATGTCTGGAATGTGACAGAAGATAAATAGTTACACTGTTATGCACTGTAATGTGATCTGAGCGGTCTTTCCAGGTGGTGCTAGTGGTAAAGAACCCCCCTGCCAATGCAGGAGACTTAAGAGATGTGGGTTCCATCCCTCGGTCAGAAAGATCCCCTGGAGGAGGGCAGGGCAACCCTCTCTAGTATTCTAATTCTCTTGCCTGGAGAATTCCATGGACAAAGAAACCTGGCAGGCTACAGTTCATAGGGTCTCAAAGAGTTGGACATGACTGAAGCAACTTAGCATGCACATGACTTGAGAACCCACTTAAGGTAAAGGTGTTGGTGGTAATCCCCACTTTACTCACTGACAACAGATTTTTAAATCTTAAAAGTGGCATTTAAAGACGGTTTCACCTTAGCTGTAAGGGTCTCCTCAGCCCTGGACAGATATTACTGATGCCTCTGATCAGATGTTACTGGTATTCTGAGGCATGGGCAGTTGATCTCACGTGGCTAGGTGACATAGCTGTAGTTGTATCAGCCAGGAAATGATCCTATAATCATACTAACTTACATGTAACAGGTTTTACACACGTTACCCTTTAGAAAGCACTTCAAGTATGTTATTACTTGTTTCCCTTTACTGCATTTGTCTTGTTATTGAACTGTCATATCTGCTGACTTCAGAAATGTCCTTTCCCAACACTGTTCAATCATCTTTTTTCCTCTGTCAAAACTTTTAAGTCTCAGGGTCTCTAAGAGATTATTCCAGACAAGCCTGGTCAGTTTCCAGTCACTGATTCCCAATTGTGATCTCATCCTTAGAGGCTTTCCCTTCCCCTTCTCAATTTAACAAGCTTTCAATAGCCTTTCCAGTAAAATGTAGTTGTTTATATGGTTTTATATTTCCTCCTGTTGCCTTTATAAGCATTTATCCATATTGACATTGATTTCTATCAGGCCATAAACTATTCAAGGTAAAGAAAATGGTACAAGATGGTTAATCTTTATCAAGAGCCAGGCACGGCTCTGAGTGTCCCGTAAGCATCAGCTAGTATAATACCCACCAGCTCACAGGAGAGGCACAAACTGATGTACGTAAAGCTAAGACATAGAGAGGTAAGGGAACTTTCCCCCAAATCACACAGATACTAAGGAAGATGGTCTAGAATTTGAATCCAGAACCCACACTTTTATCCATCATTTGTATTTCTTTCCTAAATTAATCTCTAATAGTTGATGACTTCAGGCCTCAACTATGCCACTGGTTATCTGGATGTCATTACAATGTACTCTGTATAAAGTCAGTGTATACCTCATAGCTTTATTGTAATTTATTGCCTGAAATAACATGTACAGGATTTAGAAGGAGCTGGAAGATGGTAATCTTTTGTTTTCTCAATAGTATATTACTGTTGTGTATGGCTGGTGTTACGTATGTTTTGGCTCAGAGAATGAAATGTTAATGCTTAATAATGCTAACATATTATTAACATAAAGGTAATAAATGTAATTAGTTGTTGACTAATACTTATTTTCTATTCCTTCTTATTTACTTATTTTCCAGACTATGCAATTCTTAAGTTTGATAGACAAATTCTTAGATAATCTAATTTTAGACTTTCCTTAGTAAATGCTAAATTCCATCACGTAGGAGAAAGTTTTGTTACCGTTGGCACAGTGGTTTAATATTCACTTTTATTCCCTGTGGGGTGGTTCTGATTTAACTGGTGTTTAAAATAAAGCTCACTACTTATTATATGTTTTTATAATTGCAAATGTATATATTAATCATATATATATGTATATATATATATACTGTGCTTTCCTTTATTTCCTTAAATCTTTTACTGTCTCATAATCATGGCATTTGAAATCTCATAAAGCATTATTTGGGGACTTGCTAGAAATGTCATCTACAAAGTAATGGCTCAAGTTTGTAGCATTCTTAAAGCATAATAGGAGATAGAATTCATAGCAGAGTAATAAACACCTCTTTTTTAGGGTCTATATTTGTGGCTGGTATGAATTTGTTCCCAGAGGGCAGTTAGCAAAACAGCATTATGACTGTGTGCAGAAGCATAAAACAGACAAGAAGAAAAAAAATATCTGAACTGGGTAGAATTATTTTGTGTTAGATGCTGAAGTCTATGAATGTTACAATTGTAACCTCTTAGTTTAGTTTATAAACAGGATTTTCAGGGTATGCTTGCATGAATAAATGAATCTGAAAGAACATTGTTTGGACACATCTTTAGAGATTACTCTAGCTTGGCTGTATCAAGCAAATTATCCCTGTTTGATACTGGGTTTTCCATTCCTTCCTATGGAAGTAGCTCTGCTTGTACAGGTAGAAAGTTTATTACACATCACCTGTAAAGGAAGAGAGTTTAGAAGAAAGTGCTAAATTAATCCAGAGGAATGCCAAATCAAAGAACAATTAGCTTTCCATATGTTCTTTTCCCCAGGGTCCTACTTTCAAGATGGCTTGTGTTTCTTGCTCAGTCATGTCCAACTCTTTGAAACCCCATGGACTCTAGCCTCTGTCCATGGGATTCTCCAGGCAAGGATACTTGAGTGAGTAGCCATTCCCTTCTCTAGGGAATCTTCCAACCTAAGGACTGAATCCAGGTCTCCCACATTGTAGGTAGATTCTTTAAGGTCTGAGCCACAGGTGAAGCCTAAGATAGCTTAAATGTATTCAAATCCTATGAATAGTTAAAAAAAAAAACTTCATTAGTGACATCCTAGCTAAAGAAATCTTGCTTTGTGAGCCCAAGCACATGGATACATAATTTCCCTTGGATATCAGGAAGTTTACAAAATAATCAGTTGATTTTCCTCTATATGTTTATATGCCCATGTTGTAATTTAGAAATGAGCTTTCCTCATAGCTCAGTTGGTAAAGAATCTGCCAGCAATGCAGGAGACCTAGATTCTATTCCTGGGTCAGGACTATCCCTTGGAGCAGGAAATGACAACCCATTCTAGTATTCTTGCCTGGGGAATCTCATGCAACAGAGGAGCCTGGTGGGCTACAGTCCATGGGGTCACAAGAGCCGGACATGACTTAGCAACTAAACCACAACAACATACGTTAGAAACTAGAACTACTCAAAGCCAACTTGTTGCAGCAAGTTTCTTAGGATCTTGAATGATTGAGTATGCCTGGATTTTTGCATGAAAAGTCAGGATCTTCACCTAGTTACGAGAAAAGAAAAAAAAAATTCTATTCTCAAATTAATCAAATCAGAAGATTTGGCAGGTTTTAGTCTTTGACATATAATATATAAATATAATTCTCATAATAGCAGAATACAAGTAAAGGTAAAGGATTTTGATTGAATTCATAGAGAAGCCAGAAATTATTTACAAGACTAAATTTTATAAAAGAAGTTCTGTACTTAGTCGTTCAGTTGTGTCTGACTCTTTTCGACCCCATGGACTGTAGCCCACCTGGCTTCTCCATCCGTGGGGATTCTCCAGGCAAGAATACTGGAGTGGGTTGCCATGCCCTCTTCCAGGGGATCTTCCCCACCCAGGAATCAAATCCAGGTCTCCTGTACTGCAGGGAGATTCTTTACAATCTGAGCCACCAGGGAAGCCCGTGAATAGTGGAGTGGGTAGCCTATCCCTTCTCCAGGTGATTGAACGGGGGTGTCAGGCATTGCAAGCAGATTGTTTACCAGCTGAGCTAAGACAAGATCTCTGGTATTTAGGATAGGTCCTCAATGATGATACAAACTGTGTAATTGTGAATTTAGGTTGGGGAAAGATAGTGTTCTATCTTCCTTGCTATAAAATAATTCAAATGGAAGATAAATACACTATCAAGACATCTTCTAAGAATCATACTGGAAAAAGTGTTGGCGATTTTGAGAGACTCAAGGAGAGGGTTTAGGCTATTAGAACCCTGAAGATACGTTAAGTATCCCAGGTTTAATGAAGAAGCAAATGGTGAATTCCAAAAATGCTCTATCAGTGAACTTCATATTGATTGTGAGTGCAATTTCAGAAAGGTCCATTAAATAGGTGTTTTTCGAGCACTTATGATAAAAAGCTGGCAGCAGAGATTCACTAAGAGTGAGTCACACCAAGCTTACCTCATTTACATCACTACCTGACTGATAAAAAAAGGTAGACTTTTTAGATATTGACAGCCTGAATATTTTCAGAGTAAAGTTATTACAGGGCTGCAATTGCCTTCTGCCCCTGTCCATAGCTTCTCTAGAGCTGATTTCTGAGGAAAGAATAATTGACTTTTTTGATCTAGAAATCTATGTTGGTAGGCAAATAAATACAATAATAAACTTTAAGCTGTTCTATGCTGTTATAGATCATATAAATGTGCCTTAACAGGAAGCAAAAAAAGTTCAGATGGCAGACAAACAGAGAAGATTTTCTTACATTCTCTTCTGATTACTGTTTGTCAAGAGATCTGTTATTTTGCTTCAGCAATCAGACTGCCAATTACTTGAAAACACAGACTATATTTTTTGTTTCAAAGTACTTATTAAATGTCTTTCACGTTATGAGGCTCTAACTTTTAATTATTTGGTTATTAGACATGCATAGGTGATAAGTCATAGAGGATGAAAGTGAAAGTATTAGCTGTCAGTCTTCTCTGACTCTGTGATCCCATGGATTGTCCATGGAATTCTCCAGATAAGAATACTGATGTGGATAGTCATTCCCTTCTCCAGGGGATCTTCTTGACCTAGGGATTGAACCTGGATCTCCCATAGTGCAGGCAGATTCATTACTGTCTGAGCTACCAGGGAAGCCCAAGAATACCCGCTGTGCTTTGCTTAATCGCTCAGTCATGTCTGACTCTTTGCGACCCATGGACTGTAGCCCACCAGGCTCCTCTGTCCCTGAGGATTCTCCAGGCAAGTATACTGGAGTGGGTAGCCATTTCCTTCTTCAGGGGATCTTCCTGACCCAGGGACTGAACCCAGGTCTCCTGCATTGTAGGCACATTCTTTACAGTCTGAGCCACCAAGGGGAGGCCCTTTAAGGATATATTTGTTACTTTCATAAGAGACATTCTGTATTCCTCTGGTTTATAGAATTTCTATTTTGTATAAGATTTGGACACCATGTGATTCAATGGGCACTCTTCGGCCTATACCCATATCTGGAATCCCTGTGAATGCAATACAATATAGTGATGCATCTAAGTTTCACTGGAGAACTCAAAAACTGAAACTTCCATCTGCATTTTTGACATGACTGATCTGGACTGGCACCTGTGAGATATTCTATGTGCTCCTTATTCTGAGTTGTACTTCACACTTTACTCCATTTCCACCCGAGTAGAATGACCTGTATTGAATATATCAGTGAGCTCCCTTGCTCTTTGGCTTTTATATGTGTTCAAGACATCAGTGAGAAGGAAGAGAGAATGGTCAGGGGTTATCCACAAGTTCTCTGCCTGCTAGGTCTCCTTGGCCAATCTGTGTCTGCTATGAAGATCCTGTTCCCTTTCTGTCTCAAGGTGGCTTCTTCCCCAGGATTCTCTGCTGTGAGTAAAAGTCAGAGTTATACTACTGTTGGTGAGTCTTCTCCTATCTTCCCACACCTTCCCTTTTACCTGCAAAATTACCATGACAATAGCTTTAACAATCACTTTGCATGTTTATAAAACATTTTGTATGTCACGTTATACACCCAATATTGGATTATATTAGCTATACATACATTGTTTAAATCTATGATGTTCTTAAGTATCGACTGTGAAACAAAACACATTTATCTGGCTATTGATTTTTCATTTTACAAAGATTATATGCATGAATATATTCAACCTCTTCTGAATTTTCAGCTTTTGATATTAAGATTATGGAATCGTATGATTCTGATTACCCATCCAACAATGTGTGTGAACTCTTCTCTATATTGTACATGTATGTAATATTACACTGAGTACTGTTAGAAAAAGTGCATCTTTTGCAACATGTTTATGAAATTACCAATCTCATTACACTCTGGTATTTTCTTTTTAAACCTTGTCTCTCCTAAGAGACAATTATTGATAGCAGACAAAAAAGAAAGGTTTAAAAAGAGAAAAATCTCCTGAGAGGAGCAAGCAGTGAAAACAGGAACAGAACATTAATCTAAGTAATTAGCTCCCCTATCTCAAGAACTTTTGTTTTCAAATGACTAATTTTCCTTTTTTTCAAGTTTTGTTTTTCTTTATCCTTTCCAACACCAGACTTTCCAATTTGTCTTCTATACGTTTTGAAAAGACACCTACAGTAAAGAAAAAAATATACTGGCATTTCCAATGCAGCTGCAAATTTTACACGGCTATAGAAAAGCGTTATCTTCTTAAAAGGGGGGAAAAAGAAACAGTAAAAACATAAACCAAGAAAGCACAGAAGGTAGTGATCACATTTAGTTGTTTATCATGGAATCATCTTTATAATCCATCTGTTTTGATTTCACAGAGCAAGTACGAGTAATTAGAAAGTTTCTCATTTTATAGATTTGGGCTTGGAAGCTTGTAAAGTCAAGACAACACAAATTTTGCTTACTGGGTTTTTTTTTTTTTTGGTATTTGAATTTCAACTTGGGTAAATGGCCAACAGGTGTGTGATGGAGCCTTATGAACATACAGATAGCCTTCCTACAGCTTTGATGATATAAACACTATAGTATATTCTCCATTCTCTTTTTATTTAAAAAAGGATATTTCATTAAAAAAAGATAACATCATATCAGCAACTCACAAAATTTAAGGCACAAGTGTTACCGAATCAGGTTCCTTCTGCCCAACCCACAGGAAGCCAAAACGGCGAGCCGCTGAGGTTTGCAGCAAAGATAGGGCTTATTCGCAAAGCAGCCAAGAGAGGAAAAGAAATCTCAAAACTGCCTCCCTGAAGGCTAGGGATTCTGAGTATTCAGGAGATAATGAAAAAGCAGCAGGGCTGTTTGAGGTTTGGGGAGTGCTAAAGCCTAATTGGAAAAAAAGTGCAGTAATTGCCCTCTAGGCTAAAGGGTCCTATGCGTGGAGGTCTAGGCCCTCTGAAGTCAAGAGGTCACTGAACGGACACTCACGCATGCCCAGTAGAAGGTTTGGGGGGTCCTATTTGGTTTTAACCAGCTCCACTCAAACTAGATGCAGCTGGCTCCAAGTTCCAGAAAAATAATTATTGGGTAAACATCTTATTGTTTAAGCTAGGTGAGGCTCAGAGGGCATCCAAGTCTTAAAATGACCTTGATTACTGTGTACATTTGATGTGTGCTCAGTTGCTCACTCGTGTCTGTCTGACTCTTTGTAACCCCATGGACTGTAGCTCACCAGGCTCCTCTATCCGTGGGATTCTTCAGGCAATAATACTGGAATGGATTGCCGTTTCCTCCTCCAGGGGATCATCCTGACCCAGAGATCAAACCTGCATCTCCTGGGTCTCCTACATTGCAGGCTGATTCTTTACCCACTGAGCCCAGGCAGGTGAAAAGAATTTAACTCACAGTATCACAGGAAGATCAATGAGTTAAAAAATAAGTTTCTGTGTAAAATTAGTTACCATTGTTCAAAAATTTTTAGCCTCTTTAAATGTAAGACTGGTTTTATGCCAGGTATGTAGATCTGATGATATTATACATTTGAAACATAAAAATCTCTATTGGGCATTGTCTTCATATCTTTCTCTAGATGCCAAATTTGTAGTTTTAGCCATTGTGATGGTAGAAAACCAGGGAGTCAGGAACTCTGACTTCTGATTGGGCTTGATTGGTCCTAATTACATTTGAGTGATGAGAGTTCGGGCAGGATGCATGATGGGTAAGATGGGCCTGAAACTGACCTGCTGGGAGGTTGCCTGGAGGTGTAACTGGACAAGAGGAGAAGGCCCGGCAAAATGGCAATGATTTTGAACTCTGGGTTGTCGTAAGTCAAGCTTCCAACACCAGGAGGCACCACCGTGAGACAAATAAAAAAGATGGTGAGTTGAGCACTTTACTTTTTTCGTCTTGGTAGTTAGGTTAGGGACGTTTGGGTAAAGAGTTTTCCAGTCTTTATTCCTCTGTCTAGAAAGTGAAAGCATTTGTCACTCAGTCGTATCTGACTCTGTAATCCTACGGACAGAAGCCTGCCAGGCTCATCTGTCCATGGGATTCTCCAGAAAAGAATACTCAAGTGAGTTGCCATTTCCTTCTCCAGGGGATCTTCCTGACCTATGGATTGAACCCAGGTCTCCCGCATTGCATGCAGATTTCCTGACCATCTGAGCCACCAGGAAAGGAAGTTTGGGTAAGGAATTTTCCAGTCTTTATTCCTATGTCCAACTTGGGGCCAATTTGGGATGTGGGCTTAATGGAAAAACAGTGTTGAAAGTCAGCAGAAATGCTTGGTCGAGCTTAGGAGACAGTATGGTGACCCAAATAGTGCTTATTTTCTGAAACTTTGTCATCTAGAGTGGGATTTCTTCATGCTTCCCCTCACCCCACCCCAGGAGTTGGGGAGAAGTGAAGCTGGCTATATTGGAGAATGTTAAAGAGGGTCTAGCAGGAGTGGAAATGAGCTGAGAGCCACAAAGCTGTCCCTTTATGGACCAGGGGAGAGGGCTGTGGAAGGCAGAGGAAGGCCAAGAGAACCTCAGCGCTTTCTCTACCTTGTGAGAGTGAACTTGTCAGCAATATATATATCAATAATTAATTAGAGGCTTTTTAGAAAGTAAGACTACTAAAGATACTTTAATAGCTGAAGTCCTCCTCAGTATTACACATGACCTGTGGACAGGTTTTAGTCACCATTAATTATTCATTTATTCAACAAATGGAAATTAAGTTCAAAGTCCTCAAGCATGTGGGGAATTAAATTTAAAAGAAAAATTGAAGGCTCTCCGTGGCTCTGAGGACATTAAAATCCTAGGTGCTAACAGAAAAATAGGGATCCCATGTCATATACTTGGGCTCTAATTATAACTGGGACTCTGTGGTGATCTGTTCCCTTGCTCTTGTAACCTGCCTGTCGTTTGGCTCACTCCCTATCCCTCTCAACTTACTTGTAGATTCATGTCCTTCACTGTAACTACCTATCTAGATACTTGTTTTTAAATTTCTAGTTAACTTAACGCCACGATAGTGTGTAGTTTGGAACATGAGATTTAAGGATAAGTAATGGCTGAAGTTGTCTCAAGTCAAGGTCCCGTGAAAGAAGGAAATTAGTAGCCACACTGCTTTGAAATTTTCTGTCTTTCATGCATCTGGGGCTGAAAAAATAATTTCTACATCAGTGATACTTTAATAGGCATTCATGCAGGTGGGAGTTTATCATTCTCCTCCAGTAACAAGTATACATTCCTTACTTCAATTTAATGTAAGGATAAATTCCAGATGGTATATAAAGTTATCTTTTTTAATTACAGCTATAGAATATTCCAGACTGTGCAGGTCTTAGGACAATCCAGGTGATTTTCATGCACTTTAACCTTTTCAGGAATGTGTTCCTTTCATTTCAGTTTATATGACTTTAAAACTTGTTTAAGTTTCCATCTACTAGTTGGAACACTGGCTTGTTTCATCATGCCAGAGTTTATTTTTCTGTTTATCAATTTATCTAGATGCTTCCTGTGTCCCTCTATGGCTTTTTGAAAATAATGGAGAAGTAATGTAAGAATTGTGTTTAAAATCAGAATCGTATAGTGGGAGAGGGTATATATTTTTTTCAGGTGTTCATAATGGATACATTACATTTTCAGTATAATAGTTTGTCAATAAAGTCACTCAATGCAGGTTTTCATCTAAAAATGTTATATAAAGTGAATTTAGGCAGTGAGAGGGCATATGGCACCACCTATATTTTACTAGAATGTGCCAGTCATCAAGCTTGAATGTCTATCCCTAAACACGGAATATTTTCTCTAGTTGCCAGGAGTTATCCCAGATTTTGAAGTTGGATCAAGAGCTAATTTGGTATTTGTTCATAATGATAAACTACCTGGCATTTGAATGTCATGTTGAGGTATGGCAAAACCAATACAATATTGTAAAGTAATTAGCTTCCAATTAAATAAATTTATATTAAAAAAAAGAACTAGGTTGAACTCAAAAAAAAAAAAGAGACATCTAGAGTAGTTCAAGGATGCTTGATAATTTCTGCTCTCTCAAAAATGTGTATCATTTCCAAGATATTTCACAGTGAACTATCTTAAAATCTCAAACAGTAAATTGAGTCTCCAAGGTGGCCTTAGAACTACCTATCTCAATGGAAGCATCTCCAGAAAAAGAACCATCTCTCACTCTTTAGATGATATTTGGTAAATTTCTGGTTTAAATATGCATGGCATTCCACATCAGTTTCTCTCTCTACCACATGCCTTTGTGAGTAAAACATGATGGCAGGAATGGTGGCCTGCATGGGGCAAGTGGCTAATTAGATTTTTTAGTCTCAAAAGTCCTTTCATTACTAGAATATCTGAATAATCTTATAATAGAGAGTTGGACTATAAAGAAAGCTGAGTGCTGAAGAATTGATGCTTTTGAACTGTGGTATTGGAGAAGTCTCTTGAGAGTACCTTGGACTGCAAGGAGATCAAACCAGCCAATCTTAGAGGAAATCAACCCTCAGTATTCATTGGAAGGACTGAGGCTGAAGCTCCAGTACTTTGGCCACCTGATGCAAAGAGCTGACTCATTTGAAAAGCCCCTGATGCTGGGAAAGACTGAAGGCAGGAGGAGAAGGGGATGACAGAGGATGAGATGGCTGGATGGCATCACCGACTCAATGGACATGATTTTGAGTAAACTCTGGGAGTTGGTGATGGACAGGGAGGCCTGGCGTGCTGCAGTCCATAGGGTCGCAAAGAGTCAGACACGACTGAGAGACTGAACTGAACTGAGATGATTGAGAGAGGCAGCGCTGAGGTTCTCAGTTATAAATCTAAATGGAAAATGACAGCATGCTTTACTCAATGCATCCAGTTTCTCGGGAATAACTGAAGATTAATTGGAAATCTGTAACTAGGCTTGATTATTTTCCAAGCTGGTTCAGCAAAGTGAAAAAGAGACAAGGAAGTTGAAGGTGTAGGCAAAGAAATGATTGATCATGGAATTTAGGCAGGAAAAGAAGCTAGAGAGGACATCAAAGGAATGAGGGTCTTGTGGTAAGATGTTAAAAGTAATTTGGAAGTCTCAGAGAGACTGAAAGATGGCAAAGTTAGTATTAAAAGAAATGATTAAAGGGAGAGCTCAGAGAATGGGCATATAAAATTGTGAGCATGGTGAGTTACTACTGAGACATGTTACTACTGAGAATGTTTCAGCTAATCATTCTGAAAAGTGTGGCTTTTTTGGCGGGGATGGGGCTGGGAGGACTTGTAATTCAGGGCACGCTGATTTGATCCTGGCCAGGGAACAGGAGTCCCACAAGGGGCAGAGCAGCTAAGCTGCCAGGACTACTCTGAAGCCCACACGCTCTGAAGCTTACCCACCACAAATACAGAATTCATGTGCCACAGCAAAAGATCCAGCAGGCAGCATCAAAGATCCTGCATGCAACAATTAAGACCAGACACAGCCAAATAAATAAATAAGTATTTTAAAAATTGATTAAAGGAGGACTTTATGAAATGCGGTACATGAAATTGTGAGCACGGTGGGTTGCTGAGGTGACAGTGTCTCAGCTAGTCATTCTGAAAAGTGTGACTTTTGGTCCTACGGTATCAACATCATCTGGGAACTTATTGGAATTGCATATTCTCAGGCAACCCCCCCCCACCAAAAAAAAATCCACTGACCCAGAAAGTCCACACACAGGGTCCAAGAGTCTCTATTTCAACACAGTTTCAGGGACACACACAGAGTAATTAGAATCACAGGTCTAGGGTAGGTCCTGTAAGGGAGAGTGAACAAGATAGGGTGGTGTGATATAAGAAATATATCTTTGGATTCTGTCCTTAGATCCTAGCACACAGACCCTAAAACCTTGTGGCTTCCCGAGTGATAGGGGTGAGAGGAGTGTTTCAAACTGTAAATGAATTTAAGTTTACATCTAATGCGATGACTATTTTAACTGGGGAGCCTCTAGACAGCTTCAGGATAGGTGATAGTCACCAGAAAGGCCAAGGCACAATTTAACACGGATGGAATTTTCACTCCTGGCCCATCCTCTGGAGAGAGAAGGGGCTAGAGATTAAGTTATTTACATTTGGCCAATGATTTAATCAAACAAAACTATGTACTGAAAACTACGAAAACCCCTAAACAATGGAATTTGGAGAGCTTCTGGGTTGATAATACACCAAGACTGGCCATTATCAAATTTGTGGAGGGAGTTGTAGGAACCCCTGATCTTTAGCAGGTGTGCCAGAATTACAGAGGCTCTAAACTCACCATTGGTGTCTGAAATAGAGGGCAGTTTTCTGGAAATGACACTAATCGCAAGTAAATAGTTTCAACTGAATTGAAATGGAGGACATCCTGTTGATGTCTGGAGAGGAGAGAATTGGCTGTTGTGAGAAAAAAAAAAGAAAAAAAAAACATGCATGTATCCGGTATCAGAAAAATGTAAGTAGCAACATTGTTATCAGGGTGGAGGAACTGAGTCTGAGAGGTCATCCATGACAAAAGGAATAAAACTAGAATAAGACAGGAATATGTGGAAGAGGGTTACACTGAGCCAGGATTAAAAATTGTTAATATATGAGAGATGATTGGATTTGACAGTTAGGGTTCAGTGGTTTTAGGATTTGGATTTTTTTAAATTTCTTAAGTTGCTTCCATTTTGACTTTAAATTGTACATTGCTATTTTATCTAAGTCATCTTCAATCCAGATCTCCTCAGAAGTAGAAATGGGAAGAAAATAGCAAAAACCTTTGACATAAAATTTGCCCTTTTAATTCCCGAGAGGAAGTATGGCCAACTACACTGAGAACTCTGAAGACCTTTCATAATTTTCTCAGTTGTCATATTTTATAATATTGAGCAAGATGAATTATTAACCAAATTGCCTGGAGAATTCTCTGATTAATGTAATGTTTCTTACTATCTAGACAAGATCTTTGTTGTTGAAAATCTTACTCTTTGACAATTCAGCTTTCAGGGCCTGACAGCCCAATATTAATGATTCATGTAACTATTAAATGCAGCTGTACATATGATTTGGGAATCATGAGGGAGATTTTCATCAGGTATTCGTACCAACCTTATGATACTACATCTCTAGACATATGCCCAGCTACCCATTGCAATCTAGTCATGACCTGAGATTTTATCTTCAGAGTTTAAAGAGGATTTAAATTAAAAGTTTAAACAGGATTTCCATTTTTCAGATTGGAGATTTTGGTTCTCTACTCGCAGGAGAGTTGTTTCTCTCTTCTGTGATCAGTGGAGACACAAAAGTGAATTTTAGAGTCCAACAGCCAGAGTTCCACAAACTAGAGTTCACTGCAGTTTCTTCCTCTTGTGAGCTATGAAACCTACGACTAGTTACTGAACCTTTATTTTTTTTTTAATTTTATTTTATTTTTAAACTTTACAATATTGTATTAGTTTTGCCAAATATCGAAATGAACCTGCCACAGGTATACATGTGTTCCCCATCCTGAACCCTCCTCCCTCCCCATACCATCCCTTTGGGTCGTCCCAGTGCACCAGCCCCAAGCATCCAGTGAACCTTTCAAAGCATAGAAAAAATTACGCTAATTGGAAAAGAGTTTGTTAATTAAAAGAAATAGTATCAATACAATTTATGTAATATATGTCAGTCATTAGAAGCCTTAGCTTTCTTATTTTATGTTTCAACATCTAAGGATTCTGGACCCAACCCTAAAATGTGAGCTTTTCCCCTCAGGCCAAGCAATTCTGATACCATCTAGTAGTAGTGAAAGTCACTCAGTCCTGTCCGACTCTTTGCAACCCCGTAGACTATACAGTCCATGGAATTCTCCAGGCCAGAATACTGGAGTGGGTAGCTGTTCCTCTCTCCAGGAGATCTCCCCACCCCAGGGATTGAACCCAGATCTCTTGCATTGTAGGCAGATTCTTTACCAGCTGAGCCACAAGGGAAGCCCAAGAATAGGGTGTGAGTAGCCTATCCCTTTTCCAGAGGATCTTCCCAACCCAGGAATCAAACCGGGGTCTCCTGCTTTACAGTCAGATTATTTACCAACTGAACCATCACGGAAGCCCGATACCAGCTAAGTGTCCTACAATTCCACTCAAATCTGACACTGCTTATCCAGAGATAGATTCAGATCTCACCAGTTAAGGGCTCAGTCCTACAAAACCATCCCCTAACTTCAACTTCAAGTGAACATTATCACCCGTGTTTCTGACCAACTCACTATAAGGCAAAGGTTCCCATGACCCATTCCTTGGTTTCACTTAATTTGCTAGAAAAGCTCACAAAACTCAGGAAACCAATCACTAGATAATGGGTTTATTACAAACAATATCAAAGGATGTGGATCAATAGCCAGATGAAGAGATACAGAAGTTATGGGAAGTTATGGGAAAAAGCTTGGAACTTCCATGTTCTCCAAGTGCACTGCTCTCTGCAAATTTCCATGTGTTTGCCAACCCAGAATATTTTTGACCTTCTCCTTTATTGATTTTTTTTCTAATAAGGCTTCATTACATAGACATTCTAGTGGCCAGTTTTGGTGATTGAATTAAATCCAGAAATCAGGGTATGGGGCTGAAAGTTTCAACCTTCTGTTCCTGATTGGGTTCTCCTGGTAACTTTAATCTATAAATTTAACTTTAAATCCCCTGACATCTTTAAGGGGATTTCCAGAAGTCACTTCATTAGCAAACTCAAGTGCAGCTGAAGCAATTTCAGGAACTGAGGATAAGGGACCAAATATAAAAGATGCTCTTACTGCTCAGGAAATTCCAAGGGTTTGGGGGAGTTGTGAGCCAGGAACCATGGACAAAGACCTACACACACACACACACACACACTCACTCACTCACTCACACTCACAACATCTAACTAGAAGCCAGGTGGCAATTTTAAGACATTAGTATGAAGCTAAAAGTTTGTTTACTGATCTTCAACCATTGAGACCATCATAGGAAGCAAAATTAATCAATATTTTCTCCTCATATCCACACAAACTCTAAAGAGTCAGAGAGGCAGTGTTCCCATCAGATTGGAGACAGTATTCTGTGTACTCATTAGGAGAAGATTATGAGAGAAGAATGGCTTTTTCATCAGGTACTCTCCTTTTACTGGCAGTAACAATTGAAGAACTTAAGGGCATATGAAATAGACCTTAAATGGACTTAAGTGCTGGGAAATTTTAATAAGGGTGTTTTATTTCTTCTATGGTAAATCTAAGAACCAATAAAATTGCTCTGATAATTCATTCAGTATGTTCTTTGTCCAACTGAAATTATTTGTACTCTAAACTTTATACTATGCTTTTATGTTAATAATTACAATGTTCCTCATTTGTAAATACATGAAAACTAGCTATGTAATAAGGAAAATGTAATTTTAGAGACATCTTCAGGAAGGGCTGTGTAATGTAATTAATGGCTATGAATTCCTGTCACTACTGTCTATAAAGTACATATACATATATATATATACACATACTGAATATGACTGAAGTAAATTACCCCCTTAAGGAACCATGAAAAGTTGTTTCCATACAAATGGTAGTGACGTTGTACTATGATTAAAAATAAGTTAATTAAAAATGAGAATAAATACGAAGCTAGTTAACACTTTGTTTTGTGGACTGGACCTACAAAATTAAATCTTTCTTCTAGAGACAGATTTAAGTTAGTTGCATAAGTGGATACTGTCCATATTTTACTCCAATTATTTAAAGAGAAATACACAATTTTCATTTCAAAATCCTATTCCGAACTAGCTGTGTCCTAAGCATTAATATTATCATTATCCAGCAGGCCCTTAGCTCATTATAATGTTCCTATAATCCAAAATTGAAAGAAAACAACAGACCTAGGATCTCCAATCCTTGGAAAATCAGCAGTTCTAATTAGGGCAATATTTGCAGAATACTGTTTCTACTTAGGTATATTTCCATTTACAATGCACTTTTAAATGTTAACCATGCACGTGTCTGACTAGTAGAAATAACTATTATTTACAAGTATTCAGAAATAAACACAGATTGATAAAGGGTCACAAGAATAAAAGTTATATCAAGCATTTCTTGATCTAGAGATATATTTGATTATTTTTCTGACCAAAAAAAAACATGAATAGCTTGATAGCTACATTTTCAAAAAAGATATTGTTGTTGTTTAGTCTCTTAGTCATGTCTGACTTTTTGCGACCCCATGGACTGTAGCCCATCAGGCTCCTCTGTCCGTGGGATTTTCCAGGCAAGAATACTGGAGTGGGTTGCCATATGATTCTCCAATTCAAAGCATGATTTTATAAATAAGCTGTGTGTGTGAACCAAGGGCATAAAACTTCTACATTTAGAATTAACTTACAAAAAGGAATCAAAATAGACAAGTGTGCAACAGATTATGTTTACTATTATTCAGTTCAGTTGCTCAGTCGTGTCCAACTCTTTGCAACCCCATGGACTGCAGCATGCCAGGCCTCCCTGTCCATCACCAACTCCCGGAGTTTACTCAAACTCATGTCCATTGAGTCAGTGATGCCATCCAACCATCTCATCCTCTGTCGTCCCCTTCTCCTCCCGCCTTCAATCTTTCCTAGCATCAGGGTCTTTTCCAATGAGTCAGTTCATTGCATCAGGTGGCCAAAGTACTGGAGTTTCAGCTTCATCATCAGTCCTTCCAATGAATATTCAGGACTGATTTCCTTTAGGATGGACTGGTTGGATCTCCTTGCAGTCCAAGGGACTCTCAAGAGTCTTCTCCAATACTACGGTTCAAAAGCATCAATTCTTTGGTGCTCAGCTTTCTTTATAGTCCAACTCTCTATTGTAAGACTATGCAGACATTCTAGTAATGAAAGGACTTTTGAGACTAAAAAATCTAATTAGCCACTTGCCCCATGCAGGCCACCATTCCTGCCATCATGTTTTACTCACAAAGGCATGTGGTAGAGAGAGAAACTGATGTGGAATGCCATGCATATTTAAACCAGAAATTTACCAAATATCATCTAAAGAGTGAGAGATGGTTCTTTTTCTGGAGATGCTTCCATTGAGATAGGTAGTTCTAAGGCCACCTTGGAGACTCAATTTACTGTTTGAGATTTTAAGATAGTTCACTGTGAAATATCTTGGAAATGATACACATTTTTGAGAGAGCAGAAATTATCAAGCATCCTTGAACTACTCTAGATGTCTTTTTTTTTTTTTTTGAGTTCAACCTGGTTCATTTTTTTTAAAAATTTATTTATTTTAATTGGAGGCTAATTACTTTACAATATTGTATTGGTTTCGCCATACCTCAACATGACATTCAAATGCCAGGTAGTTTATCATTATGAACAAAAACCAAATTAGCTCTTGATCCAACTTCAAAATCTGGGATAACTCCTGGCAACTAGAGAAAATATTCCGTGTTTAGGGATAGACATTCAAGTTTGATGACTGACACATTCTAGTGAAATATAGGTGGTGCCATATGCCCTCTCACTGCCTACATTCACTTTATGTAATAATTTTAGATGAAAACCTGCGTTGAGTGACTTTATTGACAAACTATTACACTGAAAATGTAACGCATCCATTACGAACACCTGAAAAAAATATATACCCTCTCCCACTGTACGATTCTTGTTTAAACACAATTCTTACATTACTTCTCCATTATTTTCCAAAAGGGCTTCCCTGGGGACACAGGAAGCATCATCCTCTGTCGTCCCCGTCTCTTCCTGCCTTTAATCTTTCCATATTCAGGGTCTTTACAAATGAGTCAGTTCTTCCCATCAGGTGACCAAAGATTTGCAGTTTCAGCTTCAGCATCTGCCCTTCCAATGAATATTCAGGGTTGACTTCCTTTAGGATTGACTGGTTTGATCTCCTTACAGTCCAAGACACTCTCAAGAGTCTTCTCCAACACCACAGTTCAAGAGCATCAATTCTTCAGTGCTCAGCTTTCCTCATGATCCAACTCTCACATCCATACATGACTACTGGAAAAACCATAGCTTTGACTAGACGAACCTTTGTTGGCAAAGTAATGTCTCTGCTTTTTAATATGCTGCCTAGGTTGCTCATAGCTTTTCTTCCAAGGAACAAGTGTCTTTTAATTTCTCAATCATCTAGATATGCCCCAATCCATTCCCTCTCTAATTCACCTAGGTAATAGTTTCGTATCTTTTCCTGTTTCTTACACGTGACACTCACCAGAAATTATTCTTTTTGGTTCCTACTTCCCTAGGAACTTTGAATCAAGCAGAAAATAACTTCCATGGACTCCTGCCACCATTTATATCTACTTTACTGTATCTCCACCTATATTAAAGTTGCCTTCTCCTCATTATTACACATAAACTACATGGCCCTTACCTTCACATTCTCTGATGACCGTTAATTTACAGATAAAAGCAGTGAGAATGGAGTTAATTATTTTCTTATAACACAGCTTCAATGTGTTATGTTTCTAGAGCTGGGGCTCAAAATCAGTGTATTTGAAAGGGGTGGACCTATTAGAAAACCAGTGGTGGAAACATTCTAGATGAATCTGGTGACTGAGAAAACACTTTCACTACTATGATACCCTTGAAATAGACCTTCAGCATTCTCATCTGGACCAAATTCAGTCACTCCAGAGAGCTCACTAGGGTTTGAGATTTCTGAGGTCAGTGAACAAATACCATCACTCAGAAAGTAAAGAGAAAAGACTTACCAGGTACATCATCTTCAGGACATTTAATTTAAAACACACTTCATGGGATTGACGTACACTATTGATACTATGTGTAAAATAGATAACTAGAGAGAACCTACAATATAGCACAAGGACCTCTACTCAGGGCTCTGCGGTGATTTAAATGAGAAGGATATCCGAAGAAGAGGGATATATGTGAAGAAATAACTGACTCACTTTGCCATACAGTAGAAACTAACACAACATTATAAAGCAATTATACTCCAATAAAAGTTGAAAAAATATTAAAGCACTGCCTGATTAGGTCAGGCTCACCCAGAAAAATAAATACATAAAACCTACTTTAGTAGTCAAATGCAATCTTAGTAACTATCTGCTACCTGATCATTTCTACTCTATATCAGTGGGAAGAGTGGAAAGAACCCAGAACTTTCTCAAATGCTTGAAGTTAGTTAGGGAAAATTTTGTGTCCTTGGAAGAAAACAGCTCAGAAAGGTAAGCTTGAAGATATAGAAAGTAAACCTAAAAAAATGTTATCTTTTTGAGAAAATGTTGAATTTCTGCAAGAACAACTGATTGTGTGAAAATAACTGTCATTTATATCTGTCAATGTGTTTGGCAATAATTTATATAATGTATGTGCTCTTTTTTAACACCAGCTTAAGAGAAAGCTTTGTTTCTGAGAAATGTATCTATCAAAATCTTTAAAAACATCTTTCATCCTTAAAATGCACAAACTGTCAAATATTGTCAGACAACTCTGCATATAAATAACTTTATATAAATGTACATTCTAGGTAACAACAATGCCACTGGTGGCTGGTGTTTTTGCTTTAATTTCATTTTATCATGATAAATCCAGTTAAAATCCAGCTTCTGAACTGAATTTCAGAATGAGTGTCTCAGAGATCAATATATATGCAGTCTAATCTTTAGAAATAAATCTTTTCTAGTTTCTTAAAATATCACATAGGCTCTGACTTTGGTTATACTCTGAAAAAGTACCTAGGTTTATCTACAATTAATGCAAGTTGGACACTTTGAATGTCTACTCTGTTTTGGTGGCTCTTTAATTACAATAAAATACTTATAAAATATATTGGTTAACGAATGGATAATTTGAACATTATATAGTGAAATTTTTACTTTGTGCTTTCAATTCTTTAAATTGGTGCATATACTTGGAATGATATACATTTTAGTCTATCATATTTCAGGCTTTTTATTTTCAGTTACAAAATTTTTTCCATCCTTTTAATTCTGTTAACAACCTTGAGTTACCCAGCATTGCCCATCCACCTCCACTAATTCACAACTCTATTATATTTCTCCAGAGGATGCATTTCCATAGTTCTGCCTTGTTGTAAGGTTTATTTTTTTTTCTTCCATTTTTTTTTGACTGCCATCCAGATTTTTTTGGCTTTCTCTGGGATTTTCACTTCATTGTTTGTCACTTCCTTTTTTCCCCTAGCTTTTCGTAATGTACTGCCGTTATATCTGCCTCGGCTTTTCGTTCCCTTACAGATTTGTTTTTAAGACTTCAAACTTTTTCGTTTTATTTTTAGCTCCTGAAACTTGCAAAAGTCTGTACCCTTTTGATTTTCACTTGCTTCATTGACACATTCTTGTATTTTGTTTTCATTTTAAAATACCAGAAAGTAAAATGTCTCTGCAGCTTGATGAGTGGAATAGTTTATTTATAATTCAAAAATTTTTTTACTTTTTGTGAGATATTTGCTTATAGGTTAAAACCTTGTGCATAAATTTCTTAAAAAAATAAATTTCTGTGGAGTTGTCTGACTCACTTTTACTGTATAATACAGCCATTGATGCAATATTTTTATTCTCCCACTTGGGGAATAAGTAACAAAGATGTGTGCCATTAGTTGTATCCACCTGTAAATGTATTCAATTAGATATTATTAAAACTCCTTTGAACTTAAGGGGATGTGGAAAAGCATTAAAAGCAAGGAAAGTATATATTTTAACTTTATTCATATTAGACTTCATTTCTCTTCTGGAAATAAGGAGAAATCAGTGGTGTACTGGCAAACTGGCCAGCAGAGGAGGACGTGAAAAATCATAGAGCTAGCCCATTTCTGTGGTGTGAATGATATCACCACACCCAATTTGAAAGTACTGTCAATTTAACAACCAGCTCACAAAATTTCTGAAAATTTAATATCAGCTGACACAAGTGGGTATCAGATAAGATCAGATCAGATCAGTCACTCAGTTGTGTCCGACTCTTTGCGACCCCATGAATCGCAGCACGCCAGGCCTCCCTGTCCATCACCAACTCCGGAGTTCATTGAGACTCAAGTCCATCGAGTCAGTGATGCCATCCAGCCATCTCATCCTCTGTCGCCCCCTTCTCCTCCTGCCCCCAATCCCTCCCAGCATCAGAGGCTTTTCCAATGAGTCAGCTCTTCGCATGAGGTGGCCAAAGTACTGGAGTTTCAGCTTTAGCATCATTCCTTCCAAAGAAATCCCAGGGCTGATCTTCAGAATGGACTGGTTGCATCTGCTTGCAGTCCAAGGGACTCTCAAGAGTCTTCTCCAACACCACAGTTCAAAAGCATCAATTCTTCGGAGCTCAGCCTTCTTCACAGTCCAACTCTCACATCCATACATGACCACAGGAAAAACCATAGCCTTGACTAGATGAACCTTTGTTGGCAAAGTACTGTCTCTGCTTTTCATTATGCTATCTAGGTTGGTCATAACTTTCCTTCCAAGGAGTAAGCGTCTTTTAGTTTCATGGCTGCAATCACCATCTGCAGTGATTTTGGAGCTCCCCAAACTAAAGTCTGACACTGTTTCCACTGTTTCCCCATCTATTTCCCATGAAGTGGTGGGACTGGATGCCATGATCTTCGTTTTCTGAATGTTGAGCTTTAAGCCAACTTTTTCACTCTCCTCTTTCACTTTCATCAAGAGGCTTTTGAGTTCCTCTTCACTTTCTGCCATAAGGGTGGTATCATCTGCATATCTGAGGTTATTGATATTTCTCCCGGCAATCTTGATTCCAGCTTGTGTTTCTTCCAGTCCAGCGTTTCTCATGATGTACTCTGCATATAAGTTAAATAATCAGGGTCACAATATACAGCCTTGACATACTCCTTTTCCTATTTGGAACCAGTCTGTTGTTCCATGTCCAGTTCTAACTGTTGCTTCCTGACCTGCCTACAAATTTCTCAAGAGGCAGATCAGGTGGTCTGGTATTCCCATCTCTTTCAGAATTTTCCACAGTTTATTGTGATCCACACAGTCAAAGGCTTTGGCATAGTCATTAAAGCAGAAATAGATGTTTTTCTGGAACTCTCTTGCTTTTTCCATGATCCAGCAGATGTTGGCAATTTGATCTCTGGTTCCTCTGCTTTTTCTAAAATCAGCTTGAACATCTGGAAGTTCACGGTTCACATATTGCTGAAGCCTGGCTTGGAGAATAGGCCAGCACAATCCAGCTCCAACACAAAACCGTTATTAACTTTTACTAGGGCACAGATATCCTTGAACATACACTGAAGTCTGTGACCCTCAAACAATAAAAATGGTTGTAAACTCCAATACTTTGGCCACCTCATGCAAAGAGTTGACTCATTGGAAAAGACCCTGATGCTGGGAGGGATTGAGGGCAGGAGGAAAAGGGGAAGACAGAGAAAGAGATGGCTGGATGGCATCACCAACTCAATGGATGTGAGTTTGGGTGAACTCCAGGAGTTGGTGATGGAAAGAGAGGCCTAGCGTGCTGCAATTCATGGGGTCGCAAAGACTCGGACACGACTGAGTGACTGAACTGAAACAGATTTTTGACAAAAGTTTGTTCTACAAATGAATCTCTGTATAAAAGTCCCTTTTCTAAGTGTATTTGTAATTTTAAGGGTTTAATCATTATGATTTATAAATGATAATTTAATATTTAATCTCAACAGTTTGCCTTTTGTATTTGGGAGCCAGATATTTAACTGCACAGTGAACAACTATACTTCTGCAGAGAAATTAAGCAACTATAAAAAGAAGGGGTCTTCCTCTCCAAATAATATATTCCTATTCTTCTTGATGGAGAAGGCAATGGCACCCCACTCCAGTACTCTTGCTTGGAGAATCCCATGGACGGAGGAGCCTGGTAGTCTGCAGTCCATGGGGTCGCAAAGACTCGGACACGACTGAGCGATTTCACTTTAACTTTTTACTTTCATGCATTGGAGAAGGAAATGGCAACCCACTCCAGTGTTCTTGCCTGGAGAATCCCAGGGACAGGGGAGCCAGGTGGGCTGCCATCTATGGGGTTGCACGGAGTTGACATGGCTGAAGCTACTTGGCAGCAGCATTCTTCCTGAAGCTCACCATGTAAAATATTAATTTTCTTTCAAGGATTATATGTGCTTTTTGTACTTCCAATTTCGAGACTCCTTTTGACTAATTTCTATCAGATAATGTGACTAAGAGAGCAACTGGTGGTATATTGGAAAAGCAAGTTATTCTTTTCATATTTTGATAATTTTGTCAAAGTACAAAATTATAAGTTAAATTAAGTGAACATCTGAAAATTTGGCTCTATTGTTCTAAAAGTAAATTTTAGATGTTTTTCATGTAAGGAATAGCTAAAAAGAATAAAGTAATTCTCAAATGCCACATCAATGGTTCTTTGCTTACAGTGTATCTAATTAAAAGGCAAAATTCTCCATTTCAAGTTTTATATACATCAGTTAATTGATTAGAAAGTAAATTCTCATTAACCATATAAATCTGGAGTCAATAAACTTGTAAAGAAAACACTTTAATTTCATTGCTGATAAGTTTGAGAATTTAAATCTCAACTTACTGTGATGCACTTATTTACTTTGTGTTGACAGGACAGTATCTTGGGGCTTTGTTTTCCAAGTCATTTCTAAATCTGCAGTATATCAAAGTCTCTTCATTATGCTTTGGATGTTATGGTAGAAAAATGGGATCTTCACAAAGATGCATTCATTCTCCTATTGAAAATGCCTACTTAAAATTCTCTGTGGATAGTTTTATTGAAAACATATGTAGGCAAGCCATTAATTATACACAAAGACTTGGAACAAATTCTTATAAGAAATATCGCATGCCTTCCATTAAATGTATACATTTTTTACAAAGTTACTGAAAGTCTTCCTGAGATTATACAATAAATCTTAGAAATTTAACCAGTCTGTTCCCCCAAAGGTAATTTGTTTGTCTCTATGACAGACACAAAGGGCATACACTCAGATCTCATCCTAGTTTAACTTGACAGTATTTTTCTATGCATTTTTGTTTCCTAAAAATCTAGTTGCTGAGACTAAGTTATTCAGTTATTGTGCTCAATTTCTTTTTGTTTTATTTTGTAATTATTGTTCTATTTTGGTTCTCCTTTAGAATTGTGAAAAGATCTTGTAACAGGAAATGCAGAGAACATATAAATGAGTGAAAATGCATCCTGCCATAAAGCTGTATCTGGAAAAAGTGTTTTGTTATAGATTATACCTTGAATTTTAAGCACTATTTTATTCAAGGCACATGAGACATTTTCCACCTCATATATTTCACAACAGTATAGAATTTACTGTTCTTTCTTTTTTTTTTTTAGAAAAGATAATCAGCAGATAAATCATCACTTTATTTCTTACATTTATAACTTTGATATTCTAAACTTATCAATTTATATGGGATTAATGAAGAGTCTTTGCATGTAAAATTGACATATCCTTTTTTTTTCCAGTTTAAAAATGCAAATGGTAGCTATATGGGGACAAATAAGTTTAAAAGAAACTAAAAAGCATCATTAATTGGTCAAAAAGAAACCTATAAACATTCTTTGAAATTCTTAATATCTTGAGGACCAAAATGGATTGAAACAAACATTTCAATATGGAGAGTTGCTAAATAGCTGAAATATATGACAAATAAATGTATCACTGTCATCAGATAGAAGACTTAGCATGGCATTTTAATAAATGCTGTATTTCTCTGAAAATGTACCAAATGGTAGAATTTCAAATGTCATTCATATGATTGGTGTGAAAGAATTGTCCTCCTCATTTATTGTAGTGGGCTCCAGAAATCAGAGTTCAATTCTTACCAAGAAGTCTTAGAGAAGTTTCTTCTGTATAAATATATGAGGCTTATTGCTTATTCAAATTCTAATTAGACACTTCTCTTTATTCCCTCTGTCACATGAAACATGCAGAAGCACGTCACTTTCTAGGCAAGTAAATCTCACATCACTTCAGAACCCTAAGACCAGGAATGCGTGATTCCCTAGCTGAAATTTCCAAAAAAGATTTCTCAGGATGAAAGAATGAACCTAACATTAACTGTTCATGGGGCTAACACTTTGGGTCTATGGTTTTGGCCATACAGAGATGTATTGATCACTCACCATATGTCAGGTGTTATGGTGTATATATATATATATATATATATATATAGAGAGAGAGAGAGAGAGAGAGAGAGAGAGAGAGAATGTTATTGTGTAGTGGCTAAGTCATATCTAACTCTTTTCCTACCCCCATGGCCTGTCACCCACAAGGTTCCTCTGTCTATGGGACTTCCCAGGCAAGAATACTGGAGTGGGTTGCCAGTTCCTTCCCCAGGGGATCTTCCAGACCCAGAGATCTCTTGACCTCTGAGTCACCAGGGAAGCTCACTGAGGGGATAGGAAGGAAAAAAGAGAAACTGAAAAATCGTTGGCATCAGTTTGCTTGATCTCATGTGCCCTGTAGCTGAATTACTGGTAAATCAGGAGACAGTGTCAACTGATATGAATATTGTCCCTCCCAGGATGCCTAATGCTGGCCTTGAAATGTTAGCCAAACTCGATTCCTGGCTTCATTGGTTTACAAACTCAAAGTTTTGTAAGTAAGTAAATGGATGTTGGCTGCTCATTTAAATTCTCTCATGTTTAAGCTTCTGTGATGCCCCTTTGGCTTGGCTTTCTTATGCCTCTAAATTTACACAATTTTCTTCTTTCTAGCTTTCTCTTCCCTCATCTGGTCTTTAACTTCTGATGCCCTGAACCCTCCTCTCTGAGCCCCCCTCCACATATGCTGCCCAAGGTTGGTTACTCCTTTCTTACTCTTAGTGACAGGTACTTTCCTTGAGTGAGGTAATCTGCATCCAGCTTCCACACCCTGTGATCCAACTGGCTTCCCTTCCTTCTTTCCTTATGCTGGCTACTGAGATCACACACCTGGTTACCAACATAAGGCACTCCAGCTTCAAGGTCACCTCCTATTATTTGTCTCACTCCTTGCTGCATTGCGTTCAATGCACCACCAAATGCTCTGGATTTCACCTCTGAGATCTATCACCTTGTCTATCCTCATTACCCAGCTATTGGTATATCCCTCATTGCTCTCACATGGACCCTGTCATATACTCCTAACAGATTTGATTCCTTTATCCATTTTTACTCCTCTCCAGATGTTCAAATTAGATTTAGAAAAGACAGAGGAACCAGAGATCAAATTGCCAATTTAAAAAACGCAAGAGAGTTCGAGAAAAGCATATACTTCTGCTTTACTGACTGTGCCAAAGCCTTTGACTGTGTGGATCACAACAAACTGTGGAAAATTCTTAAAGAGATGGGAATACCAGACCACCTGACCTTCCTCTTGAGAAATCTGCATGCAGGTCAAGAAGAAACAGTTAGAACTGGACATGGAATAACAACAGACTTGTTCCACATTGGGAAAGGAGTATGTCAAGGCTGTATATTGTAACCCTGCTTATTTAACTTATATGCAGAGTAAATCATGAGAAATGCTGGGCTGGAGGAAGCACAAGCTGGAATCAAGATTGCCAGGAGAAATATCAATAACCTCAGATATGCAGATAACACCATACTTATGGCAGAAAGGGAAGGAGAACTGAAGAGCCTCTTGATGAAAGTGAAAGAGGAGAGTGAAAAAGTTGGCTTAAAACTCAATATTCAGAAAACTAAGATCATGGCATCTGGTCCCATCACTTCATGGGAAATAGATGGGGAAACAGTGGAAACAGAGACTTTATTTTGGGGGGAGCTCCAAAATCACTGCAGATGGTGACTGCAGCCATGAAATTAAAAGATTTCTTAGAAGAAAAGTTATGACCAACCTGCTACTGCTGCTGCTAAGTCACTTCAGTCGTGTCCGACTCTGTGCGACCCCATAGACAGCAGCCCACCAGGCTCCCCCGTCCCTGGGATTCTCCAGGCAAGAACACTGGAGTGGGTTGCCATTTCCTTTTCCAATGCATGAAAGTGAAAAGTGAAAGTGAAGTCGCTCAGTTGTGTCCGATTCTCAGCGACCCCATGGACTGTAGCCTACCAGGCTACCTAGACAGCATATTAAAAAGCAGAGACATTATTTGCCAACAGAGATCCATCTAGTCAAAGCTATGGTTTTTCCAGTCATCATGTATAGATGTGAGAGTTGGACTATAAAGAAAGGTGAGCACTGAAGAATTGAGGCTTTTGAACTGTGGTGTTGGAAAAGACTCTTGAGAGTCCCTTGGACTGCACAGAGATTCAACCAGTCCATCCTAAAGGAGATCAGTCCTAAATATTCATTGGAAGGACTGATGCTGAAACTCTTTGGCCACCTCATGTGAAGAACTGACTCTTTTGAAAAGACCCTGATGCTGGGAAAGACTGAAGGCTGGAGGAGAAGGGGACGACAGAGGATAAGATGGTTGGATGGCATCATTGACTCAATGGACATGAGTTTGAGTAAACTTCAGGAGTTGGTGATGGACAGGGAGGCCTGGTGTGCTGCAGTCTATGGGGTTGCAAAGAGTCAGCCATGACTGAGTAACTGAACTGAACTGAACTTGACAATCTACCGTTTTTTACAATGTATATTTTTCTACAAATCTTCGTAATAAAACCAAGGCTCTTATTCTGAAATTTATGTTTTGGAGCTGGCAACTAGCAGCTTTGGCTTTGCATCCAAAACACCTGAATATTTTTTAGAATTACAGGTTCCCAGGCCACTCTTCTTGAGATTCTGGTTTCATTGGTTTGGGGTGGTTCTATGCACCAGTATTTCTAAAACACATGAGAGATCCAAATGAGCATAAAAATCAGAGCAATTTGGATTCAGTCCTTTTCACTTTTCTCACCTGCCTCCCTTTATCTGGGGCCCTCCATGCTCCTCCTCCACTTACTCAGGCTCCTGTGATAGTGCCCACTTGAGACTTGGCCAAAACAGCCTTTCTTCTTTCTTTTTCTTTTTTTTTTTTTTAATTTAATTTTATTTAACTTTACAATATTGTATTGGTTTTGCCATATATCAAAATGAATCCGCCACAGGTATACATGTGTTCCCCATCCTGAACCCTCCTCCCTCCTCCCTCCCCATACCATCCCTCTGGGTCGTCCCAGTGCACCAGCCCCAAGCATCCAGTATCGTGCATCGAACCTGGACTGGTGACTCGTTTCATATATGATATTATACATATTTCAATGCCATTCTCCCAAATCATCCCACCCTCTCCCTCTCCCACAGAGTCCAAAAGACTGTTCTATACATCAGTGTCTCTTTTGCTGTCTCGTATGCAGGGTTATTGTTACCATCTTTCTAAATTCCATATATGCGTTAGTATACTGTATTGCTGTTTTTCTTTCTGGCTTACTTCACTCTGTATAATAGGCTCCAGTTTCATCCACCTCATTAGAACTGATTCAAATGTATTCTTTTTAATGGCTGAGTAATACTCCATTGTGTATATGTACCACTACTTTCTTATCCATTCATCCACTGATGGACATCTAGGTTGCTTCCATGTCCTGGCTATTATAAACAGTGCAGGGATGAACATTGGGGTACACGTGTCTCTTTCCCTTCTGGTTTCCTCAGTGTGTATGCCCAGCAATGGGATTGCTGGATCATAAGGCAGTTCTATTTCCAGTTTTTTAAGGAATCTCCACACTGTTCTCCATAGTGGCTGTACTAGTTTGCATTCCCACCAACAGTGTAAGAGGGTTCCCTTTTCTCCACACCCTCTCCAGCATTTATTGCTTGTAGACTTTTGGATCGCAGCCATTCTGACTGGCATGAAATGGTACCTCATAATGGTTTTGATTTGATTTCTCTGATAATGAGTGATGTTGAACATTTTTCATGTGTTTGTTAGCCATCTGTATGTCTTCTTTGGAGAAATGTCTATTTAGTTCTTTGGCCCATTTTTTTGATTGGGTCATTTATTTTTCTGGAGTTGAGCTGTAGGAGTTGCTTGTATATTTTTGAGATTAGTTGTTTGTCAGTTGCTTCATTTGCTATTATTTTCTCCCATTCTGAAGGCTGTCTTTTCACCTTGCTTATAGTTTCTTTTGTTGTGCAGAAACTTTTAAGTTTAATTAGGTCCGATTTGTTTATTTTTGCTTTTATTTCATCTTTGACAAAGGAGGCAAGAATATACAATGGATTAAAGACAATCTCTTTAACAAGTGGTGCTGGGAAAACTGGTCAACCACTTGTAAAAGAATGAAACTAGAGCACTTTCTAACACCATACACAAAAATAAACTCAAAATGGGTTAAAGATCTAAACGTAAGACCAGAAACTATAAAACTCCTAGAGGAGAACATAGGCAAAGCACTCTCTGACATACATCACAGCAGGATCCTCTATGACCTTTCTTCTTTCTTAACCCACTTCTTGTCCTTCTTCCTCAGTAACCTGCTTAAAAAAGTGAATTGGAAGTTGTTCAGTTGTGCCTAACTCTTTTTGACCCTGTGGATTGTATCCCTCTAGGTTTCTCTGTCCATGGGATTCTCCAGGCAAGAATACTGGAGTGGGTTGCCCTTATCTTCTCCAGGGGATCTTCCCAACTCAGGGGTCTAACCCAGGTCTCCTGCACTGCAGGCAGATTCTTTACCATCTGAGCCACCAGGGAATCTGTTTAAACTGTACTCAAAACAGTTGGAGAGTCATATTAACACAGCTCCAAATGAGACTATAGAATACCCTTGACTTCTCTTTTTAAATATTGAAGAATACATGCTTTATTGTATTTGTTATGTCTCTCTTCTCCTGGGCTGTGAGCTCCTCTTTAAGAAAGAGGCCAGTTTGTGATTTATTTTGCTCTGAGGTCCTCATTGTATCCTGTTGACTGGAATGGAATAGATACCTATTAAAAGATTTTTAAGCTGATTTTAAGGTATTGCATCTGTATCTGATCTTAGTTCAGTTCAGTTCAGTTCAGTCGCTCAGTCGTGTCCGACTCTTTGCGACCCCATGAATCACAGCATGCCAGGCCTCCCTGTACATCACCAACTTCCAGAGTTCACTCAAACTCACGTCCATCGGGTCGGTGATGCCATCCAGCCATCTCATCCTCTGTTGTCTCCTTCTCCTCCTGCTCTCAATCCCTCCCAGCATCAGAGTCTTTTCCAATGTGTCAACTCTTTGCATGAGGTGGCCAAAGTACTGGAGTTTCAGCTTTAGCATCATTCCTTCCAAAGAACACCCAGGACTGATCTCCTTTAGAATGAACTGGTTGAACCTCCTTGCAGTCCAAGGGACTCTCAAGAGTCTTCTCCAACACCACAGTTCAAAAGCATCAATTCTTCAGTGCTCAGCTTTCTTCACAGACCAACTCTCACATCCATACATGACTACTGGAAAAACCATAGCCTTGACTAGATGGGCCTTTGTTGGCAAAGTAATGTCTCTGCTTTTCAACATGCTATCTAGGTTGGTCATATCTTTCCTTCCAAGGAGTGAGCGTCTTTTAATTTCATGGCTGCAATCACCATCTGCAGTGATTTTGGAGCCCCCCAAAATAAAGTCTGACACTGTTGCCACTGTTTCCCCATCTATTTCCCATAAAGTGATGGGACCAGACGCCATGATCTTAGTTTTTTGGGTCTTACTATTTCCCCTGCTTCCTTTTAGTCTGCATATAGACTCCTAACTGATCTACCTGCTTTCAGTTCCTTGTTCTGCAGTCTTTTCTTGACACTGTGGCAGAGTTATCTTTTATGATGAAACATTCCAGTGATTTCCGATCAAGATGGCAAGGCTCTATTTTGGGTCTAACCTTGCTCCCTGAGCTGCAGCCACACTAACTTCTGATTATTCTTCATACGTCTTTTGCTGAAGATGCTCTACTATCCTCTCTCCCATTCATTACAGTTTTCTCCCTTCTTTCACCTGTAGGCTGTACTTTGTGATTTAGTCACCTGGATTCCTTTGCCTTCTGACTTTCTGTTAAGTTCAACAAATAGAAGCCCAGAGCAGGATACTGAAGGACTGGACAGGAGGGAGTCTGGGGTATTTGTCCCCATTCTTTTCCTCCGTTACCTCACTCTAGCGTGGATGTGTTTCTTCATAGCTAAAACTCTTGCAGAATTCTTCTTCCAAGGCATTGACTCTTGCCAGATTCCAGTGAACCTGTTTCTCCTTTTGTTCCCCATTGTGTGTAGAGATATTAAGTATTTCCCGTGGTTGTTAGTCCCTTGGTGTCCCTCACCAAACCATATTAGTCTGTCATAGCTCTTTCATTAAATTCATTAAAACGTTTCACGTGTGCCGCCTGCTTCCTACAGCATATTGATCATATACATATGGAGCGTGCTTCTTTCTGAAGGTCTTTGCACTTGCTGTTCACAAAATCTGACAGGTGCTTTTCCTAAATATTCTAGTGGCTCATTCATCTTCATTCAGATTATTTACATCTCGGTTCAAATGAAAGCTTCTCAGAGGAGCCTTCCCGGGTCACCTTATTAAAAATAGCCCCTTCTACCTAATCTCTATCCTTTCTCTGTTTTCCCCATGGAATATGTTACAATGTTAAACTGTCTTATTTATATTCAGTTACTTGCTCATCCATTCACTCACTTCTGCTCTGTAATGTAAGATTCTTGAGAATGATGTTGATCCTAAAGTAGGTGCTCAAAAATTAAAAAATAAATAAATTACTTTCATAATTAAAATCTGAATCTAGTAGAGTTCTGACTCACTTTTAATCATATACATTAGATTAACAAGTTCTTTGCTCATTTTTATTTGCACTATGTTCATCATAGATTATTTTACTCATTGGCAAGATTTACGTATTAATGCTTTGAAGCAAACAACAGTCATGTAAATATCAATTGCTTATAGCTCTTTTTTTCCCCCAAAGTCTAATTCAGTACATTTTATTATACTTCCCATGGACTTAAATGCCTTTAACTTCTGGTACATGTTCTTGGGAGGAGATTGGCATTGCTTCTTTGATAGAGTAGAAGAAACATCAGGCAGACAGAAATAAAATGGTTTGTCATGTGCTTGGCATGCCTAACCTTTCCATTCTTGCAGGAATCCTTAACCTCTGCTCCCTTGGCACTGCATTTTTCTTGTTCTACTACTGGCCTCATGTTCTCTTCCTTTTTTTGACTGAACCCTGAGTTGTCATGTTTTGTCACCACTGAGGATGCTATTGCATTTACTGTCATCATTTTACAAGATTCTGGTCTCAGCTTCCTGATAAATTCAGTGTCACTCACTCCTTGGCAATTTGGACAGTAACGAGTGAGAGATTGACTTCTTCAGGTTCACCTTTAGACTCTCCCTCTTACCAGTTCTCAGACACTATTTACTTCAACCTATGAGTTCTAACACTGGATATAAAACAAGGAAGTTATATCTCTCTTACCCCTTGTTAGAGGCACCACTGCTTTGATTCCCTCCCCCCCTCCCCCGCTTGGTTACTTGGATTTTGTGTGCTTGTTTTGTTTCCAACTTTTTTCTCTCCTAAGCCTCAACTTATTAATCAGTCACTTTTTTTGTTTTTCTTAGTGTCTATTCTAATCTTCTTAGCTTTTTCCATTATCACTATTCACATGTAAATCTTGGTCAGCTATTCCCTAAAAGACTACAATGATGGTAAGGAAAACTAGTACTCTGTTACATACTTACTATGCATCATGCAGTATCCTAAGCATTTTGGGTATCATTTCAGACTCAAAAACATAAAACTTTCCTGACCCTCTCAACCTAGCAAGATTTGTTGGTCCTTATTTGGCCTTTAGTTGATCCTGAATAAAATTAGTCAACTGTAATGTGAAGGTATAATAAAATGAGACCTAATTAAAGGTCCGTCTAGTCAAGGCTATGGTTTTTCCAGTGGTCATGTATGGATGTGAGAGTTGGACTGTGAAGAAAGCTGAGCGCTGAAGAATTGATGCTTTTGAACTGTAGTGTTGGAGAAGACTCTTAAGAGTCTCTTGGACTGCAAGGAGATCCAACCAGTCCATTCTGAAGGAGATCAGCCCTGGGATTTCTTTGGAAGGAATGATGCTAAAGCTGAAACTGCAGTACTTTGCCCACTTGATGCGAAGAGTTGACTCATTGGTAAAGACTCTGATGCTGGGAGGGATTGGGGGCAGGAGGAGAAGGGGACAACAGAGGATGAGATGGCTGGATGGCATCACCGACTCGATGAACGTGAGTCTGAGTGAACTCCGGGAGTTGGTGATGGACAGGGAGGCCTGGCGTGCTGCGATTCATGGGGTTGCAAAGAGTCGGACATGACTGAGCAACTGAACTGAACTGAATGATTGAAATAGTTTTTATAATATCATTTGAGATTCAATGCTACTTTCTCTGTTTGTCCCATCCTCTTATTTCCCTGCTGAGTCCACGAGTCCATTCTCTACATATGCATCCCCATTCCTTCCCTGAAGACAGGTTTATCAGTACCATTTTTCTAGATATCATATGTATGAGTTAATATATTTGTTTTTCTCTTTCTGACTTCACTCTATACAACAGGCTCTAGTTTCATCCACCTCACTACAACTGACTCAAATTTGTTCCTTTTATGACTGAGTAATATTCCATTCTCTCTCTCTCTCTCTCTCTCTTTCTCTCTCTCTATATATATACACACATATATGAACTATAACTTCTTTACCTATTCATCTGTTGATGGATATGTAGGTTGTTTCCATTTCCTGGCTATTGTAAATAGTGGTGCAGTGATCTTTGGAGTAACTGCTAGCCATAGACCCTGAGAAAAACACAATTCAAAAAGACACATGTATCCCTACCCCAATGTTTCCATTTTTTGGCTGCAAGTCATGTAGGATCTTAGCTCCCTGGCCAGGGATTGAACCTGTACCCTTTCCATTGAATGGTGAAGTCTTAACCACTAGACCACCAGGGAAGCCACTGTTTTGTGACTGAAAATTTTGAACATGGCACTGGGATAATAGTATACTGCAGTATTACATTGAGATCTACAACCCATGTGGGGAAGGAAGTGCAAACTAGCTGAGATACAATGTGAGATTGAATCTCAAATGATATTATAAAAACTGCAGTTCATGGGGTTGCAACTTTGTAAAGTACCATGTGTCAAATAGATAATTAATGGAAAGCTGCTATATAACATAGGGAGCCCAGCCTGGTGCTCTTTGATGACCTAGAGGGGTGGCATGGGGGTGGGGTGGGAGGGAGGCACTAGAGAGAGGGATATATATATATATATATATATATATATATATAAATAAAATATGCTGCTAAGTCACTTCAGTCATGTCCGACTCTGTGTGACCCCATAGACGGCAGCCCATCAGGCTCCCCCATCCCTGGGATTCTCCAGGCAAGAACACTGGAGTGGGTTGCCATTTCCTTCTCCAATGCATGAAAGTGAAAAGTGAAAGTGAAGTCGCTCACTCATGTCTGACTCCTAGCAACCCCATGGACTGCAGCCTCCCAGTCTCTTCTGTCCATGGGATTTTCCAGGCAAGAGTACTGGAGTGGGGTGCCATCGCCTTCTCCTATATATATATATATAGTTATGATTAATTTGTGTTGTTGTATGGCAGAAAGCAACACAACATTGTAAAGCAATTATCCTCCAATTAAAAAAACAACAACATAACACAGAAGCAATATTGAAACAAATTTAGTAAATGCTTTAAAAATGGTCCACATAAAAAAAATCTTTAAAAAGTAGTGGGATATTGCTTGATTTTCTGCTTTTATTCTTCCTTCTGGTTAGTCCTGCACATCCATGGTAGAATAGTTTTACCATCTTACCATTTACCACTTAAAATTATTGCATTCCCCAACTTATTAACTTGTTCACATCTCTGTGTAAGGTCCCATATCTCTGACCTTGCATCATTATTTGTAGGTTCATGATACTTCTTATCCATACCTTTTTCTAATATTAAAAACTCTTCCTCAAAGCTGTTTAACCATGTCCTCTTCTCTTACACACATGTGTGCATGTGTGCTAAATCACTTCAGTCGTGTCTCTTTGCGACCCTATGCACTATAGCCCAAGGGGCTCTTCTGTCCATGGGCTCCTCCAGGCAAGAATAATGGAATGGGTTGCCATTCCCTTCTCCAGGGGATCTTCCCAACCCAGGGATCGAACTCATGTTTCTTACATCTCCTGTGTTGGCAGTCAGATTCTTTACTACTAGCGCCATCTGGGAAGTACAGCAAATAATCTGCTGTCTTCATCTCACAACGTTTAAGTACCAAAGTTAACATAGGCTGTAGAATGAATTAATTAGGATTCTATATGTTAATACTTATTGAGATCATGAAATAACACAACCTTCAATATGGAATTCAGTTCAGTTCAGTCGCTCAGTTGTGTCCGACTATTTGCGACCCCATGAATCGCAGCACTCCAGGCCTCCCTGTCCATCACCAACTCCCGGAGTTCACTAAGACTCACATCCATCGAGTCGGTGATGCCATCCAGCCATCTCATCCTCTGTCATCCCCTTCTTATTCCCCCAATCCCTCCCAGCATCAGAGTCTTTTCCAAGGAGGCAACTCTTCACATGAGGTGGCCAAAGTACTGGAGTTTCAGCTTTAGCATCAGTTCTTCCAGTGAACACCCAGGACTGATCTCCTTTAGTTGGAAGGCCCTAAAAGTAATTTTGTAGAAAACAGATCTCCTCTATGACATTAGTGAAAGGTAGTCTGTTTGAATTCTATTAAAATTATGCAACTTTGTTGAAATAGTGGATATAATTGCTACTAATATTATTTATGAATTGACTTCAATATTTTGAGATTAATTGACTTTTGGATCTACAACATTCTAAAGCTTTGTGGTTGAAATATGCCAAGACCAATTGCCTTTACATATGTGTAGACCAATTTCTTATTTTTCACTCTGAATTAAATGTGGAATACCTTAAAGTTATGTACACCTTTTATGAATTTCAAAGCACTCATAATATTTTGAAGTATATTCACTCTCTGTATTGTGTTAGCATATGCCTTGATAAAGGGCCAGAAACCAGTCATAATATTTGGCTTGGGGTCTGACTATGTATTAACTTTTTAATCACTCTTTTAAAATACTTCTATTTTTCTCACTAAAATTTCATCTTTTAATACTAAGTATATTAGTAGAAATTTAGCTTATAGTGAACTAATTTACTGTGGTCTTTGCAAAATAAAATACTTTGACATTCTATATTAATCTATTCATGAATGCATTAATCCATCCAACATTTATAGTTGAACAAATTCTAGGCAATAATTTTTATTATAGCTGCTAGATATACTGAGAAAAATATAAAAACCTTATACTAACTATATAGAGGGAGAGCAAGACAAAAGAACCAAAACCTAAAAAAAAAAAAAAAAAGAACCAAAACCTATACAATACAGTGATATGTGTTTCAAGTTTGGGTATCTTTAATACTTACGTTTGTTAAACCTAAATATAGAATGGTTGTTGCTACTAAATTTAGTTTTATATACTTAGGCATATTATTTTTGAATCTTGGATTAAATAATCGACGTATGTTTGCTGTCCATAGCTTTATATTCTATTGATAACAATAATGAATAAGAAAAGTTGAAAGCAAAGTGACATCCTGAGATGTTACTAGAAACCTCTCTCCAAGCTGAAAAAGGAATAAGCACAAGGATTTAAGACATATGTTCTCAATAAGGCAGGTGCATTAGTCTGGGTTCTCCAGAGAAACAGAACCAATAAAATATATAAAACATGTTAAGAGTTTATTATGAAGACTTGGCTCCCTTGATCATGAAGGTGAGAAGTCCCACCATGTGTTACCTGCAAGCTGAAGATTCAGGAAAAGTGAAAGTGGAGTATGTACTGTCTGGAGTCTCAGGACCTTAGAATCAGGCAAGCTGATAGTATAAATCCCCACCCAAGGGCAGGAAAAGAATGAGAACAGTGGTGTTCCAGCCCAGTCAGACAGGCAGAAAGGGAGTGAATCCTTCCTTCCTCTGCCTTTTCTTCTACTTAGTCCTTCAATGGATTAGATGATGCCCACCCACAACGGGGAGGGCAGTGCACTTAGTCCACAGATGCAAATGGTACTCTCATGCAGAAACACTCTCACAGACACACACAGCACACATAATCTGGGCAACCCCATAGCCCCATCAAATTGACACACAAATTAGAGATCATAGTAGGTAAAACCAATATGTACTTGAAACCCTTTCTCTATAGTCTACTTTTTTACTTTGCCTTACAGACAAAATTAAAATATTCCTTTTAGCAACAGTATTTACCAAAATGTCTTTTATCCGGCCTATTGTGATGACAGTATGCTCTCTCTCATATCCTGACCAGTATTCAAGGCAAATTGCTATAGCGATCAAGAGTGGCGGTCATATTCCTGGGCCACCCCAACCTGATGGTTGCCAAGCCCCATTTCCAGAACATGAAATGAACAGGAAGGCCATAGTTGTCCCCAAGAGAGGGCTGCCCTGGTGGCTGAGCTGCAATATGGGAGACCTGGGTTTGATCCCTGGGTCAGGAAGATCTCCTGGAGAAAGGGAGTGGCTACCTACTCCAGTATTCTTGCCTGGAGAATTTCATGGGTAAAGAAGCCTGGTGGGTTACAGTCCATTGGGGTTGCAAAGAATAAGACACACCTGAGTGACTAACATGTTAGCTTTCTTTCTTTTTTTTTTTTTTTTAATTTTATTTTTAAACTTTACATAATTGTATCAGTTTTGCCAAATATCAAAATGAATCCGCCACAGGTATACATGTGTTCCCCATCCCGAACCCTCCTCCCTCCTCCCTCCCCATTCCATCCCTCTGGGTCATCCCAGTGCACCAGCCCCAAGCATCCTGTATTGTGCATCGAACCTGGACTGGCAACTCGTTTCATACATGATATTTTACATGTTTCAATGCCATTCTCCCAAATCTTCCCACCCTCTCCCTCTTTCACAGAGTCCATAAGACTGTTCTGTACATCAGTGTCTCTTTTGCTGTCTCGTACACAGGGTTATTGTTACCATCTTTCTAAATTCCATATATATGCATTAGTGCTTTCTTTCAAGAGAGAGAAAGCCTCCACAATCAGTAGGTCCCTGGAATCAAACTCACAAGTCTCAATCCAAAGATCTAATTTCTTACAAATGTTAGCATAAGTGACTCCATTTTTGGTCTACTGTTTTTTATTTTTTTAAATGGTTGTTATTTCCTTAAACTTCAATGAAGACAAAGCATAGAAGTTGAATCAAGATAGGGCTAGAATGGTGCTGAGGTTGGGTCCTGTGAGGTAAAGTAAAGTTGCTCAGTCGTGTCAGACTCTTTGCAACCCCATGGACTTATACAGTCTGTGAAATTCTCCAGGCCAGAATACTGGAGTGGGTAGTCTTTTCCTACTCCAGGGGATCTTCTCAATCCAGGGATCAAACCCAGGTCTCCTGCATTGCAGGCAGATTCTTTACCAGCTGAATCACAAAGGAAGCCCAAGAATACTGGAGTGGGAAGCCCATCCCTTCCCTGTGAAGTAAAGAGTCATGATAGTTCCTTTGGCAGATGAAATCCTAAAGTAGAATCTTGGTGCTCAAAATCAGTTTTCAGAGCAGAGAGATAATGAAAGCTGGAAATGGCATAAAACTATCCAGGAACTCTAGAGAGTTTTCTTCTAAGTCTATAACTTAAAATAATCAAAGGAATTAGATTTTCTTTGCACAGGAGTCTATCTTTGTTAAGCCATTCTGCATGCAAGTTCCTTTGAGTTTCAATGTAAAATAATGATGTTATTTACCTGGTCTTTCCTCCAGGTTGACACAAGGTCATTCAGTTCCTCAAATTAAAATAAATGTATGGAAATATAAAGCAAATTTTTCGTGATTGATCAAAAGTGAATTTTCAGCCTGATGTAATTGCATATACAGATCTCTGTATACTTACTCATTTGAATAGAATACCTTAGAGTTTCCCTTAAAAAAAAAACTTTTTGATTTTGACTATTAATAAAATTCAAACTACTATCACTGGGTCATACATAATCAATCAAATAGACTAAAAAGCTATTTGAAGTAATTTTCTGTCACTGAGCTACCTTTCGGGAACTGTATAATTGGCCTGCTTCCCTAGTCAAATGCATGCAAATGTGTTGAATGTTCCTGATTTTCTTCCAGGTAGTCCCTTGGGTTCACACTATCAATTCTTTTATGCTTTTGTAGATAGGTGACTTTATATATTTTTAGGCTTTCTTTGTGTAATAATAGTGAAAGGAAAAATATTCATCAGAGTTAATGATAATTCTCAGGTCACTATTTTAAATTATATTTAACCACAAGGACTATACTGTTTGAGTATAAAAAAACATTTTGAATAATTTCCTTTTCTTCAAACACTTTCAGAGGTTGAATATATTTTTTCTTAACTATCAGTTAAAATATATTTTGCATTCTCTCTGATCTTTGGGTTTTGATGTTGTGTGCAGTGAACTGAAATGTTGCATTACAAAAAGAAATCTTTATACAGTTGACAGCTTGTAGGTCTCTGAGGAATCTATTCAATTAGCGTTGTGTCCTGGCTCCCCACAGTATCAAAAATTCACACAGAATTGCAGATGTCTTAGAAATTTTATAGGCTAGGGAAATATCACAAAATTATTTCCTTAAAATAAAAGAAAAAAGAAAATGGGTTGCTATATAATGTACATAAAAGCTGTAGCCTAGAACTTGGTGTTTAGTTGACTCTCTGTGAAGGTATGTTTTCTGAATGGGCTCATAAAGACTATATGGCTATGATTTTATTAGATTTGTCAAAGCCTACCTAGGGAGACTAGGACAAAGTCAGATTTTCCCTCAAGGGCAACTGGGAAACTCTCATTTCTGTGGGAGGAGATTCTATCCATTGAATATAGATTGGAGTCCATGTTCATGGGGTCATGTAGGGTGGGACAGATTCCTAGTGTGACTCAGACCTTCTGTGTGTCAACTTCTATACATGGAAGACTAGAGAAGTTGAAATTATCATCAATATTGAATGATTAGCAAAGTGCTATCAGAGAAGGCAATGGCACCCCACTCCAGTACTCTTGCCTGGAAAATCCCATGGACGGAGGAGCCTGGTAGGCTGCAGTCCATGGGGTCGCTAGGAGTCGGACACGACTCAGCAACTTCACTTTCACTTTTCACTTTTATGCACTGGAGAAGGAAACGGCAACCCACTCCAGTGTTCTTGCCTGGAGAGTCCCAGGGATGGGGGAGCCTGGTGGGCTGCCATCTCTGGGGTTGCAACAGAGTCAGACACGACTGAAGCGACTTAGCAGCAACAGCAGCAGCAAAGTGCTATGAGTAAGATTAAATCTTACCATGAAACAGGATATACAGTTAAACACAGACATAAGATAGGCAACAGGAACAAAGCCGGAGCAATCAAGGAAAATTCTAGTTTTGGGCTCCCCAAACTCACTTTTATTGATTGTGGATTGTGTGGCATGGGCCTCCCTCCCTGGTGTCTCAGCAGTAAAGAATTTGCCTGCTACTGCAGGAAACACAGGTTCAGTCTGAGGTTGGAAAGATCCCCTGGAGAAGGAAATGGCAACCCACTCCAGTATTCTTGCCTGGGAAATCCCATGGACAGAGCAGCCTGGCAAGCTATAGTCTGTGGGGTCCCGAAAGGGTTGGACACCTCTTAGAGACTAAACAACAACAACCCTATAAGAACAGGAAATATGGGGACTTCCCTGGCGGTCCAGTGGTTAAGATTTTGTGCTTCTAATCCAGGGGGTGTGGGTTCCATTCCAGGTGTATGGTTGAAAAGGCTTAGTATGAAAGCATAGTTCCTATGTGTACAAGTTTCCTTTTAAGGCTGATGTGATGGCATGTCTTCTCACATCGGTTTGCTAGGGGCTCCTGCTCTAGCAGAATGAAGAGCAGCAGGTTGCTGCTTTCCGTACCACTGATGCCCAGGTGGCTTGAATGGTTTCTGAGCTCTACCTTGATCTACCCTTGACTTCCTTAGATCCTTGGTTTTTCTTTCTCCTGCCAGGATCCTTCTAGTTTTCCTGATTTTTTGCCTTATTTTATATACTTCCTCTTATCTTCCCTTTCTGGTATAACCTCCATTCCTGCTTGCATACTTGCCTTTTCTCCAGCTATGTCTTGATCTCTTCTATGTCACCCATCCCCGAGTGTCGGCCCTAACTTTACACCATTCTGGTGATCACAATTCATCTACCACTTCATTGGTAGAATGTCTCTATATGTGGTTCACTCTTGGCTTTTCATTCATTTAAAGGGCTGCTATGTGCTAATTTTTGTTATTATCTTACTATCCAATGAGGAAATAAATAGTTAAGCAGCAGGCATGAATTACATTCTTTTCCCTTCTTGGAATTTGTTCACAGGAAAAGAAAGTGACCCAATCAAACATACTTGTAAACATGTTACTGATAGATAAACTAGCAAACTGATTGCATTCTCTAGTGGGAGTTCTTTTCTTAAGAATACTTTTGGCAAGAATTGCTTAATTGTTAGAATTGCCAATAGCAAAATAAAATGGAATCTCTGGATTTATTGGGCAGGATTATTTGAATACAAAATGGTGAAATTATGTATAAAAATGGTTCCTGTGTAATTGGTATGGCTGTACATATGTCCTGAAAATCACATATTTTGATCTGGTGCATCCTGATATGATAAGACCTGGATAGTTATTTTGATGGTCTTGGGATTCTTTGTTTTGTCTTTGTCCCATGATTATTGTTTCCTTGAAACCTGGATAAAGCTCTGATTCATATGAAACTGACTATACAATCTAATGCTTTTTGCTTTATTGCACTCACCCAATAGTTTTTAGTTATTATTCATCAATGACCACAGTTTTAGAGCTAAAAGTGTTTTTAAAAATATCAGGAGTAAGGTATTTTCATTATAAAGTTTGTGCCATGAGAAATAAATCACTGTGGATTTATGAAATAGCTTATTTGAAACAATGAAAGTCAGATTGTGGATATTTTTTAAAGTTATGTAAGATATAAATACTATTATTTATTTCATAAAGATTCATCCAGAGAAGCTACTTATATTAATATACTTTCTAAAAGCTATCTTTCCTTATTCTATAAATAGAGGAAAGTGGTGAAACAAAATTATTAAATGTAAATATTTTATGTAAATGTAATTGTACAGTGGTGCATATTTTAAACCAGTGGTGCATATTTTAAACATTTTAATAATTTTTAATTTAAAAGAAAATAAATTGGTTGTGACTAATAGTTACTGGGTAGCTAGTAAATACCAGGATCATGTTGAAGTTTTACATGCATTAGTTAAATTTCATAAGCCTCAAGGTTTTTCAAGGTAGCAATTCTTACTTATAGATGGGGAAATAAATTTAGAGATATTCAGTATTCCTCAGATGATATCAGTAGATGACATAGGTCAAGTTCAAATTCAGGTCTGTCTAACTTAATAGCTCTTTTTTTTTTTTTTCCCCATAGCATGCTACCTAATATAGCCAGATAGTACACATTATCATGGAGCTAAATTGGTAAGCTCTTGCTTTGATTCTATACCATTAATAGACCATTTAATAATAACTTTATACAAACTGACTTTATTGATTTCTAGTTTAAAATTCTAAACAATGTGTTTCACTTTTAAAATTTTAAGTATTATATATATACATAGCTATATCTGTTTATTCAGTTCAGTTCAGTCACTCACTCCTTTTCCTATTTGGAACCAGTCTGTTGTTCCATGTCCAGTTCTAACTTTTGCTTCCTACCTGCATATAGATTTCCCAAGAGGCATGTCAGGTGGTCTGGTATTCCCATCTCTTTCAGAATTTTCCACAGTTTATTGTGATCCACACAGTCAAAGGCTTTGGCATAGTCAATAAAGCAGAAATAGATGTTTTTCTGGAACTCACTTGCTTTTTCGATGATCCAGGGAATGTTGGCAATTTGATTTCTGGTTCCTCTGTCTTTTCTAAAACCAGCTTGAACATCTGGAAATTCACAGTTCACGCATTGCTGAAACCTGGGTTGGAGAATTTTGAGCATTACTTTACTAGCATGTGAGATGAGTGCAATTGTGCAGTAGTTTGAGCATTCTTTCACATTGCCTTTCTTTGGGATTGGAATGAAAACTGACCTTTTCCAGTCCTGTGGCCGCTGCTAAGGTTTCCAAATTTGCTGGCATATAGAGTGCAACACTTTCACAGCATCATCTTTTAGGATTTGAAATAGTTCAACTGGAGTTCCATCACCTCCACTAACTTTGTTTGTAGTCATACTTCCTAAGGCCCACTTGACTTCACATTCCAGGATGTCTGGTTCTAGGTGAGTGATCACACCATCATGATTGTCTGGGTTGTGAAGATCTTTTCTGCATTGTTCTTCTGCATATTCTTGCCACCTCTTCTTAATATCTTCTGCTTCTGTTAGGTCCATACCATTTCTGTCCTTTATTGAGCTCATTTTGCGTGAAAAAGCAAGAGAGTTCCAGAAAAAACATCTATTTCTGCTTTATTGACTATGCCAAAGCCTTTGAATGTGTGGATGACAATAAACTGTGGAAAATTCTGAAAGAGATGGGAATACCAGAACACCTGATCTACCTCTTGAGAAACCTATATGCAGCTCAGGAAGCAACAGTTAGAACTGGACATGGAACAACAGACTGGTTCCAAATAGGAAAAGGAGTACATCAAGGCTGTATATTGTCACCCTGCTTATTTAACTTATATGCAGAGGGCATCATGAGAAATGCTGGGCTTGATGAAGCACAAGCTGGAATCAAGATTGCCAGGAGAAATATCAATAACCTCAGACATGCAGATGACACCACCCTTATGGCAGAAAGTGAAGAAGAACTAAAGAGTCTCTTGATGAAAGTGAAAGAGGAGAGTGAAAAAGTTGACTTAAAGCTCAACATTCAGAAAACGAAGATCATGGCATCTGGTCCCATCACTTTATGGCAAATAGATGGGGAAACAGTGGAAACAGTGTCAGACTTTATTTTTTGGGCTCCAAAATCACTGCAGATGGTGATTGCAGCCATGAAATTAAAAGACTTTTTCCCTTGGAAGGAAAGTTATGACTAACCTAGATAGCATATTCAAAAGCAGAGGCATTACTTTGCCAACAAAAGTCCATCTAGTCAAGGCTATGGTTTCTTCAGTGGTCATGTATGGATGTGAGAGTTGGACTGTGAAGAAAGTTGAGTGCCAAAGCATTGATGCTTTTGAACTGTGGTGTTGGAGAAGACTCTTGAGAGTCCCTTGGACTGCAAGGAGATCCAACCAGTCCATTCTAAAAGAGATCAGTCCTGGGTGTTCTTTGGAAGGACTGATGCTAAAGCTGAAGCTCCAGTACTTTGGCCACCTCATGTGAAGAGTTGACTCATTGGAAAAGACTCTGATGCTGGGAGGGATTGGGGGCAGGAGGAGAAGGGGATGACAGAGGATGAGATGACTGGATGGCATCACCGACTTGATGGACGTGAGTTTGAGTAAACTCCGGGAGTTGGTAATGCACAGGGAGGCCTGGCATGCTGCAGTTCATGGGGTCCCAACGAGGCAGACATGACTGAGCAACTGAACTGAACTGAATTGTGCTATAGTTTATCCTTATTATTATTTAGTATGAGAATTACTAAATTAAACATATGCATCCCTTTTGATGGCAAATTTTTTGGAGCTCAAGTAATACATAGCACATCACACTAAACTGACAGTTTAGTTTGGAATTTAAAAAAAGGAAATTCTTCACTCAGTAAAAAATAATTGGCTTGTCCATTCCTATACCTACAGTACCGTTCATTAGTATATATTTGCATAAAACTGCATAATTTTCTATAATTCTTCATATGCTTAAATAATACATTTAAAGACTTGGTTCAACAAATTAGAATAATCCATGAATTACACACAACAAAATTTTTGTTCAGTGACTTCTGCTTTTTCTTTCCTATAATGTTACCCATTTTAAGAATTAAAAATGTGTGTTAAATTCATTATTCTAAGACTAGTCTCTCTACCATCTCTTACCAAGTCGTATATAAAAGATGTTTGTCCAAATTTACCTTGACATGTGAAATGATTGCATGAAAACTGTGGTTGCTAACTATGTCCACTGATCATCTGTCTCCATATTTTTCTGTCTTAAACCTCCCAAAATACTCATCCAATCAATGTCATCACAAAGGGGGATCAGAGATGAAGATCATAATATATATACACTAAAATTTAAATTTCAACCATCTCCATAGTATCTCATGCCCCCTGAACTATTCATATTAAAATGAGCAACTAAGTGAACATTGGAGAAGAAAATGGCAACCCAGTCCAGTATTCTTGGCTGGGAACTCTCATGGACAGAGGAGTCTGGTGGGCTACCGTCCATGGGGTCGCAAAAGAATCAGACATGACTTAGCAAATAAACAACAAAACAGGTGAACGTGGCCCTTTTAGGAAAGCAAAGTCCAAAAGGCAATTCACACTGTTACATAGTGTTATCCAATTTCTTGACCAAATAAGCATTACATATGTGAAATAAGCACTCACTTTCATAAATGCATATTCATTATACTCTGATAGCAGAATTTGTGGCTATTCTACACACACCTTCTCAGCACTCACTATTCTCATGCACATGGCTCAAACAATATCAGGGAGACAGCCTGTGCTTAAGGTTTTTCAGAAATTCTACAGCATTAATGTCTCCCATGAACGTGGGCAACTCTGGGAGATAGTGAGGGACAGGAAGGCCTGGCATACTGCAGACCATGGGGTCACAAAGAGTCAGACGTGACTTAGCAACTGAACAACAATGTTCTTCAACACTCTTTCTAGATCAGCTCTTAATCAGTAATTATTTTTTTGAAAAAACTGCCCTGTATATAGTCTGTACTGGCTCCCATAGTTCCCCAACAGAATTGAGTCCTATTATTCATCTTATTTCCAACTCCCTATATCGTTCAGAAATGACTAGAAATTGACTAGATATTCTACTAAAATGTGTATACAAATCTCTCTTGATCAAAAATGTTTGTAGATAACTATTTCTGAATAAGTATGTTCACTTGTATAATGCTTCTAGTTTTTTCCGGAGGAATAAAATCATATATATATATATATATATATATATATATATCCTCTTATTCTATCACCATCCTTCCTTGCTCAGCTGTCTATCTGAAATTATTGCAAAGGAAGAAAAATAAGGCTTTGTTCAATGAAAGAGAAATAAGGCTTTGGAATGATGCTAAAGCTGACACTCCAAAAGACTGTGATGCTTGGAGGGATTGGGGGCAGGAGAAGAAGGGGACGACAGAGGATGAGATGTTGGATGGCATCAGATGGATATGAGTTTGGGTGAACTCTGGGAGTTGGTGATGGACAGGGAAGCCTGGCATGCTGTGATTCATGGGGTCGTAAAGAGTTGGACACGACTGAGTGACTAAACTGAACTGAATTTGCATGAAATGTTCCCTTGGTATCTCTAATTTTCTTGAAGAGATCTCTAGTCTTTCCTGTTCTATGGAATATTTGTTTATTACCGAGTCACATATTATCAAATTACTTTCAGCACATTATTCATCATATTAAATGTATGCTATTTTAATTTATTATATATATAGTTATTGAATTTTTTCATAATTCTCTAAGAGATATAATTGTGAGCAGTTTGATAGAGTTTTACGTTTAGACAGCTAAAAGGATAACTTAAAATCAACACTAGGATCCCATGAAGTTTTTATTTTTTCCTTTTAGAAGGATTAATAGATGGAATATTTAGAAATGAAGATGGAAATTCCTGTCCTTTGACATTACGTTGGCCAAGGCAAAGTATGTTGTCCAAAGTGAAATAGTTATAATTCAGAAAAGAGTAGAATGTTCACGCATTATGGTTCTTATACTTCCCCATAGTGATCAGTAATTTTGCCATTAAGATATTTCCCCAAATTTGCATACACATTTTTTGCTTGTGAGTTTCTTAGACCTTGATTAACTCTAGTCTGTCACTTGAGAAGTGAAAAATCAGGTAAAGGCAAATAACAACTGAATGTTACTATTAATAGCTCATCTTCAACTGTAAGTTAAAATTTGTGCAAAATTTTAAAATTTATTCTATATTATTAGATGAAAACTTGAGTTATGAAATGTTTGCCAAGATCAGGACACAGTCATGTGGTGAAGACTGTCTATGTGTTTGAGGAAAGAAAGGGAGATCAGAAGGACAAATAGAGAAGAATGTGTCTTAAAATTTGGCTTGAAGATGGAAATGATGTTTGAGAAATGTCTTCATTAAACGTCTTTGACTAGTAAGAATTTTAGTTAATCAGCTATTGATTCTACTCAACCTGTATATTTTTTCCAACTCTGGCCCCATTTTACCTGAATGGTTTTTTATTAGAATGAATTATTCTGAGGGAATCTATCACCATTCAGAGTTGAGATACCATTTTAATCTGAATTCTGTTAATAAGAAACTTAGTACTTAAAAATGATTAAATTTTAATTCTAAGTAATATCTCAATATTTCAGAGCAGTAAGTTCTGGAATCATGCTCATTTTTTAGATGGAAAGGTAGAAGAATAGAGAGACTAAGTAATTTATATAGGCAGTGGGGCCAAATTCAAACTCTAGTCATCTGATTCCTGCATACATGTGCTTAGCCAAGTATATATTACACAGCTCTTAATGACCTAGTAAATGAACTTGAGCAGCACACTGTTTGGCTTTTTTAAAAAGTTTCATTAGCAAACATGTTTATAGATGGTTTAGATTAAGACCTGAAATGTATAATGGTTGCTGTTAAGGAGAATTGATTGATGCCTGTGTCTTAGCCAGCTCTTACTCAGCAACTAAAGCTGGTCTGTGATGCCAAGGATTGAGCAGATAGTACAAGTCCACTAGTACACTATTTATAACTATTCTTAGGTCTGGGAATTAAATAGTTTATGTTCTATTATAATATGTCTTTATGCTTAGTGTGTGATGAGATATTTAATCTCTAATATGCTCTACATTAAATTTAACATACTAAAAGATTTCAAATAAATTGATTTATGTTTTCATAGCTTGTGCTTTCTAGATGAAAAATGCTATAATAATGTTGATTTTATGATTAAAAGTAAAGACTGTTTACTTTGAAGTTGAGATAAATAATGGGAAATATGTACATACAGTGGTAGCTTTATCTTCAACATTATCATAAATCAATTGATGGAATTAACTTTTGACATGATGACATGACCACTTTAGCTGCTCAGTAAAACTGCATCCTTATTTACATTTACAAATGGACTAGATATGAAATTAAGCTTATGTATAGAAATCTGATCATATTGTATTTATCTTAAATGCATATTTTATTTGATTTTTATATATATATATAATTGGTTTATCAAGTTATGCTACTTAAAAATAATTATCATAAACTTAACTATTATGACTAGAGAATCCCAGTCGTAAGTTAACTGTATTTTCTAGTGGTAGTTATTTCAAAGTTTTTGTCATTTTCAAATTTTTTTTTTTGTCATATTTCAAAAATTTTGTCATTATTTATGACAGACACTGGAATTTACTCATATATTCCTTACCTGTTAATGACTTCACTATGAAAATCAAGTTTATTTCTGTTATGGTTCTTATTTGTGATAGGTTGCCAGATATATCTTTCTCAATTGATGGGGTAGCAGGAGATAGATTCACCCACACTCCTTCTGTTAACAAGATGATATAGCAAGAAGAGAGCTTATAAAAAGCAGCATGTATAGCATCATGATCAGATTCTTGAAAAATTATAATGCCAGTGGAAAATTCAATGAATGTTAAACATGTCTTCATATTTAATATATTTTCAAATGCAAGTCCATTTCATTCCTTTATAAAAGCATCATATCACGGCTGTGTTTTCACCACACCAATAGCTGGCAAACATTTACTTCTGAGTAAACTCAGTAGTTCTGTCTGTAGCCAGTTATTTCTATATCAGCTGCTTGGTTGTGAAAACTCAGCTGATGTTGAAACAGATTATGCTCTTCATTCTGTTGAAGAAGTTAATATATGTGAAATATTTCAACCAGTGTCTGATATACAGCAAGAAATGTAGAATGTTAGGGCTTTCCAGATGGCATTAGTGATAAAGAACCTGCCTTCCAATGCAGGAGACCCAGGAGATGAAGGTTCGATCCCTGGGTTGGGAAGATCCCCTAGAGGAGGGCATAATACCCACTCCAGTATTCTTGCCAGGAGAATCCCATGGACAGAGGAGCCTGGTGAGCTATAGTCCATAGGGTCACAAAGAGTCAGAAAAGACTGAAGCGACTGAACATGAACCCACATAGAATGGTATGTATTACTTTTTTTTTTTTTTTCATGAATTTAAGCTTGGTCCTCTTGGAAGAGGTTGCCATTAACCCCACCAGAGAGCCACCAGAACTTACACAGGACTGCAGAAACAGACTATTGGAGGGCACAAACAAAACCTTGTGTGCACCAGGACCCAGGAGAAAGGAGCAGTGACCCCACAAGAGACTGATCCAGACTTGCCAGTGAGTGTTCAGGAGCCCCCTGTGGAGGTGTGGGTCTGTGGTGGTCTGTTGCAGTGCTTTAGGGGCACTGAGTGCAGAAGTGCCTGCACTGGACCTTTTGAAGGAGGTCACTATAATCTGCATTACCTTCACCATAGTTTGGCCTCAGGTCAAAAAACAGGGAGGGAAAACAGTGCTGCCCATCAACAGAAAATTGAATTAAAGATTTACTGAGCATGGCCCTGCCCATCCGAACAAGACCCAATTTCCCCCTCAGTCAGTCTCTCTCATCAGGAAGCTGCCATAAGCCCCTTATCCTTCTCCATCAGAGGGCAGACAGAGTGAAAACCACAATCACAGAAAACTAACCAATCTGATCATATGGACCACAGCCTTGTCTAACTCAATAAAACTATGAGCCATGCCATATAGGGCCACCCAAGACGGATGGGTTATGGTGGAGAGTTCTGACAAAACGTAGTCCACTGGAGAAGGGAATGGAAAACCACTTCAGTATTCTTGCCTTGAGAACCCCATAAACAGTATGAAAAGTCAAAAAGATGAGACACCGGAAGATGAACTCACCAGGTCAGTAGGTGCCCAATATACTAGTGGAGATCAGTGGAGAATAACTCCAGAAAGAATAAAGAGATGGAGCCAAAGCAAAAACAGCACCCAGTTGTGGATGTGACTGGTGATGGAAGTAAAGTCCAATGCTGTAAAGAGCAATACTGCATCGGAACTTGGAATGTTAGGTCCATGAATCATGGCAAATTAGAAGTGGTCAAACAGGAGATGGAAAGAGTGAATGTTGACACTTTAGGATTCAGTGAACTAAAATGAAAGGGAATAGGTGAATTTAACTCAGATGACCATTATATCTACTACTGTGGGCAAGAATCCCTTAGAAGAAATGGAGTAGCCATCATAGTCAACAGAAGACTCCAAAATGCAGTACCTAGATACAATCTCAGAAACATCAGAATTATCTCTGTTCATTTCCAAGGCAAACCATTCAATATCAAGGTAATCCAAGTCTATGCCCTGACCAGTAATGCTGAAGAAGCTGAAGTTGAACACTTCTGTGAAGACATACAAGGCCTTCTAAAACTAACAGCCAAAAAAGATGTCCTTTTCATTGTAGGGGACCGGAATGCAAAAGCAGAAAGTCAAGAAACACCTGGAGTAACAGGAAAATTTGGTCTTAGAGTTCAAAATGAAGCAGGGCAAATGCTAACACAGTTTTGCTAGGAGAACACACTGGTCACAGCAAACACCCTCTTCCAACAACACACGAGAAGACTCTACACATGATCATCACCAGATGGTCAATGCCAAAATCAGACTGATTATATAATTTGTAGCCAAAGATGGAGAAACTCTATGCATAGAGTTTGTTTGTTTTTGCTGCAGTTGGCAAAAACAAGACTGGGAGCTGACTGTGGCTCAGATCATGAAGTGCTTATGGCCAAATTCAGACTTAAATAGGAAAACCACTCGACCGTTCAGGTATGACCTAAATCAAATCTCTTACAATTATACAGTGGAAGTGACAAATGGATTCAAGGGATTCCATCTCACAGACAGAATGCCTGAAGAACTATAGACAGAGGTTCATGACCTTATACGGAAGGCAGGGATCAAGATCATCCCCAAGAAAAAGAAATGCAAAAAGGCAAAATGGTTGTCTGAGGAGGCCTTACAAATAGCTGAGAAAAGAAGAGAAGAGAAGCAAAAGGCAAAGGAGAAAAGGAAAGATATACCTATTTGAATGCAGAGTTCCAAAGAATAGCAAGGAGAGATAAGAAAGCCCTCCTCAGTGATCAATGCAAAGAAATAGAGGAAAACAATAGAATGGGAAAGACTAGAGATCTCTTTAAGAAAATTAGAGATACCAAGGGAACATTTCATGCAAAGATGGGCACAATAAAGGACAGAAGTCATATGGACCTAACAGAAGCAGAAGATATTAAGAAGAGGTGGCAAGAATACATAGAACTATACAAAAAAGATCTTCATGACCTGGATAACCACAATCATGTGATCACTCACCTAGAGCCAGACATCCTGGAATGTGAAGTCAAGTGGGCCTTAGGAAGAATCACCACGAACAAAGCTAGTGGAGGTGATGGAATTCCAGCTAAGCTATTTCAAATCCTAAAAGATGATGCTGTGAAAGTGCCACACTCAATATGCCAGAGAATTTTGAAAACTCAGCAGTGGCCACCAGACTGGATAAGGTCAGTTTTCATTCCAATCCGAAAGAAAGGCAATACCAAGAATGCTCAAATAATGCACAATTTCACTCTTCTCACACACTAGTAAAGTAATGCTCAAAATTCTCCAAGTCAGGCTCCAACAGTACATAAACTGTGAACTTCCAGATGTTCAAGCTGGATTTAGAAAAGGCAGAGGAACCAGAGATCAAATTGCCAACATCCGTTAGATTATCGAAAAAGCAAGAGAGTTCCAGAAAAACATGTACTTCTGCTTTATTGACTATGCCAAAGCCTTTGACTGTGTGGATCACAACAAACTGTGGAATATTCTTCAAGAGCTGGGAATCCCATACCATATGACCTGTCTCTTGAGAAATATGTATGCAGGTCAGGAAGCAACAGTTAAAACTGGCCATGGAACAACATGGTTCCAGATAGGGAAAGGAGTACATCAAGACTGTATATGGTCACCCTGCTTACTTAACTTATATGCAGAGTAAATCATGAGAAATACTGGGCTGGATGAAGCACAAGCTGCAATCAAGCTTGCCGGGAGAAATCAATAATCTCAGATATGCAGATGACACCACTGTTATGGTAGGAAGAGAAGAATTAAAGAGCCTCTTGATGAAAGTCAAAGAAGAGGGTTAAAAAGTTGGCTTAAAGCTCAACATTCAGGAAACTAAGATCATGGCATCTGGTCCCATCACTTCATGGCAAATTATGGGGAAACAATGGAAACAGTAAGAGACTTTATTTTTTTGGACTCCAAAATCACTGCAGATAGTGAGTGCAGCCACGTTATTAATAGATGCTTTCTCCTTGGAAGAAAAGCTATGAGTAACCTAGATAGCATATTAAAAAGCAGAAACATTATTTGCCAACAAAGGTCCATATAGTCAAAGCTATCGTTTTTCCAGTAGTCATGTATGGATATGAGAGTTGGACTATAAAGAAAGCTGAGTGTTGAAGAGCTGATGCTTTTGAACTGTGTTGGTGGAGAAGACTCTTGAGCGTCCCTTATACTGCAAGGAGATCCAACCAGTCCATCCTAAAGGAAATCAGTCCTGAATATTCATTGGAAGGACTGATGTTGAAGCTGAAACTCCAAAACTTTGGCCACCTGATGCAAAGAGCTGACTCATTTGAAGAGACCCTGATGCTGGGAAAGATTGAGGGCAGGAGGAGAAGGGGATGACAGAGAATGAGATGGTTGGATGGCATCACCGACTCAATGGACATAAGTTTGGGTAAGCTCTGTGAGTTGGTGATGGACACGGAAGCCTAGTGTGCTGCAGTCCATGGGGTTGCAAAGAGCCAGAAAGGAATGAGCAACTGAAATGAACTAAAATGATGTCTCCTTTGGCAAATTAAGATGAGATAATGTAGCTAACTTCCTAGACTTAAATATTATACATATACTAACATATTATTTAAATGTTTCTGTCAAAGTAATAGCCATGAATTCATTCATAGCTTTAAACAAAGTTGTTTATATGCATTTTGAAAACACTACCTCCTAGGAAAGTCTCATTATACATTTTACTCCTTATACTAGAAATAAATATATTTGTGTGGCATCACTTTATGTACATTTCATACATCATAATTGTAAACTTTTTAAGTACAGCTACTTATGTTAGTACATTATGTGTGGTTGTTTGCCTTGTGAATTTATGAAGTAATTTTGAAAACTTTGGGTAGTTAATGATTTCCAGAAGTCTCCTTGAAAAGAATACCTTAAATATATTTATGTAATATTTCTCTTTTTCTGGCAATAATCTTTTTTTTCTGCAACATGGGTATCTTGCCTGTTTCTCCTTAAACTTACACTTAGGATCCCAGCAGCATTCTTATCATGGTCTCTTAGCTCTGCATGTATCCTTTCTTGTTGTTGTTGAGTCACCCAGTTGTGTCCAACTCTTTGTGACTCCATGGACTGCCGCACATCAGGCCTCCCCGTCCCTCACTATTTCTGCTAAATCGCTTCAGTCGTGTCCGACTCTGTGCGACCCCATAGATGGCAGCCCACCAGGCTTCCCTGTCCCTGGGATTCTCCTGGAAAGAACACTGCAGTGGATTGCCATTTCCTTCTCCCATGAAAGTGAAAAGTGAAAGTGAAGTTGCTCAGTCGTGTCCAACTCTTAGCTACCCCATGGACTGTAGCCCACCAGGCTCCTCCATCCATGGGATTCCCCAGGCAAGAGTACTGGAGTGGGGTGCCAATTCCTTTTAATCTGTTTACCCTCTGAAAGGGATGTGTTTAAAAATTCATCAGTGGCTTCCTCTTACAGGCATAAAGGCAAATCTGCTGATCACAGAAACAAGTTACCAGTCCCTTCTGGTACTGTGGTCCTCGCGCTTGGACTCATGTTGTCTTTTCTGGGGGGCTGCATTGGGTCTTAGTTGCAGCTTGTAGGGTCTTTGATCTTCACTGCATCATGAGGGATGTTGCATTGTGGCACACAGATCCTCTAGTTGTGGCATTTGGGCTCTGGAGTACAGGGGCTCAGTACTTGCTGTACGTGGGCTTAGCTGTTTCTGCAGCATGTGGTATCTTAGTTCTCTGACCAGAAGTCAAACCCACATCCCCTGCATTGGAAGATGGATTCTTAAGCACTGGGCCCCTGAGGAGGTCCACCGTGTTGTCTTACTTCCTCTGTCTGAATGTGTTTCTCCTCTCCCTTTCTCTCCATTTCTCAGGATAACCCCATCCAGTTGCATGTTTTGTGCAACATCAGTATTTTCAGATCTCTTTCCAAACTATGTATTTTGAGAGTTACAAATATTTTCCCATGGTACCAAATGTCTTTTATTTTCAGCTGAATTGGTCAGCTAGAAAACACAGTATTTCAAATCTTAAAAGTCCAAATTTCATCTCTTTCCATTTCACTTATGCCACTTGATTTTTGGCAAACTCTAGGTCCCTTTACACCAGATATTTTAGAGTTACCTTCTATAACTGGTCCCCAAATCCTACCAATGACATTAACAGCCTTTATTTCCACCTTTTATTTCTACTTCAATACACCTGGTTGTAATTTATATTACTCCATTCCAGGACTAAGTTGGTGGCTCAGATGGTAAGGAGTCCACTTGCAATGCAGGAGACCCAGATTCAATCTCTGGGTCTGGAAGATCCCCTGGAGAAGGGAATGGCAACCCATTCCATCATTTTTGCTTGGAGAATCCCATGGACAGAGGAGACTGGCAGGCCACAGTCCATGGGATCACAAGAGTCAGACACGACTGAGTGACTAACACCTTCACTTCAATCCGGGACTACTCCAGAAAACTCTTAATTCGCTCCCATCCCTACATCCCAAACTCCCATCAGTGCCTACAATGCAATGCTTCTAAAATAATCTTCCTAAGTTTCAGATCTGATATTGTCTCACCCTGGTCTTAAAAAAAACTTAAAATTTACCTGAGATTTACACAATATTCATCTGTCTTCAGTTTTAGATTTATCATGAGTAGATTGACTTCCAGGTAACTCAGTAATAAAGCATCCACCTGCCAATGCAGGAGATATAGGTTCAATCCCTCAGTCAGGAAGATCTCCTGGAGAAAGAAGGGGCAACCCATTCCAGTATTCTTGCCTGAGAAATCCCATGGACAGAGGAGACTAGCCGGTTACAGTCCATGGGGTCACAAGAGTCAGAGACAATCTAGCGACTAAACAACAACAACAACATGACTAACTAGATCAGTTCAGTTCACTTGCTCAGTCGTGTCCAACTCTTTGTAACCCAATGGACTGCAGCACGCCAGGCATCCCTGTCCATCACCAACTCCCAGAGTTTTCTTAACTCATGTCCATTGAGTCAGTGATGCCATCCAACAATCTGATCCTCTGTCATTCCTTTCTCCTCCCGCCTTCAACCTTTCCCAGGATCAGGGTCTTTTCCAATGAGTCAGTTCATTGCATTAGGTGGCCAAAGTATTGGAGTTTCAGCTTCAACATCAGTCCTTCCAATGAATATTCAGGACTGATTTCCTTTAGGATGGACTGGTTGAATTTCCTTGCAGTGCAAGGGAATCTGAAGAGTTATCGCCAACACCACAGTTCAAAAGCATCAATTCTTCAGCACTCAGCTTTCTTTTTGGTCCAACTTTCTCATCCACATATGACTACTGGAAAAACCATAGCTTTGACTAGACAGACCTTTGTTGGCAAAGTAATTTCTCTGCTTTTCAATATGCTGTCTAGGTTGGTCATACCTTTTCTTCCAAGGAGCAAGCGTCTTTTAATTTCATGGCTGTAGTCACCATGGGCAGTGATTTCAGAGTACCCTCCACCAAAAACAAAAAAAAAAAAACAGTCTGTCACTGTTTCCAGTTTTCCCATCTATTTGCCATGAAGTGATGGGACCAGATGTCATGATCTTAGTTTTCTGAATGTTGAGCTTTAAGCCAACTTTTTTACTTTCTTCTTTGACTTTCATCAAGAGGCTCTTTAGTTCTTCGCTTTCTGCCATAAGGGTGTGTCATCTGCATGTCTGAAGTTATTGATATTTCTCCTGGCAATCTTGATTCCAGCTTGTGCTTCCTCCAGCCCAGCATTTCTCATAGTGTAATCTGCATATAAGTTAAATAAGCAGGGTGACTATATACAGCCTTGATTTACTCCTTTCCCTATTTGGAAAACAGTCCATTTTTCAGTTCTAACTGTTGCTTCCTAACCTGCATCCAGATTTCTCAAGAGGCAGGTCAGGTGGTGTGGAATTACCATCTCTTGAAAATATTCCACAGTTTGTTGTGATCCACACAGTCAAAGAAACAGGTATAGTCAATAAAGCAGAATAGATGTTTTTCTGGAACTTTCTTGCCTTTTCCATGATCCAGCAGATGTTGGCAATTTGATATCTGGTTCCTCTGCCTTTTCTAAATCCAGCTTGAACATCTGGAAGTTCATGGTTCACATACTCTTGAAGCCTGGCTTGGAGAATTTTGAGCATTACTTTGCTAGTGTGTGAAATTAGTGCAATTGTGTGGTAGTTTGAGTATTCTTTGGCATTGCTTTTCTTTGGGATTGGAATGAAAACTGACATTTTCCAGTCATGTGGCCACTTCTGAGTTTTCCAAATTCACTGGCGTATTGAGTGCAGCACTTTCACAGTATCATCTTTTAGGATTTGCAATAGCTCAACTGGAATTCCATCCCTCCACTAGCTTTGTTTGTAGTGATACTTTCTAAGGCCCACTTGACTTCACATTCCAGGATGTTTGGCTCTAGGTGGGTGATCACACCATCATTTTCATCTGGGTCTTGAAGATCTTTTTTGCATAGTTCTTGTGTGTATTCTTGCCACCTCTTCTTAATATCTTCTGCTTCTGTTAGGGTCATACTGTTTCTGTCATTTATTGTGCCTATTTTTGCATGAAATGTTCCCTTGGTATTGCTAATTTTCTTGAAGAGATCTCTAGTCTTTCCCATTCTATTGTTTTCCTTTATTTCTTTGCATTGACTACTGAAGAAGGCTTTCTTATCTCTCCTTGCTATTCTTTGAAACTCTGTATTCAAATGGGTTCATCTTTCCTTTTCTCCCTTGCCTTTCGCTTCTCTTCTTTTTTCAGTTATTTGTAAGGCCTCCTCAGACAACCACTTTGCCTTTTTGCATTTCTTTTTATTGTGGATGGTCTTGATCCCTGCCTCCCGTACAGTGTCATCAACTTCCATCCATAGTACTTCAGGCACTCTGTGAGATCAAATCCCTTGAATCCATTTGTCACTTCCACTATATAATTGTAAGGGATTTGATTTAGGTCATACCTGAATGGTCTAGTGGTTTTCCCTACTTTCTTCAATTTCAGTCTGAATTTGGCCATAAGCACTTCATGATCTGAGCCACAGTCAGCTCCTGGTCTTGTTTTTGCTGACTGTATAGAGCTCTCCATCTTTGGCTGGAAATAATATAATGAATCTGACTTTGGTATTGACCATCTGGTGATGTTCATGTGTAGAGTCTTCTTGTGTGTTGTTGGAAGAGGGTGTTTGCTGTGACCAGTGTGTTCTTTTGGCAAGACTCAGTTAGTGTTTGCCCTGCTTCATTTTGTACTCAAGGCCAAATTTGCCTGTTATTCCAGGTATCTCTTGACCTCCTGTTTTGCATTCCAGTCCCCTATAATGAAAAGGACATCTTTTTTGGCTGTTAGTTCTAGAAGGTCTTGTAGGTCTTCATAGAACTGTTCAACTTCAGCTTGTTCAGCATTACTGGTTGGGACATAGACTTGGTTTACTGTGATATTTAATGGTTTGCCTTGGAAATGAACAGAGATCATTCTGTTGTTTTTGAGACTGAATCCAAGTACTGCATTTTCGACTCTTCTGTGGACTATGATGGCTACTCCACTTCTTCTAAGGATTCTTGCCCACAGTAGTATACATAATGGTCATCTGAGTTAAATACACCTATTCCAGTCCATTTTAGTTCTCTGATTCCTAAATGTGGATGTTCAGTCTTGCCATCTCCTGTTTGACCATTTCCAATTTGCTGTGATTTATGGACCAAACATTCCAGGTTCCTATGCAATATGCTCTTTACATCATTGGACTTTACCTCCATCACGAGTCACATCCACAACTGGGTGTTGTTTTTGCTTTGGCTCCATCTCTTCATTCTTCCTGGAGTTATATCTGCACTTATCTCCAGTAGCATATTGGGAACCTATCAGCCTGGGGGATTCATCTTTCAGTGTCCTATCTTTTTGCCTTTTCATACTGTTCATAGGGTTCTCAAAGCAGGAATACTGAAGTGATTTGCCATTCCCTTCTCTAGTGGACTACATTTTGTCAGAACTCTCCACCATGACCCACCCATCTCGGGTGGCCCTACAGCTCAGATGAGCCTACATGGCTCATAGTTTCATTGAGTTAGAGAAGGCTGTAGTCCATGTGATGAAATTGGTTAGTTTTCTGTGATTGTGGTTTTCATTCTGTCTGCCCTCTGATGGAGAAGGATAGGAATCTTATGGCAGCTTCCTGATGGGAGAGACTGACTGAGGGGGAAATTGGGTCTTGTTCTGATGGGCGGGGCCATATTCAGTAAATGTTTAATCCAATTTTCTGTTGACGGGGAAAGCTGTGTTCTCTTCTGGTGTTTATTACCAGCAAGAGGTTTGGAGGGGCAAAATCGAGCTTAGAATCAAACCCCATTTCATGTAATTGAAATTGTAAGGCTTATTTAAAAATCTTCTGTTAGTGTTTTAGCCTTTAGAAAAAGACACCTACGTTCTCAATTGTCACATGAGCTATAAACCATGCTTTTCAAATAAGCAAGAGCAGAAGTGTTAATAGTAAAAAGAAACAGAATCTGAATGGAAGCAATTCCTGCATTCTCTGTCTGAGAACACACAGGGAACAAAGCACCAGATTAGATGCCATTTTCAAGCAGCAGGTTGAGTCAGAATAAATGAATAATTTAAGAAAACTTATTTTGTGGCTGTAATATCTAGAGTAGTGCATTAAGGTCTAGTCACCTTCAACACTCCTGCCTTTCTCCCCCACTCACCTTCAACAGCAAAGTTCTACATCAAAGTGATTAACTGCAGGACATTACAATGTGTTAATATGACATTCTAATGGATCCAAATAAGTAGCAGTGGTCTTAGAAGCTAATGATGAGAGGAAAGCCCTGATTAGTTATGTCAGGTCAGAAAATTCATCAGTCTCGTGCTGTTTATGTTTTAGTCGCTCAGTTGTGTCCAACTCTTTGCAACCCCATGGAATGTAGCCTGCCAGGCTCCTTTGTCCCTGAAATCATCCAGGTAAGAATACTGGAGTGGGTAGCTCTTCCCTTCTCCAGGAGATCTTCCCAGCCCAGGGATCGAGCCCAGGTCTCCAGGGAGCTCTCATGCTGTTTACAGTAATAGATTGTCAGAAAACCACAGTCCTTGGGAAAGAAGACAGCTGTTTCACCCCAGTTTCAGATATAATCAAAACAAATCTAAATGGTGCAAAATAGAGGTTTAAAAAAGTGAGCAAGAGTCAAATCATGAGAAGAAAGGAATTATTTAGCTACTACTTTGTATCATGTGGTAACAGCTTTATGTTCCAAATCTAAAATGGTCCTAGGCATCCAAGAGCACTCTTCACTAGTTGGCCACACTTCCACCATATGCTCAGCCTTGGAGCCTCTTCCTATCACTGGAGGATAAGATGGAGCTAGTCAAATCCTCCCATCACACCAAGTGTGATTTCAGAAGAGACCTTCAGTTTGCCATAAAAGAAAAGTGAAAATGCTTAAAAGGTAATGAGACTTGTATCAGCAATTCCAAATTACATTTATAAAAAAAAGATACTGTGAGGACTTTATGCAACTATATTTTTAGTAACTATTTTAAGAAATGAAAACTTCATATTTTCTCTAAGAAATAAAAAAAATATTGACATGTGTTATATGGAATGCCTAATTTTATTGTGCTAAGTGAATTGTTAAAATTTGGAAATTTATTCCATGTTTTAGCATAATATTTGGCATTCTAGCATAGTAGACCCTAAGGAAACCAGAAGTGAAATTGAGTGCAGTACTTAATTTATTACAAGATCCTATTATAAAAGTCCACATGGTGAATGTTAAGGAAGACCCTATTTAATGTGACTTAGACATAATTTTCACTGCCCAAAGTTACAAATAAAAAAGTCTTAACTAAAAATAATGAAAACATTTTAAGAATAAGAGTAAAAGCAAGCCACATTGTAAAGCAGCTTGAATTCACTTCGAACAGACTCAAAATCAGAAATCAGATTTTCTAGGACTAACTTGGCTAAACTTCTAATCGGAGTGACTAAGACACCCTCACCAGTTGCAGAATACTTTTGAGCAATGATTCTAGAAAGTGTTGAGGGTAATCAGTTTGTTCAGTCTACAGCAGAGAATGGGAACTATGGCATAAATTAACTTCTGCAAGTTCTTTGAAACTTTTCCTTTGATAAGTGGTATTTACTTTCCTGTTTATGGAAATCTTGGCAGACTTGTGTACTCACAGAAGGAAGAGACAGCATATGTCTTCTTCGACTGGGTCATAAAAGGCTACGAAGCCTCCACCTGGTTCTCCTGGAATGTTTGCTCTTACACTGGTTTGTCTTGAGGGTACCCTTTGGGGACACAGATGTTGTGCTGTGGGAGCTTAAGCCCCACAAAGAGGACACATGCAAGTGTGCCCAGTGATAGTTCCAGTCTTCCTGCGAATCCAACTTGAGTGCCAGACAAGGAATGAACAAGTCTCCAGATGATTCCAGCTACTTGAGTCTTCCCAGCTCAGGCTTCAGACTTAGTGGGTAGAGATAAGCTGCCTTCTCTATATCTGGGTCACCCTTCTTCCCCATAGAAGCATGAACATCATAACATGCTTGCTCTTTTATACCACTAGGATTAGGGTTTTATGCAACAATCGATAACCAGAAACAAATGAATGAATTATTGACATAATTCCATATATTCAATTACTGCATTTAAACTTTTATGTATAGTTCATTTAATCTTGACCACAAACTAAGACAAGTAGTTTTAATCTGCTTATACATGAAAACCTGGAGTTCAGAGAACTTAAGTAACTTAGATGGCTCTACTTTTAAGTGATGGGATGGAAAATGGAAAATCAGGATTGCCCATGTCTGAAGGCCATTTTTTTTTCCCATCATGTTAATAAAAACTAGAAAAGGAGCTATCCCTTTTAATTGTTATTTTAATGTTTCTCAAGCTTAATATCTTAGGCATTGTCAAACATGATTGAAATGAACATTCCATCATTTCAGTCAAAAAAGCTTTTGCATAACATATTCTGTAGGGAGTGGAAGTTTCTGAGTTAATATTTCAATTAGTCCAATATCTGACTCTCAGTAGTTGCTTGCAACATGCCTGAAATGATGAATTAGTGAATGAATAAATTAACCAACTTGAATTAATTCAGGGGCAGAATTCCTTGAGAATCTTTCTAGGAGATTGATTTAGCTTTGGGACCAGAGACCAGGCTTGACCACTCAGGGCTCTTGTGTGGCAGAAGTTTTATTAAAGTGTGAAAAGGGACAGAGACATAGACATCAGAAGGGGTACAGAGAGCACCCAACTCACTAGTCTTAGCAAGGCCTTATATACTTTTACCAGACCCACTCCCACAGCATACATCTTAAATTAACAAGTTTAAAACTAACAATAGAAAGATCTTACCAGACCTAATCTGGTACATGAAACATAATACAAGACATAATCTTGTTTTAAGGTAACAAGATAAGTCAGAAAGTCTTCTTGTTAAGGAAAAACATGCATTGTTATATTGACTAAAACAAAGCATTGTAGAAAAGAAGTTTATCCTTTTCTCCTGCTTGGGAACTTCAGAACCCTCTATACTCCTCGGGAACCCCAGAATTAACCTACATAGGAATTGACTTTCTCAATGTTTGCTTGTTTTCTGCTCTTATCTTATTTATCATAAGATAAGAGGGGAAGGTATTTATTCCTTTCATTACTTCACATGATTAAAGTATCTTAGTTTAGAGGCTGCTTGATTAATATTATTTGATAATGCCTTCAACTGGAAAACATAGAATGGAGATACAGAACAAATAAGGATTCACAAGTCATTTCCACAAAATGAACTTGAAATAACTGCACAGCAAGAATAGGTCTCTTAGAGATCTCACAAAACTACTATAATTTTTTTTTTAAAGGCAAGATACTGGGAAAATCTTTAAATTTTGGAAGCTAAATGCAGTAAGGTGATGTTTATTGTTAACATTGGCATTAAAATACTGCCATCCTTAAGGAAACAGTAGTAATATGTTGACTGAAGCCTTTTTATGTTGATATTTCTCTCTGGGATACTAAAAGTCAGATAAATAAGAGTATAATCCAGTTTAACTGGTTTGATACAATTTATATTATCATTGTTAAATTATTAGGTTAATGATGCTTTTAGGTGAAAAGTAGCTTCAGGAAGTCATAGCGACTAGTAAGGTTAAGCAGTTAATGGATGGAAAGCTGACCCATTCTTCTAAGATTCATCATGGCCAAAACTCATATTGATTTTATCTCAACATTGTGAGATCTTATAGGGGAAGCTCTTCTATAAATATATAGGTAAAACAATTATTTTTAAAAGTAAACATTTGGTCTGTAGAGGGAAGATCTTGAAAGATGAAATTCTTTTACTGGAAAATGAAGTTTTCTAAACACCTTTCACTAATTACAAGTGTTGGGTTGGTCAAAGCGTCCATTCATGTTTTTCTATAAAATGTTTAAAAACCCCAAAGAACTTTCTAGCCAACCCGATTATACCTGAAGATATAGTTCATCAAACAAATTAAAATGATTAGCACATTAATTAGGTAACTGTGGCAATTAAGTGTTTTATTTTTACTCTGAAAAGTGTGTGCAAAATCATTGTTTTCTGTGATGTGACTATGTAGCAATGCATCTTCAAGTAATTTCCAAATATTTATCAAGAGGCCACTAAATAACCATCACTATGTATGTAATGATATCCAAAGCAGGAAAAAATTCCTGTCGTCATGTTGGTTACAGTCACAACTGAGGACCCAGATGTTAAACATTCAAACTGAATTGTGAACAAAGGTTAGGAGGGAGGTTGTGAGAATAACATTTTAACAGGAGGACTTTAGGTGTTAAGTGAGATCAGAGATTGCTTAACAAGAAACCTCTGTTCTTAATTAAACTGCTCAATCTGGCAGGGTGCAGGTTAACTCCACCAACCAGTGGGCTTAGGAATGCTTGAATCCAAATGAGATTGAAAATCTATTCTTCCTCCAGTCTAAGTCTTCCCCTATTCTCACCTCACCATACCTGAGGATCTATTTTTTCTTAAGATGACTTAAAGAAGAAAGTAGGAATGGCCTTGAAGAGAAGTCTTACTCTACTGTATCACCAACGTATTTCACTCACTGTAGTAGGTATTCCCGGAGAAGGCAATGGCACCCCACTTCAGTACTCTTGCCTGGAAAATCCCATGGACGGAGGAGCCTGGTAGGCTGCAGTCCATGGGGTCGCTAAGAGTTGGACACGACTGAGCGACTTCACTTTCACTTTCACGCATTGGAGAAGGAAATGGCAACCCACTCCAGTGTTCTTGCCTGGAGAATCCCAGGGATGGGGGAGCCTGGTGGGCCGCCGTCTATGGGGTTGCACAAAGTCGGACACGACTGAAGCGACTTAGCAGCAGCAGCAGCAGCAGCACGTATTCCAATAGGCAGAAGAGCAAACCCTTGAAGTCATACATATCCAGTGAAAATATTTAGGGCATCAGCAGTCCAAGCCTCGCTGAATTTTGCCAGAGTAGGTTTTGTTTTCTTACAGTCTCTATCTGAGAATGAAGATCAGTTACATGTCTTTCCTGTAGCCCCCTTTATCTTGGTTTCTTATCTCCTGCAGGTGACTCTGCCTGTATCTGAAAGAAAAGAGCTAACATCCATACTCCCATAGCATTTCTATCCTTTATTGTGCCCATCTTTGCATGAAGTGTTCCCTTGGTATCTCTAATTTTCTTAAAGATATCTGTAGTCTTTCCCATTCTATTATTTTCCTCTATTTCTTTGCACTGATCATGGAAGAAGGCTTTCTTATCTCTCCTTGCTATTGTTTGGAACTCTGCATTCAAATGGGTATATCTTTCCTTTTCTCCTTTGCCTTTTGCTTCTTTTCTCAGCTATTTGTAAGACCTCCTCAGAAAACCATTTTACCTTTTTGTATTTCTTTTACTTGGAGATGGTCTTGATCCCTGCCTCCTGTACAATGTCGTGGACCTCCATCCATAGTTCTTCAGGCACTCTGTCTATCAGATCTAATCCCTTGAATCTATTTGTCACTTCCACTGTATAATCATAAGGGATTTGATTTAGGTCATACCTGAATGGTCGAGTGGTTTTCCCTACTTTCTTCAATTTAAGTCTGAATTTTGCAATAAGGAATTCATGATCTGAGCCACAGTCAGCTCCTGGTCTTGTTTTTACTGACCATATAGAGTTTCTCCATTGTATGGACCTAACAGAAGCAGAAGATATTAAGTAGAGGTGGCAAGAATACACAAAAACTATACAAAAAAGATCTTAATGACTGAGATAACCACAATGGTGTGATCACTTACTTAGAGCCATACATCCTGGAATGCAAAGTCAAGTGGGCGTTAGGAAGCATCCCTGTGAACAAAGCTAGCGGAGGTGATGGAATTTCAGTTGAGCTATTTCAAATCCTAAAAGTGATGCTGTTAAAGTGCTGCACTTAATATGCCAGCAAATTTGGAAAACTCAGCAGTGGCCAGAGGACTGGAAAAGGTCAGTTTTCATTTCAATCCCAAAGACAGTCAATGCCAGAGAACGATCAGACTATCAAACAATTAAACTCATCTCACACGCTAGCAAAGTAATGTTCAAAAGTCTCCAAGCCAGGCTTCAACAGTACATGAAACGTGAACTTCCAGATGTTCAAGCTGGATTTAGAAAAGGCAAAGGAACCAAAGATAAAATTGCCAACATCCACTGGATCATTGAAAAAGCGAGATACCAGAAAAGCATCTAGTCCTGCTTTGTTGATTACACCAAAGCCTTTGACTGTGTGGATCACAACAAACTGTGGAAAATTCTTAAAGAGATGGGAATACCAGATCACCTGACCTGCCTCCTGAGAAATCTGTATGCAGTTCAAGAAGCAACAGTTAGAATCAGGCATGGAACAACAGACTGGTTCCAAATTGGGAAAGGAGTATGTCAAGGCTGTATATTGTTACCCTGCTTATATTAATTACATGCAGAGTACATCATGTGAAATGCCAGGTTGGATGAAGCAGAAGCTGGAATCAAGATTGCTGGGAGAAATATCAATAACCTCAGATATGCAGATGATGCCACAGTTATGGCAGAAAGTGAAGAAGAACTAAAGAGCCTCTTGATGACAGTGAAAGAGGAGAGTGAAAAAGTTGGCTTAAAACTCAACATTCAAAAAATGAAGATCATGTCATCGAGTCCCATCTGCTGCTAAGTCACGTCAGTCATGTCTGACTCTGTGCGACCCCATAGATGGCAGCCCACCAGGTTCCCCCGTCCCTGGGATTCTCCAGGCAAGAACACTGGAGTGGGTTGCCATTTCCTTCTCCAACGCAGGAAAGTGAAAAGTGAAAGTGAAGTCGCTCAGTCGTGTCCGACTCTTAGCGATCCCATGGACTGCAGCCTACCAGGCTGCTCCATCCATGGAAGTTTACAGGCAAGAGTACTGGAGTGGGTTGCCAGTGCCTTCTCCAGTAGTCCCATCACTTCATGGCAAATAGATGGGGAAACAAAATCACTGCAGGTGGTGAGAGCAACCATGAAATTAAAAGATGCTTGCTTCTTGGAAGAAAAGCTATGACCAACCTAGACAGCATATTAAAAAGTAGAGACATTACTTTGCCAACAAATGTCTGTCCAGTCAAAGTATGGTTTTTCCAGTCATCATGTATGGATGTGAGAGTTGGACTATAAAGAAAGCTGAGCACTGAAGAATTGATGTTTTTGAATTGTGGTGTTGGAGAAAACACTTGAGAGTCCGTTGGACTGCAAAGGAGATCAAACCAGTCAATCCCGAAGGAAATCAGTCCTGAATAGTCATTGGAAGGACTGATACTGAAGCTGAAACTCCAGTAATTTGGCCACCTGATGTGAAGAACTAACTCTGGAAAAGACACTCATGCTGGGAAAGATTGAGGGCAGGAGGAGAAGGGGATGACAGAAGATGAGATGGTTGGATGGCATCACTGACTCAATGGACATGAGTTTGAGCAAGCTCTGGGAGTTGGTGATGGACAGGGAAGCCTGGCGTGCTGCAGTACCTTGGGTGGCAAAGAGTTGGACACGACTGAATGACTGAACTGAACTGATCCATACTCCATAGTTTACCATGTCTGATCCCATATGGGAAACAAACATTTCCCCCAATGAAGCTGCAGTATCATCAAAACCAAAGCTCAGTTAAAACAGTTGCATAGCAATTTCTTTTAATTGCTAGATTTTCTGACTCAAGTTTGTAAGCAGAATATTCTAGTTTCTTGCAAAGTAATGAGTCACATTTGTTTCACTTGTATATAAAGAAAGGATAGAATGATAGGCTTTTTAGATAATAAAGGAACACAATTATTTACGTTGATTTTGGATCTACCTCTTGCAAAATTGAAATTATACTAATATATGGATTTTAAATAGTTGTTTCTTCTCCAGGTTCCACTTGTGATTCATAAATTTCAATACTACATTTTAGGCAGGGAACCACTGTCATTGACAAAATTATAAATTCTGGTTACTGTCTTGATGATGAAGAGATACTCATGTGAGGTTCAAAACTGATCCATGTAGCAATACATCAAGTTATAAAATTCTGAACTGCAGAATTTTAAGTTATTGCAGGTATACACAATCTGTGCATATTTTTAATGGAAGAAAGAGGAATCCAGGAAGTTAGGTAAAGTATTTATGCATTTGTTCTCTCCATATTTTTATATAAGCATTGTAGATGGAAAGATGAATGCGACATTATTTTTAAGGGGTTTATAATATAGTTTATGGATACATGTGTATGTTGGGAGAAAAAAAACATACATGCTATTCCAAGTACTATGTAAGATGTCTATAGAATTTATAATAATGAGAGCCCCAAGGAGAGAGCTGGATAATTTACCTGGGATCAAAGTTTAAGGGTCATGATAAATTAGTTGAGGAGATGGTTTTAAATGAAACATGATTTTTAAAAAGTGAGTCAGTCTTATCAACACTTTTGTCTTTCAATGTTGAAAATAAATGTTAAAGGCCTGTTTGATATACTCCTTCTTAATCCCTCACTGGCTTCTCCTTGCTACCCTCATACATGAGTAGTTTCTCCAAAACCAATGTTTTCTGCCCTTTAAAATGAAACTTATCTTAATTTTAGCATGAATAAAACAAAATAAGAATGATGAGTCAACCACCAGAAGGTCACATCAAGATATTCTAGAAACAAATTAAAGTGACATTTGTTTCATAAACTCCTTTTATATTCATGTACTGGCTTTCCTCCATTAGAAGTAAATATTCAGAGTCACTGTGATTTAACTAAAGAAGTATCAGTAACATTTTGAGCTCTCCCAATTTACACTTGATTAACGTCTAAAGACATTAGAATTCATTTTTCTGCTCAGTTCCAATAAAGACTGTTTTCCTTAGTTTCTTCCAATGTCTTTTCACAAAATATAAAAGACAGATTACTAATGATTTTCTGTTGTGCTGTATAATTTTGAAAAATGAGATTCAATTTTCCTAGTAATAAGCATGGTTTTAAAATACTTTTTCCCCATAAAAGTGAGTCACTCATAATTTTTAGAACTTGGTATAGCAGCCATATAAAAGGCTTATTGTTGCCTCCTGAGAAAACTGTTTTAGTCAGAAGAGATGGGCACATCTCGGTCACACATATCGACTGTGCTTTGTAACTGTACAGACTGTTGCTTCGTGTTTATACCTTGGTCCAGTGGTTTCTGGAAGAGGAGACATATTCCTTCCTCCAGTGTTATGTTTAATTAAGGGGTCTCCATGCCACAGACGAGCTCTCAGTGCTAAGTAATTTAGTTATACTCTTTGAATTCACTTGGCACCCATTTTCCAGACACACAACCCTGCCAATAGGATGATTGAACTGGAAGAGACTGTGATGTCAGTTGTTCTGCGTATATCAAAGAATTTTCTCTCCATCCAGTTTTTGGGGCAGAGAAGCTGTTACTAAACTATTGTTTTCCTGTTACAGTGAGTTCTCTAGGACTCCTGGGTGCCTTTCCTTCCATTTGGTCTTGGTCAGGCATCATAGCCTATGTCATCAGCTACATTATAACTGTAACCCTCAAAGGCATAAAAGGTCTTAGCCCCAGGAGGCTCTTTCCTTCTAGGTAAATTTGTGAGCACTTAAGGACCACACTAGAGTGCTACATGTTCTAAATATATGCTTGCTTATTCAGTGTACTTGTTGAAGTTTCTCCTTTGTGGCCCAAAATAAGTGTAATTTTCATAATTATGTTATCAGTCAGTATGTGGAAAGAAAATATAGGTCCTCTGTAGAGTTTAATGTTGATTTGTTGCTGTTCAGCACTAAGTTGTGTCCAGCTCTTTGCCACCCCATGGACTGCAGCATGCCCTGCTTCCGTATCCTTCACAATCTCCCCAACTTTGCTCAAACTCATGTTTATTGATGGTTGATGCTATACAACCATTTCATCCTCTGTTGTCCCCTTTTCCTCCTGCCCTCAATCTTTCCCAATATCAGGGTTGTTTCCAATGAGTCAGTTCTTCATATAAGGTGGCCAAAGTATTAGAGCTTCAGTATCAGTCCTTCCAATGAATATTCAGGACTGATTTCCTTTAGGATTGCCTTGATTTCCTTGCAGTCCAAGGGACTCTCAGGAGTCTTCTCCAGAACCACAGTCCAAAAACATCAATTCTTTGGCACTCAGGCTTCTTTAGGGTCCAACTCTCACATCCATACATGACTACTGGAAAAACCATAGCTTTGACTAGATGGACCTTTGTCAGCAAAATAATGTCTCTGCCTTTTAATATGCTTTCTAGGTTTGTCATGGCTTTCCTTCAAAGGAGAAAGTATCATTTAATTTCATGGTTGCAGTTACCATGCACAGTGATTGTGGAGCCCAAGAAGATAAAATCTGTAACTGTTTCCACTTTTCCCCATCTGTTTTCCATGAAGTTATGGGACTGGATGCTGTGATCTTAGTTTTTTGAATATTGAGTTTTAAGCCAACTTTTTCACTCTCCTGTTTTACTCTCATCAAGAAGCTGTTTAGTTCCTCTTTGCTTTCTGCCATTAGAGTGCTATCACCTGCATATCTGAGGTTGTTGATATTTTTCCTAGGAATCTTGATTCCAACTTGTGATTCATCCAGCCTGGCATTTCGCATGATGTACTCTGCATAGATGCTAAATAAGCAGGGTGACAATAATGAACTCATTGATGAACAACCTTTAATTCCTTTCTCAATTTTGAACCAGTCCATTTTTCCATGTCTGGTTCTAACTGTTGCTTCCTGATACAGGTTTCTTATAAGACAGGTAAGATGATCTGGTATTCCCATTTCTTTAAGAATTTTCCACAGTTTGTTGTGATCTGCACATTCAACGGCTCTAATGTAGTCAATGAAGCAGAAGTAGATGTTTTTCTGGAATTCCCTTACTTTTTCTATGATCCAACATATGTTGGCAATTTGATCTCTGGTTCCTCTGCCTTTTCTAAATATAGCTTGTACATCTGGAAGTTCTCATTTCACATACTGTTGAAGCCTATTTTAAAGGATTTTGAGCATTACTTTGCTAGCTTGTGAAATGAGAATGAACTTTATGTTGGTTTGGACATTTTTGGACACTACCTTTCTTTGGACTTGGAATGAAAACTGACCTTTTCCAGTCCTGTGACCTTTGCTGTTTTCCAAATTTGCTGGCATATTGAGTGCAGCACTTTAACAGCATCATCTTTTAGGAATTGAACTAGCTCAGCTGGAATTCATCACCTTCACTAGCTTTGTAGTAATGCTTCCTAAGGCCCACTTAACTTTACACTCCAAAATGTCTGGCTCTAGGTGAGTGACCACATCATCATGGTTGTCTGTGTCATTAAGACTTTTTTTTTTAATAGTTCTTCTGTGTATTCTTGCCACTTCTTAATCCTTTCTGCTTCTGTTAGGTCTTTACTGTTTCTGTCTTTTATCATCCCTATCATTGGATGAAATGTCCCTTGATATGTCTGATTTTCTTAAAGACATCTTTAGTCTTTCCTATTATGTTGTTTTTGCTTTGTTCACTTAAGAAGCCTTTCTTATCTCTTCTTGCTATTCTTGGAGCTCTGTATTCAGTTGGATATATGTTTCCTTTTCCTTTCTTCTTTGCCTTTCACTTCACTTCTCAGCTATTTGTAAAGCCTCATCAGACAATGACTTTGCCTTCCTCCATTTCTTTTTTTTTTTTTTTTTTGGTACTTTTTTTTAATTCTTTTTTAAATTTATTTTATTTTTAAACTTTACAATATTGTATTGGTTTTGCCAAATATCGAAATGAATCCTCCACAGGTATACATGTGTTCCCCATCCTGAACCCTCCTCCATCCTCTCTCCCCATACCATCCCTCTGGGTCATCCCAGTGCACCAGCCCCAAGCATCCAGTATCGTGCATCGAACTGGACTGGCGACTTGTTTCATATATGATATTATACATGTTTCAGTGCATGTATAATCATCCCACCCTCTCCCTCTCCCACAGAGTCCAAAAGACTGTTCTTTTTCTTGGCGATGGTTTTCGTCACTGCCTCCTGCACAGTGTTATGAACCTCCATCCATAGTTCTTCAGGCATTCTGTCTACCAGATCTAATCCCTTGAATCTATTTGTCACCTGAACTGTATAATCATGAGGGATTTGATTTAGTCCATAACTGAATGGCCTAGTGGTTTTCCCTACTTTCTTCAATTTAAGTCTGAATTTTGCAAGACTAATTTTGCATTTTGAATTTTGAATCTAAGCCACAGTCAGCTCCTGGTCTTGTTTTTGCTGATTATATAGAGCTTCTCCATCTTTAGCTGCAAGGAATATAATGTCTGATTTTGGTATTGACCATCTGCTGATGTCCATGTGTACCATAGTCTCTTGTGTGGTTGGAAGAAGGTGTTTGCTATGACCAGTGTGTACTCTGGGCAAAACTTTGTTAGCCTTTGACCTGCTTCATTTTGTACTTCAAGGCTAAGATTGCTTTTTACTCCAGGTATCTCTTGACTTCCTACTTTTGCATTCCAGTCCCCTATGATGAAAATGACATCTTTCTGGGTGTTAATTCTAAAATGTCTTGTAGGTCTTCATAGAACCATTCAATTTTAGTTTCTTCAGCATTAGTAGTTGGGGCATAGACTTGTATTACTGTGATGTTGAATGGTTTTCCTTGGGAATAGAGATCATTCTGTTGTTCTTGAGAATGCACCAAAGTACTGCATTTTGGACTCTTATTGACTATGAGGGCTACTCCATTTCTACAATATTAACTAGTGATGCCTTTATTCAGGGATTATTTCTATCTGATTTTTCTACTTAATCTGTTAGAGAGTTAAGTTTATACTGTCCTGTTTACTTCTTCTTCTTTCTAGATTTCTTTCGTTTTATGCATGCCAACACTGCCTTACTTGGAACATAAAGGTTATTGTTTTATGTTTATTATGGATTTTATCTTTCAATATTATTAATTTTTTGAAACTATTGTTTCAGTCTTTGCTTCCTTTTGTGTATTTTCCAGATTATGTATATCTTTGTCCATCATCTTATTTTTTTGCTTTGGTACACTTATTGTTCACAGGACATAGTTATTGTTTGTCTTTATGTGTTTTTATAACCTATATTCTTGGTCTGTTTTTCCCTGAGTAATTTACCCCCCATTTTTGTTACGATGGGTAGTTCTGTCAAACTTCTGGCATATGAGTTCACTTTTTATTTTTAATGCTTTTTTTTTCTGTTTTGATTCCATTTAAGCCATATCATTCCGTTGCTATGCCATATTATTTGACATTTCCCAGTAATTTGAAAAGATATTAGTTAAAAAATCTTAGATTGTTTCCACTTGTAAATTATATATTTAAACATATGTTTCAAGTTTCAGCAGAAGAAGATACAACATTTTATAAAAGTAAGAATACTTATTCATCTATTTTTTGCCTCTTCTTTAGTGGTAAGTATATATTGAACAATTGATCATAGATTTTTGACTGTATTAAATTACATCCTGTTTTATTCCTCCTAAATGTAGTCTTTTTACAAAAAGACAATTCTATTTATTAATACAGTATTAATGTCAATACTTGTACCCTAACACCTTTGTTTGTGAATTACTTATTTTGGTCTAGTTCTTATCTTTAAGTAAGCTTTTAAAGGAGAAGGTCATGTGAAAAAATTTTTATTTTTATTAAGCAATGTTTTCCCATCATCTGAAAATATATAAATGGCAACCACCCTGAGCATAGAATTTTTTGTTCTCACAGTAAAACTGTGTAGACATCTTTTCGTTTGCCTTCTGGCATTGAGGAATTTGAGACAAAACCCAGGAAACAGCTTCTATGAAAAATTTTAGTAAATTTATTAAATGTCAAGATTAAATAAAGAATCTTTTAAAAGTGTCTAGAGAGAATGAGGACACTAGCAATATTTCCAGCATTCAGCTTTGCCTCTTAGGTTTGTCCAAGTTGATTGTGTTTTCTCACAATTTGGGAAGTTTAAATAAGGTTTTCTTTTTTCTTGATTTGGTAACTATTTTGGTTCTTTTTGGTATGACTCAGAGAAAGATGCTCTATAAGAAATACCACCATTATTAAGAGTTGTATTTTCTCCCTTTAGTAGTTGATGGGTTGCTGCTGCTAAGTCGCTTCAGTCGTGTCCGACTCTGCGACCCCAGAGACGGCAGCCCACCAGGCTCCTCCGTCCATGGGATTCTCCAGGCGAGAACACTGGAGTGGGTTGCCATTTCCTTCTCCAATGCATGAAAGTGAAAAGTGAGAGTGAAGTCGCTCAGTCGTGCCCGACTCTTAGCGACCCCATGGACTGCAGCCTACCAGGCTCCTCCGTTCATGGGATTTTCCAGGCAAGAGTACTGGAGTGAGGTGCCATTGCCTTCTCCAGTTGATGGGTAGCTACAAACAATAAAATATTTTGAAGGAGCAGTAACAATTTGACTAAGTTTATGGCAAATAAAAATGTGTCTGTAACTGTACTTTTAGAAAACTAGAACTTCAAGGGACTTTACACAACTTGTCTGAGTTTGTGGAAATTTTAGATGGGCAAATAGTCCAGAGATTTAGCTATGCATTACGCTTATTATCTGAATATTTAATGTCCATTCTGGAAATAAAGTCTTCCTGCCATCACCCAGAATTTTATTCACCACTGTGTTTCCTTCAGATGCTGTATTTGTGAGGTAATACGGCTGGTAGGCAAAAGGAAGCACCTATTCTGTTTATTTATGGCTCAAATATGTGAAATATAGTATGATTATACCGGATTCTGATATTTTGCATTTGATGCCCTTTATAAATGAAGGATTCATTTCCCCCCTTGCCTGGCGTGTTGTAGATAAAGAACCTTTTAGAATTTCCTTGGCTGCTAATAGCCACTACTCACCCATGATCCTGTCCCTTCTTAGGGCAGCCTTCACCTACAACTGATTTATGTACGGGGTATAAAGGCCCATGCTTCTAAACCCAAGTCAGGCACCTTTGAAGATTCATGTCAGCTCTAGAACTCCCTGCAAGTTTGAATGAGGGCTGAGTTGAGATTGCATCACTCTTCATTTCTCTGTCTCTCCAGTATTGCTTGCTGCTTTTCCCTTCTACAGGTTTTTATCTTTAAATTTTTTTTTAATTATTTTTTTTATTGGAGTATAGTAGCTTTACAATGTTGTTAGTTTCTACTGTACAGCAAAATGAGTCAGCCTTATATATACAAGTATTGCCTCCCTTTTGTACCCCTGTCCCGTTCAGGTCACCGCAGTGCATTAAGCAGATTCCCTGTGCTCGACAGTATGTTCTCATTAGCTATTTGTTTTATCCACAGTGTCAATAGTGTATGTGTGTCCATCCCAGTTCCTCCCACCCCACTTTCTCCTTGGTATCCATCTATTTGTTCTCTATATCTGTATTCCTGTTTCTGCTTTGCACAGAAGATTATCTATGCTATTTTTCTAGATTCCATATATATATGCATTAATATATGATATTTGTTTTTCTCTTTCTGACTCACTTCACTCTCTTTGATACTCTCTCAGTCCATCCATGTCTCTGCAAATGTCCCATATTTTGTTTCTTTTTATGACTGAGTAATATTCCATTGTATATATGTACCACATCTTCTTTATCTGTTCCTCTGTTGATGGACATTTAGGTTATAGGTTTTAATCTTAAGGACACTTCCTAATAATCTTCCAGACCTTAGTCTTCATTTCAGTTTCCTGTATAAACCAAAGCTGAAATAATACTGAAAAAAATATTTCTGATACTAATACAGTTGGGTATATTTTTCTCACATAGCCTGAATCTTATTTTTAGCTTCAGCATATGAGTACAAAAGAATAGGTCTACAGTTCCCCATGGTTTACTTGATTTTATCTTTGTGAAGCTCATTACCTAGTCAATAAACATTTGTGTGCAGATCCTGTGCCAACTGCTGTTGATTAAGTGTTGATGACCAAGGAGTAGAGCCCTGACATATGGAAATATCATTTAAAAGACTCTCTTAAATGAGATCAGCATTCACATAAATACATAAGACATTTACATATCAAAATACTACTATGAAGGGACATGTAATAGAGATGAAAAAGGAGAGTGAAAATGCAGCAAGATAAAGTAGGATCCAGAAAGGCCATTTAGAGAAAATGACATGTAAGCCACAGACTGAAAGACAAAAAGATGACAAGGGAATTCTAGGAAATGGGAAAATCACCTGCCACAGCTCTGAGACAGGAGAATACCTGTGTATTGGTAACTGAAGCTCAGTATGGCTGGAGCATAATAAACAAGGGAAGGATGCATGCCATGAGGTTGTAGACAGGATTAGGGGCTGTGTTGTGGAGTGTGATTTTTTTTTTTTCCCACAAGCATTAGGAAGCTTCTGAAAGATTTAACAAGGGCAGTTATATGATGTAGTTACTTAAAAAAAATGATTTCTCTCTTTGTCATATAGATAGTAGATGAGGGAGGGGAGTGGAAATAAGCAGATGTGTTGGGGACCCACTGTTAAGTTGAACTAAGGAGTTGACAGTGGTTTGGACTAGTGGTTAATGTAGACTTAAAGCTGAATGCATTCATGAGAGGTTACAGGTTTCATTGACTAGTTACAGGTTTGAAATGGTAAGGACTACAGATTGTATACAGGTAGGAAGGTGGTAAAGGAAAGGATTAAAAGTGAGTATTTGTGTTTGGGGTTGAGAAACTAGGTACATGGGAGGACCATTCATAAGATGACTCCATGACAGCAGGACTCTCTGGAAAAGTTAGAGTCTATGCTCATGGGAAGGGCACAAGGACTGCAGAAACAGGGACACTTGTATGGAACAAGGTGGAGAAGAGAGTGCAATTGCAATTTTGTTTGATAGTTTTACAGAGTTGAATAGAACATAAAGTAGTACCCAGTCCAATTGTTGCATTAAAGAGATGAGCAGACTGAAGCTCGGAAACTATAAACTTGTGAACCTGTCAAAATCATCTAGAAAGCCAAAGGGATGTTTTCCTTACCAGGTAACACATTATTTATTTAAATAGTTTCAAATTTTTTAGATGTTTTATTTACTTTATTGATCATACACTTGTAGATATTTGCTTCCATTTTTAACTTTGCTTACTTTCCATAACTTCATGTAAAACCAATTCAAAAATTATAAGTTTAGCTACTAAATTTTTATGAAGGCTATGTATTCCAAATGCTGAATATACAGAAAAAAAATTTTGATGCTGAAAATAATAATTGGAAGTTCAAAAGTTTACACTATTTACAAATAGATGTCATTTGAAATAAAGTCCATTTAATTATGTATGCTGAATTTTAAGCTGGCTTAAAACTCAACATTCAAAATACTAAGATCATGGCATCCAGTCCCATCACTTCATGGCAAATACATACAGAAACAATGGAAACAGTTACAGACTTTATTTTCTTGGACTCCAAAATCACTGTAGATGGTGACTTCAGCCATAAAATTAAAAGATGCTTGCTCCTTGGAATAAAAGCTATGACGAACCTAGACAGCATATTAAAAAACAGAGACATTACTTTGCTGACAAACACCCATATAGTCAAAGCTATGGTGTTTCCAGTAGTCATGTATGAGTTGTACCACAGAGTGAGAGCTGGACCATAAAGAAAGCTGAGCATCGAAGAATTTATGCTTTTGAACTGTGGTATTGGAGAGTCCCTTGGACTGCAAGGAAATCAAACCAGTCAATCATAAAGGAAATAAGTCCTGAATATTCATTGGAAGGACTGATGTTGAAGCTCCAATCCTTTGGCCACCTGATGTAAAAAAACTGACTCATTAGAAAAGACCCTGTTGCTGGGCAAGATTGAAGGCAGGAGGAGAAGAGGATGACAGAGGATGAAATTGTTGGGTGGCATCACTGACTCAATGGATATGAGTTTGAGCAAGCTCTGGGAGTTGGTGATGGACAGGGAAGCCTGGCGTGCTGCAGTCAATAGGGTTGCAAAGAGTCAGACATGACTGAGCCACTGAACTGAACTGAATTATATATGCAACCAGAGTGCCAGTAATTGTATGAGAAAGTGAAAGCGTTGGTCACTGTTATGCCTGACTCTTTGTGACCCCATGGGCTGTAGCTCCCCAGACTTCTCTGTCCATGGAATTCTCTAGGCAAGAATACTGGAGTGGGTTGCCATTCCCTTCTCCAGGGAAGCTTCCCAATCCAGGGATCAAACTCCAGTCTCCTGCATTGCAGGCAGATTCTTTACTGTCTGAGCCACCAGGGAAGCCCCTACATATGATAAAAATATTTTTCATGCAAAAAGAAACTGGAAATGTTAGAGTATTATGTGAAAAAATCTTTGCCTGCAAGAAAAAACTGCCATCTTCTTATGAAGGATTGCTTTAGCCCCTTTGACAGGGGTAGTGAAAAAGAAGTTAAAAACACATCAACATGATTAGCAAATGTGAGCTTAGAAATATCTCACACTTGAAAACAGAATTCTATTATCACCTTTGTAAGGCTGATCCTCTTCCTCCATATTTATGTAACTTTGTCATCTAGAGAAAGATTATGGGAATTTTGAAAATAGCTGATAGTTAAGAAACACAACCATAGCACTTTACTGAATACATAATACAACATTTCCATCTCCTCTAAAAGCCTTTTTAAAATATACCATTATCAGTGTAGCTTGTTAAGGACACTGCCCATGATCAAGCTCTCCTATTTAATCAGGGTAAGAATCCTTTTATCATCATCTGAGGATGACACTGTGCTGTTTTTCCACCTGGTTATCTCTACTTTTCATTCCTCTTTATGTATTTACATTTTATGTATTCAGACATTCTTTTTTCAAAAGTACTGCTATACAAATGAGACTAGGTTGTTTACGTCACATGGAAGTTTAAATATAATTTGACCTTATATGGTGTTTGTTAGTTTCTGAGGTTTCTGAATCACTGCTTTAATTTTGCCAAGTGTAACTCATAAAGTTCATCCAGGTGCTGCTCATTATTTCGTGTACTACTCCTAAAGGTATTCATAAGCTGGAGGTATAAAGAGATTCATAGAGAAAATTAGGCTTCTGAATTAGAGATTGTAGCCCCACTATGGACTAGAAATATATTGAGATTATTGAGATGATTTTTAAAAAATAATACACGTTGTAGAGAGAAAACAAAAAAATCCTCTGCACTCTAGCTAGCTATGTGACCTCAGGCGATTTCTTAGTGTGCCCTGACCTCATCTCCTTCAGCTCTAATAAGAAAGTTTTTACAAGTCCCAGCTGTTAGGTCTTTTAATGCCTTTGACTTTTAAGATTCCAAAAGGTCTCTTCTGGGTGGTAAATGACAGTATCTTTATTTGCATGTTGAATTTTACACTAAAATATTAACAAGCTACATGGACTTATGCCGCTTTAATATTCTGTGTTTTTCTCAGTCTCTTTTAGGGGTTTTATGCAGTTTCCTCAGAAATTAACTCATAGAATGGGTAAGGAGGTCATATGATACGAGCCAGCAATAAAAGAAAAGCAATACTAGGGGGCTTTGGGAAAAATACAGAGTGGCTGGGGTATACTTCTCTCCAACAAAGAGACCAAGGTCACAACTCTAACTGCTTGGAAGTCCATCTGCCCTTTCAAATGTCTGACTACACAGAAGTCCCACTCATTGCTGGGTTTAAAGTCAGTGCTTTTTGTGTGCACCTGCCTGTAGGAAATGAGGCATATTGGGGGAGGTACAGTCTCTAAGAAACAAGTGAGAATATCTGGTTGATTTTCCTAGACTGTAAATCTTTACATTTCTCCAAGCCTAATGAAGTGACTTATTGTCCTGTAGTGCACCGTAAGTTGTACAGACACTTCTTTGTGATCACACTGCAGGATAGAACTAAACTCTAAACACCAAATAGGATTCCCATGATTCTTATAGATGTCATTCATATGGCATATTCATGCTCATTTTTTTCTTATATAGCAATTCTCATTCTTAGCTTTTTGGTTGTTTATGGATTTTTTTTTTTTTTTTTTGGTCACTGTAATCATCTTACTCCATTTAAGAAATGTAAGTTGGAAATTCTACTTGGAAAAACTATCTTGCTTTTAAACTGGACACTATGAGAAAAAGTACTGAAAAAAAAAAATCCTACACTGATTCCTTTTAGTACCTGAATATTTTTAGAGCTACTTCCTTACAGTTTCTCAGGGATGGTATTTGGTATTTCCCTTATTAATCTATTATAAACTGTGTTTGAAAAATTATTGGAAAGGCTTAAAAAGTCAGTCATGTATAAATAAAATTAATGAATAGAAGGGAAACCGCAGTCAGGAAATGGAAGGAGGAAGCAAATGTATTAACTCTGAGGTAAACAGAGCTTTGGTTTTGGAGTGACATAGCTTGAGTTTTCAAAACCTTGCATGATTTACTAGCTCTGTGACCTTGGGGAAGTTACTTAAAATTTGTGAATCTCAGTCTAGTGAGTGTTATTAACGGCAACTTCTTAGAATTATAGCAAGTATTACATAAAAAACTGCATTTAGTGTCTGGAAGAAGATTGTTAAGATTTATAAGATTACTAAACGTTACTTATGCTGTTAATATTATCATTATTATTTTCATAATTATGGTATATTATTTCCTTGACAATGCTATTTGAAAATGAAGGGAATTGTAAAACAGTGCTTCTGAAGTTTAAATGTGTATATGAATCATTTGGGTCTCATCAAAAATGCAAATCTTAGTTCAGTAGGTATTGTTTCTAAGAAGCTCCAGGGGTTGCTGAAATTGTTGGTCCACAGACAGACCACACTTTGTGCAGTAACAAATCTCCATATATAGGTCACAATCATGTTAATTTCTCACATAAAACAGAATTATGGATTACAAATAGGGAATTCCTTCATAGCTTAGTTGGTAAAGAATCTGCCTGCAGTGCAGGAGACCTGGGTTCAATCCCTGGGTCAGGAAGATCCCCTGGAGAACGAAATGGCAACCCACTCCAGTATTCTTGCCTGGAGAATCCCCATGGACAGAGTAGCCTGGCGGGCTACGGACCATGGCGTCACATGAGTCAGACACGACTTAGCAACTAAACCACCATGGATATAAATACCAATCCATATATCTTCACCATTTAGCATTTATCTCTCACCTTAACGGTATGTGAAAATGTTAGTTGCTCAGTAATGTCTGACTCTTTGTGACCCCATGGACTGTAGCCCGCCAGGCTACACTGTCCAGGGAATTCTCCAGGCAAGAATACTGGAGTGAGTTGCCTTCCCTTTTCAAGAGTATCTTCTCAACCCAGGGACTGAAGCCAGGTCTCCCACATTTCAGGCAGATTCTTTTCCGTCTGAGCCACCAGTGAAGCCCAGTTAATGGTATAATTCAGACTAAAAAATCAACAAATAAAAAATTCAAATAATCTCTTTATTCATTCAGTAAACATTAGATTACTACCTCTGGGTTACTTGCTGTAGGTGATAGAAAGAGGGCTTTGACACAGCTCCTTAAGAACCCCATTACAAGCTTATTTTTATAGGAATATAGAAGATTTTACATAAATAACCATAATTCTAGACAGAGATTGAAAAGCACAATAAAACACCAAAGCAAACTGCTGGAAAAGGTCAGGGTAGGGGGGAATGATCCTAAAACAATATCTGCCTGTAATATTAATTTGACTGTCTTTTCCAGGCAGCCCTCACCATTGTCAAACTGAATCTTGCCTTTAAGTTTTGTGTTTTACTATTTCTGGAAGTTCTCAGTTTTTTTCATATAATAGCAAATACTTAATGTATACTATGTATCAAACTATTCTGTGTGGCGTTTTTGTAGAGATGAATTAATCCTCACAATGAGCTATAACAGAATCATCATTGTCTTCCTCATTTCACAGATGAGGAAAGGGAGAATCAGTCATTAAATTAGCTCAGGTTTCTAAAATTCAGCCCTCACCAGACTTGTTTGCTGCTGCTGCTGCTGCTAAGTCACTTCGGTCATGTGTGACTCTGTGCAACCCCATATATGGCAGCCCACCAGGCTCTCCCGTCCCTGGGATTCTCCAGGCAAGAACACTGGAGTGGGTTGCCATTTCCTTCTCCAATGCATGAAAGTGAAAAGTGAAAGTGAAGTCACTCAGTCATGTCCGACTCTTCGTGACCCCATGGACTGCAGCCTTCCAGGCTCCTCCATCCATGGGATTTTCCAGGCGATAGTACTGGAGTGGGGTGCCATTGCCTTCTCCCCAGACTTGTTTACCCCTTCTCAAATGGTAATACTCCTGGCCTCTTCTCTGAGAAGTTCCCTCCTGCTTTGCTCTCCCCTATTCATCCTCCCCACAAAAGCTTACCTCTTATTTCTTCAAGTAACTTTTTTTAATAGATGATTCCACATTTACTTGTGCATAGCAGACCTCAAACATATTTGTCATATAAAGTAAATGGATAAGTATATAAATGGATGCTAAGTTTTAGCAAATTATTTAATAGCCTAAAGATGTATCTATTCTACTGCCAAATAAATTTGATTTTAGTATATTCAAAGGCATGACTCCAGTGATGAAAATTTTACCCTATAAGTGAAGCAGATGGTTAACTAAGGTATGTTCTAATAGCTCACTTTCATAGTACTGAAGTATATTCCTCTTTCTCCTGTCAAAAATGCATGTTATCTTCTGAGATGCAAATGCATGTCACTTTTATTGAAAATAAAGAGGTATGGAAAACTCTAAGAATCATATCTAGTAGAGACCCTTGATTTGCTTATCCTTATTTTTGCTATCCTTATTTTTATGTTGTGCTTTAAGCCTATAGACAATGTATAGACTTATGAGCTTTTAAAAATTCATTCAGAACAGATAGTCTTTACATCTTTTAGAACATTTTTTATTTTTGTGAAACATTTCTTTCTCCCAACTACTCACTAGTTTACACTCCCTTCCTTAACTCCACTTCATGAACACCTATACACAAATGAAAAGTTATTTTCAAAATTAAAGCCATTTTAGGAGACAATTTTGGTCATGAATAACGAAGTGTGAAATTAAATAACAGGTTTGAGATTCCTCAGCCATACTAGGTCCTGGCTGCCAATCCCTGCTTTAAAATTTCAATAAGATCAAAAAGCAAAATGGGTAAGGGAGGCAAAATTTACAAACTTTCAGTTATAAGATAAATAAGCCATAAAGATATAATGCACAGCATGGTGACTATGGTTTATAATTATTGTTGTTTATTCAGTCGTGTTCATTTCCATGGACTATAGACTGCCAGGCTGCTCTGAGCATGGGATTTCCCGGGCAAGATTACTGGGTGGGTTGCCATTTCCTTCTTCAGGGGATCTTCCCAACCCAGGGATCGAACCTGTGTCTCCTGCATTGGCAGGTGTGTCCTTTACCACTGAGCTACCAGGGAAGCCCCATAGTTTGTAATACTGTATTGTATAGTTGAAAAGCTGCTAAGAGTAAATGTTAAAAGTTCTTCACTGCAAGAAAATAATGTGTATGGTGGTGGAAGTGAACTAGATTTTTGTGATCATTTACATATATATAAATATATATATTCAATAAGTATAAATATTGAATTATTGTATACCTGAAACTATTATGTACCCCAATAAAACAAAACAAAACACTACCGCCAACAAAATACTCTGGTCTTAGATGATGTGATAATCCCTTGGATATTCTTCCAAACATCTTTCCCCTAGTTCCCTCTGATGTCCTTTTTCTGATTTAGAAGTAAAGGCTCACAAGCTCTTATCCAGTCCAAAGTGCATGAATGTGTTACTATGTGATGGTTACCAATAAAAGCAGAAAAGGAATTTTATCATCATAAGCAGAGAAGCATCAGAGAAATGAGCTAAAACATGGGAATATGGCTCATAGACATTTGTTCAGTGTCAAAATATTTTCACTAGAAAATCCACTAGATTCAGCTCGAAGTTAAACCATTTTAGAGAAAAACAAAATGAAGCATGTGAAAAAGGTATGTGAAAAAAAATTGTACTCTATGCTAAGATTAATACCGCCCGCAGTGTTGAAAGGTTTGTGGTCTTTTCCTTTGAGCAAGCAAAAGGTCAGGAAACACAGAGATGCGTGTGTGCTGTCATTTGCACACTTAACTAATTTTTCTCATTATTTCCATAATGAGATGTACTCTTTCAACAGAGCGTCCCTCTTGGGAGTTGATTTTAGTGTTGTGAGGCAGGCAGCTCTTTTACTTTCATGCATGGCCTTAGCCAACAACAAGTTCAGATAGACTTTTCATTTATTCAGCAAGAATGTATAAATTTATTATTATTTGTTCATTACTTTTCATTACTATACTGTAAATTCCATGAGATCAAAGACCATATCAAGTTTGAACTCCCCACATCTTACACAGGGTTTAGACAACATTAGCATAGGTACATATTTTTTTTAATAAATTAAAGAATGATTAAATGCTTTGCTTTCAGCTCTGGTCCAGGATTTTAGATTGATACTATGTGGAAAACATAAAATTTGTGGACAGAATCCCTCTCCTTCAGAAGTTTTTGTCTACTTGAACATTAAATATATGCACATAAGATTTTGAGGAAGAATAGGCTTTTGTGTGTATATGAATATTTAACCTAAATCTTATGTCTATTCAAACCATTTTATTAAAAGTTCTCTTATTTATACAATGCTGGTTGATAGTTTATATGTAGAATAAACTATAAAAAGTTGAGAATAAGCATTGCAAAGAAGAAATAGAGTGTTGTTAACATTCAAAGGAGGGAAATATTTATATTGGATAAACAAATCAGAAAGATTTATGGGTACATGTGCACTGAGTATTGAAGGATAGTTATGACATTATTATGCCAAAACAAATAGGAGAAAAATATAAGTGCACATATTATCTTTTTGTTTTAATTCAGTTCAGTTTAGTTCAGTCACTCAGTTGTGTCCGACTGTTTGTGACCCCATGGACTGCAGCACACCAGGCCTCCCTGTTCATCACCAACTCCCGGAGTTTACTCAAACTCATCTCCATTGAGTTGGTGATGTCATCCAACCATCTCATCCTCTGGCATCCCCTTCTCCTCCTGCCTTCAGTCTTTCACAGCATCAGGGTATTTTCCAATGAGTCAGCTCTTTGCATGAGGTGGCCAAAATATTGGAGTTTCAGCTTCAATATCAGTCCTTCCAATGAACACCCAGGACGATCTCCTCTAGAATGGACTGGTTGGATCTCCTTGCAGTCCAAGGGACTCTCAAGAGTCTTCTCCAACACCACAGTTCAAAAGCATCAATTCTTCAGTGCTCAGCTTTCTTTATAGTCCAACTCTCACATCCATACATGACTACAGGAAAAACCATAGCTTTGACTAGATGAACCTTTGTTGGCAAAGCAATGTCTCTGCTTTTTAATATACTGTCTAGGTTGGTCGTAACTTTCCTTCTAAGTAGTAAGCATCTTTTCATTTCATGGCTGTAGTCACAATCTGCAGTGATTTTGGAGCCCCCCCAAATAAAGTCAGCCACTGTTTCCACTGTTTCCCCATGAATTTTCCATGAAGTGATGGGACTGTATGCCATGGTCTTAGTTTTCTGAACGCTGAGCTTTAAGCCAACTTTTTCACTCTCCTCTTTCACTTTCATCAAGGGGCTTTTTAGTTCTTCTTCACTTTCTGCCATAAGGGTGATGTCGTCTGCATATCTGAAGTTATTGATATTTCTCCTGGCAATCTTGGTTCCAGCTTGTGCTTCCTCCAGCCCAGTGTTTCTCATGATGTACTCTGCATATAAGTTAAATAAGCAGGGTGACAATATACAGCCTTGAAATACTCCTTTTCCTATTTGGAACCAGTCTGTTGTTCCATGTCCAGTTCTAACTGTTCCTTCCTTACTTGCATACAGGTTTCTCAAGAGGCAGGTCAGGTGGTCTGTTATTCCCATCTCTTTCAGAATTTTCCACAGTTTATTATGATCCACACAATCAAAGGCTTTGGCATAGTTAATAAAGCACAAATATATATTTTTCTGGAACTCTCTTGCTTTTTCGATAATCCAGTGGATGTTGGCAATTTGATCTCTGTGTTTTAATTAGAAGTAATATTAATATGAATAAAATGGAATACAGATAGTCATACCTTGATCAGTCTTTTGTGATTATTTATAAGCATAATTTATTCTTAATTAGTTGATTACTGATTGGCATTGATGTACATGCTTTAAAATTTCTCACCTCATGTGAACCAATTACATCTCCCTTTATTTCTGAATTGTCTTGAAAATAAAGAGAAATAAAGACCACCCTGAATAATTTCTACAATGGAACACAGAATGAATAATTAGGTTGGATTTAGTTACAGAAAATCTGATTCTCCTTAATTTACTTAATATTTTTTCTACCAATAATATATATTATTATATATTTGATGTGTGTGTATGTGTGTATGCTCAGACGTATCCAACTCTTTGTGACCCCATGGACTCTAGCCCGCCAGGCTTCTCTGTCCATGTAATTTTCCAGGCAATAATACTGGAGCAAATTGCCATTTCCTTCTCCAGATTGTCTTCCTGACCCAGGGTTTGAACCTGAATGTCTTGCATCTCCTGATTGGCAGGTGGATTCTTTGTTACTGCACCACCTGAATATCGAAGTAAATTTAGTTTTCAATGCTATTTAATATTCTGGAAGCCTGAATAGATAGTGAATTTTTCATATAAGATTAGTTGAATGATTTCTGCTTTTTAAAAATTTAATATTAATGAATAATTGCATACTTTTAATCGGAAACAAGTATGTTATTGGTTTGTGTGTGTGTGCTCAATTGCTCAGTTGGGTCTGACTCCATGGACTGTTTTACTAGGCTTTTTATTGTAAAAAGGCAATACCCATTTTAGGCTTCTTGGAAGAGCAAATAATCTGACCTTTTTTTTCTGAATGCGAAGTTCAACTCACATGTGACTGAAAATTGATTCTAGTGATATTGAATATCATTTCCCTTTCCTAATTCTGACTGTGTCCTTTTATAAGTAATCATCATGATTAGCATGCATCTAAACTGTTGTTACTTGGAGTACTTGACTACCCACAAATCTCACCATGATTCTGGAAATCATCAGATTCCTGGTGTGTATTTGTTGATATTAATAGTTCTATTATCTTTATTGGTTCAATTACACAATATCATCTAAGATGCTGCAAGACCTTGTACACAGGGTATGAATTGTGGGAAATAAAATTTCAGTTTTTATTTTAGGCTCAGAAACTGAGAATCTCTGTGACTTTTTCTTTTTTGGCCATGCCTCACAACTTGTGGATTAAACTGGAGCCTGGGTCCTAACCACTGGACCATCAGGGAATTCTCCGTGTCTCTGTGACCTTCCTTGAGCAGATAAATTACTCAATCTCTTAACTCTTAAAATACAAAATAGAGTTGTGTATAGTGCTTCACAGAATTGTGGCAAAGATTAACTTGTATGGAAATAAGGTTATTAAATAAAGAAGCCAATATTTAATAATTGTTAGTTGCCTTTGTAGGAATCTTGAATTGTCATGACTAGTAGATTGCTGGTTTGGGTTAGAAACCCCTGATCACACCCCACCTGTGTGAAAATAACCACTCTTTGGACTTTTTAGTCCCAGAATCTAGGCATGCTTACCATCTCTGAACAGAGAATAATATTAATGCACATATGTCCTCAAACCACTCATTTGCTTTTTGGCACATGTGAATTACTGGATATGTTTAGGAAGAATTCTGAGGCTATTGATCATTTAAACCGACAAGGGAAGGTTAGATGCCAGAGGGTACAGCTGGTCTCTTCCTCGAGCCCATTTCTCTGGTGGCCACAGAAGACATCTCTGTGGCTCCTAGGACTCCAGGGTCAGGCAGGAGGGACTTAACCTCACACCGTCTGCCAGGGAGGAGCGGGGAACCTCCTGTTTAGCACCACGGACAGCTCGCGTGTCTGGAGGAGGGAGGCGGCGGGACTCTGCTCTGCGCCACCGCCAGGAAGACGGAGTGCAGTAGCGGCAGACGGGGGAGGAGAGCAGAGAGGAGAGGAGGGACGGCTGCTCCAGAGTGGGGAGTGGAAGAAAACCGGGAGCAGCCTGAGCAGCAGGTCGGGGGTAGACGCTTAGCTCCACTGCCTTCCTCACTCAGGCAGACGCTGCTGAGCTCCCCCGGGTTGTTTCCCAGTCCCGCTGGGCGGAGGCTGCCGTCTAGACCTGACTCCAGGTGAGTTAAGCAGGCAGATCTACTGAAAGGTCTGAGATAGAGGTTTCGAATTGTCTAGGCTTAGCCGCTTCTCAAGCGCTGGGGGCTTTGCAGTATTTCACAAAGTCACGGACAGACTGGTCTTAGCGTTGGCCGCACAGGTTGAGGATGGGCAATGCAGAGGGGTGGGATGGGGTGGGGGGTTGTGACCCTCCCGGCAAGGATGGGGTGTTTTAGAAGAATTCAACTGAAGTGAGTGGGCTTTAAAAATGTCCCCAAATGCACACGTTATATGTAAGCCTTCTCAACAGGCATTTGTTTTGCTGGCAGCCCATTTTGTCCTTCTATCCCTCCTCGTTTTTGGCTCAAGATCTGTTCGCCAAGCCAAGTCAAAGGATTTGGAAGGTGTGGATTTAGGGGGTCTGGGTACACAACGGGACAGGGCAACCTTGCCGTCTAAGTGGAAAGTGGGATTTATTTTCCCCTGATCTACCAGAGGGTAGCCCTCTGAATAACTGGAGGTTCTTTTGCTCCGTATCCTCCCTAAGCTTCTTAAAAGGCTAGAAACTTCAGGCTATCTAGAGGAGCTCTGAAGTCTGATGGTAATTTAGCTTAATAGCCATGGTGATTCATTCATCTCTTCTTCATCCTTTGTTTGTAAATTATTCACATTTTGGATTTCTTTAAGATCACAACTTTTAAGTGTCTGACTGAACAGGTAATATGTTTCTCATTCTGCAAATGCATGGGAAAGTGATGAGTTCACATTGAGAGGAGAGCAAGTTTGTTTTCAAGGAGGAGCTTTGGTGAAAGCGAGTGATGAAGAAATTGTGGGAACAAAGTTAGTAAAATTTCCCACAGAACTCACTTAATTTTTTTGCTTCACTTTAACAAAAATATATGTAATTTGTGTGTGTATTTGTGTGAGCAGCAAATCTCCTAAAATGTATTATAAGTTTATTTGGTGTAGGAGTTACTTTATAACTAGATACATGCTCAGTCATGTTTGACTCTTTGCGACTTTATGGGCTGTAGCCCTCCAGGCTCCTCTGTCCATTGGGATTTCCCAGGCAAGGATACTGGAGTGGGTTGCCAGTTCCTACTCCATTCTTACTAGGAGCATAATCATAATTGCTATGGCCACAAGAGTGTTCTAAACATTTTGCTTTTGGGTGGCTGGGGTAGCTATTTCTGTTTTTGGATTCATTACTTCCTCCATGGGCCTTGCTGGATACTTTTTAGTAGAGTTGGTTTGCATACAACTAGTCATGTTGGCTACTGTGCATTTAGATAGTAGTGAATTATACAAATTATAAATTTAGCAAATAAATATTAGAATTGAAGTTTGGGGATGAAATTTAAATATCTTCCAGTATTTACTCAATTTTCTAAAAAGGCCAGTGTCATTTTATACTTAAATGAGAACTTACTGGTTTTTCACATTGAGACATATACATCTCAAGTTTTAGTAATTAAAGTATAGTATTTTACTTTGCTCTTCTTTTAACTTAACATCAGCCTGGATTTAACATATTCTTTTTGATGTCTGCCACTGTAAGCCAGGTTCTTTCATATGTATTCCATTTCTAATAACATCTAGAGTTTAGATAGAACAGTAATGTTTGTTCCATTTTTTCAGGTAAAGAAACCATGATATAGTGGGATTGATTTTCCCAAATTTCTACAATTTCTATATTGTATATAGAATACAATAGAACTATTCTATATTACTATAACATAATAATGTTGTAAACCATGAATTTAAGCTTCAGCTATTCAACTAAAAATTCAGTTCTTGAAAAAAAATGTACAGCTGCTTTTAGTTGAGACTATTGCAGTAGTGATACATGAATACTACTTATGTAAAAATATCTTAAAATATATCTTGTTACTTCTTATTAAGACTGGTTTCACTTTTTATGTAAAAGATGCTTTAATCATACAGAATTGTGCTCATAGTCTCACCTTCAAGCAATTATGAAAACTCCTAACAGCTGACTTTGTGTCCTCCTTAATAGAGTGGATTGAAAGGCCAACTCAGTATTATACTAAGAATATTCTGGGGAAGAGTTTATGTCTTATAAGCAAGATAGAAGACTGTCTACATTTAAATGCATCTTAAAACGGCAAAGTTCTCACTTTGAATCTATAGCTACAACTTTCTTTCAGAGTAAACTGCCAGACTTGATATTGAACAGTCTTTAAGATACCTTGAGCACACTGGGAGATATTGTATATCTAGTGTAGGATGTATGAGAAGAGGAGGGTTAGGAACTGAATGGCTATATATTTTAATATGTGGCCACATTCATAAAAAGTTTTCCATGCAATATATGTCATGAGAGCTTTGGTGTCTGATATGATGTGGTTCAAAGTAAGCTCATTATAACTTGTGGGAGTGAAAAAACCTATAATCTTGATTCAGCTTTTTTCTTTTCATTCTTCAGTGATAAAAATCTGCTCTACATTTGCCCTTAAAGAGCCCATTTGAGTTTCAAAAAGGGTTGTTTTTTTGCCCTGAGGAGGAGTTGTGTTTGTGTGTATAGGCAAACTCAGCAGACAGTTAAGGAATATGAGAAGAAAGTGAGCAGGAACAGTAAATACTTTACAGGAAATTTCTTGAAATCTCATATACTTTGAAACTGTTTTTCCATTTCACACATATAACAGTCATAACTGAATTTGGGAACTAAAGATGTGGTACACAACTTTATATCTGATTGCAGAATTCCAGTACACTCATTGCTCAGATGTTCTTGAATGTATCTGGATAATAAATTCTATGGCTCTTGACCATCTGATCAATTCCCTTTAGGTCCTGGCACTAAAAGGATAGCTTAAATGATTTTTCTTCTTCTTCTTCTTTTTTTTTAACCTCAAGATGTCCTCTTCTCTCAGAACCCATAGAGCAGCCCAAGCAGGGTATGTATGAGGCTTCTCTTCATTTTAACTTTTCTGAGAGAAGAGGTCCTCTTGAGAGTATTGACCAAAGCCTTATTTCTCTTCCTTTGCAATAATTTCAGATAGACAGCTGAGCAAGGAAGGATGGTGATAGAATAAGAGGATACACACACACACACACACACACACACAACTTTATTCCTCAGGAAAAAATTAGGAGCATTGTACAAGTGAACATACTTATTCAGAAATAGTTATCTACAAACATTTTTGATCAAGAGAGATTTGTATACACATTTTAGTAGAATATCTAGTCAATTTCTAGTCATTTCTGAACGATATAGGAAGTTGGAAATAAGATGAATAATAGGACTCAATTCTGTTGGGAAACAATGGGAGCCAGTACAGACTATATACAGGGCAAGGGAATGGGGCAGTTTTTTCAATAAATCATCATTAAGAGCTGATCTTGAAATAGTGTTGAGGAACATTGTTGTTCAGTTGCTAAGTCACGTCTGACTCTTTGTGACCCCATGGTCTGCAGTATGCCAGGCCTTCCTGTCCCTTACTATCTCCCAGAGTTTGCCCACGTTCATGGGAGACATTAATGCTGTAGAATTTCTGAAAAACCTTAAGCACAGGCTGTCTCCCTGATATTGTTTGAGCCATGTGCATGAGAATAGTGAGTGCTGAGAAGGTGTGTGTAGACTAGACACAAATTCTGCTATCAGAGTATAATGAACATGCATTTATGAAAGTGAGTGCTTATTTCACATATGTAATGCTCATTTGGTCAAGAAATTGGATAACACTAAGTAACAGTGTGAATTGCCTTTTGGACTTTGCTTTCCTAAAAGGGCCTCGTTCACCTGTTTGGTTGTTTATTTGCTAAGTCATGTCTGATTCTTTTGCAACCCCATGGACTGTAGCCCACCAGACCCCTCTGTCCATGAGAGTTCCCAGCCAAGAATACTGGACTGGGTTGCCATTTTCTTCTCCAATGTTCACTTAGTTGCTCATTTTAATATGAATAGTTCAGGGGGCATGAGATACTATGGAGATGGTTGAAATTTAAATTTTAGTGTATATATATTATGATCTTCATCTCTGATCCCCCTTTGTGATGACATTGATTGGATGAGTATTTTGGGAGGTTTAAGGCAGAAAAATATGGAGACAGATGATCAGCGGACATAGTTAGCAACCACAGTTTTCATGCAATCATTTCACATGTCAAGGTAAATTTGGACAAACATCTTTTATATACGACTTGGTAAGAGATGGTAGAGAGATTGGTCTTAGAATAATGAATTTAACACACATTTTTAATTCTTAAAATGGGTAACATTATAGGAAAGAAAAAGCAGAAGTCACTGAACAAAAATTTTGTTGTGTGTAATTCATGGATTATTCTAATTTGTTGAACCAAGTCTTTAAATGTATTATTTAAGCATATGAAGAATTATAGAAAATTATGCTGTTTTATGCAAATATATATTTAATGAACTGTATTGTAGGTATAGGAATGGACAAGCCAATTATTTTTTACTGAGTGAAGTTTCCTTTTTTTAAATTCCAAACTAAACTCAGTTAAGTGTGATGTGCTATGTATTACTTGAGCTCCAAAAAAAATTGCCATCAAAAGGGATTCATATGTTTAATTTAGTAGTTCTCATACTAAATAATAATAAGGATAAATTATAGCACACTTCAGTTCAGTTCAGTCACTCAGTCATGTCTGGCTCTTTGTGACCTAATGAACTTAAGCATGCCAGGCCTCCCTGTGCATTACCAACTCCTGGAGTTTACTCAAACTCATGTCCATCTAGTGGGTGATGCCATCCAGCTATCTCATCCTCTGTTGTCCCCTTCTCCTCCTGCCCCCAATCCCTCCCAGCATCAGACTCTTTTCCAATGAGTCAACTGTTTGCATGAGGTGGCCAAAGTATTGGAATTCCATCTTTAGCATCAGTCCTTCCAAAGAACACCCTGGACTGATATCTTTTAGCATGGACTGGTTGGATCTCCTTGCAGTCCAAGGGACTCTCAAGAGTCTTCTCCAGCACCACAGTTGAAAAGCTTCAATTCTTCAGCACTCAGCTTTCTTCACAGTCAAACTCTCACATCCATACATGACCACTCGAAAAACCATAGCCTTGACTAGATGGACCTTTGTTGGCAAAGTAATGTCTCGCTTTCGAATATGCTATCTAGGTTGGTCATAACTTTCCTTCCAAGGAGTGTCTTTTAATTTCATGGCTGAAATCACCATCTGCATTGATTTTGGAGCCCAAAAAAATAAAGTCTGACACTGTTTCCACTGTTTCCCCATCTATTTCCCATGAAGTGATGGGACCAGATGCCATGATCTTCGTTTTCTGAATGTTGAGCTTTAAGCCAACTTTTTCACTCTACTCTTTCACTTTCATCAAGAGGCTTTTTAGTTCCTCTTCACTTTCTGCCACAAGGGTGGTATCATCTGCATATCTGAGGTTATTGATATTTCTCCTGGCATTCTTGATTCCAGCTTGTGCTTCTTCCAGCCCAGCATTTTCTCATGATGTACTCTGCACACTTATGAAGTTTCAAACACTCAAGCTTAGCAAGAATTAGCTCAGCTAATCCTGAAAATAATGTGTAAGGATACTGGAGTAATAAAATATCTTACACACCTGGATTTGAAATCATCTCTTGCCAGCTCTGTGAGCTTGAAAGTAATGTAGTCTCTCTTCCCTCCCGTTGCTGCTTGTTTAAAATGGGACATTACCAGTACCTAACTTACAGGATTTTTGTCCATGTTTTACTTCTTAGTGAAGTTTCAGGACCACTTAAAATTGAGGCTGCTACTTTTATTAATGTCATGCTGCTGCTGCTAAGTCACTTTAGTCGTGTCCGACTCTGTGTGACCCCATAGACAGCAGCCCACCAGGCTCCCCCATCCCTGGGATTCTCCAGGCAAGAACACTGGAGTGGGTTGCCATTTCCTTCTCCAATGCATGAAAGTGAAAAGTGAAAGTGAAGTCGCTCAGTCGTGTCCGACCCTCAGTGACCCCATGGACTGCAGCCTTCCAGGCTCCTCCGTCCATGGGATTTTCCAGGCAAGAGTACTGGAGTGGGATGCCATTGCCTTCTCCGATTAATGTCATGATACCTACCATACTTCTAACTTTTACTGTGTGTGACACTGATCAAGTTTCCTTTCTGTATTCTGATTTCTTTATCTATAAACTGAATGAAATGCCTGTTTTGTAGAGTTTTCATTGGTATATTAAAGAGATTGAATAAAATCATTTATGTCAGAGACTTAGCACCAGGTAGATGTTCAATAAGTATTTTCCTGCCCTCTCACATATTGCTGTTGATATATTTCTACATATTCTTTTACAGTTTTATATTTTTCTTTTAAACTTTCGTGTCCATCTTGCACATGATATTCCCATCCCCTTCCTTTCTTCTGATGTTATGTAATCATTAAGCTCTAGACATGTAGAATAAGGCATTTTTATAATTTTTACTTTGATTAAACTTTTGAAGAGAAGCATGCTAGGTCTCAGGACCAATTTTGATAAGAAGAGGGAAATATTTATTCCACACAGCATTTATTCTTCGCACCCTTGACAGTTTTGTACTGTCATTCTGTCAGCAATAAGTGAGATTTTTCCATTTAAATGGTTTTCTATTTGTGGTAGCATAGTTCATGTCTGGACTTCATCCAATAAGCATAAATATAATGGAGACTTGGGTAATTATTTATTTTTAATAAGGGGAGAAATGGATACAATATTTTTAATATTGTTTCTAAAACCTTTCAAATTAACTTTGATTTTGTTGGCAAAGAGTATCGCAAACTTACTCCTAGGTAGTGTTCTTGAAAAATGTTTGAATTTTCTAGATATCGTCCCTAGTTTGGCCTCATAGAATTTACTTTCAGATGTTCCTTGTCTGCTAAATAGGAAGATTCTTGTTATTAGCGTCATCAGATAGAGTGTTGCTCAAGGCCTATCTGCATGGAATTATAGAAAGGCCGAAATGGAAAAAAATTCATCTCTAAATTAGACACACTAGTGTATTAATATTGATTAGATGGTCATGATGATGTTAGTAATGTGGCTCAACATATAGACAAGTAATATATAATAAGTTGCCAAGATAAATCCTATTATTGAGTTTAGTACCCCATTTTTTTCTAGGATCTCTCCATTTCATCATTCTTTCATTTTCTTTCATTTGCTTATCATACTGGTGTGTTAGTTTCCTTCTGCTGATCTAAGAAATTACCACAAATATAATGACTTAAAGCAACACAAATTTATTGTCTTAGAGTTGGGAGGTCGGAATCCAAAATCAGTTTCCCTGGGCTAAAGTTAAGATGTTCTCAGGGCTTGCTCCTTCTGGAGGCTCTGAAGGGAGATTTACTTTTCTTGCCTTTTTCTGCTTCCAGTGGCATTCATTCCAGTGAATTCATTGGTTTATGACCCCTTCCTCCATTTTCAAAGTACATTTTCCCTATATTTGTTTCTGCCTCTACAGTTCATCTTCCTCTCAGCTCTGAATTCTCTCCATCGCATTTGCAAGAACTTTTGTGATTATGTTGTGTTCACCTGATGATGCAGGGCATTTTCTCTTCTCAATATCCTTAACTCAAATCTACAAATTCTCTTTGATTATGTAAAATAATACATTCTTAGGGCCTGGGGATTTGGAGAAGGACATCTCGGGGTCTCTTATTCAGTCGACCACAAATGGTAATGACATTTTTGTGCCCTGAGACCCCAAAGGGCTTCCCTTGTGGCTCAGCGGTAAAGAATCTGCCTGCAATGCAGGAGACATGGGTTCAATCCCTGAATTGGGAAGACCCCCTGGAGGAGGGCATGGGAACCCATTCCAATCTTCTTGCCTGGAGAATTTCAGGGACAGAGGAGCCTGGCGGGCTACAGTCCACTGGGGTCACAAAGAGTCGGACACGATTGTAATGACTGAGCACCCAAGCAGAAGACCCTGAAAATAATGTGCTTGCTTCCCGCATGGGAAGAGCAATGTGCATTTGAGATTTTTTAAAAGATCTGTTAGGAGATATTGATACAGAATCTTCCTAACAAAGATGATAATCAATTAAACACCCTTTAATTTATTAGATCTAGTATTAGTAAAATATACGTGGAATTACTAACTTCTAGTAATTTGTACTTCTAGGTTTAAAACTATTAATTAAATCCATAATCTATCAAGGACAACATCTGGATTAATTAGGTTTAAATTACATAGGGCAGAGTCTATGATGGTCCTTTCTTAGGAAGTTTACCTCTTGTTTACAAAGCCAGATCCAGAAAAGAAACCACTGAAAGCTTGCTTCTCTTTTAAAACTTTTTGGGATGTAATTTTCAGGGATGTCAGACAGTGGTTTCATAAAAATTGGTGCTGTTCATAAATTTCCATTGTGAATATTTTGTCTCGTGAGCTATATACACTAATTGTAGACTTCTCAGAGAAATTTAATGATGGTCATGTCAGCTTTCAAATATTTCTATAACTTGAAAGAGGATTACTGCATGAGATGGATTCATTTTTCCCCCTATTCCATTGTTGCCAAAGGGAACTTGAAATGCCCTGTTTAAATTAATTTAATGCAAATGAATTCCTGCTGCCTCACAAGTTTGTCCTTCATTTTTCTTAAAATTATGTGTAAATGGATGTGACATGCTTTACTGGTTGTTGTTCAGGGAGCATAGTCCTTCCTAAAAGCTCCCTCATTTGTCAAAAAGAAGCCATTAAGCAAGAAGTAAATTATCTTATCTGATCACAGTATTAAGAATGACCTTAAAACTATAAATTGTATTATCAGTATAATAGCTAAATGGTCTTTGCAGTTGTGGAAATCCCAAAGAAAACCCTTGTTGAGATACAAAACTAGCTATTATAATCATCCAAAATCCATGGTGATCTTTTACCTTGTAAAAGGTAATATAGGTGGAATGTACTGTTGCCTTATTGCTCTCTGTCCTTGCATTCCAGAAACTCTAGTTCCAATACTTTTTTAAATCTTTTTTTTATTTAAATTTAATTAATTTATTTATTTTTGGCTGCATTTTGCCCATTGCTCTGCACGGGCTTTCTCTACTTGAGGTGAGTGGGGGCTAGTCTCTGGTTGCAGTGCATGGGTTTCTCCTTGTGGTGGCTTCTTTTGTTGTGGAGCATGGGCTCTAGGGTGTGTGGGCTTCAATATTTGTGGCACACTGGCCTGGTTACTCCACAGCATGTGGAATCTTCCCAGACCAGGGGTTGAACCTGTGTCCTCTGCATTGGTAGATGGATTCTTAACCAATGAATCACCAAGACATCCTCAAATACACTAAAGTTTTTAAGCTTTTCTCGTTGTCTTTAATAATTTTAATACCAAGCAATACAGTTTTATAGAGACCCAAGTAAAAATAAAACAAGTTTATGTAACATGGAATTACACAAGGTTGATCATGAATGGTCATTTTTGATAAGGGGCTGCCCATCTACCCTTAGAATGGAAATGTAAATCCATTATTGAGGGAAGTTGAGATTAAACTAAGGAACTCTGCTAATGTTTAAGCCTTAAGAAGAAGAGTAAGGCACAGGCATATTTTTAGTTTCTACGCCCAGAGATATAGTAGTTGTACGATAATCTTTTTCTACTATTGAAGAAGCATCTTCTCCAGCCATGTATTCATCTGAGCAAGAACTTAAACTCAGTTTTCAGCAGCCATAGTAGAGATGATGGCACGATAGGCTCCTTGTACATATGGCCCTCTTTAGCAGGCCAACTGTTACTTTGTCCACCCACTTCACTTAGGACATATGGCATTACTTTGGCTGTGGCAGCAAGTGTGTGTGGACGTATCTTGGTGTGGGTATAGACTGCTGCTTGTCTTCCTTTTGATGCTCGTACAGCCAATTGTCACTGGGTAGAAAATTTATTATCCAAAGCATTAGATTTGAGGATAGCAAATGATGATAGTATTAATTGATATTAAAATAATATGATGAATTTTCTCTTTAGTTTGATTACCAGACCTAATGGATATTTGCTATTGCAAAGCTTCTAGAAGAAATGATGTCTTTTCCAAGAATAGAGTCAGTGCTTTTCAAACAAAGACTAACTCATTCAAATGTTTGAGTTTTATAGAACCAAGATAGCAGGGGTATCAGAAATCCTGAGAGAAGATATTGTGAAATAATCAATTAGTGAAATTTAGCCATGAATCTGTTTTTAGTTTTGGCTATGAGGGGGAAAAAATGAGAAAACATGATCAGATAGGCTGGAATGAAGAGTCATGTAATCAAAGAGTAACTTATTTCAGAGAGTTTACAGTGTTCTATAAAACAACTTTTGAACATTGGATTCATTTGTTTTCAGTATTTTGAGTTCTGAATTTGTAAAGCGAGGCCTTTCAATACCTGCAACAAGTGTGGACTTTTCAGTGGTGGCCCTAAAACTCCTACATACAGGGGCTCTTATACTGCATTCTCATAGGACGACGAGGCTGAAGGGTATTTGCTGAAGGTATGTGTGCAGAGCTTGACTGAGATTATACATCAAGTCTCTGAAGGGAAGAATGAGTGGTGCTGCTGCTGAGGATTTTGGGCGAGATAACATTGCAATGTACTTTTGCTACCATTGCTTGAAAATGCTCACAGTCAGATTTGTTGCGGATCTCTCATAAGCACACACTGATTCACATGCTACATTTGGAAGATCTGAAAATTGTTCAGTAAAACTGCGTTGGCTAAATATTAGGTAAATCAATCAAGATTTGCTTAGGGAATATTGATAAGCAGTATTTCCAGATGTAGAAAGAATAAGTTTTTAAATTGCTTTTGAATATCACTTGTTTACAGAGCCTCCTTTCAGTTTCAGTACTATGGCACATCTATTAATCACCATTAAGGCTGTCTGTGAAATATTTGGCAGTATAGGTATCAAAGCTCTGTGGTAATGGTGATTGATGCCTGGAATATACTATCAGTATTGTTATTCACTGGCCTTGAAAATTTAAGTTTTCATCCTTTTTCACCTTGCTGTACCGTACTGACAACTTTAATTTATAACTCACTGATTTATTTATTTTTTATTTTGGGGGTCATTCTATATTTATGGTGGTGAAGTATCAGATTATCAATGTATTATACCAGTGTGGAAGTTTAGATGGAAACAAGCAGAAAGTAAACATTTACTACCAATAAATCTACTGTATCAATTTTATTGACAGAAAAAGAATACAGGTAATTTTACTCAGACTTTTTGTTTAATTTTAGTTGTATGTATATGTATTTCTACAATTGACCTTTCTTGTTGAGTATGTGTTTGCACACAAAGTCAATTTTAGATATCTTAGCCAAAGGGTGAATTTAAGGTGACTATTTCAAGTATATGTAAATTATGGCAAAATAGTCACACAATGGCAATATAAGGAGCCAAAAAAGTGGGCAAAAAATAGTAAATAATGGTTAGAAACACTTGCAAATGAATAATTGAGTTAAAAAATTTTTATTTTTAGCTGATAAAATTAATAGAAATGAAATTATTATGCAAATCATTTTTAATATGCATATACATATATGTGTAAATTATAAATACAAAAAAGTGGTGTATAATTTAACATATATAATCATACTCATCTATATATATGTCTTCATCGTAAAAATGAGTACATGTGGTATATACATATATCGAAAGCTTTCATTTTTATTTCTACTACTTTTCTCATTTTTTAGTAATGAACTAAAGAAGTAAAGAGAAATGTTATTTGGTAGTTTGATCTTTCATATTTTGCCTCTTTCTGCCTCAAATTTATGGTTTTCTTTGTGATCAGACCTCTAGGGCTCACATATCATGTCATCCTTTTGGATGTTTTGGTGGCAGCATGCCGCTAGGAAGTGTGCATGTGTAAATCTGTGTGAATGTTTCATCCTTGACGGAGAAAAGCCAGTTAAAATGATTAACTGTGTGGTAGCACCAGTGCCATGAAAAATCAGATCTCCACTAACCACATTTTTTGAGCACCTATTCAGTACCCAACACATTTTTGCTGCTGCTGCTAAGTCACTTCAGTCGTGTCCGACTCTGTGCGACCCCAGAGATGGCAGCCCACCAGGCTCCCCCTGTCCCTGGGGTTCTCCAGGCAAGAACACTGGAGTGGGTTGCCATTTCCTTCTCCAGTGCATGAAAGTGAAAGTGAAGTCGCTCAGTCGTGTCTGACTCTTAGCGACCCCATGGACTGCAGCCCACCAGGCTCCTCCGTCCATGGGATTTTCCAGGCAAGAGTACTGGAGTGGGGTGCCATTGCCTTCTCTGAACACAATTTTAAATAGTGAAAATACAGCCATTAAAAATTAAGTCTCTACCCTTGAAAGCAAATGTGCAGGACAAAAGATTTGGCAAGCTCAACACAGTTCAGAACCAGAAATTAATGTTTGTGTGCAGTTTAGATGTTATTTAAACCATGTTATGTTATTCACCCACTTAAACTAGCAATTCCTCCATCCATCCTTGGGGGAATAATGGCAGAGAACTAGGTCTGTTATGCTTGAACTTAACTCGATAAACTTAAAATCTGATATATGATAAAAGTGTATTATATCTGTGGGAGAATTATTAAAAAATTATGAAATGATGTTGAAGTAATTAGCTGTATGTATTTTTTGTGGCAAAAACTTATAATGCACTGCTCACGAAAATTAGTTCCAGAGTAAGTATCAAACTCCTCAAAATATAAATTAAAAAACCCTGGAAGCAAATATCATTCCTAATATTAAGGGGAATTTTAGTTTCCTAAGTATAGCCCTGATCAAAGACAGAAACAGCCAGATGGGTTGGACTTCAAAATAGAAAATTTGTATATTTCAAAATGCTTCTGCTGCTAAGTCACGTCAGTCATGTCCAACTCTGTGCGACCCCATAGACGGCAGCCCACCAGGCTCCTTCATCCATGGGATTCACCAGGGAATAATACTGGAGTGGGTTACCATTTCCTGCTCCAGTGCATGAAAGTGAAAAGTGAAAGTGAAGTCACTTAGTCGTGTCTGACTCTCTGAGACCCCATGGACTGTAGCCCACCAGGCTCCTCTGTCCATGGGATTCTCCAGGCAAGAGTAGTGGAGTGGGTTGCCATTGCCTTCTCCAAAGACACTGTGAGTAGCTATAAAAAGCAAATATCAAATCAGTAAAAAGTATTTGTAATTTATTTGACTTATTTGGCATATAAATAGTTTCAAGAAATCAATACAAAAGATTAGTAGTGCAATAGAAAACAAGGCAAGGTGTATTGGCAGTAAGCAGCAAGAACCTTGTTTGAAGGAACACTAAATGTATCAGAATCTCTGTTGTTCATAAACAAAATGTAAAAAAAAGTACAAAGACTTATATAGAAATATATGTAATATTTTAACAAAATTGTAGTTTGAATTTATTCATGTTATACATATACGTATCTGTGAAACTATTTGTAGGTTCATATCATGTAGTTTATTTTCTATTCTTTTAAACTTCTATATTTTCAAAGGTATATTAGAACCTCAGAATACACCTTTTGCTGTTGAAAGCTCACATATCATTTTCTTTAAGTTTTATAGAGAATAAGAACTAAAATTCCTTATCAGAAATTGTATTTCAATAATAATTTGTTATTGTGTTTAATAGTTCCTACTCAGGGCTTAACTGATAAAGGAAGATTTCTTTTTAAACAAAGCTTTTTGATGTACCTTTTTATTGGAAAGAGCTTTTATTTCCTTAAGTATTTTGTTGCCTAAGCGTGATGAGTATCCGGCAGTGGGATGTAGTTGAACAGATGCTTATTGTGATATATGAGATGAACTTGCTTCCCTAAGCACACATAGGCATGAAATGCATCTGGCTTCAGTACATAAAAGTCAATTAGTTTCCAAATGTGTTTCTGCACATTACAGACTTTTAGGGGCAGAAATCCTACTATTCCCTCAAATGGGGGCTCTACTTAATTATGAAATTTAATTTAGACTAGCAATTGGAAAATACTAAATTCTGGGCTGCTGACAGAGCCTGATTTGGTGATATTAACACTGTGTACTAAGGGTGGTAAGTCCTTCAGAGAAAGCAGCTTCTGTGTGGAGGAAATGGTATGTATAAAACTAGAGAATGTTGTAAAGCAAAGTAAAATCAAGGGTGTGAACATGTGGAATACAGAAGAAATAAAATCAAGTTCAGAGGCGAAAAATAAGGAGAGGCTGGGGAAAAGAAACTAATGAAGCTAAACCTGAAAAAGACAGAATGCAAACAGTGATGAGAGGGAAGGCAGTGGCTAAGCTTGGGGAAACAGTCTGGACGGGAAGGAATTTGGCATGTGTGCATACTGTCAGAGGTCTAACCTATGGAAATCAGGCCTCTTGAGACGTAGTAACTGTAGTTCATTTCTATTGTCCAGGGAGCCTTGAATATTCCTTTTCATTTAAAACAGACCATCTACTGTGTGTGATGAGTTAATATCAAGGACATTAATTTTTTTTCTTGTTGTTGTTCAGTCACTAAGTCATGTCTGCCCCTTTGCGACCCCATGGACTGCAGCACAGCAGATTTCTCTGTCCTTCACTATCTCCTGAGTTTCGTCAAACTCATGCCCTTTGAGCCAAAGATGCCATACAACCATCTCATCCTCTGTTGCCCACTTCTCCTCCTGCCTTCAGTCTTTCCCAACATCAGGGTCTTTACCAGTGAGTCAGCTCTTTCCATCAGGTGGCCAAAGTACTGGAGCTTCAGCCTCAGCATGGGTCATTCCAATGAATATTCAGGGTTGATTCCCTTTAGGATTGAGTGGTTTGATCTCCTTGCTGTCCAAGGGACTCTCAAGAGTCTTCTCAAGCACCATAGTTTGAAAGCACTAATTCTTAGGCACTCAGTCTTCTTTATTGTCCAATTCTCACATCATACATGACTACTGGAAGAACCATAGCTTTGACTACACAGACATTTATCAGCTAGGTTTTATTCTGCTGCTGCTAAGTCGCTTCAATCGTGTCCGACTCTGTGCGACCCCACAGACGGCAGCCCACCAGGCTCCCCTGTCCCTGGAATTCTCCAGGCAAGAACTCTGGAGTGGGTTGCCATTTCCTTCTCCAATGCATGAAAGTGAAAAGTGAAAGTGAAGTCGCTCAGTTGTGTCCGACTCTTAGCGACCCCATGGACTACAGCCTACCAGGCTCCTCCATCCATGGATTTTCCAGGCAAGAATACTGCAATGGGGTGCCATTGCCTTCTCCGATATACCAAATTTAATCAATTATCTACTAGATAAAACATTTAAAAATAGCTTGTGTATAGATCTTTATAAAATATATATTTTATTGCCAGAATTCATAGTACATTACTCTTAATTTTATATTTCTTTCCCTTATTTCTTAGCATGCTTAGTAGAATAATAGCCTTCCAATATCTAGAACCTGTAAATATATTGGGCTTTCCCAGTGGCTCAGCAGGTAAAGAATCTGCCTGCAATGCTTGTTACATGGCAAGGAGGAGTTAATGGAAATGGAATGAAGATGGAATTCATGGAATTTTAAAAAATTTTTTTTATTTTAAGCTTTTTATTTTGTATTGGAGTATAGCTGATTAACAGTGTTGTGATAGTTTCAGGTGAACAGTGAAGGGATTCAGCCACATGATACAGAGATTTAATGGTCTGACTTTAAAATGGGAGAGATTATCCTGAATTATCTGTGTGAGCTAATGTAAGAACAAGGGGTCCTATGAGATGAAGACTGAGAGAAAGAGATGGAATATCTGAAGCAGAGGTTGGAATGATCAATACATTTCGTATACAGAGGCTGGAGTTGGGATCCAAGAAATGAACTGACCTTTAGAATAACTCCAGAAAAAAGCAACAACAGCCAAAATCACAGTCCTGAGAATGATTTAATTTTAGCCCAGTGAGACCCATTTTGGACTTCAGACCACCAGAACTTTAAGAAAATAAATTTGTGTTGTCATTTTAAGCCACCGAGTTTTTGGTTACAGCAGGAATAAGGAACTAGGAATCACACTTTTCTTATTTTTTATTTATTTCTTTTTTTTTTTTTTGGCTCAAAATGGTGTACTGAATTGAGTTAGACATTCCAAGAAATATCTGGGAATTAATTTTCTTGAGAAAATCCTTTATACCAGAATAATGAGAATGTTAGAGATGAACTATCCTATTTATGAAAGATAATATATGTAAACACTATGTGAGTCCAAAAGGGGGTGTCATCTGAAGACCAATATAAAGTGTTCTCCAATTACATAATGCTTAGATGGTGCATCAAATGTTGTAGTGGAAGAACCATAATCTTTCTGGAACTATATTAATCATTTTAATTTAATAGTGCCATGAGTCAGGACCATTGGACCAGTACTCACAAAGAGGGTTAGGGTTGTGGAAGAGACTTGAGTTATTTGAATTGAAGATCAGGATATAAGGCAATAGCCATTGGTAATCCACTTTCTATTACTAGAAATCACTCATTCTAGTAATAAATTCACCAACCATTTATTTATGGGGCATTACATGGTTGGTGAATTTATTACTAGAATGAGTGGTTTCTGGCAATGGCACCCCATTCCAGTACTCTTGCCTGGAAAATCCCATGGATGGAGGAGCCTGGTGGGCCGCAGTCCATGGGGTCGCTAAGAGTCGGACACGACTGAGCGATTTCACTTTCACTTTTCACTTTCATGCATTGGAGAAGGAAATGGCAACCCACTCCAGTGTTCTTGCCTGGAGAATCCCAGGGACGGGGAAGCCTGGTGGGGCTGCCGTCTATGGGGTCGCACAGAGTCGGACATGACTGAAGTGACTTAGCAGCAGCATGTTAAATAATACAGACATAGTCTAGTGGTGGAGACATGAAAAATATGACAATAGAGATAGAGAAGCTTCTAGTGAGGGGCAACGTTGAAAACTGTTGATACCTGACAGTTCTAGAGAGCAGCAGGATTAAAGGATATGAAAGATTGAACTCACTCAAGATCTCTAACTGGATAATTGATTACTAAATAAATCATATTTTCTTACAACTCAAAGAATGTTCCTTTTGATGAAAACTTTCAAATATAATGTACATTTGGGCTTGATTTAAAAAATATTTTGTAAACTGCTCACAGGAAACTAGAAAACAAATCTGATATATGTTGATCATTAAATCTGTGGAGAGTTCATCCAGAGAATAGAGGATGTGACAGCTAAGAAATAAAATTCTTATAATATCCCTATAATAGGCAAGGCATATGGTTGAAATTATTCATACAACTTTATGACAAAAATTAATTTCCATAAAGTTTTATAATGACTTTTTATTTTCTTGATAATTCTGTCAAGTTCATAAACTGAAATTATTTTTCAGTAATTTCATTCCCTCTGAAAAGTTTTTTGAAAAGTGTTCCTTAAGTTCCGAAGTCTTCTTTGTTAAAATTTTCTCTAAATGTTAAATAAAATTCATTTTCTCTAATAATTATGAAAAGCTCATCTTCTAGGTTTGAGGCATTTAAAAGTTTTCAAGGTGTTTGTAAGAAATGGTGTGTTCCACAGTTTAAGGTAGTCGATTAGTCTAATTAAATCTTGGCAGTAAATTGAATTCAATAACAATTTCAGTGATAAATCTCAGAGTATGACTTGAAAGGTCTCCATGAAACATTGTAAAACAATTTTTAAGTTCATTAATTTGAGTCATTATACTTGGCCCTAATAGTAGAATGCCCTTAAAATGAAGCTGAATTGAACTTGGCAAATATTATACACTAAGTTTTTTCTAATAACAATTCCTGTGCCTCACTAGGAAAATTATTGTTTCCAGAATCCTAGTGCCTTGACCAGAAATGCATTTATTATTCTCTAGCACTTTTATTGAGAAATAGTCCTGATTTCTCATTTATAGTTAAGTTTCAAAAACAAGATTCTATTTGTGAGTGTAAATAAAACTTTAAGGCATTGCAGCAGCTGGAAGATAAGAATGAAAAGAGGATCATCCTCCTTCCTCATTCCATATCAAGACCTTCTAATCAGATTATAACTTTATGAACATCTTGGTTTTGATGTGTTAATTAATTAACTAATTTTAATTTACAAATTATAATTAATTATAAATTATAATAAGTTATAATTTAGTGAATTATAAATAACTTTATTAGTTCACATATTTCCTCCTGCATTAGAAGGGTACCCATTTTTATTTCTCTGTGTTTCTTGAGATTTAAAAAGAAAATAGGAATCTTGTGAAATACTGAAGTTTACACAAAGTTCTATGCTGTTAAATTTATTGTTTAGTAGGATAAATCTATTAAAATCAACATAAATGTAACCTGTGGGGTAAATTCATCTCCTTCGATTTACCACTAAAGAGATTTAATGTTAGGTTAAGTAACTATTACACATCCATCAAGTTGGTGATGCCATCCAGCCATCTCATCTTCTGTCGTCCCCTTCTCCTCCTGCCCCCAATCCCTCCCAGCATCAGAGTCTTTTCCAATGAGTCAACTCTTCGCATGAGGTGGCCAAAGTACTGGAGTTTCAGCTTTAGCATCATTCCTTCCAAAGAACACCCAGGACTGATCTCCTTTAGAATGGACTGGTTGGATCTCCTTGCAGTCCAAGGGACTCTCAAGAGTCTTCTCCTACACCACACTTCAAAAGCATCAATTTCTTCAGCGCTCAGCTTTCTTCACAGTCCAACTCTCCCATCCACATAGTTTGGGTGAACTCTGGGAGTTGGTGATGGACAGGGAGGCCTGGCATGCTGCAATTCATGGGGTCTCAAAGAGTCGGACAGGACTGAGTGACTGAACTGAACTGAACTGAAGTAACTACTGCAAGGTCATTTACATAATTAATAACTCAGCATACCAGATTTCTTAACTTTAATACTATTGTTCATCAAACTGCCTCTTCCTCAAACAGTTGTGGATAATTACAAGCTAACACTAGCATGAAGAACAAAATATGTGTTTCACGTAGAATACAAAGCAAAACAAAGAATTGTTCTCTTTCCTTTTTCAAATCCACATGAACAAAATGTTTTGTGGAGTTTCTCAAATGCCATGATGGCTACATATAACTTGAGAAATCAAATACTTAAGACTTTTAGACCCTAGAAAGTCTAAATTATGGAAAGCAAGGGGCATACTACATTGATTTTACATATCCTAATTTTTCCACTCATTGTAACTTGCCCTGAAGTAAAATACTATGTATTTGTCTTGTTTGGAGTTTGTCGTTAAGATAGTGGAATGGCCGAAGATCTATAGCAATTCCAACACACACACACACATACGTGCATATAGACATACGTATATGTGTGTGTTATATATGATATATATATCATATGATTATATGTTCATGATATAGAAAATGTGTAAATATATATGCCATATATGTCATAGCTTTTCTGTGTGTTTTTCTTTTTAAGTTAGCTCTTTCTAGGAAAAAACAGCAAGCTATTTAAGTATATACCTATCCAATAGTACAAAAATTATGCCTGCCTGTGTCTCCCTAAATAGATCTCTTATTTTGACAAGTATCTACTTCATCTTCACAAAATTTTATTTGAGTCAGCGAACTCTCATCCAGATGCTATGGCTTGGCCAGGAAATCTAGAATTGAGCTTCACAGAAAGGTGGCTTCCACTACCTTTAAAAGACTCTGCCAGCCCTGGGTTACTTTTTGATGCCACACCAATGGTTCAAGTATGACTCAGCTGAATCTGCCTCCAAAGTTGAACTCTTTATCTTTGCCCTCTACTTAGTCTAACTTCTTTTATAAAAGATATGTGCCAATTTTTCAAAAATCTCAATGCTTGCAGGTTATGGAATGATTTCTTTACTTTGAATATAGCTTCAAAAATGATCTACAAATGGGTAAGACTTGTACGCACACTTGAATGTGTATGTGTATGTGCATTTCACTGGACTAGTGCTATTCACTGAATAAGACGAAGTAAATTTTGTAGTACAAGAAGAAATTGAGAAGAACAATGAGTTATCTGGTTTGGGAGATTTTGAAAAAGTTTCTGTGCCACTGGTTTTGCTATACCTTTGTGTTCAATCTAAATTTTACATTGTATGTATTTACTAAGCTACTGAAAACTGAAAAAATGACTGTTAAGTTCTACACTGCCTTTTTAATTTTCTTAAAATTGACACAAGGGAAGACTTTTCTGTAGTCTCCATATGTTGAGACTCAGCCTTTTCTCATCTCCACATACCTTTCAACCAGAAGTTATTCTTGCTCCCTAATATGACTTGCAGATTTCTATTTTATCTACCTCTTGCAAATCACACTTTTCCTTTGAAATGCAAAAGCTTCAGAAATAGAAGTCATGCTCTTTTTGTATCGTTGACATCAGCAGACCTCTTGGTCACTCTTGTCATTTATGTAAGGCGTTAGGTCCTCACTGAAATCTTCTTCAGCCAAATCATCTTGTCATTTTTAGTGACTTCAACATCTGCAAGGAAGGACCATTGAAATCCTCCATTTTCTCTGTTTCTTGATGTCCTTATCTTCATTGCTTTTTTAAATTTCCATTTCAGTTACCCCTCTCATGATCAAATCTGAGATCATTCCTATAACAGTAAATGTACCCCCAAGATCTTGATGGCAGGTAGCCCACCTTCTGGACATCATTCTGCTTCTGACTCATTTGTTCAGTTATCATCATTCCTACAATTCTTTATCTGCACTGACACTCACCCTAGGCCACAGCTTTTACCATTCCCTCCTAATCTGTCACTACTCCTCTGTCTTCAATTGCCACATTTAAAAATACAATATTGTAAAGTAATTAGCCTCCAATTAAATTGATTTATATTAAAAATAATAAAAATAAAAGTAAAAGAAAAAATAATAAAATATTTGGAGGAAGAAGACTGTGGGAAAAAAATTTTAGACATTATAGTTCATCAGTTCAGTTCAGTTCAGTTGCTCAGTCCTATCCGACTCTTTGCGACCCCATGAATCGCAGCATGCCAGGCCTCCCTGTCTATCACCAACTCCCGGAGTTCACTCAGAATCACATCCATCGAGTCAGTGATGCCATCTAGCCATCTCATCCTCTGTCGTCCCCTTCTCCTCCTGCCCCCAATCCCTCCCAGCATCAGAGTCTTTTCCAATGAGTCAACTCTTCGCATGAGGTGGCCAAAGTACTGGAGTTTCAGCTTCAGCATCCTTCCCTCCAAAGAATCCCAGGGCTGATCTCCTACAGAATGGACTGGTTGGATCTCCTTGCAGTCCAAGGGACTCTCAAAAGTCTTCTCCAACACCACAGTTCAAAAGCATCAATTCTTCAGCGCTCAGCCTTCTTCACAGTCCAACTCTCACATCCATATATGACCACAGGAAAAACCATAGCCTTGACTATATGGACCTTTGTTGGCAAAGTAATGTCTCTGCTTTTCAATATGCTCTTGCAAATATCATGAACTCAACTTCCCCACTATTAATAGGACAGGCTAGTATTTTTTGTTTCTATCCCTCCATGTAACCTTTTTTTTTTTCCCCTGGTTTATTTTTATTTTTCCTTTTATTTATTTTATTTTTTAACTTTACAATATTGTATTGGTTTTGCCATATATCAACATGAATCCGCTCCATCCTCATCACTCTGTTCTCTCCATACACAACCTCCCTAAGCACTACACACCACTTCTATACTAAAGAGCTAGTGATTTCTGGTTGTTGAGTCTGGCCCAGACCTTTCCTCTGAGAGGATGTGCCTCTCTTGACAATTGCACATGAATAATTCAAGAGAAACATGTCCTAGGAAATGTCACCACCAACCATTCAAATAATTAAGCCATGAGCTTATGGGTCACATTTGTGTCCTCCTCCTTTATTCCTATGATACTCAATCCAACATTCATTAAAAATATCTTGGTTCCAAATATATCTAGAATTTTTCTACTTTATTTGTTTCCAGTCTAGCCAGATGCAGATATTTTTGTTGTTGTTGTTTAGTAACTAAGTTGTTTCTGACTCTTTGTGACCCCATGGACTGTAGCCCATCAGGCACCTCTGTCCATGGAATTTCCCAGGCAAGACTACTGGAGGATTGCCATTTCCTTCTCCAGGGGATCTTCCTGACCAGGCATCAAGCGTGTGTCTCCTGCATTGCAGGCAGATTCTTTACTGCTGAGCCACTGAAGAAACCCAGATCTTTTCTTACCTACTCCATTATCCTAGCCTCACCATTAGTCTACTTAATTTCACATTAACTCCCTGTACTACTTAGAAACCAGAGTGATCTCTTAAAATGTCTATCGGTTCATACCTCTCCCTACATTTTCAGTGTATTTGTACTAAAGCCTACATTCTCTGCGATTAAAAATAAAGCCTTTCTAATCTCACATCATATCTTTTAGTTATATCTCATCAATCTTTCTTTGGGCTTCACTCCAATCAAAAAAGATTCATATACTCCATTCCTTCTACATATCAAGATCCTCCTCATATCAGGGTATTTAGATATTCTGTTTTATTTTCTTCCTGAAAGACTTTCCCACTGTATGCAAAGCTAGCTCTTATTTTCGTGTCTAAGCTTAAATATTGTTACCTGAAAGAAGTGTTTAAAATAAACTATCTGATGTTCCCCCAACACCCTTGTGGGCTTTTCAGTTCTTCGATTTTTCATGTGACTATATCTGGCAACGGAGAAGGCAATGGCACCCCACTGCAGTACTCTTGCTTGGAAAATCCCATGGATGGAGGAGCCTGGTAGGCTGCAATCCATGGGGTCGCTAAGAGTCCGACACGACGGAGCAACTTCACTTTCACTTTTCACTTTCATGCATTGGAGAAGGAAATGGCAGCCCACTCCAGTGTTCTTGCCTGGAGAATCCCAGGGAAGGGGGAGCCTGGTGGGCTGCCGTCTATGGGGTCGCACAGAGTCGGACACGACTGAAGTGACTTAGCATTAGCATATCTGGCAATGATTTTTCTTTTTGCTTAATTTGATTTCTGCCCCTGACTTCCTCTCTAGAATTCAAGCCTTAAAAGCCCAGAGACCCTGGCTTTCTTGTTTACTATTGTAGCTCAGTAACTTGTATAATATCTGATACATATTTGTTGACTGGATTAGCTAGATCCAGGAATTTTAGAGATATTTTTATTTGTCACATATCATGGAGACTGAATCTTAAAGAGATTAATTAATTTGTCAAAAATATTAAAGGGGGTCAGGAACCCAGTGTCTTTTCGTTGTCTGCACTCTTTATTCTAAAGCATGGTGACCTAGAGTAACATTTTCAGCTCCCAAGTTTTATCCTATTGGAAAACAAAGTAAATATAAATGTATCCATGGACTGTATCTGTATATATATAATTTATATAAATTGTACTACTTATTGGGCTTATAGAAGACTTTGCCACTATTAAATGCTAGGTATAGTTTGGACAGAGATAACTTCTACCTTTGAGAATTTACTAAGGTCAAAAAGACCCCTTTTAAAAAATGACTCCATGGCATTTAGACCAAGGACAATGTCAAAGTGAGGCTTCAATATATGTCTTACTCTAAGTTATTACTGAATGTAAGTCATGTGCTGGCTTCTAATGAAAATTTCCCATTGAAAAAAATCAATGTTAATAACTGGAACTCGAGATCTGTAATGGGCTCTGCTGTTTTTCTGGCTTAGATTGTGTTCCAATAATATGCTGAGAACTGATGACCTATGAGCCATGGTCACTTCCTGATCCCATTTGATTCTTTGGGCTTTAGTTTTAAAAGGGTGACCAGAGAGGTTGCTTTCTAATAGAGAAGTTGAGCAAAAAAGAATCAGCCTGTAGGCTCATTGGCTCATCTCAGTGCTCATTGAATCACTTCAATACAGAAAACCAATACAAAATTGTAAAGTAATTAGCCTCCAATTAAAATAAATAAATTTAAAAAAAATTCAAAAAAAAATCTATTGCCAGGAGGGGGGCTTGCAAGGAAACCTCTTTTTCCATAAAGAATTTTCTTTAAGGGAGTTGGTGAAAAATTATTCTAGAAGCTGACTAGAACCACTCTATATATCATAATGAAGCAGTGAATCTGAAGGCATTACCTGTCTGGTTACAGAAATAGACACGTATGCATAAAACCAAGACTGGTTGGTTGGGTCTGCTGGCTTGGGAAGAAGAAAATATCAAAAAGATCCACATGAGAAGTAGAATGACTGGAGAGGGCATACATATAATAATAATATTTAGTAGTTAGATGCAGATATAAACCAAAGTGGTAACAAAAGTGGCCCTAATGCCTAGACACTTCCACTTGCATTGATGTTAGGTGCTCTACAGCTGAACAGTATTATTAACTCAAGTCCCTCCTTTCTAGTGAGCACCTCTAGATCTGAAAGCAAGCCTCAAACCAGGTGATATGAGTGTGTGCTCCATCGGACACAGCACAATCTGGAGAGAGTCTGAGGAGCTATAGCACTCCATGCCACTGTCTCCTAATGCTGTTTGCTACAAATCCGTGCATATCCAAACTGTTGGGTTAGCCACAAAGTTCATGTGGGTTTTTCCATAACGTCTTATGGAACTTTGTGGCCAACCCAGTAATTTTGCTATTATGTATGACAAGATATAATACACTATACATTCTTAAGATCTATTTTTTTTTTCTTTTGGTGACTTTCCTCGTTAATAGAGCAAGATGAGAACTACTGAGTGAAGGTGTATTTATATAGTCATTACCGACCTGAAGTCCTAAGCTCTGCTTTTCTGCTCACTGAATCCCACATTTATTTAATGGCCATAAAAGCATAATGGATACAACTGTTCATGTTTTCAGACTTATTCACATCCTTAAAGAGTAACAGTTACAAGGGAATGTTCATAAAATAAAGTAGCTATTTTTCAGTTAATTATTCACAGGCATGAAAAGATGTTCCAAAACAGATTGAGAAGTCCATTGTATGTTTTATGGTATATGACAGCTTTATTTTCTGGCTTATCAAGCATACCTCTTTTCTAGTTACTTTGTTTTTCTCTGAAAAGAATTAAAAAGATGGATTGGTTTGATCCTATGTGAGCACAGTTGTTAATTAATATAAAAGTTTCTTAGAAAGTTATGATTTTTCATATTTATAGAACAAGAACAGCATATAGATAATCTATCATAGAAACTTGGCATTTATGATATATTAGTTTTCTATAAACATCAAATTGGAGAGGAAGGTTACATTTTCTTTTGATTATAATAACAATTTGAAAGCCATCTGTTCTTGAAAATTTTACTAAAATATATAATGGAACTGGTATTTTATATGCCAATCCTTCGTGAGGAGTATTTTAAGATTTTTCACATGCTGCTTCAATTCTGTGTAGAATAAATGATGATTTAATTGTGAATTTTGACATTATTGCTATCAGATAAAAATTATTACAGGATATTAGAAGTGGACAAAGAACTATCAAATGATGGTTATAAGTCTTTGTGTGTTTGTACATGTGCACATGTGTGTGTGTGTGTGTGTGTGTGTGTGTGTGTGTGTATAGAGAGAGATGCATTCTAGATGGATATCATTAAGATTGGTTTTTGATAAACCTCTTACTCTGACCCTTGCCTCCTAAACAAATAATCAGGCATCACCACTGCTCTTTTGTAATATTATTCATCTCGTTCTTCAGTGTAAAATTACTAGTAATGCTAAGGTGTATTGGGAAGGTGTTGAGATTTGCTCTGGGCACCCCACATTGCTCTGGAAAGGACTGATGCTTTTTTCTTTAACTGTGATAGCTCAATTGTCTTGTGTTTCAATGATTTCCAATTTGAAGGTGTATATTTGGGATAAGTACACAAGGTTATATTTGTAAGCTATTTCCTTTTCTTCTTCTCAGCATCCTCTTTGGAATCATTATTGGATCCTAGTTGGGAGATCTAGAAGTAAATTCCTGCATAGTGATCACTAGTTGAGAGCATAGGTTCGGAAGTCATCCTGTTGTGGCTTAAGTCACAATAGCTACTAATCACATGACTTGGGAATTGTGTAGCTTTTCTCTAAACTTTTGTTTTCTCAGCTATGAAACGACAATTGAAATATTTATTATTTCATAGAATTTATTCGAGAATGAAAAGGGACTAAGGTTGCAAGGCAATTAAAGTAGTAATAAAATCTGGGAAAACAAATTTTCAAAAAATATATAATTTCATGTAAGAAACGGATTGCCAGTCCAGGTTCGATGCATGATAAGGATGCTTGGGGCTGGTGCACTGGGATGATCCAGAGGTATGGTATGGGGAGGGAGGTGGGAGGGGGGTTAAGGATTGGGAACACGTGTATACCCGTGGCGGATCCGTGTTGATGTATGGCAAAACCAATACAATATTGTAAAGTAATTAGCCTCTAATTAAAATAAATAAATTTAAATTAAAAAAAGAAAACAAAAACAACAACAAAAATATTTTTTTGAATTGCTTTATCTTTTTTTAAATTTTATTTTATTTTTTAACTTTAGAGACAGCAAAAAAAATATTTTTTAGTACTGAGACTATTATCGCCATCATCAGTCTCTTGTTACACGTGGATTTGGAAATGTCATCCCAACCTTCTTGGCCTGTTTGTTTGTTTCAAATGAGGATGGATTAGTTGGGTCTAAATTTCCCTCTAGCTTTGACACTATGAGTTTAAAATAAAGTAATGCAAAGTGAGGAATTAAATCCTTTTTCTTAATGTATAAAAAAGGAAGAAGAAAAAGCTCCTCATGTCTAGATTCCCTTCCAAGTTTATTAGAATTATGATTATGTAGCATTTTGAATATAGAGTTTATTCAGGAAATCATTAAGTTCACTTAACTTCATATTGTGTTAACTGTGGAAACACTGGAACTTAATGGTAGTCTTCTCTTAAGATTCTTCTTGAAGACTGTATAACTTTTAAAATTGAAATTTCTTAATTTTAGAAGGTGTTGATCATCCTTATGGCTTATTATGTAACCATGTAAACATGTACAATCATTAAAATTATATTTATATATGTTTATATATAAAAGATACATTATCGAACCTATCAATTCGCAGCTTGCTATTTTTGTTTAAATTTTTATTTTTGACATTGATCCATCTTGGTAAGAGTGACAACTCAATTCTTCTTAGCTGCTGTATATGATTCAGCTACAAACATATAATATCCCTTTGAGTATTGAAGCATTTTTAGTACTAAAAACAGTGTCAAAATGAACATTCCAGTGTGTTTTATCATTATATGTATATGTGTATGACTTTCAATGGTGTGTATATCCGGAACTGGAATTGAAAATGTTTTGTGGTTTCCACAATTAATTTTACTCTCAATTGTAAGCATGCAGTATTAGTTTTGTGTACATGATGAATCTCTTTATGCCATTAAAGTTGATGACTAACTAGAGTATCATTTTACTCTGAACTTCAGAGATATGATATATGCAATGTTTATGTAAATGCATTGAAAAGTCATATTTGTATATGTTCATAGAAATGGTACAGTGTTATAATGCATCAATTTACTTAAATAACTACTTATAAATAGTGTCCAAGTATAATTTTTTGCTTGACTGTACTCAAGTAGTTATTTTGGAAGTCCTTTTTAAGCATTCATAGGTTTAATGGCCTGTTTTGCAAACTGATAGTGAAAAATTTTCAAGTGAGTGTTGAGAATATGAGGTTCAAGATGAATGAACTTTCATATTAATCATTATAGTGAGAACACAAAATAGAAGCATGATTTTCAAATTATCTCCTTGTAAGCAGGATGATTTGTAAATGCACAGTGAATATTAGATATGGAATGAGAATGATAATACATTTCTCTAAGGCTGCAATTTATTATACTTTTCATTACCCATGCCTCTCAATATGCAGAATTTAAAATGCAATGGCCAGAAGACAGGGAAGTGTCACTAGAAGAATGTGGACATGGACTCCAGGACTGCTGATAATGACTGTGATCTTTTGGAGTCAGCAGGGGAATGGACAAGGCCAAGGTAGGTGTGAGCATGTTTTCATATTCTGAGCACTGGATGTGAGTTTCACATTGAGATTACATGGACCTTGGGTTGATGTTTTAAGTGACTTCTTGTAATCTGTCCCCAATTTTTTTTTTTGTCCAAGTGGATTATAATGGTTCTGAAAGCAGTTAAATTGAACTAGAATTTGGTGTGAGTTGGTGTTATCAAATTTGAAGTCATTGCTTCAAGACTGGCTGTGTTACAATAGATGCTATATATATATATATATAGCTATATTTGTGCGTGTTTATTTGACTCCACAAGAATCTATTAGTTAAAGGTATTATAGTTTTGATGTGAAGCTTTTGGATTTCTTTCCTTGAGTGACTTTTATGCTTTAATTGTTTAAAATTTCAAGAATCTAGTCTTTAAAGAGAATGATGTTCTTTAGAAATTAAGTAGAAAATTTGGCATTCCTCATTGCCTTGCCAAGTGTATATGGAAGAGATTAATGGTAGAGAGGAGCTTCAGGTCTTTTGTGTCCTGACATATCCTTTGCAGAGTTGAAAAACACCATAGATTTTGTAATATGGTTTTTTGATATACCAGTTTTATGAATAGTTCCATGGAGTGGTTTATGCCAAAGCTGGTGTCTATGAAATGTGTTTTGTGATAGGCGTTATTTTTAGAGGTGTGTTGCCTACTCAGATACACATAGCAATTGAATTTTTTATATAATAAAAGGAGTGACCCCTATGAATTTTGTTTTGTCTTGGAGGAGAATCCGTTTTGTCTTGGAGGAGATTCCATTTTGTCAATTCTTCTGCATTTGTTAAGCCTTGAAATGTGTGAGCAGGAAATGCATGAGGGTGTTGCTCTAGATAAAACTGAAACTTTATAGTGGTTCATAGTGGTGTTGACCTCTGTTAGTCCTGTGGTTTCCAAAATATCCATAACATATTGTGCATATTCAAGTAAGAGTATTAACTATTCTGAAAAGATTGTTCAAAAATAGCATTGTTTTCTTATAATATATAATTTCATTAATTTTTGAAATAAAATAGGAAGATGTTTTTCAAAAATAAAGTTTGTGTCATATACAATTAGGTATATATAAATTTTAATAGTGAAATAGACTTTGTTTTTTCTTTTATCTCATTAAGTGTTTATATTAACATCTAATTACAATCTTATTTTGCTTTTCTTTTTTGATAAAAATAGTGTAAGAAAATCATACTTAACACACATTTTTTTTTTTTAATCAAAGGTTTAAAACAAGAATCTGTAGGCAGCATTTCTGTTGGCTGGGAGAGTTGTTTATTTCTCTGGCAATGTGTCAGATCACTAAAATGTAGCGGGACAACTGTCTCTCTGCAGTGGTGATCCAACAGTACATTCAGTATTACAAGAGATTGCCAAACCTTTCTGTGGCCATTATTTCCAGGGATTATGGCTTATCCTCACTGGTTAATAGCTTATCGGATATTTCAAATATTTGAGAAATAATACGTATCATCTCTCTTATTTATCGACACTCTTTTATTCTTTCTTCAATATGGATTGCCTGGATATTCTTTCCTTTGATAGTGACCATCATTTGTAAAAAACATGCACCCAAATCAATATCACGCTCAGCTATATTGAAGCATCTAATGGTTAATGCAAGTTAAGTAATTTAATTTCTTTTAAAAGTATAAATCAAAACAAGCAAGGATTCAAAGGACAAAGCAGCTTAATAGAAAACATAATGGAATGCTTTAATATTATGGTTAAGGGAATTTTGCTTCCTTTACAGTGGCTTGAATGAATGAAGCAGGTTTCTCAAGCATGATAAGCAAATTTTAATTTCAGGTACAACCCAAGCAGCATATTATACTTTAGATCAGTAAGCCTCATCAAATATTAATTTTTTTTCACTTTGGTACATATAAATAAGCAGGATTTTAAAATAAAAGTTTTAAAACTGGAATTTTGATCTAGTTATCTTTTTAAATAAAAAATCTCATAGTACTTCACTCTTGATATGAAAATAATACATTACAAATCTGTGTTAAGGTTACAGCTCACTCTTAAACTTTAATTATTGGGACCCCCAAAGTCCGGAATTATGGTTAAGTGTCAATGAAGTATGATTTTTGTAACAAATGTGCATGTAAAATTAATACAGTTATTTTCATGTAAATTTAAATTTCTTAGGGATAATAAGTAAGCTAAATTGTATTTTTTATACAAGGGCTCCATATTATTAGTAGATTTTATTCTAATCATTTGTAAGTCATTGGAAAACCTGGATATTCTTTCCCCAAAAAAACATGCTAGGAATGGTAATTAAATTTGAGGACAGAAGACAAAAATCCACTTACTCTAGAATGTATATGAAACATCATAATATTAATTCAACTGTATGCAACCACCACTTATAATGGATGTTATAGAAAATGCATTCTGAATTCTAAATAAGAATGTTGGCTAATGATCCCCTTCAGGGCATCAAGGTCAAATAAGAAGCAGAGAACGGAGAGAGTGGGTGGGAATCAGGTGGGTGTCCCTGGTCAGTTTCTTTTAATCTATCAAGAAAAGCATCCAATTGACATCTTTCCATGACACTTTACTTAGGGAATAGTGGATGCTGATCCTTAGACTGACACTCTCGGACTTAAACTCTGCCCATTTCTATGCTGCTTAAGCAGTAGTACATTACAGGCTGCATAAGAAGTGAGAATTAAGTCAATCCTTAAGTTAAGGTAGAATATACATCATTTTTAAAGAAAATATGTCTGCTATGCAAATAAAAGCAAGTAGCATAAACATTCAGATTTTTTGGCTTTAAAGGAACTATTATAAGATGTTTGTATACATATATATTTCCAAACACTAAATTACACATTGACTTTGCGGATAATCAAAATAAAACTAAACTAATACTTGATATGTATAGGTGTACTTCCAAAACACAACAGGTAAAATTGTGGGAATTTTGACTGGGAAGAGAATTTTAGGGCGTGTAGGCAACAGTTATTGTATTCAGAACTGAGACATTTTTTTCCAAACTCAAAATCACATTTTCTTTCTTTCCCCCAAAATATGCTCAAATAATAATGAGGTGTGTATAAAGGTAAAAGTGTAACTTATATGTAATTTATTTAAATAGTCACTGAGATGCCAGTGAGCTTAAAGGCAATGTGAGGCAGTTTGGCAATATGAATGCTTGTTAAAAATTAAAAAAATTTTTTTGACTTTTAACAAATAAGCCATTTAAAATATTGCTAGGTAAGTAATAAAAATGTATTTCTCTCTTAATGGCTTAAGTAAAGGAGTTCTGTTTATTCAGGTACATAATAAAGGCATGCTATTTTTCTGGTACATTTTAAGAATGATAGAAGAATAAACATGTCAGTCTGTCTCTAAAAACAAGTTTGTAAGAGTTTTAGATTTAGCACTACTTTTCTTATTTTTGTAGCTAAAATAGGGTTTAAATACAGTAATAATATTTAATATATGATCATGAGTGCACCTAGAATTTTAATCAGTTTGATTTCCATTAAAATATACATGTTAAAATTCCGAGTAGTCACCCTAAAGCTAGATACAAGAGAGTCTGAAATTTTGAGGATGTAAGCGGAGATCATTCATATAACAATATTACTTTTGAAGACAAATCAATTTATTTTATCTTCCATTTTCATGACCAGACTTTGTGTCATATACTGAGCACTTGAAAAATAAAACCTGAAAATATTTAACATTTATAATCTTTAGTTTTTATGATCTTCATCATGAAATATTTTAGTTAAGAGGCACAATTTTGGAAAAATTATCTGGCTGTCCTATTTTACAAGTTGTTAAAGTATATTATTTTTGAATCATCATATGTATACAAAGCTAATCACTTGTGTTTTGCATTCATCACACATTCATATTTTTCTCTAGAATGATCAGAGTAAACTTTGTGAGGATGGATGGATAGAGAGCTAAAGAGTCTCTCTATATTTGTATCTTTCTCTTTTTCCCTTGAAATCTTTTCCCAGTGTGTGCAAAGGTTATTTTGTTTCTCTCATTTTCTCTTTCATTCAATAAATTTCAGTGATTATGTAATTTTATCAGTAAATGAAGGTAATATCCAACTTTGAGTTGAAGTTTATAAGTATAGCTTTTAATCAGAATATCTCAGAGATGTTATCCGTAAGTTTTAATAATATCTTAGAATCTCTACTGGTGATGAATAATTACCTTGAAGGAGCTTAATGCCACTGAGATTTATATTCCTCAGGGTTATGTGGGTAAAATATCTACATCTTATAATTGGATGTTGTTTAAGAGAGGTAAGCTCAGACATTTGGCAGTGAACATTACAAGATGTTTATTTGTGTATCTCAGGAAATCTGACCTTAAATTGTTATTCAGTTGCTCAGTTGTGTTCTACTCCTTGTGACCTGATGTACTTCGGTACTCCAGGTTTCCCTGTCCTTCACTATGTCCCAGAACTTGCTTAAACTCATGGCCACAGAGTCAGTGATGCCATCCAACCACCTCATCCTCTTTCACCCTAGTCTCCTACCCTCAGTCTTTACACCATCAGAATCTTTTCCAATGATTCAGCTCTTAGCTTCATGTGGCCAAAGTTTTGGAGCTTTAGCATCTGCCCTTCCAATGAATATTCAGGGTTGATTTCCTTTTTAATTGACTGGTTTGCTCTCCTTGCTGTCCAAGGGACTCTCAAGAGTCTTTTCCAGCACCACAGTTAGTTTAAGCTAAGTAGTGGTGGAATTGAAGTCTTATTTTATCAAATGTAAAGAATTTCCCATTGTTCTAGTTAAGGTGTGTGTATGTGTATATACATACAAAAATACATATGTCAGAATTTAATTTAGTCCAATGCAGACTTAGGGCTTCCCTTCTGGCTCAACTGGTAAAGAATCCTCCTGTAATGCAGGAGACCTGGGTTCAGTCCCTGGGTTGGGAAGATCCCCTGGAGAAGGGAAAGGCTACCCACTTCAGTATTCTTGCCTGGAGAATTCCATGGACTGTATAGTCCATGGGGTTGCAAAGAGTCAGACACGACTGAGTGACTCCTAATGAATGAATGAATGCAGACTTATGTATATCCACTTTAGTTTTGTTTTAAACTTAAAATATAAATGCATATATCCTAATATTAAAAAACCTGTAAATGCCCACCTCAACAACATTTAAAATCCTACCAATAATCCTACCAGTACATTTTTTTTTTTAGTGTTCTTTACCTTCTTTTGATCATAAATGTCATTGTCATGGGGGCAAAAAAGGCTAGCTGTAAAATATTCCATTTTTATGGGGGAAGAACATGCTAATTGATGCCCTTCTTTTTACTGAAATTATAAAACATTACCCAACATTCAGATGGCATTTGTTCCCAGTGTTTTAAAAAGTATTTTACCGTGTAACATAATAAAGTATATTTTAATTCTCATTAATTATTTTAATATTCAAGGTAAATCTCATTTTATGATGGTTCCCTTCAACTCTAAAACAATAAATTTATTTAGGGAGAAATTATTTTAAACATTTTTTCCATGAGCCTTTAGCATTTTTTATTGGGGAACTTTAATGTTCTATTTTTACACATTTAAAGACAGTGGGCACCTGGTTTAGAATTTAAATTTCATTTGACTTTTTGTTGCATTTGAAATTTGTTATGGAATTTGACTTGAAGAATAGATGTTTACAAGACATTATCTTCTATGTGATATGTTAGCTTTAGCTTTCTCCAGACACATCCATGGAGAGAAAAAAGAATTTAGACTGGGAATAAAGAGCCCATAAATAGCTAAAGAGATAGAGTAGAAGTAAGTGGTATAAACAGGAAAAAAGGGAGAAGTGATAGGAGCAGGTGTGAGAAATATGTAAGCTAGAAATATGTAATTCTAACATATGCTATTAATAGTAAAATATGATGTAAATTCTTAAGCTAATTTGCATATGAAGTTTTTAGTAGAACTTTTGCCACAAAAAAATGGAATTAAATTGGAAGAAGACAGAGGAAAGTGGCTTTCTCCAAGCAGGCACTTACCTTAGTCCACTTTATTTTGTAGTCATCCTCATAGACAACTTGTGGTATGAAGTGTTAAGACTGTGCTTTAAAAGCAACTTAAATTCTTTATGTACTGATTAAGGATAAACAAACTAAAGAACCTAGATATTGAAGTCAAGAGATTCAAAATAGCTTTGTATGCGAGACTGGGTATGTCAATCTTCGGCAGAAAGTACTGCTAATTCTAATTTTTTTTTGTTTTTTTTCTACCTCTTCAACCTATAATATCATACCTACCTCAGTGTAAAGAATCAGTTCTCTGTCACTTATGAGGTGTCCTTTAAAAAACTCATGAATTACACATGAACTTCAAAGTTGCCAACTTAGATTTCAAGAGACTTAAAATTAATCTGGCACCTTTCCATGATGAAGGCTGGACACAGTGATCACAAGCTCGGTATAACTTTATGGGTTATGTGCCTCATCCATTAGTGAGTTTGCCTCCCTAAATCATCATGTGTCTTGGCAAAAGGCTTTTTCTGAAAATTTAGAAATGCAGATCTATATCTGGTCATGTCACAGTGTGACCTGTTTATCAATTTAGCTTTATCAAAGTATAAACTGTGTTTGGTTTTTATAGTTAATGTATATAACATAATAATTGGGATGCAATATATCTTACACTTTTCTATATGATGATATTTCTTTTACTTATTTTTCCTGTGGTCATTTCTGATGCTCGTTTGTAAGATCTTGCTTTCTTTCTTTTTTCCTTATGTCTTTCTTCCTTATATCCCTTAACTCAGATGTCACCTCCTCTGCCTCTTCCCAGATTCTACATTATTATTTTGACATGCTGCTAAGTCACTTCAGTTGTGTTCAACTCTATGCGACCCCATAGATGGCAGCTCACCAGGCTCCCCCATCCCTGGGATTCTCCAGGCAAGAGTCCTGGAGTGGGGTGCCATTGCCTTCTTCAATTATTTTGACATAGCTTCCTGCAATTTACCAAGCTCCCCATATACAAGCAGATCAGTATTTCTCAATATACACTATACTTGTTAATTTGCATCTTTCCTTATTTATGTATAAGCTCCTTGATATCTCAGAGTGCATATTCTTCTACTCAACAAAGCTTTATATTTACTTTGAACAGCTTAGAAAACTGACAAAAAGCCCTGTCATCATGAAACTTGAATTCTAATGTGGGGAGACAGATGACAGACAATGAGCCATGTAAATATGTGAAGTATGGGTAGTTAGATGGTAAAAAATATTGCTGTGATGGAGACCAGATAATTCTGAGAGGCTATTTTTATTGGGTAGTTAGAAATTACCTCACAGAGAAAATAGCAGTTGAAAGTGCAAGGCAGAGAGAGACTGAGCACACAGATTTGGGGCAAGAACATTCCTTGCAAGGGTACAAGGGTCATGTTATGTTGTTATGTAAGAACAACAACAACAACAAAAATATGTGGCTGGAGCAAAATGCATGTGGTGAGGAATTAGGAGAAGAGGTAATAAATGGCAGAAGGGAAGCCTGGTGTGCTGCAGTCCATGGGGTTGCCAAGAGTTGAACATGACTGAGCGACTGAACTGATCCGAGGAAGGGACAGACACTAGTGAGTCTTACTTGCAGTGGCAATGAGTTTGACTTTTGTTGGAGTGAAGTGGAAACTATAAAAGGACGTTGAGATCTCTTTTGGTAATTCACTTAGAGTTTTCAAATTACACAATGGTCACTACTTAGGAGTCAGTGACATCTCTTTACTGCTCTTGCAGTCAACTACAAACTAGTATGTCAATGTAATGTTAAATTTTATTTTAAATGATTTCTTTTCTATTACTGAATATCTCTTTTTAAATTAATTTGACAGCTTTCTAACATGGTAAGCCAGTGCAAATGGAACATAATGTATAACAAATTCTTCATCAGCTTTAGGTGTTTTATTGAATTTGCTAATTAGAGAAGGCATTTGTTCTGTTGGGAAATGTTGATAGAACTTCTTTTGAATCACTATCACATCCATCAACACCATATTCAGTTGTCGACAGTCATAATGAGTTAATAGCCTTAAGTGTACACCCTTCATCTCTATGGTCAAGGGTGCTTGAACATGGGAAAATTCACTGGCTTCAAATCTGGGAACTCGGAATTGCCAGCAGTGTTTTTGTTTTTGTTTCCTGGTGGAATTATCCTTCCATATAAAGGTGACTCCCTATACCAAGCAAACATTTACTCTATTTTGTCTTACCTTATGCCTCTTTTCCTCTCAAATAAAGGTTTTTGAGGAAATTAATCTCTCAATTTAGAAAGAAGAAATTCAAAGGACATGAAATTATATGCATTTTATAATTGAGTAGAAAGCCAGAGGAGGGATAAGAAGATAAGTACAGAGAGGGAGGAAAAAAAAATTATCACACCTAATCTTCTTCCTAGTAGTAAACTCTTCATATCCATTCACTATAGCTAGCTATACAGAGGTCAAGAAATTCTCTCTCTGAAGACATGGTGTTTCAGTTTAGATTGGAATGAAGAGAACGAGGCAGGTCCTTCAAAGATACAGGGTGTTCTAAGCAAAAATAATAACATACAAAAAGATTCTGAAATAAAAATTAGCTTGCTATTTTCTTGAGAAGGCTAGTTTGGCTGGAATAAAGAAAGGGCACAGGAGACATGTGAAGATAGGACCTTGCAAAAGACCAGAAAAATTAGGATCTTGTAGGCAATGTTCAGATGCCAAACAAATCTATTGAAAGGTTTAATATATAGATGTGATATGGTTAGATTTATTCTTGCCCAGTTCCTTATATCTACATGGAGGATGTATTATTGGGGAGGGATAAAACAGTGGTTGAAGAGGGGTCCTTTAGCTTACTATTATACCTGTCCAGGTGAAAGCTTGTGGTTGGGATTATGATTGTAGCAATAAAGTTGGACAAGGTTTGTTGAGACTGGAAATTGCTTTGAAGGTAGAGCTGATGGGATTTATTGATCAAGCATTGGATTTTGGATTTAGGGGCATGGGGTTATCATATTTTATTGGATTGGGGAAGTTTGATGGCATGGGATAGATCTCAAGTGGCAGAGATATAGGTAAGTACCTGAGTTGATTGATTTAACTTATTTTTTCCTGTTGGGATACCTGTTAGAATTCAAGTGGAAATATGAAGTAGGCATCAAGAAGCTGACTTAGCTAGAGGTGTAGCTTTTAAAATTGTAGGCTATATATCATATTTAAATACTGTGTCTAGGTCAGGCATTGGTGAGCTATAGCCCATCAGGTTAGATATGTTCTACTGCCTGATTTTATGTGACCCATGAGCTAGAAGTATATTCTTTACATTTTAAGTATAAAATGTAAAATATTCAAAGTATCTGTCTCTTGACAAGGACAATTGCTCAAATTTGCCTTGGGCCATGAAGCTCACAATATTTACTCTCTGGCTCTTCACCAAAAATTTTGCTTACCCTTGGTTTAGATGAAACTATAAGAGGTTTATAGTTTACTTCTTTCTTCTGACAAAGAAGATGGCAGCATAATCATGTAAATTAAAATTATGTCCACTGTAGTGTACAAGGTAGAGAATTAAAGCCTAGTAGTAATAGACATTGGAGAAGGAAATGGCACCCCACTCCAGTGTTCTTGCCTGGAGAATCCCAGGGACGGGGGAGCCTGGTGGGCTGCCGTCTATGGGGTCGCACCGAGTCGGACACGACTGAAGTAATAATAGACATTAAAACTTTAAAACAATGCTTTAATTATCAACATGATTACTGAAACTTGGGGAGTAAAAAGATGTCACCATCAGACTATTCTTTCTCTCTTACAAGGAGCCTAGGCAGGAAGTGAGCATTTGAAGAAGAGAGAAGGCTAATGTAGTTTGAACAAAGAAAGCACATGGGAGGATGACATTAGATCTGGCTGGAGATTGAAGGAGGAGGGTAGCAAAATACTTGAAGCTTTTTAGAGTGATCTTTAGAGAAAGAGGAAGTCATTAAAACACTCTGAAGGGGAGGAACTCTAATCGTATCTGATGGGAGATGGTCACTCTGATGGCATGTGAAGCCAGAATGGAAGGAAGTCAATATGGATGAGGAATTAAAATTGCCCATTGGTATTAGTAAAAACCCCAGGTAACCTCAGCGAGGGGAGGTTTGGTACAAAATCCATATGGCACAGTTAAGGGTGAATGGGATAAGGGCCTAGTTATTATGTTTAGTGAAATTTTGTCAGTCTTCTCACTGTATTAAGATACAGATATGGTCAAAATAAGGAGCTTTCAGGTTGCTGTTGTTGTTTTTGAAACTTAGATTTGTAAATCTAACCCCTAGAGATTGTGATATAATAAGTATATAGCAGGGCCAGAATTTTTTCTAAACTCTCTTAGTGAAGAGACTGCCAATCATGGCTCTATTGATACTGAAATACTTCCTGACACTTTATATTTTTTACACCTTCGTTATTTTTGCACATACAGGAAGTTTTGCCGTAGCCCCATGCAAATGCTTAAATTTAGTGCAGCTCAAATATGTCCTTCCATCTGCAGTTTCCATGGTTCCTCTCATGGAGTATAGCTCTCCCTGCTCAAATCTGCCCTGTAGTGCTAAGATGATGCACTAGTCTCATAACAGAATCATCACGTTGCATGGTAATGTCCATACCGCCCTCACTCGACGATAACCTCTCCATGAGTCCTGAAATCATACTATTCCTCTGAGATGTAATCCTACTTATACTCAACTGATTAAGCAAATTCTTCTCTTTTGAATAGAAGATGCTTCTATACCATAGCATCTAATTTGAATATCCTTTTTTCCATTATGCTGCTTAGCAAGTGAGTTATGTGGGCTTCCCAATGGCTCAGTGGTGAAGAATCCACCTCCAGTGCAAGAGACACAGGGGATATAGGTTCAATCCCTGGGTTGGGAAGATCCCCTGAGGAGGAAATGGCAACCCACTAAAGTATTCTTGCCTGGAAGATTCCATGGACAGAGGAGCTTGGCAGACTAGAGTCCATGGGTTGCAAAGAGATGGACATGACTAAGCAACTGACTGAGTTGGACACCACTAATTCACACGAGTGAATTATGTTATGGAAACAGATTTTAGCAGCCCACAAACACGTTCAAATCTAAACCTTACAGTAAACATTAATGTCTGTGTGTTAAGTTGCTTCAGTCACGACCGACTCTTTGTGACCCCATGGACCGTAGCCCATCAAGTTCCTCTGTCCATGGGACTCTCCAGGCAAGGATACTGGAGTGGGTTGCCATGCCCTTCTCCAGGGGATCTTTCTAACCCGGGGATTGGACCTGCATTGGTAACTGGGTTTTTTACCACTAGCACCACCTGGGAATTCAAAAGGTTAAAGTCTAGTCAACGTCTATAAAGATATTTCTTTCCGTATAGTATTTATAGCCTTTATTGTTGTTTTCAAAGTGATTAATGTTTATTTTGGAATAATGCACCATGAAGATTAGAATGATAAATGTATAATTCTTATACAAAGATAACATTTTTGTATTTTTGTATCTAAAAGACCACTTATCAAAAGCAAAAGCCGAGTGTTACCTGTTTATGTTTCTACTTGACTACTGAACTGGTTTCAAATCATATTTTTCAGTTTGAGCATATTTACTTATTTTTGTTGAAATAATTACATGCTATCTTTGAATGCTTTTCTTTCTTTTTTTGGGGGGGGGGGTCATAATGAGTACATGATTTATTCACCTTCCAGCTCAAGTTCCTCCCAGATTTACTATTCAAGAACAGCCTAGGGCATTCAGTTCAGTTCAGTTCAGTTCAGTCACAGTCGCGTCCGACTCTTTGTGACCCATGAATCGCAGCACGCCAGGCCTCCCTGTCCATCACCAACTCCCGGACTTCACTCAAACTCACGTCCATCGAGTCAATGATGCCATCCAGCCATCTCATCCTCTGTCATCCCCTTCTCCTTTTATTTCTTAATATATTTATCTGCCATTCACTATCTCTGCACACCACCACCACCCCCGCCCCCAACATCCATTTCTTAGATATCTTTCTTTGGTATGCTTTAACTCTGAGGATTCTTCCATTTTGGAAGTTCTATTAGTTTCTAATAATTTTTACTTTCCTTGCAAATAAATAGATATTCTTTCTGATGTGCTTGAGAATTTATCTCAGAAGCATTCCATAGTACCTTTTACCCATAACTCCTCAGAGATCTCTTTAAGAATACTGCTTTAACACATCACCTAATATAAAGCTTCAAGGACATGATGTCTGCTAACTTTTGCTTTGACATAGTTTGAAATATTCACTAAGTATGGGCTAGTGGAAAGTTTGTACTTTTTTCCCCTTTAGCCTTACATCATCTTAAAAATATTCAGAAACATTTAATTTTTGTGTTTTGGAAAATAGTCCCTTTCTGAATAAAGCTGGTTTCTCAGTCAACTTTGTATGTCAATGTTGAATACATAGAGTATTATATGAACACTCATTCACTGGGCTAGGAAACGTTGCTGCGGCAAATTAGCAGAAAAATAAATTCTTGTTGTTCATACTCCAGAGATGACTCTTCTGAAAGCTATTTGAACTTATTATAAATTACAGTTGTGTTTAACTCTAATTTGTTTGTAATCTGAACTTTATGCATACTGCATTAGTTCTTATGATTAATCATTTTTGTATGCTAAATCATTTATTAACAAATGGCTTGTCCTTGAGAAAGAATTTTAATGCTAAAGTTACATTAAGTGTCAGCTAGAATTCAGTGCCAGTAGCTACATCACAAAAAAATGGACAAAATTAATGTACAGTCTCTAAATCATAGTGGCACTGAATTAGAGTTGTCCCCCAAATTTAAACTTTCATCCTAAAATTGATAATTCCCTTTGTACAAAGAAAGGCCAAATAAAAAACAAAACAGTAAACTCATTAAAAAAAAAATTAGAGGTCAGATTTCTCTTGCAGGCTGTCCAATCCCTTTCTTTTTCTTTCCACACGCCCCACATACCCACATGTTAACATATAGTTTGTACATTTAGAGCACGTATCATGAGAGAACATGTTCACTGTGCTGAAAAAAAAAAAGTAGTATTACATGTATGAGATTATATCTTAATTATAAGTGAAAGATAGATATACATATAAACTAAATTCTATTTATGATATAGTTTTAGTCCAGTGTGTTTTGTGGGTAGACTAAGAACATATTTCAGGGAAATCTTATTAGGAGACACATCATACAGAATAGAGGAAAATGTACGTATGTCTTTTAATTTTGAAATGATTGGAAATGAGTAGTCCTTCTCTGGTAAGACATGTTTTTATTAGGATTGGCACATTCTTTCTGTAAAGGACTAGACAATTAATAATATTTTAGGCTTTCTGACCATATTTAGTCTTTCTCTCTTTCCTTATCTTCCTCTTCTTCATTCTCACAACTTTGTAAAATTTAAAACCGTTCTTAGCTCTCAGCATAAAAAGTAAAGCATGGACCATTGTTTATTGTGGTCTGTGGGCCCATAGTTTGTAGATCCCTTTACATCTTCAGAGTGCTATTTTCTTTTTAAATGTAGTACGTTTACAGTCAGTGGTGCTTCTAGAGGAGACAAATTAGCCTAGATGAGCTTTGAGCTTCAGTGCAGTAGAAAGGAAATGGCAACCCACTCCAGTGTTCTTGCCTGGAGAATCCCAAGGACGGGGGAGCCTGATGGGCTGTTATCTATGGGGTCGCACAGAGTCGGACACGACTGAAGCGACTTAGCAGCAGCAGCAGCAGCAGTAGAAATGCCATGGCAGCAAATGCTCTGCTTTGAAAAAAGTTACACACTGTGCATTCGTACTTAGACTACAAATACATGAAAGCTACTTCTTTAAAGGACTTTTCTTGAGTTTTTAGTGCATCTACTCATGCATGGTGCACCAACTGCCTTTTCAGTTTGAACCTTCATGCAATGAGAAGTTCCCAATCTTTTTTCCTAAACAATTTTACATCTACTGTGCTTTATGTACATTTTGCTGCTACTTTTTTTTAGTAAATATAATGGTGAAATCTGAGCATTGTGTTTTTTCAAGCAAAGTGAAATAAGAACGTTAGATAATATTCATATTAAGTTGAAGTGCAAGATATTATTAAAAAAAACAGAATCGATCTTTTGATAACTGCAGATGACAGCATATTAAAGGGTAGACTTTAATATCTTATACTTAAAGATCTGATACATTAAGTCCATCGTGTCCCAGAAACAGGTCTTAAACCAAAATCGCAATGCCTCACGGGACTATCATAACGTGGGGTTTGGTGGAGAAAGTGAAGTTAATGTGTCCCTGGTGTGTCTCTCTTTGTATCAAACGTGTTTAAGTCAACTATACCATGAGCTATTTGGGTCTCAAGAGCAGATTCTGACGCTGGAGGTGAAAATGTTTTTACTATGATTATTGAACTAAATTTCTCTGGAGATATGCTTTTGCAACATAAAGAATGAATTTATATTGTTGAATGAAAAAGAATCTAGAAAAGCAGTGTAAGTACACTCGTCAGGCACTTTCCAAACTTGTGTCAGATTTTGTACGACTAGGTGGAAAAATCTGCTCTACTTGTTTCATAGACTATTTCTTAAGCAGTTTCAGGTTGACAGAAAAGCACTGAATGAGAAGTACAGAGTTCCCATTTACCCTGTACTCCCAGCCCAGTTTCTCCTATTTTTACTGCGTTGTTGTTGCATTAGCGTGAGATTTTTATTGCAAGTGACCCGTATTGATACACTATTAGTAACCACAGTCCATAGTTTACATTAGGGATCACCATTTGTGTTTTACTTTCTATAGATTTGAGAAATGTATGCAAATGCACTCACCATTATCGTTTTGTACCGAGTAATTGTTTCACTGCTCTAAAAATCCTCTGTGCTCCATCATTCTTCTGCAGAACTTTTTTTTTTTTTACTCCAAGTGTAATGTCAATTACTTCTTTGAAAGATTCTAAGCCTAGAAATGTAGAAAGCTTTCTACCATTTCAGATAACTTAATATGCAAACACTACACAGGAGTCCTTGAAACAGTCATAGAGTCTAAAAGCTCTCACATCTAAACAAGATTAAAAAATAAAAAAACAAGAACAAACAAAAATGACTCAGATTCTGATTCTATTTGTTTTTTATTTTCAATTCAAGAACAGATTACTGAACAGTATAAGCAAGGCATGTAGTCATTATTTTTGCAATGAAATGCCTTGTAAAAGTTAGCAAATTACCTTGAGTCTGATTTACAGTACTGTCATTAAACAAAAATGTAATTAACCAAAGATGAGAAATCTTTTTTGTAGTATATTTTGTTCAGCAAAGTGTATCTTTTATTATTTTTGTTTCTCCATTGCTGTTTCTCTAGTATGGTTTCTGGTATTGCTGACATGGACTTGTTAATCTCAAGTACTTTGTGATACACTTGTCTCCCCCACGTACTTCATACCCTCTCTGTCCATGTAGTTAGCATAAAAGAAGCATGTCAGGAGGAAAGCATGTGCCATGTACCTTCTAGGTAGAGGGGAAAGGTGGTAAGTGGATCTCCCATGTCTGAACTTCCTTCTGCAGCCTTTCCATTTGAGGCATATAAGTTTTCTGCTGCTCAGGCCTCCCAGCCCTGCCACTCTCAGGGCTTCTGTTGCAGCAAAAACAGAAATGAGTGAACAGCCTTTGGCACATACCATCCAAACAGGCCTACAAGAGTTAAATAATCTTGGTTATTCTCTAGCTGTTACTACTAACAAACATTTGTATTTGGACTTGTCCTTCACAAAGCTAATTACTCTCTGACTCCATGTAGATTATACTCTACACCTGGCATACTTTCCCTACACTCTCTTGTAACATTCTACATTTCAGAAAAAAGGTCATGGGCTGACAACTTCAGAGGCACAAGACATAGAGAAGTTGTCTGATGCCAGCTGTGGTCATTTTGAAACTTTGAAAAAGAAAAAAAATGCAAAACCTTCAAGAGTATGTAAAACCTCTCCCTATTCCCTAGAAAGGGAGTCACAGTTCTTGAGGAACTAGCCTGATGTGTTTCTGTTTTGCCTGGCCAAAATAATAAAGCTACTCCTTTTCTATTTCCTCAAAACTCTGTCTCCAATATTTTTGTCATTATTAGACAGGGAGCCAAGATTTTGGCAACACTGCTTGATACAGTCTTGAAGCTAGATCTGTACTGTATCCCTGATATGGATAAGACAGTGCTTGTATCTTCATTTTCTAGGATACAGAGCAGAGACACAAGACTGAGCAGGCAGCGTGTCTCTTCTTTAACCATAAATCACCCATCCTTTCAATTCCTCCCACTTAGAGGACTAAACTGGATTCACAATTTACCCTCATTTGAGATACTAAGGCCAAGGGAAATGCTGCATGGTGTGGTTCTCCACCACTTTCTCCTCAAACTTGCCTTAGCAGAGAAGTTCCCAAACTGAAGCTAATGTATGTCCTCTCTCCTCAGCCCAAACACAGTTTCCTAAGCAAACTATATAAATTTAGGGGAAATTGTGTACTTTAAGTTTGCTTTGAATTTCATCATATGCTGTGGATAGTAAAGCTCTGAGAAAAACTATAAAAAGACCATATTTAATGTTTTTTGCCTAGTATTTTGCAAACATTATGAAGAATAATGCAGAGCTAATGTTCTGTGAGAAAACTTAGCAGAAAACCAGGTGTTCTAGGTGGTAGTATAAATAAAAACAAAATTTAATCATGATATAAGTGAATTTTTTTTTAAGTATATGTGATCCATTTTATTTTGTTGTTTTTCAAGCAAGGTGATTAGAAGTTAGAAAATTAAGATCATGGAACACTCCAAATTAGAAAAAGGAATGCTACTGCATGATGGCAGCAGAAGGAAGCACTGTGGAAATAAAATAAATTCACCCTTTTGCACTCTCCCTATTTAGTTTTTTGCTGGTACAAATGGAAACAAATCAATTTCATGGTTTGTCATTGTAAATGTATAACTTAGCAGTGGCTGTAGCCAACATGCAATGTATACAGCAAGAGATTAGATGTAGCTTTAACATGGTTATTTTGTTGATTTGCATGAGTGCCAGTGAGGAATTTCCACTTATGTTCCTGTTTTTAAGATGACTATTTAATTGAATTACAGAATTCATTTTACAATAAGATTCTGAGTATAATATAAATTTCTTTACAAGAAAACCATTTTGTATGCATGGGTCTGAGAGCAATTTAAAGTAGCTGTAACTCCATTCCAGACTTCCATTTCCTACTTTTTTAGAAGATGGGAATGATCTTATAGTGTGGTTGTATAGGTCGTAAAAGATAATGCTTGTAAATATGCTGTTTTCACTCAAAGTGTGCTCTATAAACTTCTTTATTGTTAACATTTTGGGTTTATGAGACCACTGTTTGCTGGCAATCCAAATCTGACTCAGAGTAGGTTCTCTGTGTGGGAAGCGATAATTGAAGTTTAGAGCACAGAATGTCACCTCGACAATCTTAGTCTCCTGCCCTTGCCACACGCCCTCACTGTGCCCTTTTATAACTGTTAAAAACAGCTTTTTATCATCTATAAGTTAGGCCATGATCTCAAATGACTGTCTTAGGAAAGATTAGTCTGTAAGAAGAGCTTTCCACAGTGGTTTGTCTAAATCAAGGACTATAGCGATGGCTGAGTGTTGCTAAACTAGAATCCTTCACGCTGTAGCCTATATACCCGTGCTTAACAAGTTGCCTACTATGCAGTATGAACTCAGTCAGTGTTAGTGTTTTGACTACTCAGGAGTTAACTATATTGTGTTTACCTTCCTTCAGGTGACAGCATTATCCCAAGACACCTTATTTAGCTGGAGCAAAAGCTAGCACTTGTTACCAAGGTAAATTTGATCATTAAGAGCTGCCTGATTTCACAGAGATGGGATTTCCATCTCTTGGAACTAAATCATTGTGATCAGAGGAAAATTATATGGTGTCCATTCTACTACATTTTATATTTCTGGAGTGACACATAACTTACGGGATTTTCTGTGATGCCTTTTACCTTAACAAAGCTCATGAGATCTGCTGCCTGTATTGTTAGGCTTTTTGTGTGCGTTTGGAAACAGACTGCCCTAATGGCACTGGAAAGCCATTTAAAATGACTCATTTTAGTTTCCTGTGAGTAATTTTTATGTCAACCATAATTACTTTGCGCTTAACATTTTAATTTGGGGATGTGAAAATCCATTAGCATTTTCTTTGAAATATCATAAAGATATTAGATCACTGAAATGAATGTAAAAATATCTATCATTAGAAATCATCTTAGTAGACTATACAGTTAATATTTTTGTTGTTGTTCAGTTGCTAAATTGTGTCTGACTCTGCGACCCCATGGACTGCTGCTGGAATTCTGTTCTTTATTTGTTCTCCATTCAGCTCCATCACTTCATGGCAAATAGATGGGGAAACAATGGAAACAGTGACAGACTTTTTTTTTCTTGGGCTCCAAAAGCACTGCAGATGGTGACTGAAGCCATGAAATTAAAAGATGCTTGCTTCTTGGAAGAAAAACTGTGACCAACCTAGACAGCATGTTAAAAAGCAGAGACATTACTTTGCCAACAAAGATCTGTCTAGTCAAAGCTATGGTTTTTCCAGTAGTCATGTATGGATGTGAGATTTGGACCATAAAGAAAGCTGAGTGCTGAAGAATTGATGCTTTTGAACTGTGGTGTTGGAGAAGACTCTTGAGAGTCCCTTGGACTGCAAGGAGATCAAACCAGTCCTAAAGGAAATCAGTCCCGAATATTCATTGGAAGGACTGATGTTGAAGTTCCAATACTTTGGCCACCTGATGCGAAGAACTAACTCTTTGGAAAAGACCCTGATGCTGGGAAAGATTGAAGGCAGGAGGAGAAGGGGATGACAGAGGATGAGATGGTTGGATGGCATTACCCATTCCATGGACATGAGTTTGAGCAGGCTCTGGGAGTTGGTAATGGACAGGGAAGCCTGATGTGCTGCAGTCAATGGGATTGCAAAGAGTCAGGCACAACTTATATAAGTTTATTCACTTATATAAACTTAAGTGAATATAAGTTTATATTCACTTAACTTGAATATAAAACAAAAATATAAGATTCAAGTGGGCAAGTATTCTTGATTTATTTGCTTATTGAACAATGACTGCACATAGCAGTCACTCAATTAATATTCATTGTTTGAATTCATATTGAATGACACGTCTATTAGTTATCACCAGTGACACACACTAACGTTGGCCCAGAAGTAAGGAAAAAACAGACTAGACAATACATATTGAGTCTTTCTGAGAAAATAGGGTTTTTTTTCTTTACAGTTATAACTCTAGTTGCTATTATGGCCTTAATGTTATTTTAGGCCATCATGGAGGATATTATGCAGGTTACATCTTAATAACACTATGAAATTGATTTTTCATTTACTGTAAAGAATTTATGATGGAGTTGATTATCTTAACTGATATTAATATCTACATATAAATATATGAATTATGTCATACCAAATTTGAAAGAGAAGTTATACTTCTACCAGAATATTTTTAAATGGTACATATTTAAGTAAAATTACAGTTAATTATAGTTTTAAAGTTTTTTATTTAACTTCTTTGTTCCTGTTATTGAAATTCCTGTTCTAATAACCCGATCAGTTTATAATATTCATTTTAAGAAGGAAAACAAAGCCTAAAACATAATTAGTTTGTTTTGGTGATTATTTTCCTTAATTTATAATTAAGTAATTTAATAAAATATGCACAGGCCATTTTGTAGGAATGTCTGTTGGAACTACCCACATAATTTCCTGCATAAACTCTTAAGTAGAAAGTTTTTTTGTTTTTTTGTTTTTTTTACTTTAGTGTCCGTGTTAAAGTCAATGCCATTGAGTGGTGTTTATTTTGCAAAGTCAAGCTGCTTAATGTGCAGAAAGACAACCTTCTGACTTCTAAAGCAGTATCTCTTTGATTCCTGTCTATAATCTAATTAAAGTCTTTCCCAATAGAATTGTTATTTCAGTCAGTATTTCTGTTGACACTTAAAAATAGGGTTTGTCAGGACATGGGATATCCACTCTTATAAGTTATATGAAATTTCTCACTTTTTAAAATAGCATCTGAGGAAGGTTATGCAGTCTCATATGCAAAACAAAACCATCATCAGACTGTGTGCATAAATTAGTGCAGTGTGATGATTCTGGTTATTTTATTGATGTGTTCCTGAAAGTAGAGTCAATTTGGAAAAACACTGGTAAAAGGGATTTTTATTTCATCCTTGAAGATTAATTTGAGATAAATGATTGCATTTGATCTTTGTCTTCCTCCCTGCCTTTAACTTCCCATATTTCATCTCTAAAGCTAAATTTGCACTGGACTTAATACTGTATTTTATGTTTCTTACCAAACTGCTAGTTACAACTTTCTTAAATTTATATGCTGCTCAAAGAAAATCCCTGCTTGTTAATCTCTTACTTACATGAAAGATTAGTTCACCTTCAAATTTATAATCATTTAAGAGAGAATTTCTTATTAGAAATGTAAGAATTTTACTTTACATGTAATGTTCAAGACAAAAATAAAAATCATTGCATCAATGGCTTGCATATGTCATCCTGATAGAGAGCAACTGAGACGAGGAAAGGTGACACTGTATCACTGAATGTTGCTGCTGCTAAGTCGCTTCAGCCGTGTCCGACTCTGTGCGACCCCATAGATGGCAGCCCACCAGGCTCCTCCGTCCCTGGGATTCTCCAGGCAAGAACACTGGATTGGGTTGCCATTTCCTTCTCCAAATATACATACTACATTAACAGAAATAAGCAAGGAAGAAAACCTGCTACATAAAATTCATTAAAGAATGATTTGTTTAGTTCGCTGCTGCTGCTCCTGCTAAGTCGTTTCAGTCTTGTCCGACTCTGTGTGACCCAATGGACGGCAGCCCACGAGGCTCCCCCGTCCCTGGGATTCTCCAAGCAAGAACACTGGAGTGGGTTGCCATTTCCTTCTCCAATGCATGAAAGTGAAAAGTGAAAGTGAAGTTGCTCAGTCCTGTCCGACTCTTAGAGACCCCATGGACTGCAGCCTACCAGGCTCCTCCGTCCATGGGATTTTCCAGGCAAGAGTACTGGAGTGGGGTGCCATTGCCTTCTCCAATCACTAAATGTAGACCTTGTTTAATTTTGAAATTAGGCATAACCCAATTTTAGTACTTCATTGCTACAACCTTATATTTGTAGTGTGATTTTCATACAATGTGATTAACTGCTATGTTTTTGCCTGGAGTCCTATTCACACTTTCAGTAATCACAGAAATACCTATTGAACAACATTTATTCAGCAAATATTTATCATTGTTACTACAGACCAACACTCTCATAAGTAGGGGATATGCAATGCTAAGTCTGATCTGATACCTGCATTTGAGGAACTTATACTTAGTGACAGGAACAGACTATAAAACAAAAATATCTAAACTGTATAATTATAAATGGGAGATGATTTTATGAAGGAAAATGTAACACCCTGAGAAAAATTTATAGGGGAGATGAAATATGTCAGGGACTTTGGGGGTCAAAGAATTAAGATCTGGAATATGAGAGCGAGAGAGTGGGAGATGAGGTCAAAGTGATAGGGTTTTATGTTTCCAAGGGGTGAGCTGATATCACATAATTCTGTATGAAAAATGGAAAAATTAGAAAAAATGTGACTGACAGTTTTTTGAATTTCTTTGTTTTAATTTCTGAAACTCTTGAAAAATTTATTATAATAGTTAATAAAGAAAGATAAATTAAAACTAATAAAGCAGACAACTGAAAATGATGCTAGCATAGTTGGGAGATCCATTAAGTTCTTTAGTCCACAAAAGTTACCCTGATATTAGTTTGCTAGGACTGCCATTACAAAATGCCGTGGATCAGGGGGCTTAATACCATAGATCAGGGGGCTTAAGCAAGAGAAATTTATTTTCTCCTAGTTGAAATCCAAGATCAAGGTGCTGCAAGGACTGATCTCCTCTGAGGCCACAATGTTCCTGGCTTATAGATGGCGCTTTCTCACTGCTTTGTCCTCCTGTGTCTCTCACTTTGTGCACGTAAACTCTTCATATCCCCATGAGTCCAAATTTCCTCTTCTTACAGGGATGTCAGTTAAATTGGATTAAAATGCACCCAATGCTCTAATTTAATTTAGTCATCTCTTAAAGACTTTTTCTCCAAATAGATTTACTTGCACATATGAATTTTGAGCGTAGATAGTTCAGCCCGTAATACTGATCTATGGTACAGAGCTATTTCCCAAGTTACTCTGGTGGCTCAAAGAAAATGATTCACCTGGTTTAGAGAAGGCAATTTTAGAAAAAAAATCTCACCTGTATATCAGATTAAAAGTATGTTGGAAACAGAAGTAGCATTTAATATAGTGTAAGAGATGTAGCTGAACCATAAATAGAGGAAACTATGATGGTTTCTTGCATTTCAGGTTCTCTTTGAAAACCTCAACAGAGTCATCTCTGTGATCCACTACTCAGGGCCACCGACTCCACAAGTCAGGGGATATTTTTGAGAAATTCAGCACAGTCTAATGAATTAATTGGAAGGAAAAGGAAAGAAACTGTTATATTTTGAAAATAAAACCTTTGCATCATTCCTTTACAAACATAGCTTTACTTACCTCATTCTTCATGTAGATATTGGAATACATTTTGTTATTTTTTGATTCAGTTGTTCATTCTGATGATGGTATTCCTTCAAATCACCGTTTGTTGCATTTGGTTAAATGTTATTGTATTATGCATATAATCTCAAACTTGAATTTTTGTTTCCTTTTTATGCATACATTGTTCAATCATAAAATCATGTGGCTAATTATTTCCAGTATAATGGAGGCTATAAGAAATTCATACTTCTATCTAATTGCTAACTTATTTTTCATCTACAGTTACCTACTCAGCAATCTTTATTCTTTGCCTATCTTAAGCAATTGAAATTTCCATCCAAACTCTAGTCCAGTGTGAAATATATTTTATAATTCAAATTCCAAAGTGTCAAGTTCATACCTTTCTACAACACATAGATTTTCACTCCCGCTCAAGAACCCACACCTTTTAAACTCTTTGTGTGGTGGATACAAGCCATGTAGGTTATCCGTTTACATGCAGTGGCTACTTTGTATTTCAGTGATTATTGTCTCTTAAGCAATGAATGTGCTGAGCTTGTTCTATAGTTACCATTTATGCAAAAGTTAAATGGGAGGCATATATTGGATATTAATAATGCAGATATACAGCCTGCACAGGGATCTTTTGCCCATGTGATTGGTATAATTATGAGTGCCCAGCTTCATTGTGAGTCTTTGGATCATTCCAAACTAAACAACGGAGAAGGCAATGGCACCCCACTCCAGTACTCTTGCCTGGAAAATCCCATGGACAGAGGAGCCTGGTAGGCTGCAGTCCATGGGGTCTCGAAGAGTTGGACACGACTGAGCGACTTCACTTTCACTTTTCACTTTCATGCATTGGAGAAGGAAATGGCAACCCATTCCAGTGTTCTTGCCTGGAGAATCTCAGGGACGGGGGAGCCTGATGGGCTGCCGTCCATTGGGTCTCACAGAGTCGGACACGACTGAAGTGACTTAGCAGCAGCAGCAGCAGCAAACTAAACAAATCATTCTTTAATGAATTTTATGTAGCAGGTTTTTTTCCTTGTTTATTTCTGTTAATGTAGTATGTATATTTGGAGAAGGAAATGGCAACCCACTCCAGTATTCTTGCCTAAGAATCTCAGGGACAGGGGAGCCTGGTGGGCGGCCAGCTATGGGGTCACAGAGTCGGACACAACTGAAGCGACTTAGCATGCGTGCATGCATTGGAGAAAGAAATGGCAACCCACTTCAGTGTTCTTGCCTCGAGTATCCCAGGGACAGAGGAGCCTGGTGGGCTGCCATCTATGGGGTCTCACAGAGTTGGACACGACTGAAGCGACTTAGCAGCAGCAGCAGTATGTATCTTAATGAGACATAAATATTTTCAACTATATGGAAATATCTCCTAGAAGTTTTCCATTTTATCAATGAGAAAAGGTAACTAAGGCCAATACTTTAAAAGATTTAAAATTTAACTAAGTAGAAAAGGCTTGGAATTCTTAGAACACATATCTATTCCTGTACTTTTCTTATGAAAAATGAAGTAACAAGAAATGAAATAAATCCATTAGAATATCTTATTTCATACAACTAAGTGGTGCTTTGAAAAAGACTTTAATGCTGTATCTTTTGACATAGAGGTAAGAAAGTAATTTTTTTCTTGAAATCCAGTAGGATAATGACATTAGTACAATAGTTATATCCTCACATTTTGTTGCTCTTTAAATTGAAAAATCTTAATTATTTCTCCAAGAGGTCACAGATATGTTCATATTAAGTTGGCTATTATAGAGACAGGAGTTTAATTAGTTCATCTTAAGAATCAGTCAAACCATTCATTCCATGAATGGGTAATTAACTAATCCTATTAAGACAGAGAGACCATGCCTAAAATTGCCTGGGTGGAATCATAATTTCAGGAAGGTGAGATAGCTTCTCATTAGCACTCTGCCTAAGGAATATATTTTTACTGTTGTACATGCAAAAAGAATATGAATGCATACCTGTTTGTGCATGGTTCCTCATAAAATAGTCACAATAGCAATCAAAATAAAGATAAATTGCAAGTTGTGAAGGTAGATTTTTTTTAGATGAGCAATTTTCTTTTAATTTAATTCTGGCTTATTTTTTCTGGACTTCCATACAGTCTTCATAGTTTTTCTGGTGTAGATTTATCTGGAGTTGGAAATCAGTGATCGTGGAATGGATGGTACATGGATGTATGGTCGACAAGTCTAGATTTGAATCATGTCTGAACTACTAACCAGTATGGCATAAGTGAGTCTCAGAACCTTGGTTTTCAAGTATAAGAGAAAACCATAAATCATAGGAACACTAACCTCAAAGTACTGTTTAAATGAAATAACTTATGTAAAGTGCAAAGCACAGTCCCCGACACATAACAAACAAACATTAATGCCTATTTCCTAATCCTTTTCTATGCCTCCAAACAATAAAAGTAGCTTTGTTTTTAAAGTTTTTCACTACATTTTCTCCTGAAGAAAAATAGAGAATTGTTGTTTTCCTATCTAGTAGCTTTTATTCCCTTCGCTCCTTGAGCTTTTTGAGTTAGATGTTATCATGGCAACCCACTTCAGTATTCTTGTCTGGAGAATCTCATGGACAGAGAAGCCAGGTGGGCTACAGTCCATAGGATCGCAGAGTCGGATATGACTGAAGTGACTTAGTAATATGTATTTAAATTGACCTCATGTCTCTACAGATAACTTTTTTATCCACATACTGCTTATGGTCATCAGGTCTTGGTGCATAGGCTATATCTCTTATTTCTATTGGGTATGTATATGTGTATTTATTCATTTATATGCTCTAGTTTTTGCAATTTGAGTAGGTGGAAGAAAGAGGGTAGAAATCATAAGTAGAATTTTTACTTCAAATTAATTTGCTAGCTGTTCTTTGAAGAAAGATAACAATATAATTATTTAAACTTGGAACCTGTTTAACTATCCTTTTTTTTCCTCTCTCTCTCTTTTTTTTTTTTTTTGTGAAAATCTCAAAATGAAATGACTGTCAGCAGGATGAGGCACATGCCAGTATATACTGCCAGCTTGAGATAGATCTTATCCCAGGACTTTTTTAGACTTGTCTATATGCCAATATTGAGAAAAATCTCAGTTACTTGCTGAGTTTTTCTGTGTATGAAAGTGAATTCAGTTCACATATCTTACCAACTAGATGTGCATAAGTCATTTTTTTTTCAATAACTGGGGCTCAGTGACCCATCTTTCCAAATAATTCTAGGTGTCTCTGGACTTACTGTATATATATTAGTCCAAAAATGTGTACTATAGTAACTACAATAATTAAAAGTTTATTGTGTATTGTGTGTTCCTTACTACGCCTGTGACAAACTTATTTGTTCTAATAACTTGTTTTACAGGCAAAAAGGTGCACAAACAGAATAATATAGCTCTGGTACATGAAATAACCTTGTATTTTCTATTATCTTAGTCACCATCCATTAAAAACAAGCTTATTTTTAGGCTCCCTAAATGAATCCTTAGAGTTAACAGGATGAAAATGATTTTAAGAAATTACTTAAGTAAGGTGCCATTCCTGATAGTGATTGGAGGTAGTTATTAATGGAAACAGTATTAAGCATCTCATAATCACATTGAAGTAATGTTGACTTGAAGTATTTTGAGTACCTTGCAGTGTACCTGGCATACAGAAAATACTCAGAATGATGCGTTGAACGATTTAAAAAGTTTTTAGAAACCAAGAGATAGAATCTTGAACAAATAACTTAAAATATAAGTTTCACATGATATTTCTATGTACGTAAGATATGCAGTGGTGTTTTTTGTTTTTTTCTTTAACTTTGGTGACCAGAGTGACACACACATAGACAATCAGAGAGGCAGTCTATTACTAAAATAGACACTGGAATCAATATGTTTTGAAGCAATAATGTATTTAAGCCAAGTAGTTTGATGATTTGACTGTCAATACTCTGGATGTTATTAATGTGCCCACAGACTTCACAGATTAGTCAGCATTTATTAGATTATCTCCTCCTTATCCCCATTTATTCTCACTCCCATAGTATTGAAGCAATTCTAAAATCTTTCTATTAAAAAGTAACAAAGCAATAGCACACCTCTTTCTCCCCCCTTCTTAATAATAGAAGTTGATAATAATACATTAATCATTGTAGCAACCAGTATTTCTTAATGCATTTAATACTTTCTCTGTTAATGAAATGTACAGTTATCTTCCTTACATTGTCTTATAAATCTTCATAATAACTTTGAAGTTACATCTATTATCAACATAGAACTTAAGAGACTGAGGCTTAGAGAAAGTAACTTTCTGAAGGACTAATAGTGAGTAAATGAAGGGATGTGAATCCATCTCAGTTATATAAGGGAGATGAATCCATCTCAGTTATATAAGAACTTTCAGTTCTTCCTGTGTTGGGGACCCAGTTTTCTCCTGCCTTAACTTTTCCTTTCTTACCAACTGTTGAAGTAGCTCATCTGATCCTCTCTTCTTGACCCCCAGATCTTTAAAGCACCCCATAAAAGCTGCCCTCAGGTCTTTAGTGGTGTCAGAATAGTTAAGGGATGACATTTATCAGTCTATATTTTACTTGCACTCTTGCTGTTTTGGCCTATTTTGACCCCACCCATCATCTAGAAATATTCTTCTTCTATCTCCTGACACTCAGTCTCCTAGCTTCAGTTTTCACTGCAGGACATGCTTTCTCAGTCCCTTTTCCATGCTGATCCTCTTTCTCTTGCTGCCCTAAAATCCTGCATCTTCATTAGGGTGTAATTTATTCACACCTAAGAAATCTATATTACCATGAGCTCTGCTTCCCACATAGTCAAGAATAATTTCAAATCTATAACTGTGTTGATCATCTCCTATCAGAGATAGACCGTCATAGCTTCTTCTTCACTGGGACTGTTCCCTATTCTTCACTCCATTTTTTTTTTTCTTTTTACATAATAACTCCTACTCATTCTTCAAGTCTAGATAAGTGCAAATGTTCCTTCCTCAGGAAAGCCTAAAAGGCCTCATAGATGTGGTTAAATTGCCTTCTCTAAGGGGTTTTTGTTTTATTTCTCATTCAAAATTCCAACTTTAAAAGGTGCATCCCATAGAATATATAGTTTGCAAAATGAGAATAAAATCTCACTTGCTCTACAAGCTATTATTGAAGTGAAGGAATATTTTTGACATATAATAAATACTGAGAACCTTTTGTTGAATTCAGTGAAAACCTACAACTCATGTTTATTGTTGCTGTTATGTCAGGTATGGATACCCAGCATTTCCATGATAAGGTTTTTCTTTCTCTCAGTGATGTGGAAGACACGCCAAGAGAGTGTCGTGCCTATATAAATGAAGCATTCCAAAGAATATATGTGGTTTATTTGAATTGTTTGTGGGGGAAGGAAAGACAATTTTCTAAAGGATATTTCTTCTAAATTCTGTCTTAAAGCTGTTTGTAAGTAAGAAAATTGAGTTTATGATACATTAGAAGATAGTATAAAGTCTTTATTAAATTCACTGTGCAAACTTTAATCAAATAAGTAAATGCATTATTTATTCCCAAGGTTAAAGCACACATTCTCTTCATCTGGAATGCCAGTTCTGGAAGAAAACATGTCTAATAATATATGAATCTGAAGAATGCTTTTACTTTTCATCATTCATATAGCATTTAAAGATCTAAAGCCTGTCTTACTTCTTGTAGCATGTTTTCAGCAAATATTTTTTTTAGAAATTACAGCTATTCTTATGCATATGAAATTAACCTCAATAAATAATTTATTTTTGTACACTTCATGCAAATGTAAAATTCTTGGCCGAAACATTTTTAATCCTTTAATTTATTCTTCAAGCAACTTTGACAATAAATTGACTTTTAAATGGAGAATATTTCAAATGTCTGCTTGAGATTAAAACCTTTCTTTTGATCAAAGAATCCCTATGTTTCTAATGCTTAAAACACAAAGAATTAGATGTGACTTTGACCACTAAATAACTAAGTAAAATGTACATCCTTAGATTGGGGTGTTTAGAGGAACAGAGCTTATAAGAATATCCTGGGGAGATCATGAAACTCAATTAGAAAAAAAGAAAACAAATTATCGAGTCGTAATATATTTTGTACATCAACATATGTTAATGAGCTGTCATCTCAGTCGGAGACCTTTGACCACCGTCATAAAATGATAAAGTACTGCTTTTTAGTGACATTGGTATGAGAACAGCCATCACAAACTGGAACAAAAGAAGCACTTGAAGCAGAAGAGTAACAGAAACAACTTAGGCCCAAATCCTAGTTTAGTTGCTAATGGCAAACCTTAGACAAGCAGTTAGCCTCCCATTTTCTCCTTTGCTTCAATTGTAAAGAATGAGTAACTAAACCCATCCTACTCTGTCCACAATTTTTGTGAGGAAGTTGCGTAAATTTGAATTTTCAAGGTAGCATATAATTATTTAGTTAGATTATCAAAAATTCATTTAAAAATTAGCTCTCTGATTTTAAATAAATATTCCAATTAATTCCATAAACCTATGTTGTCCAATTTTGTAATATTTTAGGCAATATGGCTACATCGGGGGAAATACAGCATCTAGATACTAATGTATTACTTCTTCTTGTATACTTTTAGATTATTGAATTTTATAGTTTATGCATTCACAAGGAGCTTCCCTAGCGGATCAGATAGTAAAGAATCTGCCTGCATTTGGGAGACCTGGGTTTGATCCCTGGGTTGGGAAGATACCCTGGAGGAGGGGATGGCAACCCACTCTGGTATTCTTGACTGCAAAATCCCAAGGACAGAGGAGCCTGGTGGGGTCCATGGGGTCTCAAAGAGTCAGACATGACCAAGTGATAAAACACAGGCATTCACAAAAGGAGTTACTATATAAGGTTAGAAATCCTTCAACTTCTTCTATCACATAGAAAAAAACTGTATAATTGAAAAATCCCACTGGTTCAGAGTACATTATAGAAAATAGCATGTTGAAATAAATATTTCTCTCATTTTTCTTTTGCTATGTTATGAAAACAAGGCAAATAAAAGGAAAAGCAAAACTGTTCGAGCCATAGAAAAATGATATTTATGGCCCAGTGTTAGATGATTCACCTTACTCATAGAAATGGAATATGATGCTAAGTCAGCTATATGTTTGTTTTTGTTTTTTTTTTTTCTGAGTCCCCTGTGGGTCCAATAAATGCTTATTGAATAAATGCTTATCAAAAGGCTACTTTGAGTAAAATACTTTAGCAGCAAAAATTATTAAGATACACTTAGGCATTTGAAAGACAGTTATGAAATATGCATAGAAAAGATCAATAAAAAGCAAAATGTGCTAAGTACTACAAAAGGAGACCACCAGACTGTTTGCTGATGCTATTTAGTTGCAAAGTTGTGTCATACCGTTTTGTGACTCCATGGACTGCCAGGCTTCTCTGTCCACAGGATTTCCCAGACAAGAATACTGGAGAGGGTTGTCATTTCCTTCTCTAGGGAGTCTTCCTGACCCAGGGATCAAACCCACGTCTCCTGTGTCTCCTCCTTGGCAGGAAGATTCTTTACCACTGAGCCACCTGGGAAGCCCTATACCAGGTTATTATGGGAGTACAAAGTTAAAATATTCTAGGATGAATGAGAAGTTCTGAAAATGTTTTAAATGTTGACCAGGACTGTGTTTCAGTGGAGGAAACAGCAAGGGAATGTTGGTAGAGCAGGAACACTAGACACCATGTTGAAGGAAAAGTAAAGAAAAAAAAAAAATGCCATAAATGAAAGGCCTTTTGAGAGGAAAACAAGTTGTATTTTTGTGACCAGTTCAATTTGGTTGACTTGAAACAGACTGCCAGGCATTTCTCCAGCACAGATAGGTTTATTTGGGATCAGCAGAGATTTGGAACACAGTGACTGCTACCTTGGTGACCCACATGCAGGTCCCATCACAGCCAGGGGATTGGAACACTTTCATAGAGGGGAGAAGGAAGCTGGGAGAGACAGGGTAAACAAAGAGCTTATCCATGGTTGAACCCTTGACTGGAAGTAAGAGGAGTCTTTCTTCTTCCTGTTAGGCTCTTCTGTCTTCAAAAGGCATGAGACCTCCCTCTTCTGATCTAGTTCATTGAGGTTTCTGTTTATTAATTTTTACAAATGATTATTCTCTTCCAAGCAAATTACAGAAAAGTGAAACTCCATTTGATTATGTTAGGGATTAGCTAGACAGAAACTTGCATTTTAGTTACATTTAGTACCTGTCATCATTTGTCTGAAATTAAAATTTGTAGATCAGTGGCATTCAAAGTGCGATGTCTGGGCCCAAAGCATCTGTGTAACACTGAGACAAAAATTTGTGGACCCCTCCCCAGATCTACTGAATCAGAAACTCAGCACGTGGATCCCAGCAGTCCCTTTTGTAACAAGTCCTCATGGTAACTCCATTGCACATTTTAGTTAGAAAATCACTGAGTAGACAAACAACCCAAGCCTTGCAAGTCTGTCTGGTACTAACTATGGTAGCCCATTAAATGGGGCTCCTGTAGTACTAGCTTTGTTCATCCTACTTAAAATCCAGTGACATATGAAATGATGGCAAATGAGATGATACAGCTTTGTATACACGACCCATGGGGTAATCTATTTTCAATTCTTCTGGCTAGAAGACACAACTCCACGTTAAAAAAAAAAAAAAAAAAAAAAAAAAACATAAAATATTGATATGAGAAAACCTATGTGTCAGGGATTATTCCAGATACTTTCCATGTGCTATATCGTTGAGCACACCTACATTTCCAGATATCAAGAAAAATCATTTTAAATCTGCATGACACCACATGATAGTATGTAGTTATAAAACTATATGATCAAAAAGCAAGATGCAAGACTGTACACAGAATGAACTGTCAACTTTGTTAAAATAAATACAATAATAGAAACAAGACTAAAATTTAATTTAGCAAAAGATGCATAAAGCTGATTAACTCACATTTGGTAGGTTTGCTGCTGCTGCTGTTAAATCGCTTCAGTCGTGTCCGACTCTGTGCGACCCAATAGACGGCAGCCCACCAGGCTCCCCCGTCCCTGGGATTCTCCAGGCAAGAACACTGGAGTGGGTTGCCATGTCCTTCTCCAATGCATGAAAGTGAAGTCGCTCAGTCGTGTCCGACTCTTAGCAACCCCATGGACTGCAGCCTTCCAGGCTCCTCTGTCCATGGGATTTTCCAGGCAAGAGTACTGGAGTGGGATGCCATTGCCTTCTCCGTTGATAGGTTTAGAGGCAACTATATAATAGTAGTACTTTTGTATGGGTTTCCCAGGTGGCACTAGTGGGAAACAACCTGCCTGCTAATGACAGAGGCCTGAGACATGGATTCGAAACCTGGGTCAGGATGATTCCTTGGAGGAGGGTATGGCAACCCTCTGCAGTATTCTCTCCCAGAGAATTCCATAGAAAGAGGAGCCTGGCAGGCTACAGTCCATAGAGCTGCAAAGAGTTGTACCTGACTGCAGCAAGTTAGCACACATACACAGTAATTTTATATATTTTGTATGTTATATAAATTAAAATTGTATATCATTTAAAAATAATACTGTTATTTGAGTGTACCATATTCTAGCATTTAACAAGGTAGTCTCTAGAGGCTGACTACATGGTATAAATTCTGTCCCCATCCCTTTCTAATTGCATGAACTTTAATATTTGAACATCTTAGAACCTTTCTAGTAAGTGGTAATAAAAGTGTTTACCTTAAATGAGAAACAAAATGAGTTAAACTATTTGCAGAGAATATAAAGGTGATAAGTATTATAATTAATAAATATTGTATCTAATAAAATTTTTTACTTTCATATTAATATAAAAATTCTGTTAAGGTTACATAAGGATGAAAATATTTCAGCCTGAAAATGTTGACACTGCAAAGGCAAATTCTCTAATAAGAAAACGATAAAGCAATACCATGCAGATTAGTTAGTGTTCTGTGACCAGCATTTAGTAACAACATAAAGCTGCACCTATTAAAAAAAAAAAAAATATTGCTGTCCAGTTCAGTGAGTTAGAGTAGTTGAGAGGAAGGTGAATTTGCATTCCATTATGACTAGGGGATGTTTTATGAAGTCAAGTTCAGGGGCATTTCTTGGATGATATATCTTGGGCCCTGTGACAGTTTGCAGCAAGATGGGGAGCACAGGTATTTAATTGCTGAGATACGGCCCAGGCAAAGTATGAACATTTAAGGAGTTGTTCACGCAGCAGTGTGTAGAGTTGTGGCCACTTATAATGGCAGACTTGTCTGTGTTTGCCAGTTCTAATTGCTGTTGATCTTGCCCAGACTACCAAGGAATTTGGTGATCAAGGTTAGGGAATCTGTAGTCAGTGAAAGAGAAAATGTGACTTGGAGAAATATTAATAAGGCAAGAGTTTCTTTCTAAAGAGCAACAGGAAAGCGTGATTAGATTACAGAAGACCTGGGAGTCTAGGAACGAAAAAGGGAGGACTGGTATGAAAAGAATAAAAGAGTTGTGAGATCTTGTTAATAACAACAAGGTAGCTGATAGAATGTATTACCTGAATATAAATGTATAGGAAAAAGAGCAGTCAAAATGTTGTCTGGGAACATAGTGGAAATTCTGAGAATCAGGAGAGTAAGAGAAGAGAACAATTAGAGAGGATGTTAAGTTCAATTTTAGATTAGTCTGAGATGACAGCAGGATATGATGAAAGTAGCTATGCCACAGATGGAAATGCTGATGTGAAGTTCTAGATAAGAGTGGTATCTGAGTCACCACATAGAAGTAATACTCAAACTCTCGGAGGTAGAGGAAAAGAGGAAACCTAAAAGCAGAAGATGAAACGAAAGGGCTCAGGTTTAGAGAAAGAAGTGGTGAAAGAGAAACCAATTGAGGTGGCAGGAATGGGCTGACGTGTCATTAGGAGGATGAGGACAAAAATAGTGGTAATATGGTATGTGTGGAAGAGAGGGGACATTTTTTTAAAGGAGAAAATATGGGGAAAGAGCAGTGTTTGATGGAGAATATCAAATACTGCAGAGAGCTCATAGTCTGCTAAAATTCAAAGGCCATCAGGGTTAGCCATGGTGAGGTCATTATTATTGTAAAATATAAAGTAATTGGTGATCATAAAATGTAGAGATGAAAGGAGTGTATGAAGATGTTTAAACACAGGAGAGAAGTGAGTGCACTCAGTAAATGAAGAATGTAGTAGACAAAAACATATGTTAAGGTGTATGGGAGAAAGAGAGAATAGGTCCAGAAAAATAATTTTTAGTTCAGAAACAAGCAGCTAGGAAGGGAAATCATGTTTACTGTTGCAATTATTATCAGCATAATAAGAGGGAAAATTGTATTCCCAGTATTTTGAATGGTAAGTGCACATGAGGAATTGAGAGTAGCTATACTTTGAGGTAACTAACATGGAAGTGTTGTTGTTTAGTCACTAAGTCGTGTCTGACTCTTTGCTACCCCATGGACAGTAGCCCGCCAGACTCCTTTGTCCATGGGATTTCCCAGGCGGTAATACTGGAGAGGGTTGCCATTCCCTTCTCCAGATCTTCCCGATTCTCCAGATATTGAACCTGTGTCTTCTGCATTGGCAGGCAGATTTTTTTTTTTTTTTTTACCCCTGAGCCACCAGGGAAGCCCAATGTGGACGTATTACTGAGGGTTAAATCCATTAATAAAATAACTTTCTAAAAGTCAAAATACTGTTGATTACAACAGACAATTCAATTTTCAATCTATGGCTTGCCCAGTAATCCCATTAACTAATTCATATGTAATTTGGCAAAATGATGTCTTAAACTTTACTGTAGTTACAATCATTGTATTGTTTGTTATATAAATATTTGTAATATTTTCAATGCCTTGAGTTTAATTTCACAAATGACTTCTTGCAAACATTAGTATGTTTTGTAGTTCTGTAGTATAAATAAGAACTAATTTTTGAGAAACTAATATATTATAGGTATATTTATTTTCAGTAACTTTTTAGTCTTAATTCACATAATATTTTTTCAATAGCATAAGGAAAGAATTTGTTGATTTCATACATATACACAGATATATGTTTATACAGATGGACTATCTGATAAATCAGTAATAGCTCTGTTTATTTTTGTGGTGCCTTAGCATATTTCTTGATTATATCCTTATAATCTGAATAAAGAATAACAAGTGAAATGATAGTCTTTTTTACAGTAGCTGAAAACATTGTTTAAGTCTTAATGTATCTTTTACATTTGGAAAAAGAGTAGGTTGCCATTTCCTTCTTCAGAAGAACTGTGTATCTTAGTCTGTTCATGTTGCTCTAACAGAATATCACAGGCTGGGTAGCTTATAAAGAAAAGGCATTTATTGCTCACAGTTCTAGAGCCTAGAAGTTCAAGATCCTGGATCTGGCATGGTTAAATGAGGATCCTCTTTTGGATCACATACTTCTGTCACGTGGCAGGAGGGACTATGGAGTTCTCTTGAGCCTTTATAAGGACACTGCTGCTGCTGCTAAGTCGCTTCAGTTGTGTCCGACTCTGTGTGACCCCATAGATGGCAGCCCACCAGGCTCCGCAGTCCCTGGGATTCTCCAGGCAAGAGTACTGGAATGGGTTGCCATTGCCTTCTCCAAAACATGAAAGTGAAAAGTGAAAGTGAAGTCGCTCAGTCGTATCCAACTCTTTACGACCCCATGGACTGCAGCCTACCAGGCTCCTCCATCCATGAGATTTTCTAGGCAAGGGTACTGGAGTGGGTTGCCATTGCTTTCTCCACTAATCACCTTCAGGTGGGCTCCATCCTTATGAGTTAAGTACCTCCTGAAGGCCACACCTGGTAATACCATCACCATTGGGGTTAGGACATCAGCATATGAGTTTTAGGAGATACATTCAGACCATCACTGTCATAGATTGTTTTGTTTTCTAATTGGGTATGATAAATGAATATTGGTAAATTAGGTAAATAAGATTTGCTCAGATACAAATTTAATTAAAAACATTTGTACCAACTTAACAGTTTGTTGACCTTTCCCTAATTTCCTAGGATCAAATACCTTTTCAGATTATTTATATAAAAATAAATAGCACATGTAAATGATTAAGATGTTTACATATTTGAAGAGAAATTTTATCTACCCCTTATTTATAACTACTAAGAAATTTCACAAGTCCCTATTTAAATTATTTTTAAATGCACTTCTCCGTCTATCAGACTTTTCACATTATTCATCTGCTGCTACTTACTAACATTTAATTTTGTCAATATGCCCCTTAACATCAACAGCTATAAAAATAACGTGGCTTAGAAAATTACTCATCCTCTCTGATGTAGTCTCAATAAAGAGGGGAGGCTAACATGACTGTAAAAGGTTCCTGTGTAAAGATTACACTGAGATTGTTGGTGAATCTGTGGTTAACAATTGATTAGCACAAACTAGCTAAGCAGTGAAATTCTCTCTGACTATAATTAGAAAAGGCAATTAATAATATAAGACAGGAAGTAGAATTGATCTGACTTTTATATAACAAGGAGGCTTTTTTGTTGTTGGGCACCAGCTGGAGGCTGTGCTAAAGACCACCTAAAAAGCTTGGGGCCATAAAACACTAAATGCTACTTTGAAAATCAGTACTGAATAGTAACTCTGAGAGTATATCATATAGAAGCACCACTGTCAAAGTAATGGGGATTTATAGCTGTTGTATGTGAGTTTTCAGTGGAGACATGGGGACTATCTCAAGATCTGTACAGATGGGGAGATGAGAAACACAAACTGTAAAAGTTAAATGATAAAAAAAGAACCACTTGATACTTAAAACTTACATGTTTCATGTGTTATGATCTAGTAACCCCAAAGAAATGTCTACATGTTTTCAAAATAAAAATGTATTAGAATGTTTGTGTCAGCAGTGTTCTAATAGCAACATGTTGGAAGCCACTCAAATGCCCAGCAAAAGTGGGATATATACATTTATCATTGCACATTCAGGCAATGTAATACTTCAGAGCAATAAGAATGGGCTACAACCATAGGCAGCAATATGAATGACTCTCACAGGTAGAAAGTGGAGTCAGAGAAGTTGGATATTAATGTAAAAAACACACATCCTGCATAATTTCATTTGTATAAAGTAGAAAAGTGTGAGTTCTTTTCTGACTGAAAGTGGCAAAAAGGGAGTTTCTAGGTCACTGATAATATTTCATTTCTTGACCTGGCTTTGGATGTCTGAGTGTGTTCTGTTTGTGGAGACCGGTGAGCTATACACTTACATGTTAATTTTTCTGAAAATATATTACACATCAATAAAAAATTTTAAATCAATTTTTATTATGAAAAGTAATGAGGATTTTAATTCACAGTAAAAATCTCACATCCAAGGAACTTCCCATTGTGATGGAGAACATTGTAAGACATAGACTACACAATATATGAGAGGAATTAGAAATGACAACCCTGTATGCAAGACAGCAAAAGAGACACAGATGTATAGAACAGTCTTTTGGACTCTGTGGGAGAGGGAGGTGGGGGATGATTTGGGAGAATGGCATTAAAACATGTATATCATATATGAAACAAATCGCCAGTCCAGGTTTGATGCAGGATACAGGTAGCTTGGGGCTGGTGCACTGGGATGACCCAGAGGGATGGTATGGGGAGGGAGGTGGGAGGGGGGCTCAGGATGGGGAACACGTGTACACCCGTGGCGGATGCATGTTGATGTATGGCAAAACCAATACAATATTTTTAAGTTAAAAAAATAATAATAAAAAATTAAAAAAAATAAATAAATCTTAGCATGCACCTGAAAAAAAAAAAAAAGAAACAATGGACTCAGGAGGAACAGCAGAGGCAGAAATTTCATATATGACTTGCATGAAAAGTCTTAGCCACACATCTGTGGAATGGGTACTTCATACTGTAGACTGGGGTGGTTGAGGATGTATTAGCTATATGGCATGATTTTAGTTGGTTGTCTCTAAAGTTACTTTACCTTTACCTATTGGTAAGAGTTCTCCTCCTATAGTTTAGTTTATGTGTTTTCAATTATTCCTGATTTCTTTATAGAACATTGCATTAAATAACTCTTGCATGTACTATTAAATAATTGCTAATTACTTTTGTGCCTAGAATTATATGATACGATCAGCAGCAACCATGTCAAAAAATATGGTAATAAACAACAAATCAAAAATTAATGAAACTAACTCTTGCCTGACCTCACTCTGTCTTGCAATAATGTCTGGCAGTATAATAGAAATTTAGGTTCTGAAGTAGCCAGATCACAAATTAGAAGATAGGTCCAAACACACACTAAATAGGTAGCTAAGCAATGAATTTGAAGAAGAAAATGTATATGTATATGTGTATGTATATTCATATTTTGTGCTTTTTAGAATTGTTGATCTCAAATTACCCTTATTTTTTATTTAAAAAATTAATTTTGTATATGGGTTATAGCTGATTAACAATTTCGTGATAATTTCAGGTGAACAGCAAAGGGACTCAGTCATATTATATCCATTCTCCTCTAAACACCCCTCCCATCCAGACTGCTATATAACATCGAGCAGAGCTACATGTGCTATATAGTAGGCCCTTGTTGGCTATCCATTTTAAATATAGCAGTGTGTACAGGTCCATCCCAAACTCCCTAACTATCCCTTTCAAATTACCCTTAAAGAACATTAATGAAAGGGTAAGCCATTGCATATAAAAGTGTTGAGGTGCATATGTGTAGTTGGTTTTCAGTTGATAAGATGGAGAAGCAAAATTTTCATAAGACAGAATAGAAATTCCTCCCTTTTGAAAATGCATAAAAATATTTTTGCACCACTAGCAAGTCTCTCTATAAGCTATATTTTATACCACTTAGATACATTTTAAGATAACTTAAAATTTAAGGAAATAGATGTATCTGAATATCTGAGTAGAAATATGCTGCTGCTGCTGCTGCTGCTTTTGCTGTCGCTTCAGTCATGTCCGATTCTGTGCGACCCCATAGTGGCAGCCCACCAGACTCTCCCATCCCTGGGGTTCTCTAGGCAAGAACACTGGAGTGGGTTGCCATTTCCTTCTCCAATAGAAATATGCTAGGTGCAGTTTAAGCAGAATCAATAAATATTCACAATAAAGACATTTGAAATAATGAAGTTGTCATGTTGATATATACACTGTAGCATGTAGTATGGGCTGTTTTCAAAGATCTGAAAAAGGTAAGAATTGAATAAGATGGATCACATTATATATTTTTCCTGTTATAGATTATTTCCACCATTTCCTTCTTGTTACAGTTTTACTAGCAATGAAACATTCATGTACACAGCCACAAAGATTCCGAAAGCTCTGAGTAAATCATTGGGGTTACTTTAACATTTTCTCATTGAATTTATCAGTTTAGAGATGCAGTCTTAAGATCAATATTGTTGAAAGATGATTATACTGTCAAGAAATTATAAAAGAAAAGCAAGAAATACAACAGTATGTGATATATATTCCAATTTCTGAAAAAAAAAATGATATCTTACACATAAAAACAGTTGGTAAGACTGTACACAAAATCAGCAACAGTTTTAGCTGAGGGTTATAGGAGAAAACATGAAGCTGAGACTAAGAAGAAACAAGTAGGTGATATTCAGATAATTTCGAGGAGAAAGTGATCAACTGAATTCAGATCATTTGTTGAAGATAAATCCAGTAATGTGAGGACTTGAAAGTGACACTGGATTTAGCAGTGCACTTATCATTGATGACATTGATAAAAGAAGTTTCAATGAAATTAGGGAAATTAAATCAGCCTAGAAAGATAGGTTCAAGAGAACCATGGCAAAGAAAACAGAGGTGTGAATAGAGTGAAAATTTTCAAGAAATGTCATTAGGAGAGGAGAGATGTGGGATAGTAACTAGTAAGGAATAAAAGGGAGATTGAAACCTTTTTAAGAAAGTGGGAAAGTTTGTATATATAAATGGTATATAACATATTATCATATATAATGACCTTGTATATTTAGTTATATGCTAATTATCTTATCTACTAGAAAGACAGGAGAAATGCTAAGACAATTTCTTTGAATATGTAGGGAGAAAGGAACAGGATCTAAGGTGGAACTTGAGATAGGTGTCCTATAGATGATGAAATTTATAACTGAATATTATTCAGTTAAGTGACTGCAAATGGTAAATAATTCTGAGGACAGGGTCCTACATACTCTAATGAGAGCATGTTAAAATTCTCTTATGGTATATAGCTTTTAGAGTTATTAATGAAGACTGAGGACAGAATATGTGTGAAAATGCCTTGCCTATTGGATGTCCAAAATAAAGCGAGTGCTTCCTGGGTTTCTTTCTTCCCATCAACTTACATGTTCATTTCATCTTATGAGCCCTGATGTCCTAAAAATCAAATCAAGAGCCATAACACACACATTTTACTTCTTAAGTATTGAAAGTTATACTTTTTTTCTGTTAAATTCTTAATTGCTTCAAAAGTAGAAGTTTTGTACAGATTGATGTTGATATCCTTTAATCCAGAATTTGCAATGTGGGTCATTTAATCCTGTCTTGAGGTGCATAGTGTTGTTTGTCACGTGATTTTTCAAGATATTCTATTTCCTAAACATATTCATAGAAACATTAAGAGAAAGCTATAAATATTGAATAATCTTATTAGTAAAAATTTTAAAGTTACAAAGGTTTAAAGTTTTATGAGCTTGTCTAACCCTTAAAATAGTTCTACATTATCATTGGCCAGAGGAAAGATCACATAAATTGAAATCTTCTCTTTTCAAATTTCCAGATTACACAGGGCAAAGGCCATTGTCATTATGGACTTAAATTTTGATAAAGTGCTTACATCTCTCTTAGGAAATGAGATCTCAGAATCCTGAAGTAGATGAACTTTAGGAGTATGTGGAACATAATCTTCCCCTCTTCCTTCTGCTTTCATAAGAATGTCACCTCTTAAAAAAAGAAAATACTTAAATATTTTTGGTTGTCAAAATCAACCAAATGTTATTTATTCCATTAACTATCTTTAAGAGTGTCCATGAGAATTTTTGAATTTGATTTTCAATAGAACCTAAATATATATGTCTTTACAATTTTTCCTGGTCAGTATGCATCTTCACACTTACTTTTGAACTTGTAAGCACTGTGGTGCAATGAATAAAAATGGATGAGAAAAGTTTTGTCTCAGATCTCCTTATATTATTTTTGAACATCTTCCAAGCATAAGTACCCTTGGATATGGAAGAAGACACAGCTTATTTCACATGAAATATGGTGAATTTCTCTATTCAAAGGTATACAAAGCTGGACGGCACCTGACTACTGGTATGAATTATATGTAACATGTTTATGATAAAATGTAAGACTCAAAGCATCGTTAGTCACTAAAATCCAAATTGGATTGTGATGAACATGTACATTTTAAGTCACTTTAAGAAAAGAAAAAGTTCCAGAATAGTATAGATATCTTCATTGGCTTTCTTTTATTTCTCACCAGTAATTGTTTCTCTCCCACTTTTCTCCATTATCTTAAGAAAATAGGCTATAAAGTATAGGGACAAATACTATAATGAGATAGAAAATTATAAGCCTATATTGTAACTTGAAAGTAAATTAAAATTCATGTTTTCATTTTGTGTAGAAATTTTACAACTGCATTCACCATGTAAAGTATTGGAGAAGGAAATGGCAACCCACTCCAGTGTTCTTGCCTGGAGAATCCCAGGGACGGGGGAGCCTGGTGGGCTGCCGTCTATGCGGTCGTACAGAGTCGGACACGACTGAAGCAACTTAGCAGCAGCAGCAGCAGTAGAAACATGATGGTTAATACTTTTGATATAATAACATTAAACTAGTTCAAATATTAGCTAAACCTTTCCATTTGAATGTCAGAAATTATTGAAAAGATTGTAGCTCTTGCGATGTAATTTTATTCTCCAAAGAATGTAAGATCCTTGAAGGCAAGGGCCCACATGTTCGTCAACAACATCTCCTCTTGTGGTGAAGAACCTAGGAAAGGAATCAACTTGGAAAAAATTGATTATCTTTTCTGTTTCTCAATTTCCTCATTTGTAAAAGGGAATATCTATCTATCTACATCATAGGGTTGTTGTAAAGATTGAAATATGACTCATATAAATCTTAAGAGACAAAGTCAGTTCCAAGTTATGTGTTAAACAAGTGTTATTCTTTCTCATTATTACTCACAAACATAATTCATTAGATTGTAGGTATTGAATGCCTACTATGGATGAGAGGCTATGAGATAACACTTTGTATCAATACTTTATTTTTATTATTAAATTATTAATGTTTACATTAATATTAAGCATATATTGCAACAAACTAGTATATGAAATGTTTGTTTTTTAAATCTTAAAATCCAAGTCTTTCAGCTCTAAACACTAGTTCTAGGATTTTGCTCTCTTACCTTTATAATTTCAACCACATCTTGTGTTTTGCGTAAAAAATCTCTGCTATCGTTGGCTTTTTTCTAGGATGAATATGAAAGTTGGATCACACTTTTGACACTTGACTATGGAGTCGCCTCCTAGTCACCTTCAGCCTTGCCAGCAAATCCAATCAGTGTAAGAGCATCTTAATGTACCTATGTTAAGTCCTCAGCATTTAAGATTAGAGAGAAAAGCAGGTCTTGTGACCTTCATAAGCACTACTCAGTGGTTACTCTGGAAATGATAGACTTAGTTTAATTTTAGCTGCAATTTGATTGAAGTGTTTTCCAGCTTAAAATCAGATATTCGACTAGCACTTATGATGTGAGGGAGGTTATATGCAGTGCATTTCTAATGCAATAGAAATGCAGTCGAGTCAAACAAAATCATTTTGTCATCAGTAATCAGGAAGAGGTTTGCCCTAGATGTTTTAGATTCCAATTTTTAATTTAACAAGAAAGCTTAAGTGTACAGTAGTGTAGAGTATACACGACTCAGCTCTTTTTACTAGGGAAAAGAGTGCACTATTTTACTTCACTCTGACCTTGAGTCAAAGCTTTGTGAAGAATCTGATTCTGAGTGGATTGGGGGGAAAATGAAATGAAAAAGAGGGAAGAACTGCTTTTAACATGACCAGATGGTAATTTTTACTAGTTGGCAGTGTATTAAAACACATTTTCTGAAAGGAAACTCTACATTATAGACTGGCATCACGAAATGTGTAAAAGCATCCCAAAAATAGATAAAAATATTCTTTCGCTTTGAAGTAAGTTTTGATAAACTTGTGCAAGTGTATGGTTATCTTTAGGGTAAAGATACTGATGAAGATTAACTGTACAATTAAAGGTCCTAGAGGAATTAGCACTGAATTCACAGTATCTTGTCTGTGACCTCATATCCTCCAAAACATGAATCATGTTCATTGTGCTGGTTCCAAGAAAAACCAGGTATAACAATTCAACATGAACTGCTTTCTTGCCCATTAGTGCAATCTCGCTAATGCACACCCTGGATTTCCCAACTAAATTTTGAAATCAATTAAAAAAATTATAATCATCACAGGGTAGGCATCTCAGAGTCTGATAAATCATTCATTAAGCAGTCTACTGCTGTTCTTTATGCACACTGAGAAAGTTGCAACAGCATAACCTAAAAACCATTATAAATTACTTGCCGGAAGACCAGAAAACACAAATGTTTAATTATGATCAATTACTCTATAGTTAGTGTCATGTGTCTTATTTTTGGCACTAATGCATTGATTAGACACAATGACTCTGCCTAATCCTTTGATCATTGATATGGTCAGTCTGATGAATTCTTTGAAAGATGTTAATTTTTGGTAATTTTTAAATTTTTCTAGTAGTGGAGTATATAAATGTTTTCTATGGAAATGGCTGAAACACTAAGTTAACACACCACTACAAGCTGAAATTATAGCAGTCTCACATTTTGGAAAAGGATCCTGCAAAAATTTTATAATATTGAATAGACACAATGTATTCTTCCAAGGTGTATGGATCAAATCAGAACATATTGCTTTATTGAACAATCATACATGCACTGTTTAGAAGCTCACTGTTTGAAAGGAGTTATTAAACCAATTACTGAGTTGATTTCTCTTTCACTCTAGTTTTATGTCTTTGATTCATTTTGAGTTAATTTTTGTATATGGTGTTAGTTAAGGGTTTAACTTTATTCCTTTTCATGTGGATACCCAGTTTTTCCAACACTACTTGTTGAAAAGACTGTCCTTTCTCTGTTGAATGATCTTAGTCTTCTTGTGAAAAATCATTTGCCTATGAGAGAGCTTATTTTGGGGCTCTTGTTTCTGTTCTGTTGGTTGATACATCTGTTTTTAGCCAGTACCACGCTGGAGCTTTGTGGTAAATTTTGAACTCAGGAAGTGTAAGTCAATTGGTTTTGTTCTTTGTCAAGATTATTTTGTTTATTAGTAGTTCTTTAGAAGCTCCATATGAATTTTAGGATGAATCTCTATTTTTGCAAAATGTTTCATTGAAATTTTAATAGAGATTGAATTGAATTTGTATATTGCTTTTGGTAGTGTTTACACTGAACATGGAATGTCTTTCTGTTTATTTGTTTTTAATTTATTTCTATTTATATCTTTAAATTATTTAAAATTGTTTAATTTCTTTAATGTTTTGTAGTTTTCATTGTACAAGTATTTCAACTCCTTGGTTAATTTCCTAAGTATTTCATTCTTTTTGATGATATTCAAGATGAAATTGTTTTTATAATTACTTATTTAGACTGTTCATTGTTAATGTATACAAATGTAACAGATTTTTGTATATTGATTTTGCTGAATCAGTTTGTTAGTTACAACATTATTTTCTCATAGATCTTTAGGATTTAGGGCCATATCACATAATCTGCTAAAGGGATAATTTTCCATCTTCCTTTCTGATTTGGATATATTTTACTTCCTTTTCTTCTTGCCTAATTCAAGCTTTCCTGGTAGCTCAATGGTAAAGAATCCACCTGCCAATGCAGGAGACATGGGTTTCATCCTTGGATTTGGAATATCCCCTGGAGATGGAAATGGCAACCCACTCCAGGATTCTTGCCTGGGAAATCCCATAGACAGAGGAGCCTTGTAGGCTACAGTCCATGTGGTCCTAAAGAGTCAGACACAACTTAGGAACTAAACAATGAGAGCAACTTGTCTGATTCCTCTGACTGTTCAGCTTCTTTGAATAGAAATGGTAGAAGCTGGTATCTTTGTCTTATTCCTGGCCTTGAAGGAAAAGCTTTTAGTCATTCTCTGTTGAGCATAACATTTGCTGTGGATTTTTCATGTGTCACTTTTATTATTTTGAGGCAGTTAGTTTCTATTAGGTATTAGTTGTTTTCTGTTAGCTATTTCTATTTCTTAGCATGTGTGATTTTTATTACTAAAGGGTACTGACTTTTGACTACTGTAATTTATGCATCTATTCAGATGATTTTTTTCATTCTATTAATGTGTTTTAGCACAATGAACAATTTTGGTATGTTGAACCATCTTATACTTTAGGAATAAATTCCACTTGGTTATTTTAATATGCTGGTAAATTTATTTTACTGATATTTTGTTGAGGATATTTCCATTAGTGTTCATAAGGGATATTGGTCTGTAGTTTTTGTGCAGCGCATTTGGCTTTTATATCCTAATAATGCTAGCCTCACAGAATGAGTTAGAAAATGTTCTAGCCTCTCCAATTTTTATTTTGGAAAAGTTATTAGTTCCTTAAAAGTTTGGTAAAATGTAACAGTGAAACCATCAAATCCAAGGCTTTTTGTTGTTGGGAGAATTTTGCTTATTTAACTAGATTTAATCTAGTTACTAGTCATAAGTCTTAGCAGATTTTGTCCATTTTCTAGGAATTTGTCCATTTGCCTAGGTTACCTAATATATTGGCATATAGTTATTCATTGTCCTCTCTCATAATTATTTTTATTTCTGAAGTTTGGACAACAATGTCCCCATTCTCATTTCTGATTTCAGTAGTTTGAAACTTCTATCTGTTTTTTCTTAGCTAAAGTTTTGCCAGTTTGGTTGATCTTTTTGAAGAACTCACTTTTGGTTTTATTGATTGCCTCTATTGTTTTTCTATTCCCTCTTTTGCCTCTGCTCTGATCTTCATTATTTCCTCCTTTCTACTAGCTTTGGGTTTAGCTTATTCCTTAAGTTTTAAATGTCAGTTGCTCAGTTGTGTCTGACTCTTTGTGATCCCATGGACTGTAGCCCGCCTGGCTTCTCTGTCCATGCAATTCTCCAGGCCAAGAATACTGGAGTGGGATGCTATTCTCCTTCTCCAAGAGATTTTCCCAACCCACCATTGGTCTCTAAGTAGTTTCTAAATTCCTTACGATTTCTTCCTTGAGACATTAGTTGTGTAAGTGTGTGTTGTTTAATTTCCACAAATTTGTGAATTTTCCAGTTTTCCTTGTGTTACTGATTTCTAACATTATCCTGTTGTGGTCAGATAAGATATTTTATATGATATATATCTTTTAAAATCTGTTGACATTTAATTTTGTTATTCCAGGTATATTTTTAACTTATAAGATTATAAAAATTACTTCTAATACAATTTAGAATTCTCATGTTGGATATTTTTATAAATTGAATGTATAAGGCTGATTTTTCTTGGTTTTGTATTGTAGCCCAGGCTGACATTTCATTGCATACTAATATATTTGTTAACTTTAGTGAAGCTCTTTTGCTCCTCTTTATTTTTTCATGAATTATTGCATTATATAACTAAGGGGCCCCTACATATGATGGAAATTTCTAGAAACTGGTTATTTCAATAAAGTGACTTTGCTTCTCACATACAGTTTATAAAAACTAGTAGTCTTATAGCTCCCATGTGCATGAAGGTTCAGTCACTCAGTTGTGTCCAACTCTTAGTAACTCTGTGGACTGTAGCCCACCAGGCTCCTCTGTTCATGGAATTTTCCAGGTAAGAATACTGGAGTAGGTTGCCATTTCCTACCCCAGCTATAGCTCCCTTTCAACATTAAACTACTTTATAATCTGTAGCCTTCCCCAAATCGGTATCAAACAATCTCTCCAGGGTTCACTGGTTTTCAAAGATCAGGTTGAAGGTAAGTCTGAATATTTCAGGGGAAGATTTGTTTTTTAAACTTCTCTGCTCCCATTTAAGCTTTGCTAAAGCTATGTTAACATTGTGCATAATGTCAATATCAAAATGAAATTTGAAGGCAAACTGAAAAATGCATAGAGATATCATAGGCACTGTGAGTGAAGAATTGAATTACTATATGAGAAGTTGTAGAAGGGTGTGCTAAGAATGTTGAACACGCATGCTGATATTGGTGAAAATTTTTCGTTTGAAGAGTTGATTTAATTTGATAGTATTTCTGCCATGATGACACTGATCACAGGTTGATTGCTTAGCTGGTATGTCTTTTTTTTTTTTTTTTTTTTTGAAATAAATAACTGATTTCTCAGGATAAAAGAATTTTATCAAAAGTTCATCACTACAGGGTTTCTACATTTTTTTTTCTAAAAAATTATTGTTAAATCCATTAAAAAATTAAACTTACAAAGTATGTTTCTAATACTTAGGTCTCTCTCTGTCATTCAAGTTCCTGAAAATCTGTTTAGAGATAACAGGATTATAGTAGTTAGAATTTGAAGGCTAAAGGGTTTGTTCTGGGTCACATATCTTTTGTTTTTGTCCATGGATTTGTTCGGCTCTGGCTCTGGAATAACATGGGGAAACATTGGGAGTAACTAAAACCTTATGAAATAGTTTACAAAGAAATGTCTTCTAAGCATCCAGTATCATGTTTTTCTTTCTGGCTTACTTCACTCTGTATAATAGGCTCCAGTTTCATCCACCTCCTTAGAACTGATTCAAATGTATTCTTTTTAATGGCTGAATAATACTCCATGGGGCTGGTGCACTGGGACGACCCAGAGGGATGGAATGGGGAGGGAGGAGGGAGGAGGGTTCAGGATGGGGAACACATGTATGCCTGTGGCGGATTCATTTTGATATTTGGCAAAACTAATACAGTTATGTAAAGTTTAAAAATAAAATAAAATAAAAAAAAATGTTTTCAAAAAAAATATATATATATACTTGAATACGAAAAAAAAAAAAAAAAAGAAATGTCTTCTAAAGATGTTTTCTTTTTTAACTTCAAACTGAATGGAGATAAGGTGTGTTAATGCTTAATTTAATTTTATCTGGGATTATGTAGCTGAATAGTGTTTTATTTTCTCATAAGATATTATAAAATAGATGAGCTTTTCTGTGGTCTGTTGCTAAAATGGAAATAAGTAATTATATTCTTTTGAATTTGAGAAACAGTACATCACTATAGGGGGTTGAAGGTAAGAGTTTTATTTATGCTTTAAACTAAATTAAAAAATACATATATCTTTTTCTTAATCTTTCATCTTTTGTCATTATGGTTATAAAAGATTCATGATGGCAGTTAATGAATTCATATCACTAGTCCCTTAGCTAAGTCTCTTCAAACTTTCAGAATTCTAGGTCAGAGTTCTCCTCTGCTTGTTAACACTATTACTGTACTTCCTGTGGGAGGTTCTGTCATTAAGTAATGGTGATAGGCAGGATGTATCTGGAAACAGATTCTTCCACTCTTGGCTTATTGCACTCTTAAAATAATCTACTTTGTGGCAATGAGAACTGATAAGCAGTTATCATGTCCAGGAACACACACCTCCATCTGGTCCATTGATTTATCAGTGAATCCCTTTTATTTCCTCACTTTTCAAATTGCTCTCAAACTCAAGTCATCCACCAAAGTAAAATTTGATAGTACATGTGTTGCTTTGTTTACTATTACTATTTACTTTAAGGCCGCTTTTCTCATCATAATGGTTTTGATGGCAATATGGAGCCCTTTGTGTTAAGATAGTAAGACTATCTAGACAGCAACACCAGAAAATTTCACCAAATCCATGACCCTTCTAAGACTGAGACCCTTTATGACTGCTCATGAAGTTAACTCAATTAATACAAAGCATCCACACCAAAATAAATCTGGATTGTCATCAGAGTAGTTTTATTTATTTATTTTTCCTGAGCTGGACCTTTTGTTCTGTTTATTCAATTCAAGCTCCACTTTTGACTTTTCTTTATTTCATTCTTGTAATTTCAAGAATATCACCACTCTGAAGTTTTAACTTTTTAATAAACTTTAGGAACTAAGACATATCTTCATAAATCTACTGATTTAGCACTTTCTGTATGGTGCTGTGCTGTACTTGGCCGCGCAGTCCTGTCCAACTCTTTACAACACCATGCACTGTAGTCTGCCAAGCTCTTCTCCCCATTGGGATTCTCCAGGCAAGAATACTGGAGCGGGTAGCCTATCCCTTCTCCTGGGGGTCTTGCTGACCCAAGAACTGAACTGGGGTCTCCTGTATTGCAAGCAGATTCTTTACCAGTTGAGCTACCAGGGAAGCCCTTCTGTACAGTGGCTCAGTGTTAAAGAATATGCCTGTGAATGCAGGAGACACCAAAGGCGCGGGTTTGATCCCTGGGTTGGGAAGATCCCCTGGAGTGGGAAATGACAACCTGCTCTAGTATTCTTGCCTGGGAAATTCCACGGACATAGCATTCTGGCAGGCTACAGTCCATGGGGTCGCAACGAGTTGGACACAACTGTGCTTGCACACACACACACACACACACACACTCATTTGACTACAACTTGACCGATTGTCTAACATTATGCACTGTACACCATGTTTTAATACTTTATTTTTCCTCCTAAAGTACAGGATATTATATTCTGCAATGTATGTTCCCTCATTACTCTACATGCTATATGATCCTTGCCAATTTCTCTGTATCTATGAATTTGTGTGTTTTGTTACATTTCTTCATTTGTTCTTTAGGTTCCGTATATAAGTGAAATCAAGATATTTTATTTATCTGATTTATTTCATTTAGCATAATACCCTCTAGGTCCATCAATATTGTTACAAATGGCAAGATTTTACATTTTTATGGCTGGGTAATGTTCCATTGTATACATACGCCACTTACTCTTTATCCATTCATTTTTTGATGGACACTTAGGGTGCTTCCATATCTTGGCTATTGTAAATGATTTTGCACTGAACATTGGGGTGCATATATTTTTTGATGTGGTGTTTTCATATTCTTTGGATAAATGCACAGAATTGGGATTTATGTAGCATATGAGTTCAGGTTTTAATTTTCCAAGGGAACTCCATACTGTTTTTCATAGCGGCTATACCAGAATATATTCCTAACAACAGTGTATGGAGGTTCCATTTTCTCCACATCCTCTACAAGACTTTTTATTTGTTGCCAATTTGATCATCACCATTCTTAAATGTATGATGTTAAATCTCATGGTGGCATTATGTCTTATACTTATTAGCTTTTCCCTTATGACTAGTGTTATTAGTTGAGCATCTTATCATTGCATGTTGATCACCTGTATGTCTTCTTTGGAAAATGTCTGTTCATATCCTCTGCCCATTTTAAACTGGATTCTTTGTTTTTATGATATTGAGTTCTATGTGTTCTTTGTATATTTTGGATATTATGCCCCTTATTGGACATACCATTTATATGTATATTTTCCCATTCAGTAGGTTGCCTTTAGTTTTGTTGATGATTTCTTTCATTGTGCAAAAGCTATTTAAATTTGATGTCAGATGAGATCAGATCAGATCAGTTGCTCAGTTGTGTCCGACTCTTTGCAAGTCCATGAATCACAGCACACCAGGCCTCCCTGTCCATCACCAACTCCCGGAGTTCACTCAGACTCACGTCCATCGAGTCAGTGATGCCATCCAGCCATCTCATCCTCTGCTGTCCCCTTCTCCTCTTGCCCCCAATCCCTCCCAGCATCAGAGTCTTTTCCAATGAGTCAATTCTTTGCATGAGGTGGCCAAAGTACTGGAGCTTCAGCTTTAGCATCATTCCTTCCAAAGAAATCCCAGGGCTGATCTCCTTCAGAATGGACTGGTTGGATCTCCTTGCAGTCCAAGGGACTCTCAAGAGTCTTCTCCAACACCACAGTTCAAAAGCATCAATTCTTCAGTGCTCAGCCTTCTTCACAGTCCAACTCTAAAAATCCATACATGACCACAGGAAAAACTATAGCCTTAACTAGATGAATCTTTGTTGGCAAAGTAATGTCTCTGCATTTGAATATGCTATCTAGGTTGGTCATAACTTTCCTTCCAAGGAGTAAGCGTCTTTTAATTTCATGGCTGCAATCACCATCTGCAGTGATTTTGGAGCCCAGAAAAATAAAGTCTGATACTGTTTAGACTGTTTCCCCATCTGTTTCCCATGAAGTGATGGGACCAGATGCCATGATCTTCATTTTCTGAATGTTGAGCTTTAAGCCAAATTTTTCACTCTCCACTTTCACTTTCATCAAGAGGCTTTTTAGTTCCTCTTCACTTTCTGCCATAAGGGTGGTGTCATCTGCATATCTGAGGTTATTGATATTTCTCCCGGCAAGCTTGATTCCAGCTTGTGTTTCTTCCAGTCCAGCATTTCTCATGATGTACTCTGCATATAAGTTAAATAAGCAAGGGTGACAATATACAGCCTTGACGTACTCCTTTTCCTATTTGGAACCAGTCTGTTGTTCCATGTCCAGTTCTAACTGTTGCTTCCTGACCTGCATATAGGTTTCTCAAGAGGTAGGTCAGGTGGTCTGGTATTCCCATCTCTTTCAGAATTTTCCACAGTTTATTGTGATCCACACAGTCAAAGGCTTTGGCATAGTCAATAAGGCAGAAATAGATGTTTTTCTGGAACTCTCTTGCTTTTTCAATGATCCAGCGGATGTTGGCAATTTGATCTCTGGTTCCTCTGCCTTTTCTAAAACCAGCTTGAACATCAGGAAGTTCACAGTTCACATATTGCTGAAGCCTGGCTTGGAGAATTTTGAGCATTACTTTACTAGCATGTGAGATGAGTGCAATTGTGCAGTAGTTTGAGCATTCTTTGGCACTGCCTTTCTTTGGGATTGGAATGAAAACTGACCTTTTCCAGTCCTGTGGCCACTGCTGAGTTTTCCAAATTTGCTGGCATATTGAGTGCAGCACTTTCACAGCATCATCTTTCAGGGTTTGGAATAGCTCAACTGGAATTCCATCACCTCCACTAGCTTTGTTCGTAGTGATGCTTTCTAAGGCCCACTTGACTTCACATTCCAGGATGTCTGGCTCTAGGTCAGTGATCACACCATCGTGATTATCTGGGTTGTGAAGATCTTTTTTGTACAGTTCTTCTTTGTATTCTTGCCATCTCTTCTTAATATCTTCTGCTTCTGTTAGGTCCATACCATTTCTGTCCTTTATCGAGCCCGTCTTTGCATGAAATGTTCCTTTGGTATCTCTGATTTTCTTGAAGAGATCTCTAGTCTTTCTCATTCTGTTGTTTTCCTCTATTTCTTTGCATTGATCGCTGAAGAAGGCTTTCTTACCTCTTCTTGCTATTCTTTGGAACTCTGCATTCAGATGTTTATATCTTTCCTTTTCTCCTTTGCTTTTCGCTTCTCTTCTTTTCACAGCTATTTGTAAGGCCTCCCCAGACAGCCATTTTGCTTTTTTGCATTTCTTTTCCATGGGGATGGTCTTGATCCCTATCTCCTGTACAGTGTCACGAACCTCATTCCATAGTTCATCAGGCACTCTATCAGATCTAGGCCCTTAAATCTTTTTCTCACTTCCACTGTATAATCATAAGGGATTTGATTTAGGTCATACCTGAATGGTCTAGTGGTTTTCCCTACTTTCTTCAATTTAAGTCTGAATTTGGCAATAAGGAGTTCATGGTCTGAGCCACAGTCAGCTCCTGGTCTTGTTTTTGCTGACTGTATAGAGCTTCTCCATCTTTGGCTACAAAGAATATAATCAATCTGATTTCGGTGTTGACCATCTGGTGATGTCCATGTATAGTGTCTTCTCTTGTGTTGTTGGAAGAAGGTGTTTGTTATGACCAGTGCATTTTCTTGGCAAAACTCTATTAGTGTTTGCCCTGCTTCATTCTGTATTCCAAGGCCAAATTTGCCTGTTACTCCAGGTGTTTCTTGACTTCCTACTTTTGCATTCCAGTCCCCTATAATGAAAAGGACATCTTGTTTGGGTGTTAGTTCTAAAAGGTGTTGTAGATCTTCATAGAACCATTCAACTTCAGCTTCTTCAGCATTACTGGTTGGGGCATAGACTTGGATTACTGTGAAATTGAATGGTTTGCCTTGGAAACGAACAGAGATCATTCTGTCGTTTTTGAGATTACATCCAAGTACTTGCATTTTGGATTCTTTTGTTGACCATGATGGCTACTCCATTTCTTCTGAGTGATTCCTGCCTGCAGTAGTAGATATAAGGGTCATGTGAGTTGAATTCACCCATTCCAGTCCATTTCAGTTTGCTGATTCCTAGAATGTCGACATTCACTCTTGCCATCTCTTGTTAGACCACTTCCAATTTGCCTTGATTCATGGACCTGACATTCCAGGTTCCTATGCAATATTGCTCTTTATAGCATCGGACCTTGCTTCTATCACCAGTCACATCCACAGCTGGGTATTGGGCACCTACTGACCTGGGGAGTTCCTCTTTCAGTATCCTATCATTTTGCCTTTTCATACTGTTCATGGGGTTCTCAAGGCAAGAATATTGAAGTGGTTTGCCATTCCCTTCTCCAGTGGACCACATTCTGTCAGATCTCTCCACCATGACCCACCCATCTTGGGTTGCCCCACGGGCATGGCTTAGTTTCATTGAGTTAGACAAGGCTGTGGTCCTAGTGTGATTAGATTGACTAGTTTTCTGTGAGTATGGTTTCAGTGTGTTTGCCCTCTGATGCCCTCTTGCAACACCTACTGTCTTACTTGGGTTTCTCTTACCTTGGGCAAAATTTGATGTAGTCTTGCTTATTTTTGCTTTTGTTGTCTTTGCCTGAGAATACATACCCCAAAAAAGTGTTGTTAATACCAGTGTCAAAAAGTTTACTGCTTATGTTTTCTTCAAAGAAATTTATAGTTTCAGGTAATTTTCAATACATTTTGAGTTTGCTTTTGTATATGGTAAGAGAAAGTGGTCTAGTCTCATTCTTTTGCATGTAGCTGCCCAGTTTTCCCGGCACTACTTATTGAAGAAGCTGTCTTTTCCCCATTGCATATTCCTGTCTCCTGTGTCATAGATTATTTGATCATATGAGGGTGGGTTCATTTCTGGGCGCTCTATTCTTTTGTTATGCCAGTACATTACTGTTCTGATTACTATACCTTAGTAGTATATTTTGAAATCAGGGAGTGTGGCATCCCTAGCTTTGTTTTTCTTTTTTTAAGATTGTCTTTAGTCATTCAGGGTCTTCTGTTATTCCATACAAATTTTAAGATTATTCGTTCTAGTTCTGTGGGGGAAAAAAAGCACTGAAATTTTGATAGGGATTTCTTTGAATCTGTAGATTACTTTGTAATCAACAATGTATGGATATTTTAACAATGTTAGTTCTTCCAATCCATGATCAAAATATATCTATTAATTTATTTGTGTCATTTCCAATTTCTTTCATCACTATCTTAAAGCTTTCAGAGTATAGTTCGTTCACTTCTTTGGTTAAATATACTCTTATGTAACTTATTCATTTTGATACAACTGTTAATGGGATTGTTTTCTTAATTTCTCTGATAGTTTGTCTTTAGTGTATGGAAATGCATTAATCTCTATATCAGTTATTTCCTGTGACTTTATTGAAGTCAGTTATTCATTTAAATGGTTTTTTGATGGCCTCATTTGGGTTTTCTATATATAGTGTCACCTCATTATAAATAATGATAGTTGTACTTCTTCCTTTCATTTTAAATGCCTTTTATTTCCTTTTCTTGTCTGATTGCTGCAGATAGGACTGTATTCAATTAACATGGTAAGTATGAACATCTACACTTTGTTCCTTGTCCTGGTTTTCACTACTGAGTATCACGGTAGCTGTGAGTTTGTCCTATACAGTCTTTATTGCATTGAAGTATATTCCTGCTATACAAGCTTTATTGAGACTTTTTTTCATAAATGGTCATTGTATTTTGTCAAGTGATCTATCTGCATCTAATGAGATGATGGTGTAATTTTTATTCTTAGTTTTTTTTTTTTCTATTCTAATTAGATGATATGTACTATTCTGTCTTCCAGATTGCTAATCTATTCTAATCTGCTGCTGATTCCCACTAGTGTATTTTCCACTAAAGTTACTATATTCTTCAGCTCTAAATGGTTCTTTCTCATACTTTTAGTTGAAGTTCTATGTTCCTCCATTCTTCTCCCAAGTTTGGTGAACATTTTTATGATCGTTATTTTGAACTCTTTTTATCAGGTAAATTACTTATTTCATTCATTTTTTCCCCCTGGGGTTTAATCTTCTTCCATTTGGAAGATATTACTGTCTCTTCGTTCTGTTTGACATTCTGTGTTTGTTTTTATAAATTTCCCTGCTGGCTCAGATGGTAAAGAATCTGCCTGCAATGCAGGAGACCCAGGTTTGATCCCTGGGTCAGGAAGATCCCCTGGAGAAAGGAATAGCTACCCACTTCAGTATCCTGGCCTGGAGAGTTCCATGGACTGTATAGTCCATTGGATCGCAAAGAGTCGGACACAACTGAACGACTTTCACTTTCTGGGCAGTAAGTCTGCACAGCATTCCTCAAGATATCCCTCCCTAACACAGGTCACTGTACTGGGGAAAATTTCCCCAAAATACTATATTTTTGCCTTTCCAACCTGTCTTTATGTGGTCCATCCATCTTCTGTTGTCCATAAGCTCTTCAATCAGATCTCATTTCTTCTTTAGGAGGAATAGCTTTGCACGGAAGTGTCTGTAGGAAGAGGAGAGTTCAGTCTTTCTACACCATCTTGGACCAGAAAATTCTCATTATGGGCAATTTTAAGTTGCCTTACATTAACAATCCTTGTTAATACTTCCATTGCATGAGTTTTTTTTTTTTCCAAAACATTCTTAATAAATGTTGTAGTATTTGAGCATATCAAATGTAAAATCAGCAATGCTGGACAATCTGTTTCATTTATGAATTTATCTATCATAGATCAATTTTTGATGCCTCTATTTTGATAACCTCAGAGCTTCTTCAGTATATAATGATATCTTTAAATATACTAAAACGCAGAGACATTACCTTGCCAACAAAGGTCCGTCTAGTCAAGACTATGGTTTTTCCAGTGGTCATGTATGGATGTGAGAGTTGAACCATAAAGAAAGTTAAGCACTGAAGAACTGCTGCTTTTGAACTGTGGTGTTGGAGAAGACTCTTGAGAGTCCCTTGGACTGCAAGGAGATCCAACCAGTCCATTCTAAAGGAGATCAGTCCTGGGTGTTCTTTGGAAGGAATGATGCTAAAGCTGAAACTCCAGTACTTTGGTCACCTTATGTGAAGAGTTGACTCATTGGAAAAGACTCTGATGCTGGGAGGGGTTGGGAGCAGGAGGAGAAGGGCATGACAAAGGATGAGATGGCTGGATGGCATCACCAACTCAATGAACGTGAGTTTGAGTGAACTCCAGGAGTTGATGATGGACAGCGAGGCCTGGTGTGCTGCAGTTCATGGGGTCACAAAGAATCGGACACGACTGAGCGACTGAATTGAACTGACACACACACATAAAAAAAAAACTTCCAAATATATTGCCTTTTTTCATCTAAGTGCCTAGACCTTCACCAGGGTCCTGATCACACCAGGCCCAAATCATTATGCTTGTATCCTTCACGTAGTCCCTACTTCCTGTCTCTCACCACTCACTTTCACCCGTGTTTCAAATTGATAAAACTGAAGCACTTCCATCCTCATGTGTCTTTTTGAATTAGTAACATAAGTACCTCCTTTACCTCTGTTTGAAACTTTGAACTTTGCATCAGATTTCCTTTTTATTCCTAGTGTGCATCCTAGTCTGAGCAGAGATAATGTATTTCTATCTTTATCTCCTTGTGAAGAGTGACTGTTTTATTACTTGTTCTGCAACCCAGATTTTCTTATTCTTTTGATACTTATTCTCCTTTTACAATCTGTATTTATTTCACACATCTTTAAACTTGTGTCATCTTTATAATGGCTAATAGAATTTAGTACAGCTATCCCTTGTATACATGGGGGATTGGTTATAGGAGCCTCCTCAGATACCAAAATCTATGGATGCTAAATTCCCTTATGTGACTTGGTATAGAACTGTCCACTGTCTGTAGCCACAGGTTTTGCATCCATGTGCTCAGTTGCTCAGTCGTGTCTGAACTTGCGGCCCCATGGACTATAGCCTTCCAGGCTCCTCTGCTCATGGAATTTTTCAGGCATAGATTCTTGAGTGGGGTGTCATTTCCTACTCCAAAGGATCTTCCACACCAAGGGATCAAACCTGTGTCTCCTGTGTCTCCCGCATTGGCAGGTAGGTTCTTTGCCATTGGTACCACCTGGGAAGCCACTGCATCCACAGATTCAACCTACGCCGGTTGAAATTCAGTCCCCAGTTATTTGAATTCATGAATGCAAAGCCTGCAGATACAGAAGACCTACTGAACATTTATGGAAAAAATTCTGCATATAAATGGACCTTCTCAGTTTAAGCCCATGTTATTCAGTGGTCAAGTGCATTTAATTTTTTCTAGCTTGTATGGATGGAGGAAATTGTGGGTGCTTCATGCACATAAAAATGAACATTAATATTTTATTTTATTTTTTTACATGTAATATTTTATTATTTTTTTAATTTTATTTTATTTTTAAACTTTACATAATTGTATTAGTTTTGCCAAATATCAAAATGAATCCGCCACAGGTATACATGCGTTCCCCACCCTGAACCCTCCTCCCTCCTCCCTCCCCATACCATCCCTCTGGGTCGTCCAAGTGCACTAGAGTACCTAATGTTACTCTCCAAATATGACATTTCAAATATAGCATAATTAAATGTAAAAAATAATTGAATATTTTCTCTCTCTTAAAAATCATCTTTGCTTTGCAGAGCATCTGCACAGAAATATATATTGCTTATAAAAGCCATATTTTGGACCTCTTATGCTTCAACTGTATGGCTGGCTCAACTGTATGGGTGGATGTGTACATTAAAAAAAAAAATGTAGCTTTGAAATAGTTGCTGCTGCTGCTGCTGAGTAGCTTCAGTCATGTCCGACTCTGTGCGACCCCATAGACGGCAGCCCACCAGGCTCCCCTGTCCCTGGGATTCTCCAGGCAAAAACACTGGAGTGGGTTGCCATTTCCTTCTCCAATGCATGAAAGTGAAAAGTGAAAGTGAAGTCGCTCAGTTGTGTCTGACTCTTAGCGACCCCATGGACTGCAGCCTACCAGGCTCCTCCGTCCGCGGGATTTGTTAGTAGGATTCTATTAAAACCTCAACTATTAAAGTTGGCAAATGACAACTTTCTAAGGAGAGAAATTAAAACCTACATGAGTGATGTTGATATAATTTGTGTTTACGATAAGAACAAACATATTGTTTTATGACAGTGGATTTCAAAAATTCAAAAAATACATTTGGAAACAAGGTATAAAACATAAATAATATGAAATAGGAAGAATTATAGCAAATATTTGTCAGGAGATTAATATGTACATAACTCCTTAGGAAGTATTGGCCACTGTAGAAAATATTAATATAGTAGCATGCATAGTAAAGGTAGGAAGAGATATCTAATTTCATAAATTTTATGTAGATCAGAAATGTTAAAATTTAGCTGTCTGATTCTTGATAACTATAATCTGGGTAACCTGTGTACAGAACTTTCTCCTACCTTTAGTTAGATTCTCATGAATTGATGAAATTACTTATGATCTTTTCAATTCAAATGGCATGAGACTTAGGAAATTCAGGGTATTAGCAATCAATATACTCAATATAATAGATAAATGACTTGAGCAGGTGGTACTTAATGCTTTTACACTTATTGGTCACTTGGGAGGGTTCATAGTTTCTAAAGTTAATGCCAGTTAGAATAATGTTCTCAGTGACTAAAGAAACTAAGTCAAAAAACACAGCTCCCTTAGAAGAATGCACAAACAGTATATATAGTATCTTTCATTCAGTTCAGATTTCAGTCTGGCAGCGACAAACTAAATTCAGCAGTAAATTACCTTTTGGGGATAAAAAGATAAAGACACAGCCTTATCCTTTAGTATGTTCTGCTTCTGAGATGAGATCATCAGACACATTAGTGTAAGATAGAGGGCAAAGCCCTGGAGTGAAAAAAGACAAAATTTGACTCTAAGGTTTTAATTTGCAACAAAGGCAGGTAACTTGTTCTCTTTTAACCTCAACTTCTCCATTTGCCATTGTTAGATACATTGTAGGTTTTTCTCTGATTCAGATTGTCAGGGGAGTTTGTAATTTCCTTGGTTCTGTCTTGTTGCAACAAAAATTTGAAGCGATGACAGACCAGTGTTAGAGCCCTGTGTTAGAGCTCAGTTTTAAGGAAAATACATTCTCAAGGCGTGAGAGTGGGCTGACCCAAAAGACACAAAGAGAAGGGAAGCCGCAATCTTTCTAGGCTTCCTCCTTTTATCCATTTGTATCCTCCATGCTGAGCCTGCCCTATGTAAATTGGGCTAGCTAGGAGGGGTGTTTGTTTCATCTGAGGTCCTCACCTCGGTCCTCAAGCTTCCTTTGTTCTATTTTCGTGGGCTTTGTCCCTTCTTTGTCTTTTAGCCACCGACATTTTGGACTCCTTTTTCCTATTCTAGCTACATAACATTCTCCCCTGAAGAGATGGAAGGCCCAATTCTTTGGGAATAGGGGTGTCGAGGGCTCTCTGGCTACTTCTTGCTGAACTGGGACAGCGAGGGGAATTGGACATCCCCCTCTTGCTAGTCACAAGCCTCAGAGTCCTTATAGCGGTGTTCATCTAAGGGTGAGTGAGATTTTCTGTGGTCGGCTGTAGTTTTACATATCCTTGTTGAACTGGCACTGCATCTTGTAGCTTATTGACCTGCACAAAGACAAAAAGAGTTAGACAATTGATAATACATGGAGCAATCATAAACGGCATCAATATGGTGATAACAGGAATTAGTAGGAGCATTAGGCAACTCCAAATTCCCCCTCGCCAGGAGCAGGATCCCCCAAAGAGAGATTGTAGCAACCCCAAGAATTCTCCAGCTCATTCTTTGAGGTCCTGTAGGATCTAGGATGTTTTTCTTGAGGAATGTGAGACTTTCTTTAACTTAGCTAGAGGGTCAGTTCTGTTCACTTCAGTTGCTCAGTCATGTCTGACTCTTTGCAACCCCATGAACTGCAGCAGGCCAGGCCTCCCTGTCCATCACCATCTCCCGGAATCTACCCAAACCCATGTCCATCGAGTCATTGATGCCATCCAGCCATCTCATCCTCCATTGTCCCCTTCTTCTCCTGCCCTCAATCTTTCCCAGCATCAGAGTCTTTTCAAATGAGTCAGCTCTTCGCATGAGGTGGCCAAAATATTGGAGTTTCAGCTTCAATATCAGTCCTTCCAATGAACACCCAGGACGATCTCCTTTAGAATGGACTGGTTGGATCTCCTTGCAGTCCAAGGGACTTTCTAGAATCTTCTCCAACACCACAGTTCAAAAGCATCAATTCTTCAGTGCTCAGCTTTCTTTATTGTCCAAATCTCACATCCATACATGACCACTGGAAAATCCATAGCTTTGACTAGATGGACCTTTGTTGACAAAGTAATGTCTCTGCTTTTGAATATGCTATCTAGGTTGGTCATAACTTTCCTTCCAAGGAGTAAGTGTCTTTTAATTTCATGGCTGAAGTCACCATCTGCAGTGATTTTGGAACCCCAAAAAATAAAGTCAGCCATTGTTTCCACTGTTTCCCCGTCTATTTGCCATGAAGTGATGGGATCAGATGCCATGATCTTAGTTTTCTGAATGCTGAGCTTTAAGCTAACTTTTTCACTCTCCTCTTTCACTTTCATCAAGAGGCTCTTTAGTTCTTCTTCACTTTCTGCCATAAGGGTGGTGTCATCTGCATATCTGAGGTTATTGATACTTCTCCCAGCAATCTTGATTCCAGCTTGTGCTTCCTCCAGCCCAGCGTTTCTCATGATGTACTCTGCATATAAGTTAAATAAGCAGGGTGACAATATGCAGCCTTGTCGTACTCCTTTCCCTATTTAGAACCAGTCTGTTGTTCCATGTCCAGTTCTAACTGTTGCTTCCTGATCTGCATACAGGTTTCTCAAGAGGTAGGTCAGGTGGTCTGGTATTCCCATCTCTTTCAGAATTTTCCACAGTTTATTGTGATCAACACAGTAGCTAGAGGTATTTACCCATAAACAACACATCTCATTCAAGATGGCTCAAGTCTCCCCTTTTTCAGGGATCAGGAGATCTATATCCTGTCTATTTTGGAGTACAACCCCTGCCAAGCTGTGTTGGCTCTTTAGAGCTATCCTGAGAAATCTTATTCCCAGAAACTTAATTTTGGGGGTGTTCATTAGAATGGCACTCATTTGTAGTTCTGAATAGGTATCTGAGATTGCCCAGGGGTTCACAGATGTATTGAGTGCTTCTTCTCTTTTCTTCCATGACTTGACTCATGAGTAGTGAATCCAGAAGTCATGTCCTGGTACTTTTACTGCTGTGGGGGTAGAAAGTATTACAGGGTAGGGGCCCTTCCATGTGGGCTGGAGTTGAGCCTTTGGGGACCATCTTTCCAGACTTTAATTAGGACTTGAGTTCCTGGAGCATACACTGGTGACTCTTTAGAATCTTTTGGGTCCTGGGTGACACCCAGCAAGTGTATATCCTGTTGGACTTGTCCAATGGCCATGGTATAAGACTGGAGGGTCTGAGCCTCTGGATCTAGGAAGAGATCATTGACATAAGCAAAAGGTTTCCCATATAGCATCTCATGAGGGCTAAGACCAACCTGTTCCTTAAGGGCAATACGGTTGCAGAGGAGAGCTATTGGTAAAGCCTCCTTCCAACCCAGGGAGGTCTCCTGGGTTAACTTTTTTATCACCGGTTTTAAGAATTGGTTGGCTCTTTCTACTTTTCCTGAAGACTGAGGCCTCCAGGCACAATGCAGATAATAAGTAATGCCCAATGCTTTAGAGACCCCTTGGGTGACCTTAGAAGTAAATGATATCCCATTATCGCTTTATAATGACCTGAACAGACCAAATCTTGGAATGATTTGATGGAGCAGTGTTTTTTTTATTTTTTTTTTTTACCACCTCCTCAGCCTACTCAGTCCGGGTGTGAAAGCCTTCAGTCCATCCTGTGAATATATCTATCATGACTAATAAGTATTTATACACTTGAGAAACTGGCATCTGGGTGAAGTCCATCTGCCAGTCCTCTCCTGGGTAGGTCCCAAGTCGTTGGATGGGCTAGGTCAGCTGGGGTCTTCAAGCTCCTTGGGGGTTGTTTAATTGGCAAGTGGGACAAAAGGAGACCACTTGCCTTATAGTCGTTTGGAAGTCTGTTCCTCTGAAGGACCTTTTTAGTAACCTTTGGAGGGCCTTTTCTCCTAAATGAGTGGTGGCATGTAAGGAGTTAACCAGCTTCCATTGGAGGTTCCCAGGCAGAAAGAGGAGTCCCTCCTTTTGGAACCACTCCATGTGATTTTCTTGAAAGCCCTCACTCTTAACTATAAGAGTCTCACTTTCAGTATATGAAGGAGTTTCTGGCAAATTAGTCTGTGGAACTAAGGCAGCAACCCCTATTAGGTCATTGTTCTGTAATGCTGCTCTCTTAGCTGCCTGATTGGATGCTTGGTTCCCTTGGGCCACTTCCGTGCTCCCTTTTTGGTGTCTTTTACAGTGGGAGGTTGAAACCTTAGCAGGCTGAAGGACTGCCTCCATGAGCTTAAGGATTTGATCACCATATTTGATTGGGGACAAGTGGCCTCTTTCTTTCCAAATAGCAGCATGTGCATGTAGCACCAGAAAGGGTACTTGGAGTCAGTGAAAATGGTTACTCTTTTTCCTTTTCCCAGCTCTAAAGTTTGAGTCAGGGCTATGAGCTCAGCTAATTGGGCTGAAGTACCTGGTGGCAAAGGTTTAGCCTCTGTGGTATCAAAATTGGAGACTGCTGCATATCCAGCTCTTCTTTTTCCATCCAAGACAAAGCTGCTTCCATCAGTGTACCAGATTTCCTCAGGACTGCTCAGAGGACCTTCTGACAATCCCTCTCGAGGTTTTGTCAAGTGTTCCAAGGTTTCTAGGCGAGAGTGAAAGGGAAGAGAGCCCTTGGGGGTAGGCAGGAGGGTGGCAGGGTTAAGAACCTCACAAGGGGATACAGTCAGGCCTGGATTTTCCATTAGCACTACTTGATATCTGAGGACTCTTTGATCAGACATCCATAAATGGCTTCTCCCATTTAGGAGTTGTTTCACTTGGTGGCTGGTAAAAATAGTTTGCCCTCAAAAGAGAGTTTTAAAGCATCTTCTATCAGGATTGCATTAGCTGCAAGATTTTGAAGGCAGGGAAAGATCTCTTCCCAATATGGGAATAGGACACTCAGGGGCCACCAGAAACTGGTGGGGAAATACTTGTCCACCCCAGCAACAAAGAAGTGCTCAGGTGAATCTTTTTGTAATTGTTTTTCCTGTAGCACCCAAAATGGTACAGGTCTGGGGTTGCACAGAGTAGGACACGACTGAAGCAACTTAGCAGCAACAGCAGCAGCAGCTGGGGGAGAAGGCTCTGGAGCAGGAGGTCAGGACAGAGTAGGTAGCCCCTGTGTCAACCAGGAAATTCTTGGAACTACCTGCCACATCCAGTTGCACTCTTGGCTCCAGCCCCGTGATGGTTATCTGTGACAGGCGGGCTGGCTGGGGCAGGCTGCTTCAGTCCTGTTGAACTATCGTGAGGGAAGGCTTGGCACTTGACCTTAAGGCTCTTGGGTCCCAAGGGCAGAGTGCCACCCAATGCCCCAACTGATGGCATTTGTAGCAAGCCATTTTAGGAGACTTGTCACAGTTTGGACATTCATTGGCCCAATGTCCTGCCTGTCTACAGATTAGGCATTTGCCTCATGCCTTGTCCTTTAAGGACTCTAGTTTCACCATAGGGCTTCCCTGGAGGGCGGCCAGCATCTGGGCATGACTTGTCTCTTCTCTTCTCTCCCTTTCCTGGGTTTTGGCCTCTCTCTCCTGTTCTCTGTTATAAAAGGTATTGGTGGCTGTCTGGACCATCTCATCTAAAGAGGCTACAAGGTCCTTAGCTGTTGTAACTTTATCCTGATGTCTGATGCACACTGGGACAGGAATTTGTCCTTTAAAATCACCTGTCCCTTGTAAGAGTCCAAGTTCAGATTGGGAAACTTTTGGAGGGTCTCTTTTAGACTTTCCAGAAAGGCAACAGGGTTCTCGTTAAACTCCTGAGTTGTTGCTGAGACTGGGCACAGTCCCACAACTAAGAGGCTTCCTTCTATTTTCATGGGTAGACTTCCTTAGGAGTGAGTCTTTCTGAAGCTTATCATACCCAGTACTGTTGCAACCTGAGAACTAGGCATCCCTGGGTCAGGGTGCAGATCCCCAGGCAGGCTGAGGCATGACAGCCTCCTGGAGATCAAATCCCTGGGCAGGTCGAGGCATGTCAACCTCCTGGGACCCCTGGACTGGCAGATCCCTGAACAGGTTGAGGCATGACAACCTTTTGAGAACCAGATCCCTAGACAGGTCGAGGCAGGTCGACCTCCTGGGACCCCCGGACTGGAGTTGGTCATCCTCAAGGTCTCCAGCATGACCAGTGCTGGGTAAGATTAAGGGGTTGTAATCTTAATTCATTGCTGGTTTGTCCACCACAGATGGGGATAGATATCATGATGTAAAGCAGTTGAAGCCTGTGCCCTGAGACTGGGAACCTGGTGAAACAGCCATAAACCTTATCCTCTTATTGCTCTGAGGGAATGTAAGTCACTGATTTCTTCCCCTAGTCTTCCATAAGAGCAGATTAGGGTGTCTCCAATGGTAAACATTTCATTGTCAAAAACCCAATCTAGGTAATAGCAGAAATAATGACAAAGGGGTAGATTATCTAGTCCTGTTAGGGACATTAAGAGTATTTTCATAATATCTGGAGTCTAGCAATGTTGCCTACAAGGGGGCAGGGTCCTGGCTGTAGAAGTTAGTAAGTAGCTTAAGAACAAGTTGATAAGAGGAAGCAAAACAGATGTTCCATAAAAGTGGAGTAGAGATTTGATCCAGGGGTATATTTGTAACTTTAGGAGAAGGGTGGAAAGTGGGCCCAAATGGCCTGCAGGGCTAATTCCCAAAGTGGCAAACATTATCCCTGGAAGCTCAATTGCCCTTGAAGGGATGCCAGCAGATGGGCTTCTGGCAGGCATTGTGTGCCTGTCACCCACCTTAGCAGGTTCACTGAGAGATGCTGTTGTTGCACATGTTATAGGAAACATGTAAGATGAAGGCCTGAATATCTAGAGGGATTGGATCTTATACAGTATTTCCCTCCCATAGGCCAGCTAGCTGGTTGTCCCTCTAGAAGATTGTAGAGGCAACATTGTGGGCTTGGATGGGGCTCAGGAGAAGAGCATGGAACAGGAGGGAAGGGGGCAGGGCACAACTTTTGAAAGCATGACATAGCCCAAGGGCATAACATAAACCAATTAAAATCAAATGGGTCCAAGATGACAAGTCAAATTCAACTAAACCTTGATCCTCAATCTGCAAGCTAACTGACACATCCAGAGGTGCCAGGACAGTTCCAAGGCACTGTCAAAAGATGCAGGAGTGGGTGGTTCCCCCAGTTGTTAAAATGATCCTCCCACTCATTAGCATATGAAATCACCCAGCTCACAAAAACTAACCACACCACTTTCCAAGGCCCATGCACTCTCCTCTGTGATGATCCACATCATGGAGTGTGTTTCTCTCTGAATCTGAACAAATCCATCTCTCAACCTATCGCTGTGTTTCTAACTGAATTTTTACAATGAGACATCAATGAGACTTATTTTACAATAAGACATTAAGTCTTAAAGCCAGGCACCATAGGTTTTGGCTGGGCTCAAATTCCCAGAGAGGAGAGAGGAGCTGAAGGATAGGAGGAAAAAGTAATGGGAAAAGCATGCCAAGGAATCCCCTTCATAACGTGCCGGAAAATCTGCTAAGTACCTGACTTGTGCTCCCAGTTTTCATTGGCCTGATCCTTGGCACAAAGATTAAGGACAGAAGAACCCCCACCCGCTTGGGTAATAGCTACTAGGGTGCCGAGGATAGTGGAGCCTGTGGGACACGCTGGGGAGTAGCCTCTCCAGAGTCCCTCAATTGCACCCACTGTTGTTCACCTGTTTGTGGGGAGTTCGAGGAAACAAGAAATGAGAGATTGTAAAGGAATTAAGATTTTGTTAGCCATATGTCCTTCTAGCCTTAGGAACGAGGACCTCCTACCTTAACCAGAGGTCTTCTGGAACCTGAAACTGAGCCACCTGAGCTTTCTGCTGAGTTTGATTTTCTGTCCCAGTTTCCAGCACTCTGGGCTTCTTGTCACTTCCCCTGAGCTGGGTTTTCTTTGCGTTTGCTTCTACCATGGGAGCTTTCATAGAGTTGGGCTTCTGCTGTACTTGGCCTCCGCCTGGAGAAGGCTGAGCTGAGTTGTTTCAGCCGGGTTAAATCTGAGTCACGGCACCATAGATACTGGGGGAGTTTGTAATTTCCTTGCTTCTGTCTCATTGCAACAAAAATTTGAAGCAACAGACAGATCAGTGTTACAGCTCCGTGTAATTCCCTCAGATCAACCAGTGTTACAGCCCCGTGTTACAGCTCAGTTTTATTTAGAAAGAAAAAGAAAATACATCCTTGAGGCATGAGGGTGGGTCAGTCAAAAGAAGGGAAGCCCCAATCCTTCTAGGTTTCCTCCTTTTATACATTTGTCTCCTCCCCCCTGAGCCTGCCCTATGTAAATTGGGCTAGCCAGGAGGGGTGCTTGTTTTATCTGAGGTCCTCACTCCAGTCCTCGGACCTTACTTTGTTCTATTTTGCTGACTTTTCCCTTCTTTATCTTTTAGCCACTACCATTTTGGACTCATTTTTCCTATTCCAACTACCTAACAAGATGTTAATAGAAGTTGGCTTAGAAATAGTTTCTCTTTCAGCACTGACTTCATATCTTTAGCCTTTAACTAAATCTTAATCCTGAACATCAATAAACCATCAGATACTATTCAGAAACAAGGCTCCTTGAAGGTGGTAGAGTGCAGTGATTACTGGTTCTTAACATAAATGCCTAGTTTCAAATTCCACATCTTCTATCTTCTCACTGTATGATTTGGGTCTAGGTAATTACTCTGAGCCTCATTTTTCCTTGTCTAGATTCTTTTGAAGACATTGGACATACATATACATATATGTATATGACAGATGAAATTAAACAATATGCAAAAATATAAGCATATTCAAATCCTCAAGAATATTTGCTGTTGTTCTTATTTAGGAACATGAAAATGATAAGGTTTGATCAAATGATCCTTGATGAATTTGAGTCAAATGGAAATTCTCTTGCTTCAGGGATGATTAAGAAAGCCAAACTCTTGAAAGAGCAAGTGTAACAGGGAAGAGTAAAAACTGTCTAAAAGTGCCTTTCTTTAGATGCCTGTCAACCTGTAGATGGTAAGAAGGAAGAAATTAACACATTCTCCTGCCTGAGGCTTGCCATTCTAGGAGATATTTCAGGAGTAAATGAAATTTACTCCTCACCTACCCCCATTTCTGATATATAAAATAACCTGGCATCAGGATGATTATTTTGAGACTTCAATCTGCAATCTTCATCATCCTGATCTTGGGTGGCCTTGGCCTGCACCAGCTTGGAATTTGGCTGGGTCGCAGTAGTGGAAGCAGCAGGTCCTAGCCACTAGACAAGTGGCTTTGCAGAAAAGAATTTACACAAAGAGAGAAAGTAGTGAAGCAAGTAAAGCATTAGAAGGAAAAAGACTACAGTACCTGTGGATAGACTATGGATAGACTGTGCATGAGCACACTTTGAGACTCCCTGAGTTGCACCTGCATAGCAGTTTAAATCACTTATATGGGGCATTTCTTCCAGGTTTCCTTTGGCCAATCATTTTGATTTGCCTGGTTCACACTCCATGCTTGGTGTATCTAAGGATCTTTCCATGTGTGCGCATGCGTAGATGGATCCTACTGAAAAGGCATCTGGGTAGAGCATCCCTTGACATGACTCCCCTTTGGCCTCCAAGGAGCCTTTTTTGCACATGTGTGGTAGAGGAAGTCTCCTGACTTCGGGAACAAAAAATCTGAGGTCTGTGCAGGGTCCAGCCTCGTCTCTTAATTGCCCTGCTATTCTTGGAGTTTTCGTCCATGGGGAATGAATCTCCAATTGCTTTCAACTGAGGACCCCATCTCCTCCTGCCTCAAACCAGCTTTCTGAATGAAGTCATATTCCTTGCCTCAACACCTTGTCTCTTGGATTCATCGGCCTATTGTATGGTGAGCAGAGTGAGCTTGGGCTTGGCGACTCAAGGAGACTTTACACAATGCATGGGAGGAGTGATAGAAAGCAGGTTCAGAAATCAGTTCTTGGTTATTCACTTGCTAAGGGTGAATATTCCAGGAGTGATACACGTATGCATGGTAAGGTTGAAACACATGGAATATGCCTGAGCTTTACCTTAGTGATAATTGATAAATCCAGAAATGCTCAGAATATGTAAAAATAAAGGTATTTTAGGTTTTTACATTTCCCCTAAAGTTAGAATTGACATTTCGCTCCTTAGCAGTGGATGAAAGTGGGAAAAGAGCATGTTAAGCATTTCCTTCTTTTTTAGAACTGTAAAAGAAGTAGACTCAGCAACAAATAAAGATATTCATATATTTGTTCACTTTACAACAACTCTTAGAAATGACAGATAGCTTTGCATTCCTTTAAAAATTTACATATAAAAGACAACAACAATATTTGACTCCTAGGCTAATATTATTCACTTTCTGGGAATACACATAAAGCTTCAAGAGAAGTGATTTGCGCTTGTGCTGTCAACATAGTTGGAAAAAAATAATCACTACACATGAAATGTCATGAGTGTTAAATTAGGGAATTGTAGATGAAAAGATCACAGGAAATCATCTTCTGTGAAAAATACTTTCCTTCATTTTGGGGAAATCAGTAGAAATAATTTTTAGTAATTTTTGATTTAAAATGCTATATTGAAAGTGACATAGTTTTCTATGACCACTTTTTAAAAATTGCTTTCTTTATTTTTTAATTGGAAGATAATTACTTTACAATGCTGCATTGGTTTCTTCCATACTTTAGATTTCTCAGGTAAATGTTGAAACAACAGTTAATTTCCTTTAATCAAATCTTATTGTGAAGACACTACAAAATATATTCTCAGAACAATTGTTTTAAGCAGGGATCTTGGTAAGTCCAAAGTTTATCACAAATTATTAGCTGTTAGAAAATAAAATAAAACATGCAGCTTTATTTAAAAAAAAATAGAACTAAAATGTTTGAACCCAGAAAAGGAAATGATAATCCTGTGATGTGATGGAGGTGTTAGCTAATGCTGTAGAGGTAATTATCTTACAGCATATAAGTGTATCAGATTATCACATTGTACATTTTAAGCAATGTTGTATGTCAACTGTATTTCAGTAAAGCTGGGAGAAATGATTCAAGATTGATAGATATTTTCTCTCAGCACTTTGAAGAGTTTATTTTGTCTCCTGTAGTTTTAAGGTACTTTTTTTTCATTTTAAAAGTGAAATAGAGAAATTATCTATAAATGTACAGTTAATAGTTTGGCCATGTTATGGGCTGAATTGTGTTTCCCAAAAGATGTTACAGTCCTAAACTCCAGTATTTGTGGATGTGATTTTGTTTGGAAATAATGTCTTTGCAGATGATCAAGTTAGGTCAATAGAGTGGGTCCTAATCCAATATAATTGTGTCCTTTTGAAAAAGTTTAGACACAGTGTCAGAAATCCATGGAGAGAACATGATGTAAAGACAAAGGGAGAACCTTGTCTCCAAGCCAAGGAACACTCTAAGTTACCAGAAGCTAGCCATGAAGGATGGGACAGATTTTCCCTCACAGTTCCCAGAATGAACCAATCCATAAATGCCTTCATTTTGGAATTCAAAACTGTGAGGCATTTCTGTTGTTTAAGGTACTGCTGTCTGGGAATTTGCTATGGAAGCCCCAGAAGGTTAATCTAGACACGGATATTTTAATCAACAGAAATAAAAGCCAGAGAAAACTTAGCACTCCCTGTTGTCAGTGAAGGACCCTATCTTGTCTTTCTTGATGCCTTTATGAGGCACTTCAAGCATTAAGACGCACCTTAGTAGACCCTTATCATATCAACCCACCATTTCCCCTACTCCTTTCCTGCACGGGCCGCCTCTGTCAGATACCTGCAGTGCTTACCAGGCAGTAGTTTTACTTCTTCTCATTGACACTCCTTTCTGTCCTTTCTGAATCATGACAGCTCCCAACTCTCTAGGTAAATAAATATGAGTGGACATAGCCACCAATGTGCTAAAGTCCTTAGTACTTGATATCCTGTGTAAAGAAGAGCTCTTTTAATTCCTTAATGTTGTAGTTTATACCAGGCAGGTATCCAAGTATACCATAAGTGCACCCGTGACTCACAGAAATTTCAGTGAAAATACTTTTCTGTTTAAGAAGGTACACGATGAAGTCAGGCTTGAAATCTATGAGTTCCTGTGAGTTTCTATGAGTTTTATATTTCATATAAAAATCTATGGGTTTTTATAAATGCATTTCCCAAGTGAATCTTCAAACCTCTATTCAAAGTCAATTTACTAAATATATAAGTTATTAGGAATGCCAATGATTGACAGAAATAGACTCAAAATGAGACCTCCCCCAAATATGTATCAGTAGCAAATAAGCACTAAAATTTGCTTGAAATCATTAGTCATTAGGAAATATACAAATAAAACCCACAATAACTTGCTACTACATGGTAGCTCAGCTGGTAAAGAATCCTCCTGCAAAGCAGGAGACCCTGGTTCGATCCCTGGGTCAGGAAGATCTGCTGGCGAAGGGATAGGCTACCCACTCCAGTTTCTTGGACTTTTCTTGTGGTACAGACAACAAAGAATCTGCCTGCAATGTGGGAGACCTGGGTTTGATCCCTGGGTTGGGAAGATTCTGGAGAAGGGAATGGCTAATCCCCTTTGGTATTCTAGCCTCAAGAATCCCCATGGACAGAGGAGCCTGGCAAGCTACAGTCCATGGGATCCCAAAGAGTTGGACATGACTCAGGGACTTTCACTTTTACTTTCATACAGCTACTAGCATGGCTGAAATGATAAATCACACAAGACAGAGTGCTGTTGAGGCTGTGGAGAAATGTAAACCATCATGCATTGTTGGTGGGAATGAAAAATGTAGCTACTTTGGAAAACAATAGAGAAGCTTCTTTTAAACATATACTTATCATGTGACTGCTATTTCACATGTAGGTATTTACTCAAGAGAAATGGAAATATGAGTTCGTACAATGACCTGTTCATAGCAGCTTTATTAATATAGCTCCAAACTGAAAATAACCCAGATGTCCCTCCATTGGTAAAGGGATAAACAAAACACTACTCATTAATAAAAGCAATAGCTCATAAATATATGCCGGGGACCAGCCCCGGCTGATCCAGGGTATTCGAAGGAGAGACGGCTAGGCGAGGGTCAGGGAATAACTGCTTAATTACACTTTAATTAAGGATACAAAGAGTAATAGAATAAGGATAGCTCAGTGAGGAAATTCAGTGGAGAAAAGCGGCTGAAATAAGGATAGCTCAGTAGGAAAATTCAGTAGAGAAAAGAAGCTGAGTGGCTTGGTTTACGCGGAAAATCAATATAACCCGTGACACCAGGTTAGCTCTGACCACGGAGGCCGCAGGCGCCCTCTTGAATAGCGGAAGGTGCCCCACCTTAGACACCTTCTTGAGTGGGTCTTAGAAGTCCAGGCAAATAAATGGTCGCAGAGGACATCCGCGCTCCAGATGGACACTCAGCTGGAATTTGGGAGAGAGAGTGACATGGGGAGACCAAGTTTCAGTGAACAAGGCCCGCACTTTATTTTCCAAAGTAGTTTTTATACCTTAAGGTATGCATAGAGGATAATGGGGGAAGGGGTGGAGTCATGCAAGGACAGCAGTTCCTGGTTCTAATCTAAGCCAGGCTTTCAAACTTATCATATGCAAAAGTTCAGGTGATTGACATCATCTTCTGGCCCGGAGGCCTGTTAACATTTTAAGAAACTTATTTTTCTCTAAAGGTGATTATTCCAAAGTCAGGCACCAGCCTTCCAAAAAGCATTGGACAAAGCTGCATTTTACATTTCTATACACCCATTATATCAATCAATACACTGCCAAAGACACAGTAGGTAAAGAGTATGGAGACTTAGCAGCAAACATTGGCCCAACAAGTGAAAAACCCTTCACCAATACATTTTCTAATCAATCTTTTAACTACTCAAAGGAATCTGTGTTTAGGCAGTTTAGAACATCTCCTGCCTCTCACAGTTGGGAGGCTCTGAACAATCACATGTGGCCGGAAAAACCTATTCAGGCAGGCTAGAGGATTTCCAAAGGAGTTGGTAGGTTAAACACTGTCACACCCAGGAATTATTAACTGGAGCTGTAAGCTAACTCTTTTTCCAGAGAGAGGTAGTGGGAGACAGGCCCCCGTAAAGTCAGAGGTGTAGGTGAAAGCACAAAGCAGAAAGTAGGCAGACTCTGGTTTTGGGGGTAGATGCTCGAGAATTTCCAGGGGGACTCCTGAGGCTCGATCCCGCCTTTGCGTATGCCGAGCCTCCTTCCTCATGACCTTTGTCATGGGCGGAGTGCCTCACGCTGGCTCCCGGCAGTGATAGAATTCCAGTTGAGCTATTACAGATCCTCACTCAATATGCAATATGCCGGCTCCCAGCAAATATATATAACACAATATATAAATCTACAAAGCATTATATTAAAGTCAGAGAAAGCAGAGAAGACTATATAGTATATGATGCCATCACTATGATATTCTGCAATAAGCAGAGCTCTAGGAAGAGAAATCTGAATGTGGTGGTCGGAGACTAGAGGTGATAACATGGAAATAAAACACTTTATACAATTTTATTGATGATGGAATGGTATCTCATATACTTGTTGTTGTTTAGTCACTAAGTCATGTGTGACTCTTGTCACCTCATGTACTATAGCCTGCTAGGCTCCTGTGTCCATGGGATTTCCCAAGCAAGAATATTGGAGTGGGTTGCCATTTCCTCCTCCAGAGGATCTTCCTGACCCAGGGAGTGTACACGTGCCTCCTGCATTGACACGTGGTTTCTTTTACCACTAGTGCCACCTGGGAAGCCCGAGTGCTTTAAAAATTCACAATTATGAAATTAATTAAGGACATTTTTTAAAATGCAATGTTTAACAACATTAAAATTGCTTCTAATTGCACGGCTGGTTATTACTAATTTCTTTTCATACTAGTCTAATTTATGCTTCTCTTTTTAGTAAAGGACTGTACTATTATAGGACTTCCCAGGTGGCACAGTGGTAAAGAATCCACATCCCAATGCAGGAGACACAGGAGACATGGGTTCAATTCCTGGGTCAAGAATATCCCCTGCAGTAGAAAATGGCAAACCACTCCAGTATTCTTGGCTGGCAAATGCCATGGATAGAAGAGCCTGGCAGCCTACTGTCCATCTAGTCACATGGTATTAGACAGGACTAAGGCACTGAGTACGCATGCCTACACTATTACAGGAAAGCACATCTCTGAGTAGAAGAAGGTTTGAATTCTCATGGGGGTTTGGGGTCAACTCCAATGGGTTAGGACTAACAGTGCCAGGGCCACCTACTTCCTGCAAACACAATGTCACACTTAATGTGAAAAAAAAAAATCAGATTTTTGTAACGTGCCTTGCAAGTTGAAATTCTTTCTATGAGGGCAAACACAATAGGAATTTGGGCCACCAGAATCCTCTGAACATCCAAGTTTCAAGCATTCCTTTAGATGGTAAATTTCTAGTTTTTTCCCCTAAGATGACACATTTCCATTCACATTAAATCCTTATGGTAAGGGATTGGAATTTTCTATCTGCTCTACTTGTTGATTTTCTAGGTAAGAATACTGGAGTGGGTTGCCATTTTCCACTCCAGGGGATCTTCCTGACCCAGGATTGAACCCTCATCCCTTGCATCTCCTGCACTGGCAGCTGGATTATTTACCAACTATGCCACCTGGGAAGCCCAGCATGTAAAAGAGTGTATTTCCAGTTATATTTCATTCAGAAAGATACTAAACTTGTTTTCATCCACATCAAGCTTAAGAAGCTCAGTTGTTGCCCAACTTTGAGGTATGCTCATTTTTTCTGTCACCCTTGACTTTGGAGGAGCTGGGCACATTCTGATATTTCTGTTAGCCTGGAATGAGAAAGAAAAGCAATTTAATTCAGGAAGTTTAAGACTTGATTCCCAGTTTTCTCGAATGTTATGGTTTACTATTTTCTCTTCACTTAACAGAAGGCATTCTGCTTCTTACCCAGATGCTGATCACAGATTTGTTACTGCCCTGAAAACATCCCCCTACTTATGTCTAACATAAAGCAGCCTTACTTTTTTTTTCTAAGAAGAGCAAAGGAAATTTGTGAAACATCAAGAGAACAGTTATTTCTGCTTCTTTGAGAAAATCAGCTTAGGATGAAATCCTATGCTAAAGCATACTCTTTGTGGCCCCATGGACTGTAGCCTGCCAGGCGGCTTTGTCCATGGAATTCTCCAGGTAAGAATATTGCAGTGGGTAGCCATTCCCTGCTCCGGGAGATCTTTCTGATCCAGGGATTGAACCCAGGTCTCCTGCATTGCAGGCAGATTCTTTACTGTCTGAGCCACCTGGGAAGCCCATAAAACATACAACCTACTTTTTATTTTTCACATCTAAAGTACATTTTTAAAAGAACAATGGTAAAAAAAAAGTAGAGTCAAAAAATTGCAATCTAATTTCATATTAGTTTTTCTGACTTTTATTGTGGAAAATATTTTAAGAAATTATTCTTCATATACATATTATTTTGGGAAATGAAAGTATATAAGAATTCTGGTTGTTGAAGTTTTTGTATTCTGGAAGCATTCATGAATATTTCTTTCTTTAAAGGTTGGCACAGATGAAAATTTATTTCCAACATTTTAATCTTTGATGCTACCCTATAGTTATTTCTTAATGAGATAAATTGGTTTTTCATTTGAGTTCTTTATTGAAAATTGGTCCACGTATTTGTAGAAAAGAAACTTTAGTTTTTGCATTTCTCTTTTGCTGGTCAGTGTTTCCTAAGTTCTATGTTGTAATTTTTCATTGATATTCAAGAAATTGTGTAAAATGCATGTAAAATTGTATTATTTCAACTGGACAAATGTAAACACCTGTACATTTGAAAATCTCTTCTGCAACAGTGTCTTTGAAAGTTAGCAGAAACTCAGAAAACTAGCACGCTTGGGACTTGAGTGAGTTCAGAGGAGAGAGGTACCAGGTGAGGTTAGAGAGGGAGGCAATGGAAGAAGATGTGAATATTGTAATTATGATGAGGGCTAGTGGGCTGTTGCAAGAAGGGATCAACAGGACCTGAATACACAGAACAGGCAGTGCTGGGTGTGGCAGTGGCGGTGCTGCCTGTCTGTCCCCAGACCCCAGCGCAGGTTCCCAGTCAACAACCCCTCCACCCAGCGCAGGTTCCCAGTCAACAACCCCTCCACCCAGCGCAGGTTCCCAGTCAACAACCCCTCCACCCAGCGCAGGTTCCCAGTCAACAACCCCTCTACTGATGGTCATTTACCGCTCAGCTGGAGCTGTGACCTTCTTCTTCATCTCTGTGAACTTCTTGTCACTGTCCCAGAGGCTTCAAATTAACCTTCATGACCTGAAAAAGAGTCTGATTTCCCCAGGGTCACTCAACAGTGTTTTGACCTCTTTAGGCTGAAAGCCATATGGTATAAATTGCAAATGTTCTGCTACCATTTCTACCTAACCAATTTACTGTACTGATGGGATGCTCACCTTGAGTCTGGATATATTTACAAAAATATTTCTTTAAAAAAATTTGAAAAGGAGTTTTATGTTTATAATTAACTTTTTTCCTGTCAAGATTCTTAAGGAAAAGGCTAAAGTATCGTTCCATTGTCAATTCAAAGCAGTGTATGAAACCATGTGGAGAAAAGTGTTTGAATAAATTTAATTGCAATTGCCATCTTGTAAGTACAGACATGTAGGTTGTTGAAATTATAGTTTTGAGAAATTTGCAATTAAAAATTTGATAAGAATGTGCAGAGAATAAACCAGGTATGATGCATATTGAACTTTTGAACTCATGTAGTTTTTTATGTATAAATTTAGTCCAAAATAGTACCCAAATGCATTCTAGAGTTTGGAGCTGTTTAGAAAAGACAAGACCCTCTAAAGTCCCAAATTATTAGGCAGAATCTGTAAATAACAGAAAATAATAGATTCAGAGAAAATATATGAGGCGAACAAGGAGGAATTTACACCTGGGAGAAATGAACTTTGGAGAATTAAAAACAATGGTAGATAGACATCTAGATTGTATCCATGTCCTAGGTATTGTGAATAGTGTTGTAATGAATATAGGGATTCTTTTGTCTTTTTGAATTATGATTTTCTCAGGATATATGCCTAGTAGTGAGATTGTTGGATCATATGGTAATTTTATTCCTAGTTTCTTTTTTAAATTTATTTTATTTTTAATTGGAGAATGATTACACCATTGTGATGGTTTCTGCCAAACGTCAACATGAACCAGACATAGATGTACATATGTCCCCTCCTTCTTAAACCTCCCTCCTACCTCCCTCTCCATTCCACCCCTCTAGGTTGTCACAGAGACCCAGCTTTTAGTTCCTTGTGTCATACAGCAAATTCCCACTGGCTATCTACTTTCCTTTTATCTTTCATCTTGATGAAAGTGAAACAGGAGAGTGAAAGCTGGCTTTAAACTCAACATTCAAAAAATGAAGATCATGGCATCCGGTCCCATCACTTCATGGCAAATAGATGGGGAAAAAATGGAAACAGTGACAGAACTTATTTTCTTGGACTCCAAAAGCACTGCAGATGGTGACTGCAGCCATGAAATTAAAAGATGCTGCTCCTTGGAAGAAAAGCTATGACCAACCTAGACAGCATATTAAAAAGCTGAGATATTACATTGCCAACAAAGTTTCATCTAGTCAAAGCTATGGTTTTTCCAGTAGTCATATATGGATGTGAGAGTTGGACTGTAAAGAAAGCTGAACACTGAAGAATTGATGCTTTTGAACTGTGGTGTTGGAGAAGACTCTTGAGAGTCCCTTGGACTGCAAGGAGATCCAACCAGTCCATCCTAAAGGAAATCAGTCCTGGTGGGCTGCCGTCTATGGGGTCGCCCAGAGTTGGACACAACTGAAGCGACTTAGCAGCAGCAGCAGCATTCACTTGAAAGACTGATGCTGAAGCTGAAGCTCCAGTACTTTGGCCATCTTATGGGAAGAATTGACTCACTGAAAAAGCCCCCAATGCTGGGAAAGATTGAAGGCGGGAGGAGAAAGGGACAACAGAGGATGAGATGGTTGTATGGCATCACCAACTTGATGGACTTGAGTATAAGCAAGCTCCAGGAGTTGGTGATGGACAGGGAAGCCTGGCGTGTTGCAGTCCTTGGGGTTGCAAAGAGTCGAACAGGACTGAGCAACTGAACTGATCTTCTTTACATATGGTAATATATATGTTTCGATGGTACTCTCTCATGCAGATTTAGAGAAAGACTTTTGGACACAACTGGGGAGAGAGAAGATGGGATGATTTGAGAGAGTAACATTTAAACATATCCCTAGTTTCTTAAGGAACCTCCATACTATTCTCCATCGTGGCTCTATCAGTTTACATCCCCACCAGCAGTGCAAAATGTTCCCCTCTCTCCAGATTCTCTTCAGCATTTATTGTTTGTAGACCTTTTGATGTTGGCCATTCTGACTGGTGTGAGGTGATACTTCATTGTAGTTTTGATTTGCATTTCCTTAATAGTGAGCATGTTTGACAGTGAAGTAAGTAAGAAAGAGAAAAATAAATGCAGTATATTAATGCATATATATGAAATCTAGAAAAATGGTACTGATGAGCTTATTTGCAGGGCAGGAAGAGAGACACAGAGGAAGAGAACAGACTTGTAGACACAGTGAGGGAAGGAGAGGGTGGCGTGAACTGAGAGAGTAGCACTGACATATACACCACCTTGTGTAGAATAGATGGCTAGTGGGAAACTGCTACAAAAGCACAGGAAGCTCAGCTCAGTGCTCTGTGGTGACCTAGATGGGAGGGAAGAGGAGTGGCGGGTGAGGGAGTCTCAAGAGGGAGGGGTCATATAGCTGATTCACACTGCTGTGCAGCAGAAACTAACACAATGCTGTAATGCAATTATATTCTAATTTTAAAAAAATTAAAAATATTTTAAAGGTAGAAAAAACCCTGAAAGGAATCTGAAAGTAGTGTGTGGGCATTGTGTTCATCAATTAAAATTTTAAGAACGTGATATGGTTCCCAGCTGTCTCCCTTTCAGCTCCAAAGCCTGGTGACTTCCTGTTAAGGCATCATCAATTCTTTTCAGAGGAAGCAATGTTAACGCTGATTCAGAGCTTAACCAGTCAATGAGAAAGCAGCTTTATCCAGGATTCTTTAATGTCTGTTTTAATTGATTAAGAGTGATACAGTTCTTGCCAAACAAAAAATCTGAATTCATCAAGATTGACTTTTTATTTTGTATCTCTTAAGAGGTAGTGAACCACTCTTTGGCGGAGGCATACATCCATTCATTCTAAAGTAAAGGCTTTGTATGTAATAAATTATTTGTCATAATTCTAGGAAGTGGCATATTTTAGCACTTATAAAAACAAACTATATTATATTCAAATAAAGTAGTATGCTATATCATTAATGTCAAACTAATGTTAAAAAAACTAACTCTAGTTTAATATATTATGATATGATTTATTACATAATATTTTGCATTGTAACAATCCCTGCAAGACAAATGACATTTTAATATTTAAATATTCTTTGGTTCATGCACAATAAGATTAATACACTAAGAAATGTGTATAAATATTTGACAAAATCTATTTATTTCAGATTAGTTTTTAATTAATTCAATAAGCATTTATTAATGACCTCCTGTATACAGTGCATTTTGCTGGTACTGGGTATATTTGATTTTCTCCTGAGATCATGAATTATAAAATTTGTTTCTGGATGATGTGATTTATTAAATATTTGGGAGAGATTTTTATGTAAGCAAATAAATAAGTAAATAAATGCCAAAATTGTTTAAAAAGAAAAAGGCAGTATTATTTTGAAAAATTATGTCCCTTCTCTAATTTCCAGTTTCTTCTCTTGGAAAGGTACATAGTTCAGAGTTAAATGATATATAAGAACAATTGACACATAGCAGGTACTTAATAACTTCAGCTGATATCAATCTATGCTCTCATGCACTCTGTTATCTTATGTACTCATAGCTTCTAAATCAGTTATATTTTGGTCTTGGGCTCCCTTTTCTAGAGCCTTACATATTTAGATTTGTTTAGGGTAAACTAGCATTATATAAATTTTTTCCTTAGCTGTTTCATGGTTATTTTCAGATTTATGTTTTCATTATTTCAGTTCAGTTCAGTTCAGTTGCTCAGTCATGTCCGACTCCTTGCGACCCCATGAATCGCCGCACGCCAGGCCTCCCTGTCCATCACCAACTCCCGGAGTTCACTCAGACTCACGTCCATTGAGTCGGTGATGCCATCCAGCCATCTCATCCTCTGTTGTCCCCTTCTCCTCCTGTCCCCAATCCCTCCCAGCATCAGAGTCTTTTCCAATGAGTCAACTCTTCTCATCAGGTGGCCAAAGTATTGGAGTTTCAGCTTCAGCATCAGTCCTTCCAATGAACACCCAGGACTGATCTCCTTTAGAATGGACTGGTTGGATCTCCTTGCAGTCCAAGGGACTCTCAAGAGTCTTCTCCAACACCACAGTTCAAAAGCATCAATTCTTCAGTGCTCAGCTTTCTTCACAGTCCAACTCTCGCATCCATACATGACCACTGGAAAAACCATAGTCTTGACTAGACGGACCTTTGTTGGCTAAGTAATGTCTCTGCTTTTGAATATACTATCTAGGTTGGTCATAACTTTTCTTCCAAGGAGTAAGCGTCTTTTAATTTCATGGCTGCAGTCACCATCTGCAGTGATTTTGGAGCCCCCAAAAATAAAGTCTGACCCTGTTTCCACTGTTTCCCCATCAATTTCCCATGAAGTGATGGGACCAGATGCCATGATCTTCGTTTTCTGAATGTTGAGCTTTAAGCCAACTTTTTCACTCTCCTCTTTCACTTTCATCAAGAGGCTTTTTAGTTCTTCACTTTCTGCCATAAGGGTGGTGTCATCTGCATATCTAAGGTTATTGATATTTCTCCCGGCAATCTTGATTCCAGCTTGTGCTTCCTCCAGCCCAGCATTTTTCATAATGTACTCTGCATATAAGTTAAATAAGCAGGGTAACAAGATACAGCCTTGACACACCCTTTTTCCTATTTGGAACCAGTCTGTTTTTCCATGTCCAGTTCTAACTGTTGCTCCTGACCTGCATATAGGTTCTCAAGAGGCAAGTCAGGTGGTCTGGTATTCCCATCTTTTTCAGAATTTTCCATAGTTTATTGTGATCCAAGTTATAAATGGCCACATATCAAAATATACCTTTCTGATTGTTTTAGCTTTTAACATTTTAAGGAACTTATATATATATTATTATGCTGAAATAATATAAAATATTCCTATGTTAAATATATTTATTTAAAAGATATCTAATGAAATTTAGAAATTGCAGTTATGTTACACACACAGTTAAAATTAGCAAATAGATATAGAAAAAGGTATCCAAAAATTGGGTTGAATTTCCACTTCAGAGTTATTTCCAGTCCCTCATTAATAGGGTGATAGATTTTTTGTTTTTAATTTAAATAGTTTGCATATATTATATATTGTACAACTTTATTGCTGTTTTGTTGCTTAGTCTCTAAGTCATGTCTCATTCTTTGTGACCCCATGGACTGTAGCCTGCCAGGCTCCTCTGTCCATGGGATTTCCCAGGCAAGAATATTGGAGTGGTTGCCATTTCCCTCTCCAGGGGATCTTCCCGACCCAGGAATCAAACCTGTGTCTCCTGCTGGCAGGCAGGTTCTTTACCACTGAGCCACCTGTGAATCCTATTTGGTGATTTTTAAATTAAATAGTCTGTATATGATTACATTTTGTACAACTCTAGCCATCAACAATTTATATTAAAGACTACATTCAGCCATACATCTGATGAAACACAGAGAATTTCTTGTGTTCTGGTGTGGGAAGAAAAAGACATTTTTAGTACAAAATTTACTATGCAACACAAAATGGACAGATGGTGTGCACAATCCATTTGTTGAAACTCTCCTACTTCTGTGCATTGGAAGAAAACTAGGTGACAAATTAGGCAGCAGTTTTTATCTAAGACATTTTCTAGTTGCATACAACCTGAAAGATCTAGAAAACTGCTTCCAACTAAAACAAGCCACTCTTAAAGTCTCCAGATTACACTATTAATAATCACAAGCATGTTGTCTTTTCAGGCTTATAAATCTCCTCTCTTCTCGCTTTCAGTTTTTATAGGACTTTTGCATGCATAATTGTATTTTTTCCTCTTAACTAGAGGGATTGGTAGCAAAGATGAAAGAGAGAATCACTCAGCACAGTTGATGATTTTCCCAAGATCACAGAGCTGGTAAATACACCATGTGGTTCAAATAAAACATAAGAATAACTGGTAGTGGGTACCTAAATATGAGCAGCACTGAAACTATTATAATAATAAAAATATCCCTTGTTTTATTAGTTTGGCTGATTACTGCAGTAAACATGAATTCATGAATTATACTGCGAGAAAATTAAGAAAAATCATGTTTTTAATTTTTTTTTTTATTGCATACATCTGCTTGGGACAGATTGTGTTTTTTTTTTAGATGAACAACTTCATCCTGCACTAAGACTCTCTAGAGATGTGTGATGTCAGAACTCAATAGGACTTGATGGTTTAAAGTCTTTGTACTAAAATACTGAATCTATTCTGAAAAATTCATGAATGAGATTCTGGCATAAAAACTGTAGTATATTTTAACATATTGGTGACTAGGGTTTTTTTTTTTTCCACAAAAATATTCAACATTTTCCAACATCAGACATTTATTTGAAATTTAATAAATGTCTCTTTGGTAGGGGTACTTTAAATAAGGAATCTGGGGAAAGAATTATGGTTCTATGTTGACTTGAAGACTGATAACTGAAATGTTTAAATGGATCATTTTGATTAGTATTGGCATAATCTCAATTTTCTAGAAAAATAATAAACTGGAATATACAAACTCTCATGCTGTGGGCCATATTGAAAGATAGTACAAAACTGAAATAAAATGCCAAGATACCGATGGGTACCCATCTGTGCCTACTAGGATCTCAATTTTACCTGGGAACCCTTCAGCCCTTCAGTACTCGAATATGTCCTAGAAGGCAAGGATTTTTAATATATGCTCACTTTTCTATTACTGAAAGTAATTTATCAGGGAAAGAGGGAAAATAAAAGCAAAATGTGTTGAGAACTAAATTATGGATTAAATCCAGTACAGAATGGCAAGTGATGGGACACTTCATGTTAAAGCTCATTTAAAATTCTATCAGTAACATGAAGTTTTAGAACAACAACAAAAAAACCAGCCTGTTTCATACTGGCAAGCAACATGAAGTGTGATGAAAAATATGGATGAGTTAAGGAAAAAAAAGTATTCATTTCTTTTGATCTTCATCTTCCCTGTGGTTCATAGCTAAATACCACAATTTGTTTCATAGTTTTGCATTGGGCACCTCCTCTGGAAGCTGTTTCTTGCTCATTTTGACAAATGTCACTTTTTTAACTATCATGATGTACAGAAAGGGGGTCAAAACCCCTTCTAGCTATGCACGAGTACCTTGCAAGGGACTGAAGACTACTCACTTCATGACAAGTCATGATATATTTCCACTGTTAAAGCCAGTAAAGTTTGACACAGATTGCCAAAGGATAGGTGCTGATTTATTCTTGAGATCTGTTTTACTCTAAAAATTATCCTGATTTGTCAAACAAATTTTTATCATTATCATACCTAACGCTCATCCGTTCCCCTTACAAGAAATGCTGGTGTTACAGTTTGGGAGCAAAATAGAATAAACTTTATGATGTAAGCAAGTGTGAAAGGGTATCTTAACACCACGCCTGTCACCTTGCACTTATTAGGATGCTGTTTGCTAAGGCAACAAATCCACATACTTTAATGTATTTGTGTAACCTGTACGCAGCAGGTTATTCATATAGTCATGTATATGCTTGTACGCTGTAGCAGCCCAATTAGAAATAAAAGTTTCAAAAAATCAAGTGAAGTGGAGCACAGCAGTATAATATTGTCTTATTTGATTGAGCTTTAAACTTCCCTGTAGGCTCAGTAGGCAAAGAATCCACCTAGAATGCAGGAGACCCCTTGCAATGCAGGAGACCTGGTTTCAATCCCTGGATTGGGATGATCTCCTGGAGAAGGAGAAGGCAACCCACTCCTGTATTCTTGCCTGATTTATCCCATGGACAGAGGAGCTTGGGGGCCTACAGTTAACGGGGTCATGAGAGTCAGACACGACTTATCGACTAAACCACCACCATTTAAGCTTTAGGGTTTTTTAAGTGATACTATACAAGTGATTTATGACTAAGGGTATTCCATTTAAATAAAACCTAAATCTCTGAATATTTCTCAACTCTTCCTTTTATAGGGACACTAAGAAGCAGTCCAAGGATTGTGTGTATGTTTAGGGGAGGAAAAAGATGCATTATCAGATTTTCTTTAGGAATATTATTTAAACAACTATTTTGATAACATTGGGGAGATTTGTATTTCCCCTTTCTGAAAAAAAACTGATTTTCACTTCAGGGACCCTCTAAAACATTTGTACATGAAGATCCTGGGATGTACATCAAAATACTGTTAGACAACAAAAAAGAGGATAGATAAATAAAATTTAGTTTATAGAATATTGTGCAAGAATTAGAAGGAATAAACCATATACATCAATCAAGTAGATCTCAAAAATAACCTAGAATATGAAGAAACATTGGCATAAAATAAAATGGATGTCACAAAGTCTTTTGTGTAAAATTAAAATGGAAAAAATTACTAAAAATAGCTATAGATATATATTCAAGCAAAATAATTAAAAGTTTAATTATAAATGTAGGGTAAACATACATACTTTAAATACAGAAAAATTAACCTTTGAGTTTGTTGATTTTCTTTTGATTACTTTTTTGGTAATCGTTAAAGTAATGTTCCTTTCCTCTGTTTAGGTTCACTTTACTATTCACTCACTAATGTCTGAAATTAGTGGTTTAATAAATTTTCAGTGTTTGCTGATTTCTAGACTGGCAACCCCCTCCAGTACTCTTGCCTAGAAAATCCTATGGACGGAGGAGTCTGGTGGGCTGTAGTCCATGGGGTCGCTAAGAGTCAGACATGACTGAGCGACTTCACTTTCACTTTTCACTTTCATACATTGGAGAAGGAAATGGCAACCCATTCCAGTGTTCTTGCCTGGAGAATCCCAGGAACCGGGGAGCCTGGTGGGCTGCCGTCTATGGGGTCAAACAGAATCGGACACGACTGACGAGACTTAGTACCAGCAGCAGTATGTTCTAAGTATCCTCATGTATAGTCAAATACATAATTTTTTAATTACTGAATTTTTTTCTGATTTCTACTTTAATTGCATTGTGGTTGAAGAAAAAGGATCTGCATGATAATTTCTTGAAATTTTCTGATATTTCCTTTATGGTTTTGGACATGGTCAAGTTTTGTTTGACGTTTCATGTGTAGTTTAGAATATTGTTTATTCCTTAAAATAACGTAATTGCCTTTTCATATCTATACTTTTTCTTTATATATTATGATGGCAAGTTATTAGAAGCATCAAAGTTTATAACAATTTCTATAAATGGAGCTATTGTCATTGTTCTGTGATCTTTTCTGTACTATATAGGTGGTTTTTGTGCTATAAAGAATATTCTGTCATATCAATATAGATATATGAGATTTCCCTTGGCTAATATTTTCCCTACTAATTTTCTGTCCTTTGTTATCAGTTTTCTCATGATCTTATGTTTAGTTGTGACTCCTGTAAACAGTGTAATCCTTTATTTTCTTTTACATATAGCTTTGGTAAATTTAATCTACTTATATTTATTAGGGTTGCTTCTTATATTTTAATTCATTACCATCTTATTTCTTATCTTGTATATTTCTCATTTGTTTCACTGCTCAACTTTTTTGCATCATTCAAATTGTTTTTTTCCCCCACATTCCATTTATCCCCTCTACTATCTTAGTTGTTACCGTACAACTGCAAAAGGTATATTTACCTTTGAATCTATGTTAATCACTATTTCTACTCCTACTTGTAGCTTCCGTTGTGGCTTCCTACTTGGGCTTCTCTTGTGGCTCAGCTGGTAAAGAATCCACCTAAAATTTGGGAGACCTGGGTTCAGTCCTTGGCTTTGGAAGCTCCACTGCAGAAGGGAATGACTACCCACTCCAGTATTCTGGCCTGGAGAATTCATGGACTGTATAGTCTATGGGGTCGCAAAGAGTCGAACATGACTGAGTGACTTTCACTTCACTTACTCCTGCTTGTAGAACAAATGGACCTTAGAATCTTAAAAATCAAATCACCATCTCCCTAAATTTCATATTTTATTGTTTCACACAGACTGTGTGTATTTCAATTTATCCACATGCTTACCACTTCTATTGTTGAATAAACTTTCCTACGTCTCTAGTTTTCCTTCTTTGCTTATTTTTTGTCTTGCAGAAATAGCATTAGATGTTTTTTTTTTCTTTTTTTAAGTGAATATTTATCAGAGGTACACTCATTTACTTTTAGGTTACCTGAATAAGATGCTTTTCTTTTATATTCAATTATATTTTATTTAGAATGATTTCAAACATAGAAATATGTAAGAAGAGTACAAATAATTCATATATAATCTGTACCTATAATTCCACTTCTTTACTTTTTACTAAATGTATTTTATCAACCTTCCTCTCACCCTTTCCTTCATTTTCAACATTCAGTTTTAATACCATGTTGACAAGAAGAGTTGTATTTGTTCTAATGTGAGATTTTTACTTTAGCTTTGTTGATTAGCAATGCAGGTTTCCAAAGGATAATAAAAATGTGACTATGTGAACTTCTTTGTGGCTTTTGTTTTAATGGAAATGCAGGTTTGAGAGATTCCTAGTTTGGAGGACGTTCATACAGAAGAAAATCTATGATCATGATGCTATCATAGAAGCAGTGCGTTTGTATTCAATTATTTCATTTCCTTAGTCATTTACATTTTTTAAACTCTCAAATCCAATGAACTTGTATAAAAAAGGCTATACCCTATTATGTTTGCTTATTTACTGATGTAAATATGTATTTACTACTGTTTACTAAGTAAACATGTATGTTTATTTACTAATGAGAAAACTGCTGTTGTTCAGTCATTCAGTCCTGTCCCATCTTCTTAACCCCATGTTCTGCAGCACACCAGGCCTCCTTGCCCTTCACTGTCTCACAGAGTTTGCTCAAACTCATGTCCACTGAGTCAGCAATGCCATCCAACCATCTCATCCTCTGTTGCCCCTTCTCCTCTTGCCCTCAATCTTTCCCACCATAAGGATCTTTTCCAATGAGTTGGCTCTTCTCATAAGGTGGCCAAAGTATTGGAGTTTCAGCATCAGTCCTTCCAATGAATATTCATAGTTCATTTCCTTTAGGATTGACTGGTTTGATCTCCTTGCTGTCCAAGTGACTCTCAGGAGTCTTCTCCATCACAATTAAAAAGCATCAATTCTTTGATGCTCTGCCTTCTCCATGGTTCAACTCTCACATCCATACATGACTACTGGAAAAATCATAGCTTTGACTATACTGATCTTTGTTGGCAAAGTGATGCCTCTGCTTTTTAATATGCTGTCTAAATTTATCATAGCTTTTCTTCCCAGGAGTAAGTGGCTTTTAATTTTGTGGCTGTAGTTACTATCTGCAGTGATTTTGGAGCCCAAGAAAATAAAGTCTGTCACTGTTTCCACTGTTTCCCCATCTATTTGCCATGAAGTAATGGGACTGGATGCCATGATCTTAGTTTTAATGTTGAGTTTAAAGCCAGATTTTTCACTCTCCTCTTTCATCTTCATCAAGAGGCTCTTTAGTTTCTCTTTGCTTTTTGACATTACAGTGGTATCATCTGCATATATGAGGTTGTTGATATTTCTGTTGTCAATCTTGATTCCAGCTTGTGATTCTAGCAATGAGAAGAGAGAATAATGGATTCTTCCTCTCAAAAGTATTGTTCATTTAAATGGTTGTCAATTGAATATCTAACTGCTCGATATGAAATATAGGATTTAATTTCTATAGTAGTGATATCAGTAGTAATATTTTCCTTTTCTTATATAAATGAAAACATAGTTGCTCCAGATAACAGGGCAAAACAGTGGCAGATTAGATTCAAATCCAATCTATTATGCTAAAACCCATTTTCTTAATCATCATACACCCTGTCTCCAATTTTATATTTAACCAGGTAGCTTAGTGGTAAAGGATCCACCTGCCAATGTAAGAGATACAGGAGATGCAGGTTTAATCCCTGGGTTGGGAAGATTCCCTGTAGGAGGAAATGGCAACCCACTCCAGTATTCTTACCTGTAAAATTACATGGACAATGGAGCCTGGTGGCCTACAGTCAATGGGGTCACAAAGATCCAGCCAGGACTAAGCACACATGCAATATATACTCTAATGAGATTTCACAGGCTTAATATAAAAATGTATCCTTTAACATTGTCTCAATAATAGTACACGTTGTTTTTATAATGGCACCCTACTCCAGTACTCTTGCCTGGAAAATCCCATGGACGGAGGAGCCTGGTAGGCTTCAGTCCATGGGGTCGCAAAGAGTCGGACACGACTGAGCGACTTCACTTTCACTTTTCACTTTCCTGCATTGGAGAAGGAAATGGCAACCCACTCTAGTGTTCTTGCCTGGAGAACCCAGGGACGGGGAAGCCTGGTGGGCTGCTGTCTATGGGGTCGCACAGAGTCGGACACGACTGAAGTGACTTAGCAGCAGCAGCAGCAGGAAATGCTACATACAGTCAAATGTTTGTTGTCTTTGTTCGGTCACCAAGTTGTGTCCCATTCTTGATGAACCCCATGGAATGCAGCATGCCAGGCTTCCCTGTCCCTCACCGTCTCCCAGAGTTTGCTCCAGTTCACGTCCATTGCATCAGTGGTGCCATGCAACTCATCCTCTGTCACCCTCTTCTGCCTTCAGTCTTTCCTAGCATCAGGGTCTTTTCCAGTGTGTCGGTTGTTCACTTCAGGTGGCCAGAGTATTGGAGCTTCAACTTCAGCATCAGTCTTGCAGTGAATATTCAGCGTTGATTTCCTTTAAGATTGACTGGTTTAATCTCCTTGCTGTCCAAGGAACACTCAAGAGTCTTCTCCAGGATGTTTTGAAAACATCTACTCTTTGTTGCTCTGCCTTCTTTCCAGTAGCCACGTACAGCTGTGAGAGCTGGACCAGAAAGTCAAATGTATGGTTAATTATGTACTAGAAGTGGTTTCTCAATGAACTACACCTTGATAAAGTATGAAAGAAATCTTAATCTGTAGTGTGAGTTTAGAAGTAGCATTTATAGCTTTAAAATAAGTCGTTGCTCATTTCTAAAGTAGAGAGGTAAGGAACTGTATCCCATTAAACCTACTATAATTTATAAATAGAAGCACCCATTTTTTTTCATCTTTAATAAGGGGGGTGCAACCTGATAAGATATTGCAGAATCTTAATTTAGGATATTAATGAATAAACTAACTGATGCTTATACTTTATAACTCACAACTTAGTGACTAAACAACAACAACAACAACAACAGCAAATGCTTTATAACTAATTTTATTTTTCAAACAGCTTCAGTTGAATTTGTTTCATATTTTTAAGGTATAATTTTTAAATATTTTGGCTCATTTGTTTGTAGCTGGTTTCTGAATTTTAGCACAATCCAATACTGAATTTTGTTAATTTCTGGTGTACCTACCAAATAATTTAAACAGATGACTATAATGTAGGAATTAAAATTATAACCATGCATCTTCAAGCCTAAGCTGTATGGACAGAGTATTAGAAAATAAAAATAAGAAAACAAAATATACTTAGACCTAGTTTCTCTTGTAGTTTAAAAATTGTGTGGGAAAATTGATTAATGATGTTTAAATTGTATCTGTAGTGTTTTTTAATGTTGCATGTCATGCATTTTGGGGATTTAGTTGGAAATGTATGTGTTAACTAAGCTTTGGAGGTATTATTTTTCTCTTTGTATTGGTGAAGCATGAACTGCCATGTCTTTATATGGCCACTTGATGGAACTCTTTCATTTTGCTTTCAGCAGTTTCAAATAGTTAAAACCTTATATTTCTGTCTAGGTATGAAGGAATCTCTTAAGAAAAAAAAAGTAGCTAAAGGAACTCATTATTTAGCCTGCTATAGGATTGTAGTTCTCTATAGAATATTAGCAAATCAATATGTTGAAATAAAAGGATACAATTCAACTTTATCTCAAATGAATTTTTGTTCCCTTTGCTGCTTCAGGAAATCTTTATAGAAAGCAAGTGTTAAATTATCCTAAATATTCAAATGTAATCTTATGTAAATATTCTTTTTCTTTATAATTAAAACAGAAACTCTATATCTGAGATGTCTTTAAAGTTCACAGTTTGTGCAAATATTATTAGGAAGTTTAGCTAGAAGCACACTTAAGCCTCTGCAGGGTTAGAGATTGTTAGGTTGATAGTTCCTAGCAATTATCTCAGTTGTGGAAAATACTCTGGGAAGGGGAAAGATTGATTGCAATGCAAAGTTTTCAGTTAGGTCCTATGAAGCAATTAGGAATAACTAGAAGTAAAATTCCAGAAAAGGCAATAGCACCCCACTCCAGTACTCTTGCCTGAAAAATCCCATGGACGGAGGAGCCTGGTGGGCTGCAGTCCATGGGGTAGCTAAGAGTCGGACATGACTGAGCGACTTCACTTTCACTTTTCACTTTCATGCATTGGAGAAGGAAATGGCAACCCACTCCAGTATTCTTGCCTGGAGAATCCCAGGGACGGGGCAGCCTACTGGACTGCCGCTATCTATGAGGTCACACAGAGTCAGACACGACTGAAGCGACTTAGCAGCAGCAGCAGCAGCAGAAGTAAAATTCAGGGAGAAAATCACAGTATTTCCACTTACATAGTGTCAATTATACATCATAAAATGTTGGTGGATTGGGGATCAGGGACCTATTTGTAACCTTGTCATTTTAACTTACTGAAATTTTACATAAAATAGAAATAATTATAAGGTCTCTTGAGAGGTCCAAATTTAATACAATCCACTATTATATTTGTAAACTGTAAAAATGTTATATATGTTAGTGGTTGGAATTACTACATTGACGTAGAGCAAGTACCCAGTAAGTGTGTCAAACAGATCCCAAGGAAAAGGCCAATCTTCAGTGATTCTGTACTGTAAAATCTTTTGCATTTAGAATGTTTCATAAAGCCTGGCTCCTGATTGCAAAAACCCGAGTAAGTGAGCTGTCTTTTTCGGTTTACCATTCTAAGTGATCTCTGTAGCTTCAGTGACATCTAGATTGCCAAATCCCCTTCACTAGTCTTGAATCTCCACCCTAACTCTCCCATTCTCTTGGATATTTCCTCCTTGACATTTCAATTTTGTTTTGTCCCAGATTGAACTCACTGTGTTTACCCCACAAAATGTTGTATCCACTTGGTCGATGTACATTTTGTTCTCCAAATTGGTGACCATGATTTTCTTCCTGTTACTTGGATCACAGTAATAAGCAAGCAGTTAACTACTGAATAAATAAAACATTGTGAAGTTCAAGACATGGCTTAGAACTAATGTGGATAGTGTTAAGCATTAACTTGCTTTGTTGTTACTCAAGTACATGTTTATATTTCTGACGTATACAAGGCATTGAAAATATAAGGCACTTATATTTTATGTGCTTTTATTTTCAGATTGTATGGAAGAAATTCCTCTGTTTGGATAATGACAAAAATTCAATTAAACCTCTTTTAGGGGTAATTTATCCAATATCATTAATACTTTTCTGTATGCATGTTTGCTCTTCTTGAATTATTAGCATGAAGAAATTCAGTTAAAGAAATGACCTTCAATGTGAAAAGCTATAAATATAAGCTGTGTATTACTCTCACCTCAAAGTACAGCTAGAAGGTCATATATATTAACTATACCAAAAATTACAATGGTTTATATAGACCTGCTGTATGCCATGTACTTATAGATATTGTACCAATATAGACAGTATCTTATTTATATTTTAATCCAAACTATGATAGAACTATGAATACATGTGAAGCAGGTTGAGGTGATGGAGTAATGGAAACTGCTTTTCCTAATGGGTTGTCAGAGATTTTTCTAAAGAAAAACTTCAGAGTAGACACCTAAGTAAATAAAAAAGCAAGTCATTTAGAGAAGAATATTAGAGAATACTATTCTGAAAGGAGACCATTCTTGACATAAAGAACAGCTTAGATGTCCAGTGTGGACCAAGCAGAGACAGCAGAAAGTGAAAGATACTGAAGTGGGAGATCTAGACCAACTCTCCTGTGACCTGGTAGGTTACAAAAGGAGTTTGAATTTTATTCTATGCTTGCAGGAAAGCCATTGAATGACCTTAATACTGAGAGTGGTTACACTTGAATATATAAATTCTAATGTCACAAGTATAACATTTAAAGTATGGCATTTAAAGCTGTGTGAATAGATATCACTTTTCTCAAAATTTTGGTCTCAAGACCCCTTTACATTAAGAAATATTCAGTACCCTGGAGAACTTTTGCTTATGTGGATTTTATATCTTAATATAAATTACAACAGAAATTCTCAAAATACTAGTTCATTTTAAAATAAGAGTAATGTGCTTTTCATATGAATATGATTTTTATAAAGTATAATTATATTCTCCAAAACAAAAAATAGTGAGAAAAAAAGAAATACTTTAATCGATACATATCTATACTCTTGAGAGTCCCTTGGACTGAAAGGAGATGAAAGTCAGTCAGTCCTAAAGGAAATCAACTCTGAATATGCATTGGAAGAACTGAGTCTGAAGCTGAAACTCTAATGCTTTGGCCACCTGATGTGAAGAGCTGACTTATTGGAAAAGACCCTGATGCTGGGAAAGAATGAGGGCAGGAGAAGAAGGGGGCGACAGAGGATGAGACGGTTTGGTATCATTTTGGACTTAATGGACATGAGATTGTGAAGGAGATGGAAGTCTGACATGCTGCAGTCAATGGGGTAACAAAGAGTTGGACACGACTTAGTGACTGAGCAACAACAAATGCCTTTCTTTAATGGTTTTGTAAAAAAAAGACAACTGTTTTCTCATATCTGCTTCTAATTTCAGTCTGTTGAGATATCATCTGCCATGTTATCTTTGAAAAATCCAAGTTTATAACTGTGAGAGGTAAAAATATGAGAGGATAGTTAAAAGGAAATAACTATGGATTTTCCAATGGTCATGTCTGGATGTGAGAGTTGGACTGTGAAGAAGGCTGAGTGCCGAAGAATTGAAGCTTTTGAACTGTGGTGCTGGAGAAGACTTCTTGAGAGTCCCTTGGACTGCAAGGAGATCCAACCAGTCCATCCTAAAGGAAATCAGTCCTGGGTGTTCTTTGGAAGGACTGATGTTGAAGCTGAAACTCCAATACTTTGGCCACCTGATGCGAAGAGTTGACTCATTGGAAAAGACCCTGATGCTGGGAGGGATTGGGGGCAGGTGGAGAAGGAGATGACAGAGGATGAGATGGCTGGATGGCATCACCGACTTGGTGGACATGAGTTTGGGTAAACTCCGGGAGTTGGTGGTGGACAGGGAGGCTTGGTGTGCTGTGATTCATGGGGCCGCAAAGAGTCAGACATGACTGAGCAACTGAACGGAACATCTTACTACTGTAAAATTTTTAACTTTTAAATCCATTCAGGTATATCCAAGTGTCTCTAGACCACACTTTATGGATCTCTAACTAACAGACTGATCACAGAGAAGAGATACCTTAGGACTAAGCTAAGACAATCCAACATTTGGAGTATTGAAGCAAAGAAAGCTCCAGAAAATTACATTAAGATCATTTTTATAGTTCTCTGGAAATATTTTTTGTGAATCTCAGTTTTACGTTTGGTCAGCACATTTTTCTTCCTAGGGTCACACATACTTAACGATTTTGTTGACTGTAAGGAAATCTATATATGAATACCCTAAATTCCAATATAGCATAAGCTGTTTTTAATAATGAGAGTATAATTTATCAGTAAACATGCATCAATCAAAGGATTGGTACTAAAGAACTGGTACAGGTACTAAATCCAGTAAAAAAAAAAGAAAATCACTTTCTATATATTTTTCCCCATTTACTAAACCTAAAATTTTATGTGGACAGGATATCACATGTTCTTTGTGCAATCCTTGATTTTACAATACTTGTCATAGAGTAGGTGGGCAGTGCTTATAATTTGAATAAATGAGTTCATTCCAAGCAACCCCATTGAACAAAAGAACATTTTTGTTCCTCATTCCAGAGAAAGCTGTAGCAGTGAGGCCCTATTGGTGGCCATGCAAGCCTATTCTTGAGATGTCAGTTCTCATAGCATAAAAATTAAGTACATAAAAACAAAACGAAACCTGGCCTTCTCTGTTTCCAGTTTTTTGCTTCTGGAGATGAAACTAGTGATGTAATCCAAGATTCCCAATCAAGGTTTTGGATAAAACCTAGAGTTATTCCATTTGAGTATGATTTTATGATAAAGGGTGTTTATTTAAATTTGATCTTCATAAAAATCACAGGTAATTTGGGATATATTTACTAAAGAGCTATTTTTATTTGAATGAATTTTTAGTGGGAATCCATTACTTTGATTTGCCAAGTCCAATCATCCTATGTTAGGAATACTTGGGGCTATGAGAATAGGATATAATTTCTGGAAGCATCCAGTGACTACTTTTGTTAGTCCATCAATCAAAGCCAAGGAGCTGAGAAGATAGATGGGTAGGGCTAAGTGTTTTAGGCAGTTGAAAAAGTGTTTGGATGGAGTGTTTTCAAGAAAAGGAAAAGAAAGGAAAGCTACTTGGAGAGAAATTTTCTGTTCTTAGGCATTATTTTATTAAAAATATACTGGATTAAAAAATATATATATACTGGATTAGAAAAACTGATCCTTTTTTTAGATGGGGAGTAAGCACAGTAGACCATGTGAGGGAGATAAAGCATGTTCTGTATAATTAAATATATACTCAAATAAATTCTGAAAAAGCACGTATAAGAGAGGATAATATTACAGAGAACTATTAACTAAAAAACAAGCAAACAAACAAAAACACAATGTGAGAGTTGTGATATAAGTTTTTTTGGGACCAAACAAGGACCATAACCCAGGAGACAGGATCTCAGATAGCTCTGAGAAAATGCTCCGAATAAGTAGGGGAAAAGGTCAGTATATATATGATTTCAGGAAACATGGCATGTGCGGTCAAGCACAAATTTTGGCAGAGGCTTGCTGCTAGTCACAGGAAGCCAGTGTCTCTGTTAATGAGTGCTTTTCTCAATATGAGAAGCTGCAAGAGTTTGGACTTTTAATATCCTCTCTTAAAAATGTCTAACTATCTGAAGACCTATCCCTCCAGTTTTCCCAAAGCAGAGACTTGCCTTATTCCTGATCTCCTTTGAGGGTGTGTTGAAGGTCAGGAGCTACAGTGGCTAGTGACCTAATCCTTGTAGAGGCAGATGATAAGAGCCCGTTTTTAGTTGGTAAAACTAAACTAGGTCTTGTTCTCTGAAAAACAGTAGGCTCCTATGATCTGTGGAGGACCTAAGTGACTCATAATTAGACAAAATGTAGATTCAAGTAAGAGTTACATAACAGTTTTAGCAGTCATATATGCAAGAAAAATCATTATGCTTATAAGTGAAGTGAAAAGTAACAGAAGCATTCCCAAAAATGTGATAAAGATATTAAAAAGCACCGTGACTGACAGAACTCGAGCGCCATAGAGACTCATTAGTAGATTCTAAAGGAAGTTGCTAATGAATAAGAAAAGCTGTTAAACAGACTTTGAAAATCTCCAGAACTGGGACGTGCTTTAAGAGAATCTTGAGGCAAGTGCAATATAATAAAACTCAGACAAAATTTTTAACTATCATAGGAAATACCATTGCAATGGTATTGTAGGTTATAACAGTTCAGACATAAGTGCCTTCAGGATTTTGAATATTGTTTAAAGAGACAAAAAAGACCTATCAAAGCTCACTACTCTATCAAAACCTTAGAATCTCTTAATAACATAAGCAGCTGCCTAGATGCAAACTGTGTAAGAAAAATGCAAGGATTGCAAAAATTTGATGCAATATTTTACATCCCCCCCCCCATAAAAAAAAAGCATGTGCTATTTAAATTTGGTCTTTAAGTCTGGTCAAGTGTTTGAAATTAAAATCAGATCACTAGCACCCGAATTCTGCTGTGACTTTTGGGGGCTGTTTCTGACAGTGATGCTGTGATGTTTACTTGGCAAATTGTTTGGAGACCACCTTTTTGGTTAATCAAGTATCAGGAGTTGCAATTAATCATCCATCATGTATAATGTGTCTATCTCTCTGTGTATCTATCTAATTGTTCTTGAAATACAAAGCAACTGCATATAAAACAAACTTATTTAGCTTAACTAAAGGTGGGGGAAGAGGATTTTATTTAGAAGAAAGGAACAAGGAACAAATATATTTAGTTTTTGTTTGTTAAAAATTTTCCATTACTTTGAAGCCAGAAAATAATTAAAATGGAAATTATCATGGAACAGTAATAAATCTTTGTCATTTCTATTTGTTTTGCTCCCCAGGGTTTGTTAAGTGTCCAGAAGAATCATCGCATCTTATTTGTGTCTCATAAATATTTGAAAATCTGTAACTAAGCACTTTTAAAATTTCTAGTGTACAAACTTTTTAAATGCTATATCATGCTGGCTTAAATCATTACATATTGGGGTGCTCCACACAGACCATAATGTTATTCAGAAAGCAACATTCTTATCACACACGTTGAAGTTTGTGACACTATATGACCCTGCTTGTTTCAGAATAGTAAAGATTTAATATTACAATGTGTAATATATTATAAAATTTCTGTGTTGAAGCATTATTGTAAAACTTCTATGTTGAAGCTTTAAAAAGAAAGATAAGAGAAATTGTACACATTCTGACTGGTTTTCACACTAAGAATAAACAAAACTTCTAAAACATCATAAAGTTGATGTAACATCAATAAAATTGAAGGTTTTTATTTTTTCTTTGCTTCTTCAATGAAAGATTAAAAAACTTTTTTTTTTTTTTTTTTAGTATAGCTGGCCCATACGTCTAAAGGAAAAACCGGTCCAGGGTTTTCAGTGGATTTTATATCTTTATTTGGCCAAGATTCCTGCTTGGTCGGGCCTGATTCATCTGTGGCAGACATACATCACTGCCTAGGATTTGCTGGACTCTTGCTTCTGCTTCTTGGTGTGAGCTTTGAAAAGGCCAGTGGGTCACCTGCAGCTCTTTGTACACTGACTTCCTGTGTTTCCTGTCGAGTGCAGTGCCTGCTCCTGAGGCTTTGCCTCTGTGTCCTCTACTGTACAAAAAGGCATAGGCATGTTGACCGATGCTTTTGTACTATTATTTAGCCCACAGAAATCTTCCACATGGCAGCCTGGTCTGTGCTGGGGCTTTTCTTTGAAAAGGTAGTAATAGGTATGTTAGCACATGTATTGATTACCTGTTTTCTGTATAATAAACGACCCAGAACTTAATGGCTTGAAACCACAGCTATTTTATTGCTCACAGTTCTGTGGGATAGTGATTTGGGCAGGACTAGGCAGAGATATGGAGAAGGCAATGGCACCCCACTCCAGTACTTTTGCCTGGAAAATCCCATGGGTGGAGGAGCCTGGTGGGCTGCAGTCCATGAGGTCGCTAAGAGTGGGACACGACTGAGTGACTTCACTTTCACTTTTCACTTTCATGCATTGGAGAAGGAAATGGCAACCCACTCCAGTGTTCTTGCCTGGAGAATCCCAGGGACGGGAGCCTGGTGGGCTGCCGTCTCTGGGGTCGCACAGAGCCGGACACAACTGAAGCGACTCAGCAGCAACAGCAGCAGGCAGAGATAGCTTATGTATGCTTGACAAGGTTCTGGATGGACAGCTGAACTGAAGCTGCTAGATTCCACTTAACCTAATTTAGTTATCTAGGGGTTGTGGGCTTGCTGTTGCCTTCATTGCCACGGTTCTCCTCTATGTAGACTCTTCTCTACTTGGGTCTCCCCTCCTCCAGGGCCTGTCTTTCCATGCGTCCACCATCTCTGGCAAAAACAATGTGGATTCTCCGTGTGAGAGTTGGGTTCCAAGATGAAAAGTAATAGCTAGAGGACCTGAGCTCAGAAATCTCACATGACTGTTGTCACTTCTGTTGGACATGCACAGCCTGGATTCAAGACTGGAGGAAATAGACTTCAGTTCCCAATGGGAGGAGTGATAGACACTAGAAAGAGGTGTAGGCATGTTGACTGGTAGTTGGCTTTTCACCTTTCACTGCACCGCTTTTAAGAACGATTCCCAGTGGCCTTTGGAAAAAAGGACCACTGCTTCTAATAGCATTTCCTTTGAGGGCTCAGAAGTGTGAACTTCAAGTTTTTCTCTCTGTGATTTCCTGTAGAAATAAAAAAGTACCTGCTTGCTTGTGATTACCACATTAAGTAAAAAATGGTTTGAAATTTCCATCTAATTACCTTCTTCTCACATAGCTCAGCTGGTTAATTCAGGGGAACTACATGCTTCTGTTGGTCTTGTATTTCTCTCTCTCTCTCTCTTCAAGATAAGCAAGTCACTTGCACTGATTTCAGATGATAAGATGTGGAGATTTGGGTTACACTTCCTTGGAAATAGGCACACTCAGAACTGAAAGAATAAAATTGGAAATCTGTTGTTGCAGGAGGGAACAGTGTTCAATACTTAATAACTGTCATAAATCCTGTTTGCTATAATATTTTGGTGGGGGTGAAAGTACTTATTTGCAGGTAAATTGCATAATACTACTTTTCAATTCATGGGATAAAGAAATGTTTTGTGTTACTAACTTAAATCTGCATTTATGTGATGTAGTGCCATTGTTTTGCTTAAAGCCTTTCAGTGTCTTCCCATGGCACATAAAAAAGCATGAAAATTTCTTGGTTTGACATTGAAAACCCTGACTTGTTTCCAGATACAATTTATCATGCCCTATCTCTCAGCCTATGTCCCAGCCAATCAAACTGCTTGTAAATCTCCCAATTACAATGTGGGCCAAACCTGTAAGACTCTGCTATTTCAGCTCTCCCTGTTGAAGCATCTTATTTTGATCTCTGACTTATTTTACTCCCTCTCTGCCCCAAGTCATGTCCAGAGACACTGCTACTCTTTACAGTCTTAGCTTAAGTATTAACACTTAAATAAATCTTCCTTAGAATTGCCTTTTCTTATTGTTACTGAACTTAGGCTTGGCTGCTTACTGCTCAAAAGCCAATAGTTCAAGAGGCAAGTGTTAATAGAAAGTAAAGATGCTTTAATGCGAAAAGCCTGCAATCTGAGGACAAGGTGAACTTGTGTCCTGAGACCAGCTCTGCAGACCCTGTTCATCCAGGGGAAGAGTCTCAGTTAATCACTGAGGCAGGAGGTTGGGTTCTGCATCGCTCCCCAAGGAGTGAAGGCTGGCTTTCTCATCATATATTGGGTTGACCCAAAAATTCATTCAGGTTTTTCCATAGCATCGTATAGAAAAACTGAGTGAACTTTTGGGTAACTTAACAGTTTATTGCCTGCGTGATCTATCTGCAGGCTTGGTAAGGGGGCTGTTGGGGGTAGTGTGCTACTCATTCTTTAACTACTAAATTTTTCATTTGTTGTTGTTTTTATCTAGGAAAAAGAATCAACAGGTTAGGCAAGACATGGCATGTATTCAGGAGAGCATAGGTACGAGTTAGGTTAAATTGCATAGTGATCTCATTCCTATAATTCAGTTCAGTTCAGTTCAGTCGCTCAGTGGTGTCCGACTCTTTGTGACCCCATGAATTGCAGCACGCCAGGCCTCCCTGTCCATCACTAACTCCTGGAGTTCACTCAGACTCAGGTCCATCGAGTCAGTGATGCCATCCAGCCATCTCATCCTCTGTCGTCCCTTTCTCCACCTGCCCCCAGTCCCTCCCAGCATCAGAGTCTTTTCCAATGAGTCAACTCTTCGTATCAGGTGGCCAAAGTACTGGAGTTTCAGCTTTAGCATCATCCCTTCCAAAGAAATCCCAGGGCTGATCTCCTTCAGAATGGACTGGTTGGATCTCCTTGCAGTCCAAGGGACTCTCAAGAGTCTTCTCCAACACCACAGTTCAAAAGCATCAATTCTTCAGCACTCAGCCTTCTTCACAGTCCAACTCTCACATCCATACATGACCACAGGAAAGACCATAGCCTTGACTAAACAGACTTTTGTTGGCAAAGTAATGTCTCTGCTTTTGAATATGCTATCTAGGTTGGTCATAACTTTCCTTCCAAGGAGTAAGCGTCTTTTAATTTCATGGCTGCAGTCACCATCTGCAGTGATTTTGGAGCCCCAAAAAATAAAATAAATATTCCTATAATTAGGTTCTTTTAAAGTTGGGGACAGAAGTGAGCAAACAAAAAAGAGACAAAAGAGCTGCTTTCATTATGTTGAAGTGACTGTTTTGTTCTCACGTGTGCCAGTTTTCAGACTTCCATGCATTTCTGTCTTTGTGTTGCATTTTACTGCATTTGATTATTTGTCTTCCTCTACCAGGCAACATGCAGTATACCTGTCTTTCCCTCTCTAAATCCCCTCTTCCTAAGACAATGCCTGGCATATGTTTGATGTTTAAAAAACAATGTTTGTGGAATCAATGAACCTATACTAAAATCCTTTTTGATATTAGACTTCCCTTAGACAGGTCTCAAGGCAGACCCCATCAGTATTATCTTGGCATGGATTATCCCAAAATGATTTAGAACAGGTTACTCATGGATGATGCTCTGTTCTTTAATCAAGACTTAAAGCATGATTAGAATGTGCTGGGCTAGCTTTTCTCTTCTATGCTATAAACTAATCAGTGGACTGTTTAACAGCAACAAGAAAATCCCTTTTTTCTTTCAAAAGTCTGTTAAGGCTCAGTGTTTGATGTATTTGCTTCTCAAGGCATACATTAGTTGAGTGCAGTTAAATAAACGCATGTTGACTATGTAAGCCATATTGCTCAGAGTATGTTTCATAGAACTGTACCTTGATATGTCACATAATTCCCATCTGCATTTGGCGGTCTGTGCTCATTATCAGTTGGAATTGATCTCCTCCAAAAGTGACAGTCCTGATTGAAATTCTCATTTGATCTTACCCGTCACAGCTAAGGGCACAGTGTTGGCACATTTCTAATTCACGTGCCTCCTTTACTCTCTGCTGCAGGTTTATATGCTCCACTTCCACAGAAACATGCAAAAACCCAAGTCATTTTGTTATTCTAGCATTCTTCAAAGCTAGTTTCCTCTTCCTTTTCCTTTCACTTAAATTTCTAAAGATGGAGTCAGAATGGTTACTCCTGGGGCTGAAAAAAAAATTAGTTGGTGTGCATTATTATAAACTACTTAGCATTTCTTTGAGATAGCACTGGTGTAGTATAAATAGTGCGTTCAGGGGTCAGAAAGAAACTAGTTCAATATGCTACTTTTTAGCCAATGGTTTTGTGGCAACTTTCACTTTTCTATAACTGCGTTCTCATCTACAAAATATATTCTTTATCTCTATGTACTGCTATTCACCCAGAAAGTCAAGATAAACCTTGTTTCTATTAGTTCATGTGCTGTGTGCTTAGGTGCTCAGCCGTGTCCCACTCTTTGAGCCACTATGGACTGTAGCCCGCCAGGCTCCCCTGTCCATGGGGATTCTCCAGGCAAGAATACTGGAATGGGTTGCTATGCCCTCCTCCAGGGGATTTTCCCAACCCAGGGATCAAATCCAGGTCTCCCGCATTGCAGGCAGATTTTTTACCATCTGAGCCACCAGGAAAGCCCTATTAGTTCATAGTATTTATTTATTTGTTTGTTTATTTGACTGTGCCAGCTCTTAGTTGCAGCATGTGAACTCTTAGCTATGGTATGTGGGACCTAGTTTCCTTACAAGGGATCAAACCCTCACCCCCTGCTTTGGGAGAATAGAGTCTTAGCCACTGGACCACCAGGAAAGTTCCTGCTTCACAGTATTTAGGTGTTTTATTGTGAGGAACTTAGTCATGCTTGTTTTGTAGCTTAGTCATTTAGACAACTTCAGAAAAGCAAATTATTTGCTACCCTCTGTCATCTTCGGATTTCTAGCCCCTGTTTTTCATTGAGATTTTCTTCTTCCTTCTAGTAATAGGTGCTTATCCCTCTCCATTGTATCCCAATAGACCTCTGACACTAATCCTAATTAAATCCTACCTATCAAATAATCCATTTTTGGGGTCATGCTGCTTTGTTCAGCATATACATACATATAAATATTTCTGTATATCAAACGTTCTGCTAAGCACTTGAGATAGACTTTTCTCCCAGCCTTCTGGAACTTACAGTCAAATAGAAAAAACATTGAAATCAAAAATTGTATAAATTGCCATTTCAGTTAACACGAAGATAAAATGAGATTCTAGGTAAAATCCCTAGAATACTCTGGGAAAAAAATGAATGAAGGATTTTCTTTAAAAAGTCTCATTTAAACTGAGACTTTATGTATAAATACAAACTAGTCTCACGGAAGGGGTTAGGGAGAAAACTGGATTGGATACAATTAAATAGAGGAAGTGGGGGGAAAAGTGAATCACAATGTGCAGAGCTTTGGAAGAGTCAATTTTCAGAATCTTTTGCTTTTTCTGAAGGGAAATGGGAAGCCACAGAAAGATTGTAGCTGAAAAGTAATATGATCTAATTATTTTTTAAAAGTTGCATTCTGGCTTCTCTGTGTATGACAAGAATAAAAAAGTATATTGTTTGGGAAAAAGTAGGAGGTAGAAGGAGTCATGGGTAGAATTCTACAGTTTTATATGTGTAGGGCTAGAAGACACGTCTTTTATAGATACACACTGGAATTACTGCAGCCTGTGATTATTAAAAGCATGGAAGATGAGATTGACTTGAGAGAATATATTATAGGATGAGGGGTGAAAAGGAATCATGAGGTACTCCAACATTTAAAAATTCTGTGGGGAAAAAAATAAATAAAAATAAATTAAAATTCCATGGAGTAGGATCTGGTAAAGGTCAGTCTAGAAACAGGGGTTGTAGAAGTGTGAAGAGCATCATGAAAATGGGGTTCCATTGTATTGTGGGTGTTAAGACAACAATCTTCTTTGGGATTTGCTTTGGCTAAAAACACCTGCCATACAGAAGGCTGCATCTTTGCTAGGAGTGACCTACAACAGGCTGCTTTATGTGGGTGTGTTAAGGCCCAGCTCCTTGCTGCAACTTGAACTGGGCCTGTATGCAACTCCAGTGTGTTCATCCAGCTCCGCTAGCATTGCATGAAGTCCAGTTTCTCCCATTACCTTTCTTATCATGCTGTTCTCCCTTCTTTCCTGGGTATTGATCCCAAGATAATTCTGTAACATATTCATCTTCATATCCATGTGAAATCTCCCAGGGAATCTTGAAACCAAGTCTGAAATATCCCAGGGAAATTTATTTATTCATTCATTTATTTATTTTAAGACAGTTGATTCTGTAATACATCTGAGCAGATACAGGAAGTGGTCACAGTACAGATTGGCCTTAGACTGGTTTAGAGAAGCATGTTGCAGTTTCCTCTTCATGGATTCTATTTATATCAAGGAAGAAAAAGACACAGTGTAAGGAGAATAGAGGGGATGCAGAGGATTGTACATATAAAGATTGAGGTAGTCATTCTGAAGGGTGATGAATTGAGTTGAAAGAGAAATACAGTAATAATTTTTCTATTCATTGGGAGTCCAGTTGATAAGAGCAGTGGTTTTGAGTACAATTCTTTTTGATTTTTTGTTTCATATAAATGCCATACATTTTAGGTTGCTTGGTAAATGGTGCTTGTGATGAAAACATCTGCTTTTATCCTCTTCCCTTAAGAAAGAGCCATTCGGAGAAACTTTCAATTACCTTTCATGTAAAAAGAGCATACTAATAAGCTTACACAAGCATTTTATCTGTTGGAGAATACTTCCTAATGAGTCTTATCCTTCTACACCTGTCTATAGAGCAACATGAAGGAATATATTTGACTAATAAGTGAAAAGGGGTTCTTTGTGAATTTATAATAAGCACATTTGCTTGTCAGTCCAAATTCACCCTATATAAGCTTTGTACTTTGAATGTGACTGAAGAAGAGAAGGAATATATATATATGTGTGTGTGTGTGTGTGTGTGTACAATACAATGAGTGGCTTTGAAAAATATATTTTTATAGGACTGTAGGTAGATGGAAGATTTAGATTAATTAGTATCAAATGAAGAGTTGGTCAAAATCTGCCACAGAAAATAAACTACATTCCATCTTGAAGTTTCTTTGAACTCTGTAAATTGCATGAAAGCAGATTTATCAGTCCTCTGTTAAATATCTTATTTTTAATTAAAATGAATACAGCCCTTCTGATTTTTTCTTGTTGTCTTTTCATGTGAAGAGAACACTTCTGGAGCTTATTTTTAACACTTGTTATTCAATTTACTAAATGACAGATGTAGAAAATTATCCTTCCTTAGGCGTTTCATTACCAATTTTATTTATAAATCTATAAATGCTTAGCAGTTATCTTAAGGGTTTTAAATAATATTTCATCATTTAATAAATGTAAAACATCTTCAAATACTTTAAATGTCTTAATAAATTTAAATATTTCATTTTTAAATGCTTCAATTTTCTGTAAGTAAAATTCGGGATATCGGTAGGCTGCAGTCCATGGGGTGGCTAAGAGTCGGACACGACTGAGCGACTTCACTTTCACTTTTCACTTTCATGCATTGGAGGAGGAAATGGCAACCCACTCCAGTGTTCTGGCCTGGAGAATCACAGGGATGGGGGAGCCTGGTGGGCTGCCGTCTATGGGGTCGCACAGAGTCGGACATGACTGAAGCGACTTAGCAGCAGCAGCAGCAGCAAATAACTATTACAAATCTAATTAACAAATAAAATGAATCAAAATGTCTTCTGGTTATTCTAAAACATTATATAAACAATAAGATATCAACTTAAAATACTGTGCCTAAATCAAGCAATTAATTGCATATTTTACATTTGAAATTATGAAGAGGTAATAATTCGTAAGCATTTCTTTCCTAAAATTTGTATTTATTTGCTTATTTTGGCCGCACTGGGTTTTGTTGTTGTGTGCGGGCTTTCTCTATTGCAGCAAGGGGGGCTGCTCTCTAGTGTGGTGGCTCCTCATTGTGGTGGCTTCTCTCCTTGCAGAGCACGGGCTCTAGGTGTGTGGGCTTCAGTACGTGCAGCTCGCGGGCTCAGAGTGCATGCTCTGTAGTTACGGCACATGGAATTATAGGTCATAAGCATTTCTAATATTTAGAATTTTATTGTAATTAGCATTTTATTGTAATATAAACTGTTTTAATTTTTAAGTTCTTCAATATTCTATTACAATCAACATTTCCCTGATAATTTTGTTCTTAAGAGAACAATAAATGGGGTGAATCCAAAAGTTTTGTAAATGTCAGTGCTATTCATGATAAAGTAAGATATTTAAAATCAAATATCTATATATTCAATTGTACCTTTGATAGTCTACCTTTAAACTATTACTCTAATGCTTAAATATTACAAATGTGTACATTTCCAAATATGCATTGATTCCTCCTAATGCAAAACTGTCTTCCATGATTCTAAGTCTTTAATATACTTCTATATTTAATTGTGAATATGGCAACCCACTCCAGGATTCTTGCCTAGAGAATCCCACGGACAGAGGTGCCTGGCAGACTATAATCCATGGGGTCGCAAGAGTCGAACATGATTTAGTGACTAAACCACCACCACCACCCTTGATTGAGACAAATATATGCCCACTAAGAATGTAAGCACCGTCTCGGTAACTGAAACTACTCAGGTTACTCTGTACTTAATGCTAAATCTTTCTGCTGAGGAAGATGATGTCAACTACATGACTGTGGTGTATTATGAGAAGAGACTTTGAGCAGCTTGTTTATTGACTGGTCCTTTTTCCTTTTCTGTCTTTTGGAGAGGTGGGTAGCTGCTAATGGAAACCTAACCTGTTTAGAGTTGATGTCAGAGATTCCAAACCTCAAGGAGGCAGTCACAAAGCTCATAGCCCCTGGAACTCAGTTGGCGCAGGTTTCTTGATCCTCTTATCTCATAATGGAACTCTGCCCTCCCACCCATGTTGTCCCCTCGTATGTATATTGAGGGCTTCCCTGCTGGCTCAGACAGTCAAGAATCCGCCTGCAATGCAAGAGACCTGGGTTCGATCCCTGGGTTGGGAATATCCCCTGGAGAAGGGCATGGAAACCCACTCTAGTATTCTTGCCTGGAGAATCCCCATGGACAGAAGAGCCTGGCGGGCTACAGTCCATGGGGTCATGAAGAGTTGGACCCAACTGAGCAGCTAAGCGCAGCACAGCATGTATATTGAAGGTATTACTTTAGCTCTTAAGAAATGTATGTATATATGTTTTCAACTAAATTTTAAAAGTTCGTTGAAATCTCAAGTGTTTTTTCCATCTAAATTTAAAGAACTTGGAACTAAATGGATTTTTGTATTCTTTCATATTCTTTAGTACCACAAAATGCTTCCTGGTATTAATGAGATGAATTGAAATTTGTATTTATCATATAACATTTTATGACTTGGGCTTAAAAATTATAAAGTCATTCTATTGGCATTTATTTAATTATTGCTTCTGACATTTTCTTTGGATTGATCCCTACATTATTGACAGTTGGAAATAGAGAATGCTGTAATTTTGCTTGTAATGACAAAAGCACATTGCTATTCATTGATATATGAGTGTGCTTCAACTTTAAAAGATGTTCAGATGATGCTTTTGTTTTTCTTGACTGTCTGAAACCTCAGAGTTCTCAATACTTGGGGAGATAATTTTATATGGGAGAGAAAGAAACAGAGAAAAAGAGACTAAGAAGAATAAGAAAGAAAAACCTAGGTTATTCTGAGATTTTAAAACCCAAAGAAAACCAGAAAATTTTTGGCAGGCAACAACTGATAAATGTCTTCCAAAGCTCATTAACCTGGAAGAAACACATAGAGTAAGCACACACACACACACACACACACACACACACACACAGCTAAAATGGCTAAAAATAAAGATGAGTTAATTTCAACTTTAAATGCAGTCATTTTGTATTTTTGAAAATGTTAGGTTGCTGCTGCTGCTAAGTCGCTTCAGTTGTGTCCTACTCTGTGCGACCCCATAGACGGCGGCCCACCAGGCTCCGCCGTCCCTGGGATTCTCCAGGCAAGAACACTGGAGTGGGTTGCCATTTCCTTCTCCAATGCATGAAAAGGAAAAGTGAAAGTGAAGTCGCTCAGTCGTGTCCGACTTTTCACGACCCCATGGTCTGCAACCTACCAGGCTCCTCTGTCCATGGGATTTTCCAGGCAAGAGTACTGGAGTGGGGTGCCATTGCCTTCTCCAAAATGTTAGGTTAAGACTTCTTAAAAAGACCAGAAAGAAAAACACCAATACAGTATACTAACGCATATATATGGAATTTAGAAAGATGGTAACAATAACCCTGTGTACGAGACAGCAAAAGAGACACTGATGTATAGATCAGTCTTATGGACTCTGTGGGAGAGGGAGAGGGTGGGGAGATCTGGGAGAATGGCATTGAAACATGTATAATATCATGTATGAAACGAGTTGCCAGTCCAGGTTTGATGCACGATACTGGATGCTTGGGGCTGGTGCACTGGGACGACCCAGAGGGATGGTATGGGGAGGGAGGAGGAAGGAGGGTTTAGGATGGGGAACACATGTATACCTGTGGCGGATTCATTTCGATATTTGGCAAAACTAATACAATTTTGTAAAGTTTAAAAAAAAAAAAAAAAGACTGGGTAGTAGTAAAAGACTGAATAGCTGATTAGTACAGTGACATGATTTTAAAGAGAAGGAATGAGTGAAAGACTTGATTTTTAATGTGTGATATGCAGGTGTATTAAAAAACTTTGATAAAAGTTGTTCTTTTCTAAGTAGTAACAGATGTTTTCAGGTGTATAGAGGTGTGTATGAATGTCAGAGATTAAAATAGAAACTGAACAGAAAAGCAGTGCTACTATGGAAAATTTATTCATTTAACACTGTATTCCACTGAGGAAGTATTTTAATGCTGCATTGTATGTATACAATTATTTACATCTGCCTAAATGTTTTTTATTCGACTTTCAGAAAATTTAGGTTTGTTGCAATCCTATTTTTACCCTTAATAAACAGCTTCTGAGTCTTAGAAATGAAAAAAGATGGAATAAGTAGATATCTAAAATAATGCCTTTGACTTCTAAGAAATATTAAAATCTTGCACATAAAAATATTTAAGGCCCATAGATAATTCCAGTCTGCTGGCTTCGTTTTACAAACCATTGTCTTGTAGACTCTGCCCATTAATAGTCATGCCCTTATTTGTAAGGTTTGTCCTATTGGTCCCTGGAATTTTCCTTCCCTTTGCACTTGCAAATGTGTTATCTTGGGCTGGAGTTTTGATTGCTCTTTTCCCTCCATTTCTCTGCTCTTTATCCAGTGCTAGGCCCTGGTAGCGCCTCCTATAGGTGAGAATGGGAAGGAAGCACAACTGTAAAGCTACTGACATGTCAGGGCCAACGGTTATCCTTTAGGTTACAGAATTTCCTTTAGTCCTCATCAGGCTTGATCCTCTGCTCTCCGAAGCTGGGAAAGAGCTGGCATTTGCTTCAGCCTACCTGGACCGCTCAGCCTTTGGTGATGGACCTTAATTGCAGACCTTAGGTCCACCCCAGCTGTTCAGTAGTAGAAACACAACATCTACTTCCAGTCAACTCTGGCTTGTATTCAAATGTTCACAAAGCAACCATTTACTTAATGAACAATTTATGCTGTGGTAGCATACTAAGCATGGGTAAATATGAGTGGGCAAATGGCTGCTCCCCTTTTGGAATCCACATTGTCATGGAACTTTAGGAAGATGACCGTTCACTCACTCACTCAGGCCTGCAGTGGTTTCCCTGTACCTCATACACTGTGTCTGTCTCCTTTCCTATCACTTCATAAAACTGCACTGTGTTGAGTGCTGGTGTTTTACACCCTACTGGCCCATTAACAGATATTTTAATATCTGATATCCCATAATGGATATTTTTAATATCCCTCTATTGGTGATAACTATGTGAACATTTTATATGTAGCAGTAAGTGCCTGTAAAGCTGGAGGAAAAAGGAAAACCATGGAACAACAGACTGGTTCCAAATTGGGAAAGGAGTCCATCAAGGCTGTATATTGTCACCCTGCTTATTTAACTTGTATGCAGAGTACATCATGCAAAATGCCAGACTGGATGAAGCACAAGCTGGAATCAAGATTGCAGGGAGAAATATCAATAACCTCAGATATGCAGATGACACCACCCTTATGACAGAAAGCAAAGAAGAACTAAAGAGTCTCTTGATGAAAGTGAAAGAGGAGAGTGAAAAAGTTGGCTTAAAGCTCAACATTCAGAAAACTAAGATCATGGCAACTGGTCCCATCACTTCATGGCAAATAGATGGGGAAATAATGGAAACAGTGACAGCTTTTATTTTCTTGGGCTCCAAAGTCACTGGAAATGATGACTGCAGTCATGAAATTAAAAGACGCTTGCTCCTTAGAAGAAAAGCTATGACAAACCTAGAAAGCTTATTAAAAAGCAGAGACGTTACTTTGCCAACAAAGGTCCATCTAGTCAAAGCTCTGGTTTTCCCAGTAGTCATGTATGGATGTGAGATTTGGACCATAAAGAAAGCTGAGTGCCGAACAATTGATGCTTTTGAACTGTGGTGTTGGAGAAGACTCTTGAGATTCCCTTGGACTGCAAGGAGATCATATCAGTCAATCATAATGGAAATTAATCCTGAATGTTCATTGGAAGGGCCAGTGCTGAAGCTTTCTGAAACTCCAATATTTTGGCCACCTGATACGAAGAACTGACTCACTGGAAAAGACCCTGATGCTGGGAAAGATTGCAGGCAGGAGAAGAAGGAGACGACAGAAGATAAGATGGTTAGATGGCATCACCGACTGGATGGACATGAGTTTGAGCAAGCTCTGGGAATTGGTGATGGACAGGGAAGCCTGACGTGCTGCAGTCTATGAGGTCGAAAAGCGTCAGACACAACTGAGCAACTGAGCTGAACCCTTTATCTTCATTTCTACATTAAAAAGGTAAATGCAGAACAAGGCAGCAAGGAAGATATGGGGTCTTGGATCAAGGACTAAAATCCATGACAAAAGTGTGATGAAGCAGGCAAGGGTAGCCTTCTTTCTTTAATGCTTTGTATTCTTCCTGAGTCTGTGCCCTTACCCTCTCCAAAGAACAGGTTTCTAAATAGAAGAGTTGCAGTCTTCAATCAAGAGTATATCAGGGACTTTGTGAGCACAAGGGAAAAGGCAAGGGTGGTATGGATTGAGAGAGTAGCATTGGCTGATAAACACTACTACTACTACTACTAAGTCACTCCAGTCGTGTCCGACTCTGTGCAACCCCAGAGACGGCAGCCCACCAGGCTCCCCTGTTCCTGGGATTCTCCAGGCAAGAACACTGGAGTGGGTTGCCATTTCCTCCTCCAAAGCATGAAAGTGAAAAGTGAAAGTGAAGTCGCTCAGTCGTGTCTGACTCCTAGTGACCCCCATGGACTGCAGCCCACCAGGCTCCTCCATCCATGGGATTTTCCAGGCAAGAGTACTGGAGTGGGGTGCCATTGCCTTCTCCTGATTAACACTACCATGTGTAAAAGAGTAGTAGGGAAGCTGCTATATGGCACTGGGGGCTCAGATCAGTGCTTTGTGATGACCTAAATGGGTGGGATGGGGAGTGGGAGTGAGACTCAAAAGGGGTGGGATATATGTATGCTTATAGCTGATTCATGTTGTTGTATAGCAGAAACCAGCACTACATTGTAAAGCAATTATCCTCCAATTCAAAAAAAATTTTTAAAGAAATAAAAGAGTATATCAGAACAACCCTTAATTACTGTAACCTCTAAACAAGTTCTCAGGTGTATTTGGTTGGAAAATATTGGTGACATTTATAACTGTTATTATTGTAAAGATTTCCATAGGAATGTGGGGCTCACTTGAACATGTGGGTGGGCACAGACATGTGGGTAGACACAGAGATAAGCCACAGACATAGGGACTCATTCATTCACTCAGCTACAGTTCTGGAAGCTTCTTTACACCCCACTATAATACACTCGGGGATGAAAGAGTAACCCAGAGAGTTTAGAATTTTAGCTTCATCAGCCCAGAGCATACTGGAGGAAATAGACAAACTCAAATAGGGAAAATGCATAAGTAAAATACTTACAATCTGAAATAAGTACCATGGCTGAAATAATGGGCGGAGGGGGGCGGCGGGGGGGAGCGGAACTACATAAGATGTTGCGTGTTGCCTGTGGGAGATTTGCATATACAAAAGGTAACTAAACATGTAAAATATCATGTATGAAATGAGTTGCCAGTCCAGGTTCGATGCACGATACTGGATGCTTGGGGCTGGTGCACTGGGACGACCCAGAGGGATGGAATGGGGAGGGAGGAGGGAGGAGGGTTCAGGATGGGGAGCACATGTATACCTGTGGCCGATTCATTTTGATATTTGGTAAATCTAATAGTTATGTAAAGTTTAAAAATAAAATAAAATTAAAAAAAAAAAAGATTTCTCTAAGGAAATTTCATTTAAACTGGGACCTGAAAGATTAGCGTGGGGCAAGAGTGTGTCCTAGGTAGCAATAAACAGGATGTGCAAAGGCCTTTACATTGGAAAATTCCTAGGCTGTTTGATAGAGGCTATGTTGGAGGCAGAGTAGGCGTGAGAGCAAAATTCAAACAAGCTATTTCAGTTTTATTCAAAACTACATATGGTTCTGGAAACTTTTAAAAAGTAGATTCTTTGTAATCTTTGAGAGAACGTGGTTTTGTTTCCTTCAGAATCTTGTTTTCATAAATTTTCATTTTATTACTTTCATGTAAGAAAACTGGCCATGTACTGCCCTCGTGTGGCGAACTGCTGCAGTTACATGAGCCTTGCTTCTGGTGAAGTCTGAAGCCATAATTTTAGCCAATTCCTTGAACATATATTTCAGCTAATCTGAATCACTTCTAGCAGCTGTTGCTCAGATTCTAGTATATAAATATACCTGTTTCCATTATTCGTTGGGTTTGTGTTTTACCATTCGTCCACACTTTACTGTGGAATAAAGATGATGTATAGGAAGCATAAACTTTAATAGCTTCCAGAACCAGGCAGATTAAGAGAAAGTGAGTGAAGATAGACTGGATCTCAATCAGTGTTGTTGTTGTTTTTTAGTTACTAAGTCGTGTCCAGCTCTTTGCAATAGGGTAAAGTGAAGACTATAGAGAAAGTCATTCAACTACACATACATATTTTATAAACAAGGAATGCCAAAATAAATAGGCTTACGGGCCGCTTCTGTTTTTCAGTCTCTCTCCTCAAATTCTACTTCCAGTCCATGCACCTGATTAATTTGTCAATCCTTCACTTGACGAACTGATACCTTGTTATTTCATATATCAAGTTGTCTAATTCTATTTCCAAGTCAGACCTTTTGCCTCAAGTGTATTTTGGAAAGTGTCTCAGAAAGTTTTGTTGCTCAGAATTAGGTACTTTGAAGATACTCATTTCTTCCTTCTTCCCTCCTTCCTTTTCTTTCCTCCTTTTTCTTCGGGCAGTCATTTTCATGACAAGTGTTTTTCAACAAATTATTGCCTCTGTGCTTTACGGACTACAGCTGCTGGACTTACCTGCCGTTTCTGTTTGCACTGGAGTAGACCGAGGCATTTTCTGAGAAGACCCTGAGCTCTTCCAGCCAGTACTGCATGTACACATTTTAAACTCAGAAATTGAGTGGTTTTCTCTTAAGGTTCATCCTTGTCAGGTTTCTTCTTTCCATTTGAGGAGCTTGTATTCCACACCATTTAGTTGAGTTTTAGAATGTGCAGTTCTGTTTGTAAATGGAAACATAGAATTAAAGTTTTTCTGATACTTTTCAGGGACCATAATCTCAAATTCACTGCCGTTCAATGCCTTTTAGACACTTGGCTAAGAGGAAAAATATTTATGGAAGCTTGTCTGGAGGAAATGTGGTCATCCATCTGCCATAGCATCTAAAATCTATTTCAGGATTAAGGGAGGCCATCAGAGATCTATCTAACTGGACCACACACTGCGTCTGCACAATTGCTTTTTTTCTGAACTGTGCTTTGCTATCATGATAAAATATGCTCTCCAGGAGGGCTCCAAGGAAAATATTTTCTCTTCATATTGGCATTTGTCTCAAATACCTGGTGTGTATTGTGTATATTCTTGTTGCTGGGTATAGTTTCTGTTTTCTAAATATTAATTATAATGTGTGCTTTGTTTCTTAGTCATGAGGCAAGAATACTGGAGTGGGTTGCCATGCCCTCCTCCAGGGGATCTTCCCAACCCAGGAATTGAACTCGGGTCTCCTGCATTGCAGTCAGATTCTTTACCATCTGAGCTACCAGGGAAGCCCAAATATTAGTCATAAAGGTCAACATCAAATTCGTGTTCTACCTTGACTGAGTATGTGATTTGTCAAGGCATGCATTGGTTCACAAGCCACATTCTTGCCACCACATTTTGCTTTTCTGTTTTCTAAAGGATCTCTTTAAAGACTTTAAATATTTATCTTACTGATTTGTGTGCATCTACTTAAAAGCAACTTAAAAGCTCGTGGGACCAAAGTGATATGTAAATGACCATAGGGTTTATATTGATGCCATGCTTAATTATAAAAGTGATCTCCTTGCCGACTAGGACGTTAAGGATAAAGCGCACTGTGATTCCACAAGGACTGAAGCCTCCCCTCTAATAACACGGATTTTAGAAACCAGGCTAATCCTGTTTCTCACTGTTGAGTGGTTGAACTTGTGGACTATTGATGTGTTGATTTTCCCCAAGGAAAAATATTGCTAAATAAGGCGAGAAGAGATGAAGAGTGAATTGAAAATGGCTGAAATATTATCTTTAGGATAACATTTGAGCCAGTGTATCTATTAGTTCGAGCTGAGTCCTCCTTCCCTGCCTCTCCCTCATAATGAAAGATCTGTGCTGCACTCAGTGTGTGTTTGTGAAATCAATACATGTTTGTGACATAGAACTTCCCTTCAGTGAGGATTGGCACCCACAGAAGGCACAGGTGAAAATGAGTCTTACTTACCCATTGGGATCTGGATCTATGATCTGATTCATTGTTCAATGTAACCATTCTGAGGTTTTGAATAATAATGAGCTTCAGAAATAATTGTATTAAAATGCTTTAACTTTATGTAAAAGTAATTTAATAAGATGTTGGATGTGTGTAGTGGTGCAACCGTCTAGCCTTGAGTGCAGTCCTGAGACTAGAGACAATATGCCTGCATACAGGATATTTGGAAGGCATGTGCATTCTTAGACACTAGTTAATTTGTTCTAAGAGATATGTTCTTTCTGCCCACAACATAATAATCAAATCTCAAAATTAACTATTTTCTTATGATAGTGAAGAATTCCTGGCTTAACAATACTATTAGGTTATCTTACCTAAGATATTGACAAGACAAAATTTATGGTTGACAGCCGGGTTTAAATTACAGAGTAGGCAACAAATGAAATGAAAAGTACATCCTTGAGAAACTTTTTTTATTGCTAATGATGGGAGACTGTTAAAATATACTTAAATACACAGAATGTGGAAATATATTTATCAAGAACAGGACTCAAAAAAGAAGTATGAAGATTAAAATACTGTACATGGAATTTAGGTTCTCAAATCCCAGATCCCAAACAGCCTGGTACATGTCACTCTGATTTCGCAGAGTTACAAAGTACAAAGCTGGAAAGGGTATTTAGGATGACCTGATTCAGCCCCTTTCATTTTGTGATGAGGCTTCTGACTTCAGAAGTTGAGAGTATTCAGGATCACATGTTGCAAGATGGCAACTTGAACTTAGATCCCTTGGCTCCTAGCTGACTGCAGTTTATCCTGGTTGTAAATTAAAATGGTAATGTTTCCACTGCATTACTGGAATTCTGGGGACTGCCTTCTAATCCAGTTTAAAAATGACAGAGGAAACCTGTCACTCTGCTTCGTAGTATCACTTTGTATTTTAAAATGCTTATATAAATGGCTTCCCTGGTAGCTCAGCTGGTAAAGAATTCACCTGCAATACAGGAGACACTGGTTTGATTCCTGGGTTGGGAAGACCCTTGAAGAAGGGAATGGCTACCCACTCCAGTATTCTGGCCTGGAGAATTCCATGGACTGTATAATCCATGGGATTGCAAAGAGTTGGACACGACTGAGTGACTTTCACTTTTCACAGGCAACAAACAGTGATTGGCAAAACATTGAATTTGTACATAAGCTAGAAACAGTTTCCCCTAAGGTAGTGAACTGTTGCCTGGAAAATCCCATGGACGGAGGAGCCTGGTAGGCTGCAATCCATTGGGTCGCAAAGAGTTGGACACGACTGAGCGACTTCACTTTCACTTTTCACTTTCATGCATTGGAGAAGGAAATGGCAACCTGCTCCAGTGTTCTTGCATGGAGAATCCCAGGGACGGGGGAGCCTGGTGGGCTGCCGTCTATGGGGTCGCACAGAGTCGGACACGACTGAAGCGACTTAGCAGCAGCAGCAGCAGAGAACAGTAAGGAATGCAGTCAACGTGTCTGAGCGCATGAGCAACCATTTGAGCGTGAGAAAGCTGCAACACTTCATCCTCTGCTGGTGAGATCGTCAGTTGTCATGACTGGTTTGGAAAACAGTTTGCAGTTAGGGGTTTGAAGATGCTCACATCCTACAATCCAACAGCTAGACTCCTAGGCAAGCAGTGAGGAAGCTCAACCCCACGTGCCTCAGGACACACAGACAAAGATGCTCAAGGGTTCTCATAGCAGCTGTGCCTGCAACAAGAACACCAAACTCTAGCAGAGGAACATGTAAATAAGTCACCATATTTACAAAATGGAATATACTCAGCAGGGTGAATGAAGAAAATAACTATAAATGTCAGCGAGATGAACAGGGCAAGAGTAGCATGTCACAGAAAGACATACACTTCTTGAGTCTGTTTGTATTAAGTTCAAATACATATAACCCTAAACAACAGCATGTTAGGAGGAATAGATATTACGGTATAACTATTAATAAGAAGGGAATGAAAAAACACAAGATGCAAGTTAATGGTAACCTCTATGGGACTGGGCAGAGTGAGCCCCCTCAAAGAGCTTCATGGTTTCTAGCCTTTCTTATTTTGAGCTGGATGGTTTTATACAGGGGCTATTTTTCACTTTAATATTAACACCTCATGCATTTATCATAAGTATGTAGGCATTTGGTGCTCCAAAAGGAAGAACATGAGAAATTATTTTTACCTTAAATAGCTAAACATCCAGTCCTGGATGGTTATTCTTTCTCTATATCCTTCTCCGAACTTAATTCATAGAAGGTATTGTCCAGTGTCCTCTGATTCCTGTCACTTTTTTATTTCACGAAGGAGATGTGTGTGTCTCTCTGCCCTCTGGCTGGCATGCTGCAGACATTTCACTTCTGGCAGCTTAGAGTCATCTCAGGAAACCAGGCCAGCTGGCAGCATGCTTTACTCTTGCTTCCTGCCTCAGTCTATTAAAAACTGATAAAAAGATGTGTCTCTTTTTCTCAACTCTGTAGTATGACCCAAACATAGCACATCCCTGATTAAATGGACACAGAATGATTTCCTGACAGCAGGTGGTAGCCGATGCTTGCCATTCCCCAGGTAGGAGGGATAGTCAAGGCTATAACTATATAAACACCCACAGACTGGTTCTTGTGAGTGCTGCAGCTCTTGGAGATTGAATTCCTCCACCAGGTGCTGTGCGGGCTGTGTCCACACTGTGTTCTCTCTCTTCCCTACAGCTGCCCAGTGGTCCCGTTGTTTCCAGATCTTTCTCTTCATAATTTTTTCCTTTTCTTGCACAGCTGACTTTGCCAGCAGAGTTCAGTAGATAAAAGGGAACTCACAAAGCTTTGTCTACAAATGTAGCTACAATTTAAAAAAATCTTAGCATTCTCATAATTTTCATTAAACAGTGGAGTCAGAAGAGCAAAGTCAACAATTTCTATGAAAGAGCTCTTCCTTATAGCTGACTTATGCTTTAAAGGGCCTCCCAGTTGTCACTGGTGGTATAAAGAACCCACCTGCCAATGCAGAAGACATAAAAGATGCGGGTTTGATCCCTGGGTCAGGGAGATCCCCTGGAGAAGGGCATTGCAACCCACTCCAGCGTTCTTGCCTAGAGAATCCCATGGACAGAGAGGCCTGGCAGGCTACAGTGCATAGAATTGCAAAGAGTTGAACACGACTGAAGTGACTGAGCATGCATGCATGATTTAAGTGTGTAAGCTTAGTGATATATTGATAACCTGTGATCAGCTTACCCTCTATCGTGGTTGAGTTTCCTTCTTTTATTTATTATATCATGTGTTTATTCTCCCTAGGTAAATCTTGTACTGTTTGTTGTATTTACTTGTTCTTTTAGTTTAAAAAAGTAATCAAACACAAGAAAATATCGCTCACTCACTCAGTGCTTAGACTAAAAAATAACAATTTATTATTTTTATTAAAAATAAGAAACTGTTATTAAAATAACAGTTCTTGGAAACTCGAACATATATTTTTTCTTATATTTGTTTTCTTCATTGTCCTAATGAAATGCTTTGTACCTATGTACATATTACTACAAATATTGACTATAAGAGATTCCAATTCACAGTCCATCTGAAGGACCAACCTGCCTCATACATCTTAAGAAATTTATCTGATGAAATAATTGCAACTAATCAGGGAATAAAATTCTATTTTCTGAAGACTGATTTTTCCCCCAAATAGTGGTTAAGCACCGGGCTATATTATAAAATATTTCACGAATTCTTTTAGTGTATAGCTCAGTGTTTCTTATAGGTAAAATGCCTATAATAAGTATGGATTATATTTTTTGAGTTTTGTAGAATATTAAAAATTAACAATACAGAATAAATGCATAGTTTATGCAACAGCTATGTTCATGCAGATTTGGTGGGGCTATAAAAAGAATAAATATTTCAGAACAGATCTGGTTCACTTACACTATATATATTATATCATCCTTTCATATCATCATGATGCCATGCACTTTAAATCTATGACCAACTATCACAAAATTTTAAAAGAGGGGCTAGTGTTATAAAATTAAGTATGTATTTCTAAGGCCTTTATTGTTGTAAATTTAATTGTTAAAGATTTGATTAAAATCTTGAAGAACAATTTCTACAGTAAAGAAATTTCACAATTGAATGATTTAAAGTGAAATGATAAAAAACATGAAAATGTTAAAATGTTCATATAAAAATGTTCTCTAATGTATCTCAGAGGTGAAATATATTTAGTTTTCATGTGAAATGGAGATGTAAATAATCACTCAAGCAATATATACTTCCTGTGTTACCCAATAGTGAATACCTTAGGCTGAGTGGCTGAATAAATACTGATTTTTCACACCTCTGGAGGCTGGGAAGCCCCAGCTCATAGCACCAGCAGATCTGATGTCTGGTGAGGAGCCACTTTCTGGTTCACAGGTGACAACCTTCTTGCTGTACTCTCACATGGCTGAGAGAGAGGACTCTAGTCTCTTCCTCTTCTTATTCAGTTCAATTCAGTCACTCAGTCATGTCCGACTCTTTGTGACCCCATGAATCACAGCACGCCAGGTCTCCCTGTCCATCACCAACTCCCAGAGTTCACTCAAACTCATGTCCATTGAGTCCGTGATGCCATCCAGCCATCTCATCCTCTGTCGTCCCCTTCTCCTCCTGCCCCCAATCCCTCCCAGCATCAGGGTCTTGGACTCTAATTTCCTTGTGGGGGCCCCAACTTCATGATTCATCTAAACCTTCTATCTCAAAATACCATCATATTGGATGTTAAGGAGTTTTGCGGGGAGCAGTGTGGGACAAAATCATTCAGTCAGTTCAGTTCAGTCACTCAGTCATGTCTGACTCTGCAACCCCATAGACTGCAGCACACCAGGCTTCCCTGTCCATCACCAACTCCTGGAACTTGCTCAAACTTATATCCATCGAGTCAGTGATGCCATCCAAACATCTCATCCTCTGTGGTCCCCTTTTCCTCCTGCCTTCTATTTTTCCTAGCATCAGGGTCTTTTCCAATGAGGCAATTCTTCACATCAGCTGGCCAAAGTATTGAGTTTCAGCTTCAGCATCAGTCCTTCCAATGAATATTCAGGGTTGATTTCCTTTATGATTGACTGATTTGATTTCCTTGCAGTCCAAGGGACTCTCAAGAGTCTTCTCCCACACCACAGTTCAAAAGCATCAATTCTTCAGCATTCAACTTTCTTTATAGTCCAACTCTCACATCCATACATGACTACTGGAAAAACCATAGCTTTGACTATACAGACCTTTGTAGGTAAAGTAATGTCTGCTTTTTAATATGCTGTCTAGGTTTGTCATAGGTTTTCTTCCAAGGAGCAAGCATCTTTTAATTTCATGGCTGCAGTCACCACCTGCAGTGATTTTGGAGCCCCAGAAAATAAAGTCTGTCACTGTTACCATTGTTTCCTCATATATTTGCCATGAAGTGATGAGACTGGATGCCATGATCTTAATTTTTTAGCACTTCTTGAACTCAAGTTACTCATTTATTTTCAAAACCGATGCATAAACAACTATCTCATTTGATATGGCAGGTGCTATAATATTAAGAAGCCTTCCAGAAAGAGTTGAAAATTGTATTTAAATGGAGAATGAGATAGCAGAGCAAAATAATCCTAACTTTACCCTTTATGTAGCAAAAAATATTATCAGTTCACCTAACAAAACTGTATCCCAAGAGTGACACATAGATGTTAATGAAGATAATTTTTGCTCAATAGTAAAATTAATAGGTAAAATCAAATAATGTCAGTTCCAAGGTTTAATATCTAGTGAAAAAATGCTAAATTAATCTAGATTATTACTGTGTGATTATGCCAAATCAGACCCCAATTATTTCATGTTGAGGTCCTGGAGATTTTTTAGGTAGACTGTCAGTATGATGCACATTTTGCATTCAATATTTTCAAAATTTAGGTTATCATCTCATTTTCCGATTAAAGTAACCCTCTCTCTCAGTGTTATTGTAAAGATGCACAAGTTTTCTTGCTGCATTATAAAATAGAGTATATAAGCCAGAAAACTGTTTAATCTTTCACCTAATTTTAACTTCTTTTCATAGACAATTTTGCTGTTATCATGGTGGTTTTCACACTAGGAGTTGCCCTTGCAAAATCTGACATTCATATCATCAAAACTGATATGATACATTGAACTTTCTCTTTACAAGTGATATTTTATAAAGTTCATTCTGTATTTGGAAACAAGTGAACAAAATGCCATCACTTTCAAAGCACCTAATGGTCATATTTCATATTGTTCTGACTGTGCATAATTTAAATATTTAAGATGTTAATGTTTTAAATGGTAGGATCCTACTTTATAGCACAGGAAAGTATATTCATTATCATATGATAAACATAATGGAAAATAATATGAAAAAGAATACATGTATCTATAAATTGATCTGGATTAATATAGATTGGATGACTTTACTATAAGTGGAAATTAACATGACATTGTAAATCAATGACACTTCAATGCAGTTTAAAATAAAGATGTTAATGTTTTGATTCTACTTCAAAAATAGAATAATTTGCTCTCTATATTTGAAAGATAGTAATTTTTAAAAATTAAACTTTAATTTTGGGATAATTATAGATTTATATACAATTACAAAAGGAAGATACATGGAGCTCTCAGGTACCCTTTACCCAGTTTGCTCCAATGATACTACTTTTCAAAATTGTAGTATAACATCACAACTAGTATTTTGAGTTATGCAATTCATCAGGCATTTAGATTCAGTTTTACATTTTACATTGATCCCTACAATCCATTTAGCTCTTTTTTTTTTTAAATAAACTCTGTAGGAGCTAAACCTACTGCCTTGGTTCTTTAGTTAAATTTTACCTCTAATAAGTCAAATTATACTTACACAACTCCAGTGAGGGTACACTGTTTCGAAAGCTAAGTTTAAATAAAACCTTTAAAGGAAAGTCTAAGAGATTTTCTAGCTATAAAAGGGGTAAATTGCAGTGTAGTGGTTCTCTGTCCTTACATTTCAGGACCTAAATGTTTTATATTCTGAAAACATGTATTCATTAGTAAGCCAGAAGGTGTCACAACTGTGGGGAGAACCATGACATGCATGTATATTTTAGTATTTGGATACATTCTACACAAAATGAGTTCTTTATAATTAAACTATCATTTCATACAAATAGAAGTCATAAGACATGTGATAGGATGCTATAAAAGAACAATTTATATTTTATAGTGTAAGATGCATGAGGGTAATAGTAAATAAAATATAATGTACTGCATTTGGCAGTGAACTTGCTGTACATATAGATGGATGGGTTCATTAACCTTTCTCACACATCTTCTCTATTTTGGAAGCTAACTTTATATTATAGTAGTAAAGACAAGACTGAAACCCTGGCTCACTGATAATGTCTTCTTATACAGACTCTTAGTGATGTAGACTGAATGGCCCAGCAGAGACAGTAACTTGCAAAATGTATGTTCAGAACTTTTTATAGTTTAACAAATATTTCCCTATTTCCCCAAAATATAATGCAAGCATTGTAAAGTGGATAACATTTATTTGACATACTGTATCAATTTCATAGCAATTTAGTCTATTTAAAACTAAATTGACTAAGGTTGCTAACAAATAAAATGATATTGCATTTTAAGTTTTATATTTTTATGGAAATATATTTTAAGTCATTCATTTCAGTAACTGATAGTTTTCACTTGAACTATTAAAATGTTAGTGACTCAGTTGTGTCTGACTCTTTATGATGCCACGGACAATACCCAGTCAATGGAATTCTCCAGGCAAGAATACTGGAGTGGGTAGCCATACCCTTCTCCAGGGATTTTTCCAACCCAGGGATTGAACCCAGGTCTCCTGCCTTGTAGGCAGATTATTTTACCATCTGAGCTACCAGGGAAGAACATTTAAACATTATACTTAATTAAAAGGGCAATGCTTGTAGTCAGTGAATCCTGATTTGGTAAGGTGAAATGTATTTGTTTAATTTAAATTTATATGAGGTATTTTATCTGAATTTATTTCTATAGGTCACACAGAGAAAGCATGGCAGTGACTCTAGGTCATTCTTAATCTTTTAGTGGGCAGTACCCAGGTGTATATGACACTCAACTCAGATATACTCAACTCACCTTAATGTCTGAAGTTATCTCCACAGATCAGGCAATGTGGCCCAGAAAATCCCAAGTGCTTATGTTAAGATCCACTGGTATTGATAAATGGGTATACTGACAATGTATCGGCGTTACCATAAAGATATCTTCAAAATCAATTCCTTGTCACCGAACCAGAGAAGCAGATAGTGGCTGAGGCCATGTCTGAAGCTAGGTAATAAGACAAGCTCTTATTTGAAGCATTTATTTTCTCTGAAACATTTCTAGAACTCTTCTCTAAATGAAATATTGGTTATGGTATGAGTCACCCCAATGGAAATAATGTGGGAAACATATTATAGAAAATGATTTATTATCATCATTAGTTACAGTTTCCCAAATGGCCACACAAGAGGTTGTCTTCATTGGGTACACAATTTTTAGAGTTGCATTTATTTTTAACTTAACACAAAACCCTTGCCTGCAAACCACTCAAATAATTGCAGTGAAAGGAATATCATATTCATCAGTATAAGATCTGCTCTTTTGTCTTCCAAAAAGACAGGATTTCTTTCAGGAAAATCATGCATCGGTGCTTTCCTAAAGCTGGGAACGTTAACATAAGGCACTCCTCATTTCTGAGTGTCCTGCCCATTCCCTCCTCCAGAACCTGAAAAATCTACTTACCAGCATGTCAAGTTGCTTCTCTTGAAGAATAAGCACCAGAAAGTAGGAGGCACAAGAGTGACAGAAATTTAGACCGAAATTCAAAAACGGACATCTAAAGTTAATTACAGCCCTGTCATTCACAGTTAACATTTCAGTTTTCATTTTTCTATCAAAACTAACATATGTCTCCTACTTTTTTCTCTGAGAGATTAATGTCCTCTTATTCTTAGTTTTAAATTTCTCTGAGTATCAGTCCATAGTCACTTTTTGGAAAATAATCTTAAACATGAAATCTTGAAATGCATTTTTGTTTGGTAAATTTTATTATGAAAACGTTTGGGCAAGTAGCTTGCATTTCATTACCATGGACAGAGGGGCCTGGCAGGCTGTAGTCCATAGGGTCTCAAAGAGGCAGACACGACTGAAGCAACTTAGCACAAAACACCAGTTATCTTGGTAAGCTTCCTCACTGCATGAGCTTGTTATTTCACACATCTTGAGTCCTTCGTGTCTTGCAGCAAAGTTTAGGAAAGTTGTGAACCTGATTGACAATCTGAAAGGGCAGACCTCATTTATTGTAACCACTAGTTTTTTAAAATAAACTTGATGGACTATCTTACTAGGGACTTTCAATTTTTGATGGTTCATTGAACATTTGGGGATTAAAAACACATATTTATACAATGTGAAGACAAAATATTGCTACATGAAAGTCATTAGTCCATATACTATCTTTCTAATATTGATTGTGTAATATAAATCCTATATTCTTTCAATCGTATGGTAGGTATCTTCTTTAAAACTTGGTGATTTTTAAAGGAAGACTCATGTTGTTTGTGTGTGTGTGTGTGTGTGTGTGTGTGTGTGTGTGTGTTAATTGCTCACTTGTGTCCAAATCTTTGTGACCCCATGGACTGTAACTTGCCAGGCTTCTCTGTGTGTGTGTGTGTGTGTGTTAATTGCTCACTTGTGTCCAAATCTTTGTGACCCCATGGACTGTAACTTGCCAGGCTTCTCTGTCCATGGAATTCTTCAGGCAAGAATACTGGAGTGGGTTGCCATTCCCTTCTCCAGAAGAATCATGTGGGATGTATTTAATGTAACTATTTAAGGGCTTCCCTGATAGTTTAGTTGATAAAGAATCCACCTACAATGCGGGAGACCCTGGTTTGATTCCTGGGTCAAGAAGATCCTCTGGCACACATCAACATGAATCATATTGATGTGTGGCAGAACCAATACAATACTACATAGTAAAAAAAATAAATTAATTTTTTAAAAAAAGTAAATAAGTAAATAAATTTTTGAGTTAAAAAAAAAAAAAAAAAAAAAGAAGATCCTCTGGAGAAGGGATAGGCTACCCACTCCAGTATTCTTGGGTTTCCCCTGTGGCTCAGCTGGTAAAGAATCTGCCTGCAATGTGGAAGACCTGGGTTTGACCCCTGGGTTGGGAAGATCCCCTGGAGAAGGGAAAGGCTACCCATCCAGTATTGTGGCTGGAGAATTCCATGGAATGTATAGTCCATGGGGTTTCAAAGAGTCGGACACAACTGAGCAACTTTCACTTCACTATTTTCTAAAGGAGTCTCTAAAAAATTGAGAGAGCACACACATGCTTTTCAAATATTAAAGCTTTGTTACCTCTTCATATGGTTGGTTAGAAAGAAAAGGAGAAGTTCTTAAATGCATCTCTGGCACTGAGGTAATTGCCTTTAAGATATTTAGCATCCACTTAAGTCTGCTTTTTGTAGGATTCTGGGGACCAGCTGTTAAAGTAGGGGGGAGATGGCTGTAGTAACTTATGAAGTAAAAATCTTAAACATAAATAATTAAATTATGAATTAAAAGGTGGCAATGGGTAAGAGTTTAAAATCTATAAAATTGATTTACTAAACAAAGGCCTGTAGTAGAAGAAAGTACAATGTCAGATGCAGCAAATACTAGTTCTTGGACATATAATATGTCAGGAATACATAGTTTCAACCACCCTCTTTGAAACAAAACAAGCACAGATACAAATTAAGTCTTCATAATTATGTTTTCTGTCTGTGAGTGTGTGTGTGTGTGTTTAAACTGTTATTGACCTGAATATTCTGCCTACTTATCTTTGGGTTACCCCTAATTTTCTAAAGACTAATTGGAATCAAGACACGATCTTGCTTCTACCATGATGATCTGGATTTTAATTATCATCACTGCCCCTCCCCCCACCACCAGTTACACACACTCAGCCGGGTGTGTGGGAAATACTGCCGCTGATTCTTAGTCACTCAGGCATGCTCAGCTCTGTGTGACCTTGTGGACTGTAGCCTGGCAGGTTCCTCTGAACATGGCAAGAATTCTGCAGCAGGTTGCCATTCCATTCTCCAGTGGTTCTTCCCAACCCAGGGATCTAACCTGGGTCTCCTGCATTGCAGGCAGATTCCTTACTGCCGAGACACCAGGGAAGCCCCTAGGACATATTGGCAGCGCCTTAAATGCAGGAGGACCACCCACCCTTAGGTTTACACCTAAGCATGGTTTTTGCTTCAGTAATCCAGTCTGTGTAATCCCTCAGGAGAAGCAAAGGCTTGCCCTTAGAGATATTAGGATTTGGAAGCTTTCAAAGTTCAAAGATTTTTCAAGGAGAAGGCATTCTCCTTAAAAACTTAAATACTACTTATACTCACTCTATAAACATGTTCTTGGTTAATATTTAAGTCCGTGCTGGGTGAACATAAAAGGTTGTGCTACACTCTTCTGCATTGGGAACGATCCTTGAACTAGTAAGCTTTCAGGGTGACATTTAGATGGAACTTTTTAGAAATATATCACTTTCTGGGGAAAGTACGGCAGAGTAGAACAGATTTATAGAGCTGGAAGCCTATTATGCAGAGCTGTAGATCACTGCTGTCGACCAATGAGACCAGCTTTTTTTTTTTTTTGCAAAGATTTACCAAATGTCCTTTGTCTTGTCTTCCCTTGTTGAAGTAACAATTCAATCTGATTTTTTTGCTTGAAAATTCAAATTATTCCTTATTTGAAATCATTTTTCTTGATTATTGTTCCCAATCTCATGTGTTAAACAAATGTTTTTGTTTAGCTATATTTGTCTGGAATGATAGATTTAACAGCAAAGCATAAGTGTAGACAGGTAGGTAAAATCCAGTATAATAAATCATTGCATTTACCATGTATTTGTGAAGGGATATGATTAAAAAGAAAACACATGGTGAGGTAGAAAAGTAAATCCAATCAAGTTGCTTTAGGAAAGCAGTATTAGAGAGTTTAGAATTGTAATCGTTATGCAGGGTATTTTTTAAAGGAAAACAGATGCTGTACTCAATTTGTTTCAAACTTCTAATAGTTTATACTATAAAGTAATAATTTTCTTTTGCATAAAACACCTAGTTTATAATTATAAAACTTATTATAGCCTACTTATTGCAATAGATAAAGTGGTAATTTCCTCTTGTTGGAAAGCATTACATATAAAATAACCCAGAACAAAAAGCAGCTTTTTACTATTATATGTATATAATTAAAACATTACCACATCAAAATGCTTGGCTGTGTTTTACAAAATAAGAAGCTAGAAAACCAATTTTTCTTAAAAGGACATAGCGCTTGAAAAGTTGAGTGTTATCGCTGATCTTAACTAAATCATTTTCATGACCTTACAATCTGAAAATTATCTGGGAGATGGTTGCTAGCTATCATATCCATGTTGAATATTAGCTTATATATAAATGGAATAATTTTTTGTTGACAGATTCAAATGACTTATCAGAAATAGAAAAAAGCAATATGGATATTATGCTCATATACATACACAGTGAGACGGTAAATAAGCAGAGTTTAGCTGTAGCCCTTTAACAGATGCCTTACATTGCAGTGTATAAAACTTTCTTCTTCTATAGTAGCTAAGGTTCATGAAATTATTCTAGAGTGAATTATTATAATCAACACTTGAATTATTTTGTCTTCTGGAAAAAGTTAGCTTCCTTAGAAAGTGGTCATTTTTGAAGACTCACAGCTATTTCTGGCTGCCAACTTTCAGTGAAAATTTTCATCCCTAATAACTGGAAGTGTAAATAAAATATGAGTGCTACTGGCTAATTTGGGTCCCATTCCAATCATAAATAACCACAGTTTTTGCTTAGAGTGTACATCACTGGTATGACCAACATTTTTTCAAGTCATGAGTAAACATCTCTTGTTCTTTTATGAAAGATAATTAACAGATCTTGTGATTCTTAGTTTGGGAAACTTATATATTATGGACAGAGAAATAGAATATAAGAAATCTTGAACTTCGCTATCTCATGATCATTCCTCTCCCCACTATGGATTTTGATTTTTGCTTCCCATCTTGGAGATCATTTAACGTTTCAGTACTAGAAGCTATAGAAGTATATTCTTGCTACAACTTCATCCCAAGAACAGGATTATTATAAAAACTCCTCTGTATTTGCTCAGGTGATAATCTGCCTGAAATGCAAGAGACATGGGTTTGATCCCTGGGTTGGGAAGATCTCCTGGAGGAGGGAATGGAAATGCATTCCAGTATTCTTGCCTTAAAAATCTCCATGTTCAGAGGAGCCTCGAGGGCTACAGTCCATGGGGTTGCAAGGAGTCAGGCACGACTGAGCAACTAACAGTTTCACTTTCACTGTATTTGAGGATTTGATTTTCCCTGGTATGGTTTTCAGTTGCCTAGAAAAAGCCAGAGTTATTTGTTATGTTATTGTCTATAGTAAATCAGCGTCAAGATGACTACATCTCAATGAAAATCCTCATTAACAATTTAATGTCAAATTTTAAAAAGTTTGCCATTATTGATTGCTGCTAAAGCCAGTTTTAGAAACTAGAATTGTTTTCCTGAGTAAATTCATATAAAGTGTGTCCTTTTAACAACTTTATCCTGCCAAGTTAATAATTAGGGAATATGTTATACTTCAACTCAGTTGCTTAAATTTTCTATTTTTATTTATGTATAATCTTATTGTTTAGTTTTCTGTCAGAAACTCTGGCAGAACATACTGTATCACACTCCATTAGTGTTGTTGTTGTTCAGTTGCTAAGTTGCGTCTGACTCTTTGGGATCCCGTGGACTGCAGCATGCCAGGCTTCCCTGTCCTTCACTGTCTCCTGGAATTTGCTCATACTCATGTCCATTGAGGCAGTGATGCCATCCAACCATCTCATCCTCTGTCATCCCCTTCTCCTCCTGCCCCCAGTCTTTCCCAATATCATGGTCCTTTTGAGTGAGTCAGTTCTTCACATTGGGTGGCCAAAATATTGAAGCTTCAGCTTCAGCATCAGTCCTTCCAATGAATATTCAGGGTTGATTTCCTTTAGGATTGACTGGTTTGATCTTGCAGTCCAAGGGACTCTCAGGAGTCTTATCTAACACCACGGTTCAATAGCATCAATTTTCAGTCCTCACCCTTCTTTATAGACCAATTCTCATATTTGTACATGACTACTGGAAAAACCATTAGTTATCCCTAAAGAATAATAGGTGTAACAATAACTATACAGTTTTAGAATATTAGTGAAAAACTACCAGATTTTGTCAATCATAAAATGAACAACTTTAAATTCTAGCTTCTCTCTTCTTCTACCAGAAAGATGATGTTGATGTGAAGGAAGATTCAAGAATGGGTGGTTCACAAAGCTTAACCTTCCCAAACATTCTTCTTTCTGATTATGATTAGCAACACATGCTTATAATGCTGATTTTGGGGCCTGAGATTATAGATTTGTAAACCTGGAATGGATCTTAGGTAACTTTTAGGCCATGCTTTATATTCTAGACATGAGTAAAATGAAGTAGGAAAAGGTGAAGAGAGTTCCCCAGGCTCCTCTTGGTATCATGACTGGGACTAGAGTTCATTCCTTGGTCCTTGAAACTCACTTCCCCACCACCCATTAGCTCACACACAAATTAGACCACAAAAGACACATTAATTGCTATGATTGTTTTGAGCATCTTAAAGGCCAATTATTGATGATTTAGAATTTAACCAGTACTAAGGTATAGTTAACTTTCTAACCTTTAAAAAAAAAAGGAAAAAAATTTAACCATCATTTTGATTCTTTTGGCAAATATATATATATATATATATATATACACATACACACACACACACTTCTGAATTAGGTCCTTTTATTTAAAGCATATTTTCTTTTTATGCAAAGTATAATTTTATGGTCTGATAATAATAATACAATGTGAAACTACAATATATCTAAGATATTTTAAAAGAAAGATATACCTCTTGATGCCAAATATTTCCAAGTTTTGTGTCATATATACTATGTATTATCAGGTAAATATGTGGTTTTTGTGTGTTGGTCTTTGTCTCATGTCTTTATTACACGGGTAACACTATAAATATGTGTGCATATGTATATGTATACTTGTATGTATATATATATATACACACACACACATTCAAGTTTTCTATATATTAATTGATATATTTGAATTCCAAATTATTACATTGAGTTAGTTATCAATATTACATAGATAAATTGAAACAGCTTAAAAATGAGAAAAGGTGGGTATTAAATATAATATCAGTTAGTATAGGAAACCAAGAAATAAATGTCCCAATGAAGATTTCATTAGTGTGCTGACAGACGTAAGCTATGTATCCCTCCATTGTCAAAGTTAATTAAATTTTCTTCAGAAAAATGCTCTCAACAGATCACTATGTTTGCTCATCTCAGAAATATAATATATATTCATTTTTGTTTAATTGTAAAATAGTCATTAAAGTTTATTCTTGGGATATTATAAATAATTTGAAGGCAATTGACAATTCTAGGAAAGATGGCTACAGAAAAACTTTTAAAATACTATATGGTAATATTATCTTTAAAAATATAAACATTTTGTTTATTAATAGCATTATTAATTTCCAGTCTGTGTACTGATTATTAGCCACTGATTTTTCAATATTCTCTACTATAAGAAACAATATCTTTAGCTAAATCTGTGTATAAAAGCATCAGAAGCCTAACAACTGTCTGTTTAGGGAATAAAATTTCTCTAAATGATTAGCTTTCCTCCAACGGAGAAGGCAATGGCACCCCACTCCAGTACTCTTGTCTGAAAAATCCCATGGATGGAGGAGCCTGGTAGGCTGCAGTCCATGGGGTCACGAAGAGTCGGACACGACTGAGTGACTTCACTTTCACTTTTCACTTTCATGCATTGGAGAAGGCAATGGCAACCCACTCCAGTACTCTTGCCTGGAGAATCCCAGGGATGGGGGAGCCTGGTGGGCTGCTGTCTACTGGGTCGCACAGAGTCTGACACAACTGAAGCGACTTAGCAGCAGCAAACTGATATATTTTCTATAGTAGGAGGGCATGAATGGAAAATATTTAATAAGGTAATAATTTGAAGCATGAATATGACATTAATTTTCATGTGCACACTAATTTTTATTTAGATATATGTTTATCTAAATAGATAGATCTATTTATCTAAATAGATAGATGTTTATCTAGATAGATAATATAAACATACATTTATGTTTAAATGTTTGATGCATACTTGAGATTTTACTTAGACATGTTGACTCATTTGCAGTGCTATTCCATATATTATCTGTAAATATTTTAGATTAACTATTCAAAAAATGGTCTTTATAGTGAAAAACAGTCTATCATACTAGAGCACAGAGAGTAGCCTCCTGTATTCTTATATTAGTCTGTGCTCTCAACAGTGTTCTTAAACTGTGTTTTCAGCTGAAACCTATCTTGATTTAGGGTTGTTTATCTTGCTTTGTGCTCCAAGAATCCTTACTGCAGATCCTTCTATGGTTATAACAGCCTCTACAGAAGACACAATTTATCATCTAGCTTTTATACAAATGTGACGTGATCTCATTATATTTCTGCCACTAGATTTTATCACTTTAATAATCCATTGCAATATTTATAGAATGGCATGATGAATCATATTATATTTATCATATCATGCAATAAATAGTATGGCATACCAATAAACCACTCCATTTTAGAGAGTGTTGAAATGATTCTTCTAAACTTGCATGAAAATGATGAGTCAGCATAGTCCTTCAATCACATTTACAGCCCTGCATGAATGTATACTTTAGAATGGCTAATGTATTTGGAAACTCAAAATTATTGAATTATTTTCTAATTGTTTACCAAAGTAAACTTATTTGACTATAGAAATTACTGCATTCCAAAATCAAATAGCTCTGTCTTATTCTAAGATTATACAGCTAATGAAATGCTAGAAAAAATTTGCAAAAACTGAGATGTCTGATGAACATTTCTACCATTTTCAAGAATGAATTGGAGGGAAAACTCTATTTTAATCCTCATGAAAAAAGGAATATAGAAATATGCTTTAACATATCAACTGTATGGACAAACAGGTTGGCGTATGTAAAGAGACTGACAAAACTGGATATTCAGACACTTGTTCCAGTGTTGCTTTATAGTAGATTCTTTTTATTCTCTTTAAAATTCATTTAATAAATTTAAGTATTTAATATTTTATCTAAATATCAAAAGATAATCAAGCTGACATATATGGATTGACCATATATGTTATATGGTCATAACCAATATATGTTAATGACCAATATATAACCAATATATGTAAATTGACCATATATGTCAATCCAGTTAGCCTAGGGCTTCCCTGGTAACTCAGCAGCAAATAATCTTCCTGCAGTGCAGGAGACTTGAGTTAGATCCCTAGGTTGGAAAGATCCCCTGGATAAGGGAATGGTTACCTCCTCCAATATTCTTGCCTGGAAAATCCCATGGACAGAGGAGCCTGGTGGGCTACAGTCCATGGTGTCACAAAAGAGTCGGACACAACTTAGCAACTAAACCAACACCACTCACTACCAGTTAGCCTGGATGGTAGCAGCATCTTTTGGAATCTAATTGCTATTATACTGGATGTGTATTTGAGGGAAATAACTTCTTTTCTACTGTTGTTTTGCTTTCAAGTGTGTTCTTCATAAGCTCTTTGGAAACAAAGACATTCCCTGTATGAACTGAATGTTCCTGTCTTCCCCAAATCTGTGTGTTGAAATTCTTCCCACCAGTGTGAATATATTGGGAAATGGGGACTTTGGGAGATAATTGGACCCTGAGGTAAAAGCTCACACTAATCCATTAGGAATTAATGCCTTCATATGAGAGACCCCAGAGAGCTCGCTTTTCAGATGTGTGAGGCTGCAATATGTCAGCAATCTGTAGCCCGGAAGAAAGCTTACTCCAGAACCTGAACATGTGCCCTGATTATTCATTCTCCAGAAGTGTGAGAAATCAACTTCTGCTCTTTATAAGCTGGGAAGCTGATGGTAATTCATTATTGCAGCCTAAACTGTAATTAATGCCCATGAACTTTTCAAGGATATTTCCAGCTTGCAGCAGCAGCGTGATTCTAGGACACCTAAGGTTTGTGGCTGATCCGGAAGCCCCCGGGATAGTTGAGCACAGTGGTCCAGGACATGTATCCTGGAGGTAACCTTCTTGAAGTCCAGATCTACCACAGATAAGAAGTGTGATCCCAGGCAAGTTATATATGTTCTATAGTCTCTTAATCAGTCTGCTCCTATTAAAAATCAGAATAGGGACATCCCTGTCGGTCCAGTGGTTAAGAATCTGCCTTGCAGTGAAAAGGACATGGGTTCTCTCCCTGGCCAGGGAACTAAGATCCTTCATGCCACAGGGCAACTAAGCCTGTGCACAAATAGACAGTCCGCGTGCCATAACAAAAGATTTTGAACAAAGCAGAGCATTGAACTTAATTGAAAACATTGTGATTTACCTTGCTGGTGCTGCTAAGTCACTTCAGTCGTGTCTGACTCTGTGCAACCCCATAGGTGGCAGCCCACCAGGCTCCCCCTGTCCCTGGGATTCTCCAGGCAAGAACTCTGGAGTGGGTTGCCATTTCCTTCTCCAGTGCATGAAAGTGAAAAGTGAAAGTGAAGTCGCTCAGTCATGTCTGACTCTTCGCGACCCCATGGACTGCGGCCTACCAGGCTCCTCTGTCCACGTGATTTTCCAGGCAAGAGCACTGAATTTACCTTAAGATCCATACAATTTACAAAAATTGTAAAAATATATATATATTTTTAAATATATTCTTCCTTATCCTGTAATATTTAATTGTACTTAGCATTACACTAAAGGCATCTTCTGGAAGGCATGATTTCTTCCTATTACAAGATATGAAATGTATCTTTCTTTTGTAGGACTTCACAAATGTTCCAGTCAACACAATTTATTTTTGTCTTTTAGTCTTATAAAGAAATGTATAAGTGGAAAAATACTCTAAAATGTACACAGTTATATAGTATTTAAGTACTAAGTGTGTAGTGTTTTGGGAGTTTTTTCAATTAAGTTCAGAATTTTTAAAGGACTGGGAAGTCCATGTTTGAAGTTGAGCTCTAAACTATCAGATACAATAGACCAGTTAGACCTAATTGATATCTATAGGACATTTCATCCCAAAACAATGAATTTCACCTTCTTCTCAAGTGCACATGGAACCTTCTCCAGGATAGATCACATCCTGGGCCATAAAGCTAGCCTTGGTAAATTCAAAAAAATAGAAATCATTCCAAGCATCTTTTCTGACCACAATGCAGTAAGATTAGATCTCAATTACAGGAGAAAAACTATTAAAAAATCCAACATATGGAGGCTGAACAACACACTGCTGAATAACCAACAAATCACAGAAGAAATCAAAAAAGAAATCAAAATTTGCATAGAAACGAATGAAAATGAAAACACAACAACCCAAAACCTGTGGGACACGGTAAAAGCAGTCCTAAGGGGAAAGTTCATTTTCTTTATTTTTATTAGCATCATGAGCATCTAATATGTGACAGGCTGATACAGGTGCTGAAGGTACAGTAGTGAACCATAGACAAAAAGGCTTTTCTTCCTAGAACTGACCTTCTAGTGTGGCAATGCAGTCACAAAGAAAATTAAACACACATGTCATATGGTGATAAGTGCTATGGAAAAAATGAAGGGCAGGGAGATACAGATTGCCATTTTCAATAGCCTGGGCAGGTAGGGCCTCACTAAGCAGGTGTCATTCAAACAAAAGCTAAAGAAAAAGAGAGGACATGCTATGCAGCACAACATAGTGTTGATGGGCACAGCTTTGCAGGTAGAAAAGCTCAGCTGCCAGATGTGTTCAAGAAAGGATAACGGATTCTGTATGCCTGGGCTGTACTGAGCCATAGGGACATTGAGAACAGAGGGAGACACAGAGATGATGGGGCCAAATTAGGCAGTTGCCTTGTAGTCCTTTGTAGCGTCTCAGGCTTCTTTGAATGAGATGGAAAGCCACTGGGGAGTTGCTAACTGTACATGCATCATGATCTGGCTTGTGGGATACAGGAGCCCTCTGGCTGCTATGGAGACGAGTCTGTGCAGGCTGTGGAGTCTTCATCAGAAACGTCAAGACCTCCCCTTGTGAACTAGACCCTGGATGTTTCAGAGACGTTATTCCACCAGCTTTCCTATTTCTTCTACACAATTTCCCTCTTGCTGATTAATAATTTTCTTCATATACAACTATGCTACAATTATTTTCTGAACACAGAACACCTTTTCTTATCACATAACCACCTCAAGATACTGCCTCCTTCCTCTGGTCCCCAGAGCAAAAGTGCTAGTGTTAGTCACTCAGTTATGTGCGACTCTTCGGGATCCCATGGATGGCAGCCTGCCAGGATCCGATGTCCATGGGATTTTCCAGGTAAGAATATTGGAGTGAGTGGCCATGCCCTTCTCAAGGGGATCTTCCTGATCCAGGGCTTGAACCTGGGTCTCCCACATTGCAGGCAGATTTTTTACCATCTGAGCCAAAAGGGAATCACAAACTGCAGTAGTATTTGGTACCCATTGTCTGTAAACCTTCTCTTCATAGTTTCTGGAGATTCCACCTTAATATGTTTTCTCCTTTGCTACTTTGCAAAATTTATTTTTATCCAGAACTATATCTCTATATTCTTCAATACTTAGTCCTTTGCTCAGCATGTGACATAGGTAATTACTCACATCCCCTTGAAGCATTTTCTTCATTTGGTTTCCAGGGCACTAACATCTGGGTTCTATTGATACCAACCTAATTAGCTGTTGCATCTTAGGTTCCTTTACTGACTTACCCATCTTTCCAGTTTCTAAATTCCAGCATGACAGAGCTAAATCCTGAAACTTATTTCCTCTACCCAAACTCAGTCTCTTGTTGATCTCATGCTTTAACGTCAATATATACACCATTAACATTCAAGTTTTTTTTTTGTATATTTTTTATTTTTTTTGTAACTAATTATTTTATTATTATTATTATTTTTACTTTACAATATTGTGTTGGTTTTGCCATACATCAACATGCATCTGCCACAGGTGTACACGTGTTCCCCATCCTGAACCCCCCTCCCACCTCCCTCCCTATACCATCCCTCTGGGTCACTCCAGTTTTCATTGCTCTGCTGAACTCTGCAATTGTATATTCAACTGTCCAGTTAATATTATAACTTAAAATCTAATAAGTAGCTCAACATTATTATTTGCCAAATTGACCCATCTTTGCTTCCAAATCTAGTACTCCACACTCTCAGAAAATTAATTCCATTCTTCAAGTATTTAAATCAAAACTCATAAAGTCATCCTTAGCTGTTGTTTTCTTTTTGTTCTATATTCAATCCATGAGGAAATCCTGCAAGTCTACCTTTAAATTGAACAGAAAAATCAGGGTGTTTTACACTGATACTACATTTGTCCAGGCTACCATCAGCTCTCAATGGAATAATACCATAGTTTCCTAGATTTGAGTCTCAGCGTCAACAGCAGATGAGGCTAGATAGCAAATTTGTTGCTTGTTCTTTCTTTCTGAAATTATGGTTATTATAACTTGGTGAGTCTTATATAATTATGAATTATGCTACCTCATTAAGTGTAAATCCACTATATCGTTTATGATCATTACAACATCCTAAATACCCTTTACTAAAATCTTGAGAGAAATTCCTTCTTGTGGTTTATTTTCAGTGGTAGACTCTTGCTCAAGAACAATGGACAAATTTACAGGACTTAGCTAAGAAAAGTCTAAGCTGACTAAATTCTGAGAAGAGGGCTGTTGCTTTACTGGGATTTGGAATATTTGAGAGTCTTAATGTCACAAGGCCAAGTGGATTATGCATAAAGGAAACTTTATAAGTAACTCATTAGCCATCTAGTTTTTATAATCCTTCTAATTAAGTATTGCATTCCCTGGGTCAAAGGTAACAATTTATGATTCATAACTTAGGCACTGCCAAAAGTTTTAATCTGGTCATAACATTTACTGGTTTTCATTCATCACTGCATTTTTAGGACATATAATTTACTTGCATTGGTCATGTAATCTATCCAAAATCTTCAGATACACATCAATTATAATGTCACTATTATTATTTATCTCCAGTTGCTTCATTATGAATGCTCCCTTAAGGTCCCATGTTTGTCAAAAATTATCCTTTAGGTTTTCACAAAACACTTCTGTAATTGGAATTCCTCTCATCCTTTTCAAAGATAAATGGAAGACCTTAAAAATTAATTTGACCTCTTTGGTGCTTTGACATCCTACTGAATTACTACCAAGTTTCCTTTAAAAGCCATTATCCCATTAGTAACTATCTCATTTATAATATATTACATTAAATATAAAATATTATGAACTAGTAAGGTTATCTGGTTTCACGCTAATAATTACCCTCTTTAATTTGTATTTCCACTGGGTTTTTGTGCTTTGTGACATTTAGGATATAGCCATATATTTAAGTATTTCTTATGTTAGTCAGATTTCATGTTATTCAAATATAAATTCTTGCTTTGATTTATATCATTCTTGTGAGCAATTTGCTCCTTTTCTAATGGAATTTTTTGAGACCATGTGTAAGTTAAAGGATGATGTTGCCATTTAAATTCACTAAGAGAGATACCAGTAATGATTAACAAGTTTGGGAAAGAAAACAAAGTGCATTAATACAAATGCAACCCAATGTATTTAATAATCATAAATTTTTGTTGTTAAATTTGATTTTTAAAAATAGAAACACATAGACTTATAGATTCTTAATGTCTAACTGGTGACACTCTATCGTTGTTTAGTCTTGCTTTGTCCATTTTCTTCCATGTACAGCAAAAAAATTAATAATAATAATAATAGTAATCTTTACATTATATATTCTCAAATCCATGCCATAACTCATCCTTGTATTTCATAAGCCAGTGATTTAGGATATTACAAAAAGAAATTGGTGTTTTTCAAATCACTTGTGATTGTTCTCACACATGGTGTTTTAGCATTCTAGGAGTGTTTTAGTGATTTAAAGATTGGTTTACTCTGCAACATTACAATCTAAGGAAGTTTTTTCTTGACTTTTAAATCTCATCTCTGATGCTGGGTAATAGTCTTTCTTTCTAAAAGAATGTATTTTTTTGGATGTTTTTTCCCCTTTGGGGAACATCAAATTCTTAGTTCCTGAAGAAAAACAGATTCAAATGTAGAAACTTTTTCATCATTTTCTCTGTTTTGTAGAACAATATTTCAAAGGATAGCTGATACTGCATTTCTCAGTTGAATTTTTTAATATTAGATTGAATATAAAACAAAACTAACATTGACCCAGTTCATTCAATAAGATATTTCCTTTATACCCCTAGATCATTTTTATTAACAAAGACAGAAAGACAGCTAAGAAACAGATCATAACCTAGAAATCTATAGATTTCCTTTAAAATATGTAGATATAATTCTAGACTATAAAGTTTTTTCTTTAAGATCTTTTGTCTGACCAACTCCCCCTAGTATCAGAACACTTTATATCATGACTTAAGCTGTAACTCGGAAATTATGCTCTTTAATGTCATACACAATTCTTAAAAATGAAACCAGAACAATTCAACTGAGTATTTATTAAGACCCTCTATGGTAAAGATCTAAGGAAACATGAAAGATGACTGATATATGGTCTGTGGTCTCAAATAGTGCTTCATGAATCCTTGGCGTAGGCAGGTCTCAGGCAACCAGAATGAGGAAGTAGAGGACTAACAATTGTCTCTTCATCTATTCAGACCTCAGTTCCCTCATTTGTCATGTGAAATTATTAATAAAATCTATGTCTCAGGACTAATGATATAAAACATTCTTATACTCTGATATAACGAATTGTCAGTGCTCCATAATAAATCATTATGTTTGTATTTTGTTTTGTTTTCCTTATTCTTTCCCCAAGCACTTAAATTAACGTTTGGACCAGAGTGAGTGTTAGTCGCCCAGTCGTGCCCAACTCTTTGCGACCGACCCCATGGACTGCAGCCCGCCAGGCTCTTCTGTCTATGAGATTTTCCAGGCAAGGATACTGGAGTGGGTTGCCATTTCCTTTTCCAGGGGATCTTCCAGACCCAGGGATCGAATTCGAATCTCCTGCCCTGCAGGCAGATTCTTTACTGACTGAACTACAAAGATGTACTTTTGCTCTCATTAGATCAGATCAGATCAGATCAGATCAGTCGCTCAGTCGTGTCTGACTCTTTATAGAGGATGTTGTTCTCCCCAGATTAAAGTCTAGCAACTTTGTTTTATATGCTGCCTTTAACATTTTCAAAACATTTGGGACACTAAAAGATTAAGTCTAATTGACTTGTAAATTTTTATTATGAATATTATTCTTCATGAAAATATTCACTTAAAATTAAACCCAATAGAAAGTGGACAATGTACATATTGGTGCAAAAATAATTGTTGTTTTGCATTGTTGAACTTTGACATTTGATATTGGAATACATTCTTAAATTAATTTGGTTATGTTATACATCATTTTGCTTCCCAGGTGGCACTAATGATAAAGAACTCACCTTCTAATGCAGGAGACTTAAGAGATGCGGGTTTGATCCCTGGTTTGGGAAGATCCGCTGTAGCAGGGTATGGCAACCCACTCTGGTATTCTTGCCTAGAGAATCCCATGGACAAAGGAGCCTGGTGGGCTATGGTGCATAGCGTCACAAAGAGTCATACATGACTTAAGTGTCTTCATGCACACACAAATATATCATCTTAATGTGCATTTCTTGCTCTATATTTTTTGCTAATGAATTATTACTTGCTATTTATTTTATATGTATTTTAGAGTATGGAAATGATGTTAGACAAAAAGCAAATTCAAGCAATTTTCTTATTTGAGTTCAAAATGCATCATAAAGCAGCGAAGACAACTTGCAAACATCAACAACACATCTGAACCAGGAACTGCCATCAAATGTACAGTGCAGTGGTGGTTCAGGAAAGAAATTTTGAAAAGGAGACCAGAACCTTGAAGATGAGAAGTGCAGTGTCTGGCCATCAGAAATTGACAACAACCAACTGAGAGGATCATTGAAACTGGTCCTCTTACAACTACACGAGAAGTTGCCCAAGAACTCAGCATCGATCATCCTATGGTTGTTTGGCATTTGAAGCAAATTGGAACGGTGAAAAAGCTCTATAAGTGGGTGCCTCATGAACTGACCAAAAATCAAAAAAATCATCGTTTTGAAATGTCACCTTCTCTTATTCTACACAACAACAATGGACCTATATTGTGACACACGGCAAAAAGTGGAATTTATATGACAGCTGACAATGACCAGCTCAGTGGATGGACAGAGAAGCTCCAAAGCACTTCCCAAAGCCAAGCTTGCACCAAAAAAAGGCTCATGATCACTGTTTGGTGGTCTTCTGCCAGTCTGATCCACTGAAGCTTTCTGAATTCTAGTGAAACCATTACATCTGAGAAATATACTCAGCAAATTAATGAGATGCACCAAAAATTGCAACGCCTGCTGCCAACATTGATCAACAGAAAAGGCCCAAGACAACACCTGACCACACGTTGTACAACCAGCGCTTCAAAAGTTGAATGAATTGGACCATGAAGTTTTGCCTCATCCACCATATTCACCTGATCACTCACCAACCATCTACCACTTCACGCATCTTGACAACTTTTTACAAGGAAAACACTTCCACAACCAGCAGGATGAAGAAAATACTTTTCAAGACTTTGAATCACAAAGCATAATTTTTACCCTATAGGAATAAACATACTTATTTCTCATTGGCAAAAATGTGTTGATTGTAATGGTTCCCATTTTGATTAATAAAGATGTGTTTGAACCTAGTTATAATGATTTAAAATTCAGGGTTGGAAACCATAGTTACTTTTATACCAGGCTAATAAAAACTAAAAAACCATTCAATTAAACTGTAGCATAGTCAAAGTCACACAGGATATTCATTGTTCTAGGTGAATCTTGAATTAATGTCAAGAGTTCTGGTAGTCAGAAAATAACTATTTTAGATTATTATCTTATAAAAATAAATTCTATAGATTCAACTAGAGAGACAAACCATGTCCTGACAGATGTGAATGAAGTTTCCATTATAAAAGCATTCACTGAGAAGCTCCAATACTTTGGCCACCTGATACAAAGAGCTGACTCATTGGAAAAGACCTCATGCTGGTAAAGATTGAAGGCAGGAGGACAAGGGGACAATGGGGGATGAGATAGTTGGATGGTACCACTGACTCAGTGGACATGAATTTGAGCAAACTCTGGAAGATGCAGAAAGACAGGGAAACCTGGCGTGCTGCAGTTCATGGTGCTGCAGAGAGTCAGATACAAATAAGCAACTGAACAACAATTGGGCTTCCCCGGTGGCTCAGTGGTAAGGAATCTGCCTGTCAATACATAGTTGGAAGATTCCTAGGAGAAGGAAATGGCAACCCCCTCCAGTATTTTTGCCTAGGAAATCCCATGGACAGAGGAACCTCTCAGGCTCCAGTTCATGTGGTTGCAAGAGTAGGACATGACTTAGCAACTGGACAGCAGCAACAATGGTCCTTGAACTGGCACTCCAGTGTAGCATCTCTGATGAAGACAGGTGGACGCATGGAGCTGAGATTCAAGATCTGAGAATGAGACATGTTTTATCCTAAGTCCTTAGATAGTATGGCAGGGGTTGTGGAGAGAATTCAGGCCCTGATTCAACATTTGATAATAATTCTGGTGCACTGAGAAATTATGAGTCATAGAGAGCTCCTTACTTCAAGTGGCTGGGACTAGGAGAGACCAAGAGCCCCCCACTGCCCATGGTTTTGTAATATACAGTGAGCCCACTACTGATTAATGGGGCCTATGTATTGGCATGGATTAACACATCAAATTAGTATTTTCTCCCTCATTAAGGAAAGTGACCAAAGACATTGGAAAAATAATGAAATGTAATGCAGAAGCATATCTTCTCTCTGAATTTATTATCAGGAAAAATAGATAATGGTGAGTAAAAATCAGATAATAAAATGAAGTGAAAGTACTAATCAAGTTAGATGTACTGATGTATTACATTAAATACCTGTTATTAATCTGGTGGACTTTGTGTAAAGTAAAATACCAGTTCCTAGTAAAATGTTCAACATAATACACAAATCAAAACTCAATTTACTCCTTTAAAAACAATGTTCTGTTTCAGGCATGGCCTTTTAAGGCATATATAAAGAAAATGCAAAAATAAGTTGAAGATCAGTAAAATGATAAAATAACATCTGTAAGATTCACCCTTCCCCTCCCCAAATTGCTCTTTAAGCAACATTAATGAAATAGGTTAAAATTATTAACATGAAAAGTTTTTCATATTCATTAAAAAGATATTTAGGAGGAGACATCTGAACCAGAGGGAGTGAATATGAACAAAAATAGAACTTCATTCATCAGCGGTAATTTATCAGCTTGGTCATGTTCATGCTACAGAAGTCTTCACTGAAATGGAGTATCTTCCCTTGCCCCCAGTCTGATGGAACCATGGTCTGCTGGTGCAGAACTGGGTCCTAAGTACTTTCTGCACCAGTGCCACTTCCTGGTGGCTCATCCAGTATCATAAATGAGTAACTTTTGTGGCTGATAGTGATCAGGGCAGAAAGAAGAATGTGAATTTATTATTAATATCAGAGTACCAGGACAAGTTGGTGATATCTACAGACTGGATGCCAGAAGATTGGGCATAGGGAATAACTAAGAATCATTTATACAACTAGTAAATAGGGAAAACCACTCGACCATTCAGGTATGACCTAAATCAAATCCCTTATGATTATACAGTGCAAGTGAGACATAGATTGAAGGGACTAGATCTGATAGACAGAGTGCCTGATGAACTATGGACGGAGATTCGTGACATAGTACAGGAGACAGGGATCAAGATCATCCCCATGGAAAAGAAATGCAAAAAAGCAAAATGGCTGTCTGGGGAGGCCTTACAAATAGCTGTGAAAAGAAGAGAAGTGAAAAGCAAAGGAGAAAAGGAAAGATATAAGCATCTGAATGCAGAGTTCCAAAGAATAGCAAGGAGAGAGAAAAAGCCTTCCTCAGTGATCAATGCAAAGAAATAGAGGAAAACAACAGAATGGGAAAGACTAGAGATCTCTTCAAGAAAATTAGAGATATCAAGGGAACATTTCATCCAAAGATGGGCTTGATAAGGGACAGAAATGGTATGGACCTAACGGAAGCAGAAGATATTAAGATGGGTGGCAAGAATACACAGAAGAACTGTACAAAAAAGAACTTCAAGAAAAGACCAGGATAATCACAATGGTGTGATCACTCACCTAGTGCCAGACATCCTGGAATGTGAAGTCAAGGGGGCCTTAGGAAGCATCACTATGAACAAAGCTAGTGGAGGTGATGGAATTCCGGTTGAGCTATTTCAAATCCTGAAAGATGATGCTGTTAAAGTGCTGCACTCAATATGCCAGCAAATTTGGAAAACTCAACAGTGGCCACAGGACTGGAAAAGGTCAGTTTTCATTCCAATCCCAAAGAAAGGCAATGCCAAAGAATGCTCAAACTACCACACAATTGCACTCATCTCGCATGTGAGTAAAGTAATGCTCAAAAGTCTCCAAGCCAGGCTTCAGCAGTACGTGAACCATGAACTTCCTGATGTTCAAGCTGGTCTTAGAAAAGGCAGAGGAACCAGAGATCAAATTGCCAACATCCGCTGGATCATTGAAAAAGCAAGAGAGTTCCAGGAAAACATCTATTTCTGCTTTATTGACTATGCCAAAGCCTTTGACTGTGTGGATCACAATAAACTGTGGGAAATTCTGAAAGAGATGGGAATATCAGACTACCTGACCTGCCTCTTGAGAAACCTGTATGCAGGTCAGGAAGCAACAGTTAGAACTGGCCACGGAACAACTGGTTCCAAATCGGAAAAGGAGTATTTCAAGGCTATATATTGTCACCCTGTTTATTTAACTTATATGCAGAGTACATCATGAGAAACGCTGGGCTGGAAGAAGCACAAGCTGGAATCAAGATTTCTGGGAGAAATATCAATAACCTCAGGTATGCAGATGACACCACCCTTATGGCAGAAAGTGAAGAGGAACTAAAAAGCCTCTTGATGAAGGTGAAAGAGGAGAGTGAAAAATTTGGCTTAAAGCTCAACATTCAGAAAACGAAGATCATGGCATCTGGTCCTATCACTTCATGGAAAATAGATGGGGAAACAGTGGAAACAGTGTCCGACTTTATTTTTCTGGGCTCCAAAATCACTGCAGATGGTGACTGCAGCCATGAAATTAAAAGACACTTACTCCTTGGAAGGAAAGTTATGACCAACCTAGATAGCATATTCAAAAGCAGAGACATCACTTTACCAACAACGATCCGTCTAGTCAAGCCTATGGTTTTTCCAGTCGTCATGTATGGATGTGAGAGTTGGACTGTGAAGAAAGCTGAGTGCCGAAGAATTGATGCTTTTGAACTGTGGTGTTGGAGAAGACTCTTGAGAGTCCCTTGGGCTGCAAGGAGATCCAAGCAGTCTATCCTAAAGGAGATCAATCCTGGGTGTTCATTGGAAGGACTGATGCTTGAGCTGAAACTCCAATACTTTGGCCACCTCATGCGAAGTGTTGATTCATTGGAAAAGACCCTGATGCTTAGAGGGATTGGGGGCAGGAGGAGAAGGGGATGAAAGAAGATGAGATGGCTGGATGGCATCACCGACTTGTTGGACATGAGTTTGAGTAGACTCCAGGAGTTGATGATGGACAGGGAGGCCTGGCATGCTGCAATTCATGGGGTTGCAAAGAGTCGGACACGACTGAGCGAACCAACTGAACTGGACTGAATATTCCATTGTATATATATACTCCATCTTTTGTATCTATTCTTCTGTCAATGGACATTGGGTTGCTTCCATGTCTTGGCTATTGTAAACAGTGCTATGGTGAGCATTGGGGTGCATGTGTCTTTTTGAATCATGTTTTTCTCAGTGTGTGTACCCTGTAGTGGAATTGCTGGCTCGTGACTGAAGCGACTTAGCAGCAGCAGCATGGTAGTTCTAGTTTTAGTTTTTAGGGAACCTCCAGACTATTCTGCATAGTGGCTGAATCGATTTACATTTTCAAGAGGGTTCCCTTTGCAGCTCAATATGAGGGAAAAAAAAAAAAACAACCTAGGCAGAATACCTACGTAGACATTTCTCTGAAGAAGACATACAGATGGCCAAGAAACACATGAAAAGATCCTCAACATCACTAATTATGAGAGAAACATAGATCAAAACTTCTATGAGGTGTCACCTCACACTGATCAGAATGGCCATCGTCTAATAATCTAGAAACAATAAATGCTAGAGAGGGTGTGAAGAAAAGAGAACACCTCTGTTTTTAATTATTGTGCAGAGTTAAGTGAGGATACAAACAGATCTCTTGAGGACACTTCCTATTTTCTTGCTAGGCTTGCTACCTTATATCTAGTATCAAAATACTTGTTATATCTAAGATAGCAAGCCTAGCAACAAAATAGAGCTTCGATGTGCTACTTACAAAACAAATTTATGAATTCTTAATAAGAACGAATGAAATATAACATATTACAGAATATAATGACATTTTACAAGCAGGTACCTCTCCATCCACTGAGGTGATTCTGTGCATTGTCACGGTAATGTTAACAAACGAAAGAGCATCTCAATTCTGCTCACGTCTCTGCCCTCAGTGGCTCCCCATGAGTCCCTGGAAGGGGAGTGAAATCAAATGGGAATGTAACATTTATTTCATGCCTTTCATAAAGGCTAGACTTAATGCCAGGAACTTTGTGTTGTGTTTATGTTTAAGTGTGATAATAATACTATGAGGCAACTATTCTTATTTAAAGAGTAGATGATAAAATAATACCAGAAAGGTTAAATAGGTTGCCCTGGATTTTACATAACTAGTTGATAGGAAAGTTGGGGGATTCAGAGCAGTCCAGTTTTAAATTCGGTGCCAGTTCTAAATCCTTTACCACTTAAATAGTTTTTAATAAATACTTTATATTAAAAGCATTTCACAAAGCAAGAAGGTTACCGAATTAATGTTTATATGTAAATTTTACCAAGAGTATATTGTCCTTTTTATGTGACTTCAGTTTTACCACACTGAGATGCTTTTCCAACACTGGTGTGATTTGCATGTCCTCTACTCCCATGCAGCTTCTACTCTGAGATCAAAGGAGTCCATTTGCTGGATGACTAACTTGAGTTATCCAAGTCAGTACTCATGTCTCAGATTTCTTTGGTCAAATTGCTATCCAAAAATAACTGCCCTATCAGGAAATTTGCTCAGGGCTTTCACTAGCACAACTGTTTTAGTCTTGACATACCAGCAAATAAATCCTCTGTCCCTGTGACCAAAATAGACCATATTAGCCCACAGTTGATGATGGCTGGCATTTGAGTGTAATACAAAGAATTGAAATCATAAAGAATCCTACTGACATTTTACAGTATATGCAATCTTTTTATGGAGGGGGGAGGTGCTTCATTTATGCATTCTAAGGAACAAAATTTAGCTAGTAATTAAAAGTATTTAACCCACATAAAGTCTTTTATGCAGGCTATAAAATTAATTTTATTACAGAAATTGCATTACACTTAACAGCTGATGACCTTATCTTACTGCAGTAATGTATTTTTCATGAAAATGAAACATTGTGTTTCAGAAGCAGGAGCCAAGAAATCAGGCCTTGAATTGAAAAGGGCCACATGTATTATGTACAATCGCTGTCTTCCAAAAGAGCATATAACCTGGCATTGCTCAGTTTATTACTGCATCAAGATGAGCAGATTTAAACTCTAATTAAAGAGATGCCATACATTGTCTTTTTACAACTTGGGTGACTTTAACTGTTGTACTGTCAAACCAGCCTTGGTAAATTATCACTGTTGTTTTGGTCTTTTACGTAAGCTTTGACGTCTAGGTTGAATTTATCAGGAAGTTGGAGTATTGACTATATTTCCACGAGCTAATATTTCTCTGTTTAATTCTGGCCATGCCTTGGTGCGGCAATGTTTTATTTGCTGGCAGTGCAAAGGGACTTTTGTTTGTTTTTATTTTAGTTATTGTTGATCACCCCAAAAGCATAATTTTCTGTAGCACATGACAAGCACAGTAGGAACAGGAACTTGAATAATTAATGAAGTTCATGAATGGAGCACTTGCATTTTAAATATTTTCCATTATGTATAAAAGCAAAACATGCTACTAGGGATTAGGGTACTTTGAAATCTTATGTAAGTTTAATTATATGGTTTAAAACCTTAATGAACTTTCAGTGTTAGGATCCTTCTTGAAGTCTAAATCAAATCACTTCATATGGTTTGAGTAGTCTTCCTGAGTCATTGTTATAAAAATAATGAAGCATTATATAAATGACTGGTTAGGAAACTCATCTGGTTAACTAAACACTAAAACTAAACTCATCTGGTTAACTAAACATCTGGTTAAAACACTCAAGTTTAAAGATACTTGGAGATGTAAGGATGAATAAGTGGGTAAACATTAAAATAATCATAGCTTTTGAAGTGTTATTAAAAAGAGCAATAGGCGGATTCATTTTGATATTTGGCAAAACTAATACAATTATGTAAAGTTTAAAAATAAAATAAAATTTAAAAAAAATCTCAAAAAAAAAAAGAGCAATAGGATAAAATAAGAAATAATAAAGTGGATTTGTAAGACAGAAGGTGTATTCAAAGAGAGATTTTATTTGAAATCAAAGACAAACACTAGTTACCAACTTCCATTGATAACCATATCCCTTCTCTACCAAAATAAAACAAAAGGATCACCATTTCTCCATTCTTAGTGTGAATGTCCAGTACAGATTTACTGCTAATAATCTTGCCCTCTGTCTCCACTCCCCTTTTCTGGAGTACTGCTTTATTTTTCAAGTTAAACAATGCTGGTAAATATTTTTCCTTAGTATTGATTGGAAAAGTGTGAAAAATCCATACAATTTTCATGTGATACAGTACAAAAATTTTATGTTTTCATTATTGATTATGAGTTAGGTAATTTTCTCTCTTTGGGGTCATTTTCTTTTGTTAATAAGTTGCTATTTTAAAATTGTCCCATTACTTACACCATTAAGTTATTTTATAGAAACAAATTTGGATGTATCTGGAGAATTTTACACATCTTTTGCAGGATAGAATCCTAGTGATTCATTCAATAGTAATGTTATTGGTTTGTTTAATATCTTAGCTTTTATAATATAATATTAAAGGGTTATAAAAGCAAAGATTTTGAAATATATAATTGGAATAGACAATATATTCTGAAATAACTTTTAGTGTTTTATTTTAGATAGAAAGTATTTTATCATCACAGTTCATATTCAAATTAGAGCTTTATTTTTCCTAATTAAATTAGTGTTATCCTACAAATGATTTTTTAATTTAAAATATTTATTTAGTGAAGTTTTACTGTAATTAGAAATTTAGTTTTGGGAATCATGTTCAATAGTTGGGATCATGTTCAATAAAGTGAAACCATGAAAACTTTATGGTAAAATATTAGTTGATTCAAATTCAGTTTTAAGTAAAGTGTGATCAAGAATGTTCAAATTATAATGGAAGGGATAGTTGTCAAGAAAATTTCTATAAAAAGTTCTGAAAATTGGCTTCATCAAAAATGCTGTTATCAGAAAACTGAGAATGGAAGTATGGCCACTGTTTTCCTGTTTGTTGCCCCTAAATATTTCACTTAGGAATGCAGTAGACTGCGGATATTCTAACTTCATCTTCATGTAGACATAGTGTTTTTTTTTTTTTTTTTTAATTTTATTTTATTTTTAAACTTAACATAACTGTATTAGATTTGCCAAAGACATAGTGTTTAAATGATTTCTCTTTGATATGGAAACATGACATATTTTTGTTTCTTATGTTTAGAATGAGATAAAAGCTAGGGTGACCCAGTTGTCAGCTCACAAACAATGTAATGAGGATGAGCCATTCTCCTGGGGGTTTGCAGGCCTCAGCCTGAATGCTCATTAAAATGCCCCTTTCCTAGCCATTAGGCCCGTGCCCATTACACACTGACCATCAGAAAATGGGGTCTATTTTTGATATCAAGACTTACTATTCCTGGTTGCCATCCAATCATAACAAGACCACAAAAACATTTACCACTCAGCCCTAATCTAAAAGTCAAATGTGGTGGTTTTTAATGCTGTCTATAACTAGCTCCTACAGGGCCTCAAGTGAAAAGAACTTGAGGCTGGATTGTACACAAAAGCCAGGATCTTAGCCTTTGTGGTACATCTTACTTTCCTAAAGAATGTATTATATTCTCTTATTTCTGCTGAAGATGCTGATGTCTATCATTTGGGGGTTTTAGATCTACCCTGTTTTCTAATCAAATTACCATCACATTGCTCTCAGAAGTTTTGATTACCTACCTATTTGTCTACCTACTGTTTATTCAGGTGTCTCATTCAATCTTTTACATTTTTAAATAATTTGATATATTTATTTTTGGCTATGGTGGGTCTTTGTTGCTGTGTGGGCTTCGTCTAGTTGTGACAAGTGGGAGCTACTCTCCAGTTGCGCTGCACAAGCCTCTCACTGGTGGCTGCTCTTGTGTGGAGCTTGGGCTGTAGGACATGTGGGTTTCCGTGGCTGTGGCTCGCGGGCTCCAGAGCCCAGGGCCAATAGTGTGGCACATAGGCTTAATGGCTCCACAGCATGTTGGTTCTTCACAGATCAGGTATCAAACCTATGTCTCCTGCAGTGGCAGGTGAATCCTTTATCACTGAGCCACCAAGGAAGCCCCAGGTGTCTCATTCATAAGTGAAAATGTTCTAAGGTGGGATGTCAGTCTTTATGTTCATCATTTTCACTCATTCGAGGGGCAAATTATCTGTTAAATTTCAGGTTCAACCATCTAGACTATATCTAAATATGCCAAGGATATGTAGGTAAGGTATTAGTATATAACTCTTTATGCAAACAAAGCAGAGAAAATAGTTCATTTTTTTCCCCTTGGGAGTACTTAGAATTGTCATATTTAAAGCATCCTTAGAATATATTTCTAGTCCCTTGCTTTGACAATATAATATGCAATTATTCTATAATTCAATATTAATAGTAAATTATATTCTTTTTTAGAAAGTACTCTCCAGTGCTGAAGAGACAGATTTGTTTATGGAAAAAGTAGCAATTGATTGACACTTATAGTTTACTTTAAAAAAGAAAATCTTTTTAGGATTCTGTGGCAGGAGGACAAAGTACATTAGTGGTCCCTTTAAAGCCAGTTGAAGTGAAAATTTATAATAATTGTTGAAATTTTGAGTTTTATATATTTTTATGACTTATATATGTATATACATATGTATGTATTCTAAAATATGGGAAAACTACATTTTGGGGGGCAATTATTACTCAGATCTTACTTAAGGGAAGTTAATAATGTTTCCAAAATGTAGAATGGATGCTTAAAGTTTATCCCAGCTCTGTTTCTTGATACATTTATGGAAGTCTGTAATGGGAGCCTATCTCAATGTATTTTTTTGTAAATTGAAAAATTGTACCTTAATAAAGAGATGCTGGGATGAGTAATATTTGATAGTGTCAGCTTAGTTCAGCCTCATCAAGTTAAGTTATTAAAAAATGGTAGTAAAGATAATAGGTAACTCATTGTTTTACTACTTCCTTGTGTTTGCATGTCTATCATAGACCTAGCTGAAAATGAGAAATTCATCTACAGTGTAGAAATAAACACATCAGGTATGCCTCACTCCATTCAGCCCCTGCACAGAAATTTGCCATCAGAAGAAAAGCCCAAATCTGAGGCTGCTGGAGCTTTTGTTTCCTTTTCCATAGGTCTCATTTTCATTTCTCCCAACTTTGCTGTCACAAATAGAAACTGGGTGGCTGGGAATGTGGGTACACACACAGGCACACACATATCAGAAAAACAAAAAGAGAAATCCTCAAGAACAAGAAACTTGCAGAGCAATACACATGTTTGAGGGATGCATTTTTTTTCCCCTAATAAAATCAAACCATAGATTTTTGTTACTGGAAAAATATAACTGAGCCCACAGCCTCTAATTTCTTTTCCTTACCCAAGGTACTTCATTCAGGCAACAAATATTTCTCAACTATCTTTATACAATATGCTCAAATAAGTAAAAGTCAGACTCTACTGTAAAAGGAGTTGCTGTTGTTGCTTCGTTGCTCAGTCATGTCCAACTCTTTGTGACCCCAGGGACTATAGTCCATCAGGTTTCTCTGTCCATGGGATTTCTCAGGCAAGAATACTGGAGTGGGTTTCCATTTCCTTCTCCAGGGGATCTTCCTGACCCAGGGATCGAACCTGTGTCTTCTGCGTTGAAAGTGCATTCTTTACCACTGAGCCACCAGGGAAGCCCCCTACTCTAGAAGTAGGCTGGTATAAAATATAAAGAATCCCAATTCACTGTGTTACATGCTGTGACAAGGTGGGTCAGGAATGCCTGTAGTTTGAGAAGTTAGAAAAGACTGCCTCGAGGAGGTGAGATGTATGCTTAAATGTTAATAAGACTCCTTTTAAATAAAAGCAAAAAATAAAGCAGCTTGTGTCAAGGCATAAAAGGGTATAATGTGTTCAGAGAACTGTGGGGAATTGAGATGATGAGCCTAGAGGGTGCATGGTGGGGAGTGAAGACCAGGACAAGAGGTAAGCAGTCATTTAATGGCCCATGAATTATAGGCTACAGGGGACAGATCTTCCTAAGTAGAAGAGTTCCCTGACTGAAGCTTCCCTAACAAAAAATAACACCGTGGGATACGAAAGATTTTTCCAGGAGGGAGTGACAATTTGATGGAGACCGATTACAGTAGGAGGGAGTGACAAGGATTTTGTCCTTACCTCCTTCAGATTTGTACTCAAATATTGCCACTTTCCATAAACAGACCCTGATCAGCTTATCTATATAACAGCCCTGCTACTGTTTATTCCCATTCCCTACTTATTTTTGTTAATATAACATGTAGAGTTGAATTAAGATCTTCCCACTAGAACTTAGGTTTTATTTGTGGAATTCAGTGCCATTGCCTTGGTAACCTGAATATTGCCTGGGACTTAGTAGTTACTCGGTAAAAAACTGTTTTGGAAAAAAAAAATTTTTTTTCCAAATACGATCTTATGAAGACACAAACTAAGGCAATCATCAGGGGCTTGGAGTGGACACAGTAGCCTGAAAGAGCTTTTTAAAGTTAAAATCATCAAAATATAGTGGTGATATGGTGGATAAGAGAAAATATAATGACTGAAGGGACTTCTTCATTCCAAGCATTTGAGACAGTGAATTATGACCATCTGCATAGAATGTTTTGAGTGGAGATAATGAGTTCAGTGTGGGACATGTTGAACATCAGGTGTCTGTGGGCCAATACAATTATAGGCCTGGAACCCAAGAGAAAAAAATCTGACATTAAGGTAGAGATTTATAATTGATTAAAAAAATTAATGGCAATAGAAGACATCAGTATGGAAACCCTGTAGATAGGCTAGGAAGACAGCATAAATAGTGCAAAATTTAGAGTATTGGGGAAATTACTAAAACCAAAGCTATGATTTTTCCAGTGGTCGTGTATGGATGTGAGAGTTGGACTATAAAGAAACCTGAGCACCAAAGAAAATATGCTTTTGAACTGTGGTGTTGGAGAAGACTCTTGAGAGTCCCTTGGACTGCAAGGAGATCCAACCAGTCCATTCTAAAGGAGATCAGCCCTGGATGTTCATGGGAAGGACTGATGCTGAAGCTAAAACTCCAGTACTTTGGCCACCTGATGTGAAGAGCTGACTCAGTGGAAAAGACCCTGATGCTGGGAGGGATTGGGGACAGGAGGAGAAGGGGATGACAGAGGATGAGATGGCTGGATGGCATCACTGACTTAATGGACATGGTTATGGGTGGACTCTGGGAGTTGGTGATAGACAGGGAGGTCTGGTGTGTTGCGGTTCTTGGGGTTGCAAAGAGTCGGACACAACTGAGCGACTGAACTGAACTGAACTAAAACCAGAAAAGAAACTGATAATACATTTTAAATGACTTAAGAATAACAGATATGCCATCATTTCAAACCAGTGTTTTTGTAAATTTGGAACTGAAGGAAGCATTGGAAGTCTTAGAGATTGACCACTAGTTATTGTAAGGACTTACTTAACATTTTTTTTTTTTTTTTTTACAGTAGCAGCATGGGGAAGGAAAAAAAAATAGCACTTTTTTTGTGGGTATATTTTGTGGGGCTTTTGCATCTTAAAGTAGGATTTATTTATTAAGTTTCTAGAGCTGAAAAGTGTGTAGGCTAATGACTAAGCTGAATTTCTTTGGCAACTGTAAGGCAATGGTGATATTTACACGTGCTCATCTGTCACTCACCTGTGACCTCATAGGGCCAGCATTGGAAGGAGGTGTCTCTTGTTTCTAAGGCCTACACTTACTTGGTTTGCTCTCTATGTACTTATTTTCTGCGTAAAGACACCTCTGACTCTATACGTTACAAAGCAGAAATCGTTGAACTTTTAATTTCTCTTTAACTCATGTTACCATGTACCCTCTCTCAGGTGCATATCTTCTTCCTCTTCTCTAAATAGGCCGTGAAAATTCCATTAACAGCAATTTGGAAGTCATCCATCTATTGGTAAGCTTAGTCCAACTCACACCTGGGAAACTGTCCCTTGACTAGTTTTCCTCTTTGTAAAAGGACCGAGAGTGATTGGTACAGTGATAGAAAAAAAAAAAAATACAGAACCAGTGATATGCAAGATTTTTGTTGGAGTTTTTGAGACTTAGGCCATCGTGTTTCTTTTGTGTTCTATCCTGAAAGAATGTGAGAAACAACTGTTGCCGTCTTGTAACCACAAAGGTAACAGCCTGAGTATGAGGCTAAATAGAAGACTATAAATCCGGGGAACAAAAGGAGAAGAAATGGTTACTAATAAGCCCTTCATGGAAATAAATGAACTAGTTATAGGAACCTAAAAAATTGCTGTTTTACTTAAGCTAGCTTGTTTAGCCTTTCTTTTCTCCACAAGTAACAGAGTCCTAAGGAATACACATAACATGTGCATTAATTATGCTACGAATTTTATAACCACTATTCCATACAGCCCTTAATGATGCAGATACTGTAATTGTTCAGTTGCTAACTCCTGTATTATGGTCCATGGACTGCGGCACACCAGGCTCCTTTGTCCTCCACAATCTCCCGGAGTTTGCTCAAACTCATGTCCATGGAAATGGTGATTGTACCTAACCATCTCATCCTCTGTCACCCCCTTCTCCTTTTGCCTTCAATCTTACCCAGCATCAGGGTCTTTTCCAATGAGTCACCTCTTCACATCAGGTGGCCAAAGTATTGGAGCTTCAGATTCAGCATCAGTCCTTCCAATGACTAATCAGGGTTGATCTCCTTTAAGATTGGCTGGTTTGATCTTACAGTCCAAGGGTCTGCAATCAAGAGTCTTCTCCAGCACCACAATTCAAAACCATCAATTTTTCGGTACTCAGCCTTCTTTAAGGTACAACTCATATCAGTTCATGACTACTGGAAAGACTACAGGTTTGCCTAAATGGACCTTTGTCAATAAAGTGAGGTCTACTTTTTAATATGTCTAGATTTGTCATAGCTTTCCTTTTAAGGAGCAAGTGTCTTTTAATCTTATGACTGCATTCATGGTCCACAGTGATTTTGGAGACCAAGGAAGGAAAATCTGCCACAGCTTCCACTTTTTCACCTTCTATTTGTCATGAAATAATGAGACCAGATGCCATGAGCTTAGTGTTTTTAATGTTAAGTTTTCTTTTTTTTTTTTTTTTTGCTTTTTATTTATTTATTTTAATTTTATTTTATTTTTAAACTTCACATAACTGTATTAGTTTTGCCAAATATCAAAATGAATCCGCCACAGGTATACATGTGTTCCCCATCCTGAACCCTCCTCCCTCCTCCCTCCCCATTCCATCCCTCTGGGTCGTCCCAGTGCACCAGCCCCAAGCATCCAGTATCGTGCATCAAACCTGGACTGGCGACTCATTTCATACTTGATATTATACATGTTTCAATGCCATTCTCCCAAATCTTCCCACCCTCTCCCTCTCCCACAGAGTCCATAAGACTGTTGTATACATCAGTGTCTCTTTTGCTGTCTCGTACACAGGGTTATTGTTACCATCTTTCTAAATTCCATATATATGCGTTAGAATACTGTATTGGTGTTTTTCTTTCTGGCTTACTTCACTCTGTATAATAGGCTCCAGTTTCATCCACCTCATTAGAACTGATTCAAATGTATTCTTTTTAATGGCTGAGTAATACTCCATTGTGTATATGTACCACAGCTTTCTTATCCATTCATCTGCTGATGGACATCTAGGTTGCTTCCATGTCCTGGCTATTATAAACAGTGCTGCGATGAACATTGGGGTACACGTGTCTCTTTCCCTTATCCAGCTTTATTGCTCTCCTCTTTCACCCTCATTAGGAAGCTCTTTATTTCCTATTCACTTACCATTAGAGTGGTATCATCTGCATATCTGAAGTTGTTGATATTTTTCCTGGCAATCTTGGTTTCAGCCTGTGATCCAACTTGTCATTTTGCATAATGTACTCTGCATAAAAGTTAAATAAGCAGAGTGACATAATACAGCCTTGACATACTCCTTTCCCAATTTGAAACCAGTCCACTGTTCTATGCCTGGTTTTAACTGTTGCTTCGTTAACCTGCATACAGGTTTCTCAGGAGACTGATAAGGTGGTCTGGTATTCCTATCTCTTTAAGAATTTTGTTAAGTTTGTTATGACCCACACAGTCAAAGGCTCAGTGTAGTCACTGAAACAGAAGTAGATGTTTTTCTGGAATTCTCTTTTTCTATGATCCACTAGATGTTGGCAGTTTGATCTCCGGTTTCGCTGCCTTTTCTAAATCCAGCTTGAACATCTGGAAGTTCTCGCTTCACCTACTGTTGAAGCCTAGGTTGAAGGATTTTGTGCATAACCTTGCTAGCATATGAAATGAGAACAGATGTGCAGTAGGTTGAACATATTTTGGCATTGTCCTTCTTTGAGATTGGAATGAAAACTGACCTTTTCCAGTCATGTGCCCCCTGCTGAGTTTTCCAAATTTGCTGACATATTGAGTGCAGCACTTTCAGAGCATCATTTTTTAGGATTTGAAATAGCCCAGCTGCGATTCAATCACTTCCACTGGCCATGTTACTAGGAATGACTCCCAAGGCCTGTTTAACTTCACACTCCAAGGATCATCTCGATCCAGGGGTTGAACCCACATCTGCATTGCATTTGGATTCTTTAGAGCTGCACCAACAGGGAAGCCCTAATGATGCAGTTAAGGTCAACATTTTACAGATGGGAAAGCTGGGGGACAGAAAACTTAAAGAATTTATCCCGAATCATAATTAATTGAGGTACAGATGCAGAATTTAAACTCCAGTCCTATTCTAAAGTTGACATTTGATTACACAGAGTCCTGGTCCATCTGTCTTGACCAGAATTTGACCATATATTAGCATTTCCGTTCTATCTTTGGTTTGAATTTCCCTCAACGCTCTCTGCCTCATACTCGTTCCCTATCTGTGTTTCCTTCTTATGAAACTTACTGAATAGTTCAAAAGTACAGGGTTCATGTGTCTCTATCTTTATACAGTGACTGAGGGATTTCCATCCCATAGAAAGGAATCTTATTAATAATAGACCTTGCTGTTCAAGAGGCAGTTAGAATATTCTCTGTGGACTCATTTAATCCCCAGTCCACATTCTAGTCTGTAGAACATATGGAAACCTAATTTACTTAAATTAATACAATATAATTAAGGATTTAAAGACTCAGAATGTGTCCAAGTTAGTACTACCTACATTATTTAAATGATCTTTAGTTATTTTTCTGTTATGAAACCTCATATAACACCTGTGTGCTTGGAAATGCAGTTTTTTGTGCTTGAATCCTTTTATAATCTGCTTCAATGTTTCTATAACATAAAGCTCCCAGTTGAAATATATATATATATATGTGTGTGTGTGTGTATTTATTTATAAATGAAAATGTTTGTATATGTAAAGCATATAGTTCAGGTTATTTCTAAAACTCTTAAGAATCATCAGTCATACCAATTGACCTACCTGTAGTAGATGGGTACTTTAAACATGAGAGTAAGAGGAATTAGTTGGTCCATAAGGAAGGCTGAGTGCTAAAGAATTGATGCTTTTGAACTGTGGTGTTGGAGAAGACTCTTGAGAGTCCCATGGACTGCAAGGAGATCAACCAAGTCAATCCTAAAAGAAATCAACCCTGAATATTCATCAGAAGGACTGATGCTAAAGCTTGGCCACATGATGCAGAGAGTCAACTTATTGGAAAAGACTCATTGGGAAATATTGAGGGCAAGAGGAGGAAGGGACAACAGAGGATGAGATGGTTGGGTGGTATCACCATCTCAATGGACATGAATTTGAGCAAACTCTGGGAGATAGTGAAGGACATGGAAGCCCATTATAGTGCGGTTCATGGGGTCACAAAGAGTTGGACACAACTTAGCAACTGAACAATGCAAAAACTCAAATGGATGCTTATAACTGTTTCATTCATTATTGCTATAACTTGAAAGCAAGCAAGATATCCTTTTGCAGATGAAAAGAGTAATAAACTGTTACACATCCCAACAAAAGAATATTATTCAGCACTAAAATGAACTATCAAGTCATGGAGGGATCTTAAATACATACTATTAAGTCAAATAAGTCAATCTGAAAAGGATACATACTATAGCTTTCCAACTACAAATATGAATTCTGTAAAAGGCAAAACTATGGATGCCGTAAAATAATAAGTGGTTGCCTCAAATGGGTGAGAAGAGCTGAACAGGTGGAACACAAGATTTTTAGGCCAGTGAATCTATTCTGTGTACACTACAGTTGTGGATACATGCCATTACACATTTTCAAAACCCATAGAATGTATAACACACAGAGTGAATCCTTGCATCATCCTTGCGTAAACTATGGGCTTTGGATGATTATGATATGTCAATGCAGTTTCATCAGTTATACCAAATATACCACTTTTGTCGGGGGTGTTTTATATTGGGGATGCTTGAGTGTGTGTGTGTGTGTATGTGGACCGAACATACAGTGGATGCTCTGTACTTTCCATCACTCTTACTGTGAATCTAAAAATTCTCTAAAATATAAAGTTTGTTAATGAACTATATATATATATATGTGTGTGTGTGTGTGTGTGTGTGTGTGTATACACACTTTAAAACTGTTAGGACTTGCTTTGAGTCATTCAAACTCTTAATTCATTTTAATGCTAACTTGACCATAGAGGTGAGTAAGGAAGAAACATTCCACTTCTTGTCTTCTATCACTGATTCTAAGTTCTGTCCAATATTGTGGAGTCTAGGAAAACTCTTTTCTTTAATATCTGTGTGATTTGAGGTTTCAAATCAAAACTAGTGGCTAGTCCCATAACGTACATCTATGTCCTAAATTCAAGAATTGGAATTTGTGGTTTGTACTTCTCAATACATTTATCTCCTCTCCTCTAGGGCCTTTTTGGTATTCCCAGATGTATTAGCAGCTACACTACCCGTATGAATTCTTTTTGAACTTGTTTCTATCAGGGCCATTCTCTTTTAGAAGTTTCAGGCTCTTTAGCTGCCAACTTTATAAAATTCCATCTTAGTGAAACATCTTTTTTTTTTTTCTTTAAGAATGGTTATCAGGACATATTTAATCTATGAGACTATTTTCTAAAAGACTGATATTAAGAGTTCTTTGTTCATTTTGAAAATTAGTAGAAAAATGCAAACATATTCAGTGACTCAGGCAACCTTGACAAAAGAGCAATTTAAAGTATTTTCTTGATAGAAATCACTGAAGACTTCATTTTTGCATTCATATAAACATCTTCCTCAAATCACTTTTTATTTAGCATGCTACTTATGAAGGTATTTTGCATTACAGCCCAAGTGTAGAAATATTATCCCTCCTTTTCTGTTGAGTAAAACATGGTTGATTATGTCTGTTTTGGGATACTTTTGAGATGTAAATTTGATTTGAACAAAGGATGTTGATTTGCGTTTTCTAGCCTTTATATTTGTCTCTTTGTATAATCATCATTGTGTTTCTATTGCCTTTATGTAAATTATATAGATTCTGTCCATCACAAAATTTCATATATGAAAAGTCCCTGATGTCATCAACTTGCATCCTCATTTTTTTCTTGTATGTAATCAATCTTGTACTTACCTGCTCTGTGTTATGGTGGCCTTTCTTTATAAGACATGGATGTTCAAAAGCATTTTAAAAAAAATTATCTTTGCTTTACAAGAAGAGATTCGGCACTGGTTATTTGTAAGATTTCCTTTCTGTCAGACATTCAAAAGGCACGTGTTTATTGAACACACATACAAGCTGTCTGGAAAAATAATATTTATAATATATTTTGTACATTACGTTATACATATCATTATTGTGTATGTATATAATATGTATAATATGATATAGGTTATTTATAGCTATATGCTGCTGCTGCTGCTGCTAAGTCGCATCAGTTGTGTCCAACTCTGTGTGACCCCATAGACGGTAGCCCACCAGGCTCCCCCGTCCCTGGGATTCTCCAGGCAAGAGCACCGGAGTGTGTTGCCATTTCCTTCTCCAATGCATGAAAGTGAAAAGTGAAAATGAAGTTGCTCAGTTGTGTCCTATCTCTAGCGACCCCATGGACTGCAGCACACCAGGCTCCTCCATCCATGGGATTTTCCACGCAAGAGTACTGGAGTGGGGTGCCATTGCCTTCTCCCTTTATAGCTATATAGATACATATAAATGTCTTACAATCATTTTTAAAGATAAAAGGTCCTCCAACTTCATTCTAACTAAAAATTCAGATGGATATTTTTCCTAACAGATAATACCCTAAAGTGTCCAATCAAGGCTTTTATTATGGTTGTTTCTCTATTACAGTTAATGAGCAGAAGACCATAATATGAATTTACATTTGTATAAATGTTTACATTATAAACATAAGTGACAAGGAAAAAATATAATAGAAATCAATGATAAATTTGGAAAAAATGGCATTTTATACTATTTTTGTTCTACCAATTTTCACGATGATTTTTCTCTTTCTCTTGTTCAGCTTCAGGAGTACAAGAATTTACAGTGCCACACTTCAGACTTTCAGTAGGTCTTTCTGATTAAAGTATCAGGAATCTAAGGGCTCTGACCTGGTTTCTCAGATTTGTGAAAAAGCTTAAAGTCATTCGTCAATATATGCCAGATCCGTCAGAGAATTCCCAATAACCATAGGTATGTGAAGCCCGGAGAAAAGTGGTAGAAATGTATTGGAAAATATAACCCCCACAGACTATCTCAAGAAAGAAAGAAACAAGCAAATGCACTCCTCAGAAAAGCCTGATGGAGAGTCTTCCAACATTTTAGTTTTGCATACTTACCTTATAGTCACCGGCTTTTCAGTAACTGGATGGATGGAGCAAAACACTCATAATCCTCATGACTGACAAACCCTCTTTACTACTTCTCTGGAGTAACTCCCAACAGCACAATGTCATTATATTAGAAATCTGTTGGAAATTTAGTTTGGTTTTGAAAGATGTGAGTCAATAGTGAAAAAGAACTGAATTTAAAAGATTTGTAGGAAGGATGCTCCAAGTTTCTATCTAGCAAGAGAAGCTTCTCTGGACTACCACATCATATCCACAGTGAAATTAAGCCTACGAAATTCTGGAAGGGAGGAGCCATTACCCTCTCTCATTAAACAAGAGGATTTAAAAAATATTGCTCATTTCAGAGTAAATAAATAGAGAAAAGGGGAATCCACTAACATGCTTAAAATATAGAATACAGCCTTCAAGATATTGAAGGAAATAATTTCTGAAAGCAAATTATAGAATCTTTAAAATACAAAAAAATCAGCTAATTTGCAGTGAACAGAATAGGTAAGACAATAGACTGTATAAAAAGTGAACTGTCTATGAGTTTAGTTCAGATCAGTCGCTCAGTCATGTCTGACTCTTTCTGACCCCATGGACTGCAGCATGCCAGGCCTCCCTGTCCATCACCAACTCCTGGAGCTTACTCAAACTCATGTCCGTTGAGTCAGTGATGCCATCCACTATCTCATTCTCTGTCATCCCCTTCTCCTCTTGCCCTCATTCTTTCCCAGCATGAGGGTGTTTTCAAATGAGTCAGCTCTTTGCATCAGGTGGCCAAAGTATTGGAGTTTCAGCTTCAACAGCAGTCCTTCCAGTGAATACTCAGGACTGATCTCCTTTAGGATGGACTGGTTAGATCTCCTTTCAGTCCAAGAGACTCTCAAGAGTCTTCTCCAACACCACAGTTCAAAATCATCAATTCTTCAGTGCTCAGCTTTCTTTGTAGTCCAACTCTCACACCTGTACATGACTACTGGAAAAACCATAGCCTTGACTAGATGGACCTTTGTTGGCAAAATAATTTCTCTGCTTTTTAATATGCCGTCTAGGTTGGTCATAACTTTCCTTCCAAGGAGTAAGCATCTTTTAATTTGATGGCTGAAGTCACCACCTGCAGTGATTTTGGAGCCCGAAGAAATAAAGTCCGTCACTGTTTCCACTGTTTCCCCATCTATTTGCCATGAAGTGATGTGACCAGATGCCATGATCTTAGTTTTCTGAATGTTGAGCTTTAAGTCAACTTTTTCACTCTCTTCTTTCATTTTCATTTAGAGGTCCTTTAGTTCTTCTTCACTTTCTGCCATAAGGGTGGTGTCATCTGCATATCTGAGGTTATCGATATTTCTTCCAGCAATCTTGATTCCAGCTTGTACTTCATCCAGCCCAACATGTCTATGAGTTAGGTGTCAGTAAAGATCATACATGTTTCCCTGGTGGCTCAGCTGTAAAGAATCCTCCTGCAATGCAGGCGATGCAGGTTTGATCCTTGGGTCAAAGAGATCCTCTGGAGAAAGTAATGCCAACCCAATCCAGTATTCTTGCTTGGTAAATCCCATGGACAGAGGAGCCTGGTGGACTATAGTCCAGAGGATTGCAAGCGTTGGACACAACTTTGCAATTAAACCACCACCCATCACCACCAAAGATTATACAGTGGAAACAATAATTACAGCATTGATGCCGGTATCAGAAGCAGTAAGAAGTGGAACTAAACAATAGGAAGGAGTTTAGAAGGTGTAATTAAGAAGTTCTTCTATAGAAGAAGAGGGGAAATAAAGAAAACTAAAATGCAAAATATGCACAAGGAGAAGATAATACAGTAAACAGAGAAGACAGATCCAAACATTAATTTTGTTACTTAAGTTGACATCAGAACACTGAAGCGACTTAGCAGCAGCAGCAGCAGAACACAAGGAATATAAGCATGGATATATACAGGGATTATACATGATAGAAGAAATCTTAATAAGCTGAGGCAAATTATGAGTAGTGAGTTGAAAAGGTCCATTGTGTAACAGGACAAATTAATGAATACAGTACTAGGGAGAAACAGCAATTGTTATTTCCAGTAATTGTCATTACTGAACAAAAATGAAATAATGATTACAAAACAAAAATCAAGATTTTGTGAACAAACCTCTGCAACACTAAATAAGAGAAGTAAGTGTATGTTGAACTGAACACTAATATTTTGAGCCAAATTATAACCCAAATAATGAAAAATTAAAACTCAGTTTTTATTTGTATATGAAAGAAGCAATAACCTATTTTAGTTATACGTGGTCATCTCAGATAATGAATCCACTGTGTATAAAACTGGGTGGGAGTAAAAACAAAACTATATATACCATAGTCTGTGTACTCTCTGTAATGTGTGCTATCTATACCATAGTCTGTTTGTGTGTATGATGTACATGTTATGAGTGATACACAAGACATACAGTACGGTTGACACCCACAAATATACATCTACATACAGAAAAGGTGATCATCTGGTAAATTTAATGAGAAAAATAAAACTCAAAGAAGCAAAATTAGGAGTGGAAACTGCAGAAACAAAAATGTAGAAAGTAAAAAGGGTTTCCATGTTTTTGGCATTCTAGGGTCAACTGCATTATCCATCTCCATTCGGCTTTGGGGGACTCAAAAGAAAAGCCAGGGATACATCAATCACAGAGGTCTTCCTACTGACCTAAAGTTCTTCACCAACTTAGCCCAGCCAGGGAGGTTTGCTTGCTAGACTTTGTTGGTTAGTGGACTGTCCCTAGACAGAGGTCACTGTTGGAAGGAAGAGGGAAATTTGCGCAACCCTGGAGGTTGTAGACACAGCACTCCGGGAGTGGACTAGAACTAGTTTCCATTTGTGTTATTGATCATAATAAACATTCTTTTTCTTTTTTTCTTAAAAAAATTCTAAGCCTATAAATTTGAAGATGTTGATGGCACTAATGACTTTATAGACAATAATTTATCAAATACTGAACTGAACAAATAGCAAATCATAATATGTGACTGAAGTTTTAAAAAATGTTAAAAATGTCTTCATCCTATATATAATAACAAAATTACCTCTGACTGCAAGGAATTAAGAACGTTTATTGACTGGCGTGTTCAGTGAACACAAGCTAGATATTAATAGGCAGTCCTAGGGTTCACAGAATCCTGTGATTCCGAACCATCTTCCTTCATATTCCCACTTACTTAGGCCACCTTTAAGATCAGTTATGTTTTAAGAAGATTCTTCTGACTCACATTTAAATACTGAATGACTCATGAATATCTTTGCAATCATATATTAGCCAGCATAAGTGAGAAGAACATATCCAGAAAAAAAAAAAAGTACTTTGAAAGATGTTAAGCTAATTTTTTAAAAAATAAACTATCCAAAAATGATGTATTTAATGAGGAAGTTACATTATTATTTCAAAAGGAGGTCATATTATCTTGTTTAAATTAGCCCCAACGAAAAGGTTAATATCACATATGAGAATTTTCAGCATGACTCAAGAGTAGCAACTGATATATTTGATCTTATTTGCTTATTTTTGGTTTGGCTTATCTGTTCATTGTTTTTGGATTTTTATCTATTTGAATGTCTATAGATTACTGGAAAAAATAATAAAAATAATAACATTTAGCATTTACTGAACATTCACAATATGCCAAGCCCTATGTTAAGTGTTTCACAAATTTTGTCTTATTTTATCCTTGCTGCTAAGCTGCTAAGTCACTTCAGTCGTGTCTGACTCTGTGCAACCCCATATACGGCAGCCCACCAGGCTCCGCCGTCCCTGGGATTCTCCAGGCAAGAACACTGGAGTGGGTTGCCATTTCCTTCTCCAATGCATGAAAATGAAAGGTGAAAGTGAAGTCATTCAGTCGTGTCCTACTCTTCGTGACCCCATGGACTGCAGCCCACCAGGCTCCTCCGTCCATGGGATTTTCCAGGCAAGAGTACTGGAGTGGGGTGCCATCGCCTTCTCTGCATTTTATCCTTACAGTAACTCTATTACATAGGAATTGTTATCCTCATTCTATAGAAAATAAACTGAGACACTCATTTTTGTGACAGTTCAACTTCTGTCTCAGGTATCATTTTAGAGACTAGTTAATCAGCATTCAGCATGAGCAAATATGCTAACCCTCCTGCTTTGGGGATATTTACAGTCTATCAAGAAAGGCATTAAGAAAATTTGTTTGTAGGCAGACATCTGGCAAAGCCTTCTTTCTCTGCTATGGGAGAATCTGACCTTTGATTCCCACTCTAATTTTGTTGCCCTGAAAACCTGAGAACCATAGATTGTCAACTATATAATTCAACAATATTACCTATGTAGAATGTAATATAGCATATACTGATTATGTATTGCCTCATGAGTCCAGTTGCATTTGGACTGATAGGGAATATAAAGGGTCTATGACTATTTCCTGGAGATGCCATGTTTTGGGCTTTGCTAAGTGTAATGGCTCTTGTAATGTACCGTGTGGGAGCCCTATGTCCTGTAGTCCTAGAGTCATTAAAAGAAACACTGGCTTCTTTGTAGTGTGAGGCTGTCAGTCAGGGGAGCCCTTACACCTCATCTACTTGTACCTGAGCAGCCACTGGATGGTCCAGGGGCTGCTTCAAGGACTCATACAGTAAAGAGCTCTTGATGCTTCTCTGTGGGCCAGCTATGGTTCTTATCCTTCTGCATAGATGGGTTCCTAGTAAGTCCTGTGGTGTCAGAATACAATTTACAACTAAGGGGACTCTCTAGGGAGCAGTGTGAGAGGCAAGGCGTGAATCTGGCCAATGGTGTTAAGTATTTTGATTAGGAATGAAAGAGAGGAAAGTTCAAGAGTGGAGGTGTAGCAGTGGAAATTAAAGGAAAACAAAACATGTTTAATAGGGTGTCAGGGAGAATCTCATGAAGAAGGTGACCTTTTTCATGAAATATTAATATCTGGCATATCACATGCAGGGCACAAGTAATGGAAAACACAAAATCCATGGAACTGTGAGGGTTGGCAACTGTTTTGTTTCCACACTGTATCTTGAAAATAGATTCCAACACTTGATAAATAAATTAAGGAAAATTTTCAAAGTCATATAGCTAGTAAGAGGAAGAACTAGATTTAGGGATCTGGAAATTGTGACTTATCTTTATCTCCCATAGTATACCTGGGAAATCTAAGCAATAACAGTGAAAAACACTCCATAGTTTAATAAGAGTAAACATCTGTTGGTGTATAGATGAGCACAGCACTTTTGACACCCTGAAAGTTATCCATTTGTTTGCTAAGGTGAGGGTCCTTGTTCGGTTCAGCAGCATCTTTTTTATATTTAAGAGTGTGGTTCACTACTCTGATACACATATGTCTGTTTTGGTGTCATCATACACATGTGGATGATTGATATCACATTTAATGTGTGTAATGTAAAACATATCAGAGGTAAAAAGAAATAACCTCCAATTTTACATCAATTGTTTTTCCAAGTTGAAACTGAATTTCTGCTGCAAAAATTTTGAATTGAATCTTGAATTTTGCTTTAGGAAATAGAACATACATGTCTATAGAGAATAGTATTGATAAGCCAGGTAAATTAAAAAAAAATCCAAATTGCCCGAAATGCATAATGTCTCTTTTTTTCCCTAAATGTTCACCTATTATGGGTGATTTCTTATATTTAGAACTTGCAGTTTTTAAAATTAATAATGCAGTTCCTTTGCATTATTTTAAGTTAAAGCCTATGTTATATTAGCCACTAGTGAGATAATAAAATCAATATACAAGCCAAGAAAATCTCTCTCTATATATATATCTATATCTATATATATTTAAAGTACTGTGCTGGGCTCACTATAAGGGTCCTACAGACACTAAGATTGTCATTAGTCATTTTAGTAAAATAAAAGTCAAATGAAACATAAAAAAATAGCAATTTCTATCATGCCCAATTCATAGTTAGGGAATCTGGAAAGACAGTATTGATAATCCTACTTACAGGGCAACAAAGGAGACACAGACATAAAGAACAGACTTTGGGACACTATAGGGAAAGGAGAGGGTGGGATGATTTGAGAAAACAGCTCTGAAACATATACATTACCATATGTAAAATAGATGACCAGTGGGAGTTTGCTGTATGACACAGGGTCCAGGAAGTCCGTGTTCTGTGAAAACCTAGAGGGATGGGGTGGGGAGGGAGGTGGGAGAGAGGTTCAAGAGGGAAGGGACATATATATACCTATGGTCAATTCATGTTGATATATGGCAGAAACCATCACAATATTGTAAAGTAATTGTCCACTAATTAAAATGTTAAAAAATAATTTAAAAAAAGATGAAAGAGGATTAAACAAAACAAAACAAAACAATGGTAGGCAGAATTTTAATTTGAGAAATAATGGTTTTTTAACAAATAAACCTTGTGATTGCAAAGGTAATGACTGTAAATGGCTGCTTTAAATGCCACGGCAGCGGGTTCATTATTTTTTGCACATTAAATAATGATTTTAATAAAAGTCTCAAGTTCATGTTCAGAAAGCTATTACATTTCAGCTGTTGCATATACCGCTTTGTCTAGAGGGCAAAGTGAATGACATCTCATATTTTTCTTAGGCATGGTATGAAGGCATTAATTTCCTTCTGCCGCTTTGACTGAACGCAGCGCTTTGGGGCAAGTCAATGCAAAATGATCATATTTTCACTCGTAATCAATATAGCTGCTTGACAGTGGGCATCTATTTTTCATTCCAGCATCCAGTAAAATAAAATGATATGTGGATTTTCTCCAAAAGAGGTGCTTTTAGGAAACACAGATGAAAATAGCTTCTTTAGCCAGCCACTGTGAAAGTTGGTTATTACTGCAACTCCCTGGCTGCAGAAACAGATGTGAGTCTAGCCTTTTCTTTTTCTTCTTCTATCGCTCTCAATGGGATAATTTGAAAATCTGTATCTTTACTTAAGGAGTTGGCTATGAATCATAAATGACAGAATTAGTTTTAAAGGATAATATATTTGGTTCTTGTGGTGTCTCTGTGGACTCCTTGACTTCTAAACACCCATTATATTTTAAGTGAAGAGCATAGATCTGCATTTGGTGCTGAAAAAAATATAATTTCCAAATTGCTGCAGGTCCATTTTTTTCTAAGGTATGCATTTCCTGCACATGAGAGTTTCTAAAAGAAATGAATAAGCTAAATTATAGAAAATGTCTCAAATTGCAGTTAGCTGATTTTGACTGCAAAGCAGTGGATATTTAATGTTGAAGCTGAAATGTTAGAATGCCTGGAGAAAATGACTAGCTGTGAAAAATCTTACTTTCATAAATTCCACATTATAGGATTCTGTGAATTTCCTGCTCATACCAGAAAGGTATATTTTACTTGTTCAAATTCTATAAAATGTGATGAATTTTTGCATTTCCTAATGATGAGTCATTAGGAAAATGACTCATCAAAAACAGAAGGGAAGAAAAAGAGGGAGAAAGGGGGGAAAGAAAGCAGAAAAAGGGGGAGAGGGGGAAGAAAAAAGGGGAATTTAGGGTTGGCTGATTCTTAGTATAGGAATTGCTTTGCTTCTATAATCATGGGTTTTCTCACTGATATATAGGTCAAATTTTCGGCAATCTTGTCAGTGTAGTTTTCATTTGTAGATGAGAGGATTAAAGATGGGGGTTCTTATTTTGTATCATAAATGTCCAGATAATTTGCAAACATCACAGGGTTCATAGGGTCAGGAGTATTTTTTTAACCACCAGGGAAAGTATTGAGAAAGAGCTACTAGAATAGACTTCTGTAATTGTTTATCATTCAGCTACTTAGAACCCGTGATTGCCTTGGTAATTCTTACAGCTTGATTTGTTTAGTATCTGGGTACTGATTGATGATATTGTGCATCTTGATTGATTTTAGAATAACAATTTGAAAGTGAAACATCTTGATTAATTTCCAACTCAATGGTGTCACCATAATTTAAAGCATTATCTTTTGTTATTTATAAAGAATACACAAATACATTATGCCAATAATGGAGTCAATCAATAAATGCCTATGTAGAATTAAACATGAAAACTGCCGTTTGTATGCTGCTGAAACGTCAAGATTCTCTAGAGTTAATATTTTTTCAATAATGTTTTTTACCTTTCCAGGTCTATTCTGTGCACTTATAAATCTTTATGGGGCTTCCCAGGTGGCACTAAGTGGTAAATAAGCTGCCTGCCTGTGCAGCAGATGTGGAATACAAGGATTTGATCCCCTGGGTTGGAAAGATACCCTGCAGGAGAGCATGGCAACCCACTCCAGTATTCTTGCCTGGAGAATCCCATGGACAGAGGAGCCTGACGGGCTGCAGTCCATAGGGTTGCACAGAGTTGGACACAACTGAAGCACCTTAGCACACACACACATAAATATTTATATGCACCTACAGCTAGTGTTGCTTTCTGAAAAATATAGGATCATATTGCATGTTATATTAATTTTCTATTGCTGCAAAACTTATTGCAAATGTAATGGCTTAAAACAATATAAATTTATTAGCTTACACTTACATATATCTAAAATCTGGCATAGCTTGACTGGGTTCTATTTTTGGGGTCTCACAGGCTGGAATTAAGATACTGTCTAGACTTAGTTCTTACATGGAATCTTGGAGGAAGAATTTACTCTTGAGCTCACTTAAATTGTTTGTAGAATCCATTTCCTTGAAGTTGTAGATCTAGGATTCTTGTGTTCTTATTGGCTATTGGCCAAGGGCTGTCCTCAGCTACTGGAAGACTACCCATATCCTTAGACCCATTTAACTTCCCAGCAGCAATGGTATGCAGAACTTTTCTCATGCTTCAAATATCTAACTTCCCTTCTGTTCTCAGCCAGGAGGAAGGTCTGCTTTGAAGAGTTTATGTAATTACTTTGGAGTCACCTGAATAATCCAGAGTAATCACTTGCTTTTTATATCAACTGATTAGCAGCATTAGTTACTAAGTCTACAAATTGTCTTTTTTTTTTGGCAAGGAAACATATTTCTGGGAGTAACACTGGAGAAAAGTGATAATAGGGTTCAAAATTTTACTGGGACACTTAAATTTTAGTGCAATTTGCTTTTTTTTTTTTTTAATTAGCCACATGTCCTTGCAATCTTTCTGTAGATCTAATATTTCTATTTATTTTTCTTATTAAAAGCATCACATTTTCTTTCATGCATGGATATAGCATACAATATTTAGTCGTTTTCTTACTTGTGGAAACTTCAGTTTGAAAATGTTTAAGTAATAATATGCTATGAAGTAATATAGGTTAGTGGTCTAAAAAAACTCTTAGATTTCTGAAATCTAATTGCCCAAGTCAATTAAGTGAAAGTGAAGTCTCTCAGTCATGTCAAATCCTTAGCGACCCCATGAACTGCAGCCTACCAGGCTCCTGCATCCATGGGATTCTCCAGGCAAGAGTACTGGAGTGGGTTGCCATTTCCTTCTCCAAACCAATTAAGGGTTCCACTATTTATTTAGTTGTTGTTGTTCAGTCCTCAAGTCATGTCCGACTCTTTATGACCCCATGGACTGCAGCTGCCTGATTCCTCTGTCCTCCACTATCTTCCGTAGATTGCTCAGATTCATTGCGATTGAGTCGGTGATGCTATGCTGCTGCTGCTAAGTCGCTTCAGTCATGTCCGGCTCTGTGCGACCCCATGGACTGCAGCCCACCAGGCTCCTCCATCCATGGGATTTTCCAGGCAAGAGTACTGGAGTGGGGTGCCATTGCCTTCTCCGTGGTGATGCTATATAACCATCTAATTCTCTGCTGCCTGCTTCCCCTCTTGCCTTCAGTGTTTCCCAGCATCAAGGTCTATTCCAATGAGTCGGTTCTTCACATCAGGTGGAGCTTCAACTTCAGCACAGACCTTCTAATGAAAATTCAGTGTTTTGCTTTAAGATTGACTGGTTTGATCTCCTTGCAGTCCAGGGGACTCTCAAGAGTCTTCTCCGGCGCCATAATTCAAAAGCATCAATTCTTTGGTGCTCAGCCTTATTTATGGACAAATTGTCACATCCATACATGACTACTGGAAAAACCATATCTTTGACTATGTCAGCAAAGTGATGTCTCTACTTTTTTTATACACTGTCTAGGTTTGTCATAGCTTTCCTTCCAAGTAGCAAGCATCTTTTAATTTCACAGTTGTGGTCACCATCTGCAGTGATTTTGGAACCCATGAAAATAAAATCTGTCACTACTTCCACTTTTTCCTCTTCTATTTGCCATGAAGTAATGGGACTGGGTATCATGACCTTAGTTTTTTTCATGTTGATTTCTAAGCCAGCTTTTTCACTCTCCTCTTTGATCCTCATTAAGAGGCTTTTTAGTTCTCTTCACTTTCTGCCATTAGAGTGATATTGTCTGCATATCTGAGTTTGTTGATATTTCTCCCAGCAATCTTGATTCCAGCTTGTGATTCATCCAGCCTGGCATTTCACATCATGTACTCTGCATATAAGTTTAAATAAGCAGAGTAACAATATATAGCCTTGACATACTCCTTTCCAAATTTTGAACCAGTTTGCTGTTCCATGTCCAGTTCTAATTGTTGCTTCATGACCTGCAAACAGGGTACTCAGGAGGCAAGTCAGGTGGTCTGGTATTCTCATCTTTTGAAGAATTTTCCATACTTTGTTATGATCGACATAGTCATAGGCTTTGTCTTAGTCAATGAACAGAAGTAGATGTTTTTCTGGAACTTCATATTCCAATGTATGTTTGCAATTTGATCTCTGTTTCCTCTGGCTCTCAAAACCCAGCTTGTACAACTGAAAGCTCTTGGTTCAGGTACTGCTGAAGCCTAGGTTGAAGGATTTTGAGCATAACCTTGCTAGCATGTGACATGAGTACAACTGTATGTTGTTTATACTAACTAAATTGTACTGTAGTTAGTATGTGAACTAAATCAGCTCTTTGACTTCTTTGAACTTTATGTTTTATTTTTATTTTTATTCTTTTTATTTGTGGATGAATAATATCTATCTCACAGGGTCACTGCAGGATTAAGTAAAACAACAGAGGTAAAATTGTTATCCTGACATAAAATATACACTAAAGCAATGTAAGTCATTACTATGCTATATAAGCACAAGTATTTCTAGGATGTACAAAAACAAATTGATTCATGATAAATACATCCCAGAAAAGAAAACACCACATTCTGACTTTTTCTGACCCTCTAATACTGGGTTGCTGCTGCTAAGCTAAGTCATTTCAGTCGTGTCCGACTCTGTGCAACCCCGTAGACGGCAGCCCCCAGGCTCCCCCGTCCCTGGGATTCTCCAGGCAAGAACACTGGAGTGGGTTGCCATTTCCTTCTCCAATGCAGGAAAGTGAAAAGTGAAAGTGAAGACACTCAGTCATATCCGACTTTGAGCGACCCCATGGACTGCAGCCTACCAGGCTCCTCCATCCATGAGATTCTCCAGGCAAAAGTACTGGAGTGTGGTGCCATTGCCTTCTCCAAATACTGGGTTAGGTGCTTTTTATCTAACAAGTATTTATGAAGTGTCTTTGATACACAGTGGATCTGTTAAATATTATGGGATACAGTCATGAGCAAAACAAGCATGGTTCTTGCTCATTAACTTTATAATTTAGCAATTTGTCAGTAAATTGACAAGATAAGCAAACAAATTTTAATTATAAATTATGATTAGTGCTGTATAAAAAGGAACACAGAATCAAGTAAGTGTATGAGAGGGAACCAGATCTTGTCCATAGAGTCATTATCCTAGAGATAATGTTAATTTGGACTAATAAATTAAGGATGGAAGAAAGATGTGATGAGGTTGCTTCTCAAAGGAAATAAAATTATCAAGGCTTCCCATTAAATTGAATATAGATTTAACAATAATATCATCATCATCATCATCATCATAGATATGCAAGGAAACTATCAAAAGGTTTTTACCTGATAAAACTATATAGTTAGTAGTACTAATTGGAGATAAGTGAAATTAGAACAAGTTCAAGTTGAGAGGGGAGGATTGTGCTTTTGAATGTAGGCATAATGAATTTGAGGGGAATTTGAGACACCATAGGAGAGATGTCAAATATACAGTAAAATATAGATGACTCAGCTGAGACTTAGGTTACAAGTAGACATTTTGAAGTCTTGGTTTTGAATACTTAATTAAAGCCAGGGAGATGTATGATATATCACGTAGCTCTGTAAAGACTAGAGCTGTACCAGTTGATATAGGAACTGCTAACTGCATGGGGGCTATTTAGCATGTGACATATGGTTAGTATGAACCTGAAATTATGCCAGATTTCTAAACCTTAGCAGGAAACAAATTATGCAGAATATCTCATTGATAAATGTTTATATTGATTGCATGCTGAGATGATAATATTTTGGACATACTGAGTCATTCAAATTAACCTCATAAGTTTCTCCTTACATTTTTGTTGTCTACTAGAACATTGAAAACAATACATGTGCCATTTGTGACTCTATTATACTTCTGTTGAATCAGTCAGTGAGTTCAGTCACTCAGTTGTGTCCGACTCTTTGTGACCCCCATGGACCACAGCACACCAGGCTTCCCTGTCCATCACCACTCCTGGAGCTTACTCATGTCCATTGGGTTGGTGATGCCATCCAACCATCTCATCCTCTGTTGTCCCCTTGTCCTCCCGCCCTCAGTCTTTCCCAGCATCAGGAAATATCTATTGAATAGTAGTGCCTATCCTTGGCTTTGAATAATAATTCAAAGTGTTGAATAATAATTCAAATATCTGTTGAATAATAGTGCCTATACTTGGCTTTGAAAAATATCAAATATGTAGTTAATGTCTTGGTAGGGAATGCTTACCTGCAAAAAATATTGTGAAAGAGCAATTAGAGTGTAAGAAAAAGATAATACTTACCTAGAAGCAAGGAAAATAGTACCTTTTGAGAGAAAATGTTGTTCATTATTGGGTATTGCTCAGAGGTCAAGTAAGATATAAAATGAAAAGTATCCACTGGATTTAGTGACTAGAGATTTTTATGAAGGTAGTGACATTTATTTTGGTGGAGAGTGATGAGATGAAGTCATGAATGAATAGCATATAAACATTTCAAGATTAGAGGGCAGAGAAATCTTAGAAATTTGATTATAAAGCAGAAGTGGGATGAAAAGATGTATTTTAATATTAAGAGACTTGAACATGTTTAAAACCCAAGGGAGTGATCATGGAAAGAAGGGAAAGTTCCAGGTGCAGAAAAAAGAGTAATTAATGGATAATATACAGATTCTGTGAAGCAGAGTAAGACAGACTTCCTGCTAGAGCTCTCATCACATTTTAAAAACCATGTGTTTATTTATCTTTATCTGTCATTAGACTATAGCTCCAAGAAGATATAAATTGTATCTTCTTCCCTAATTCTCAACACCTATCATACAATGTAGGTGTTTCAAAATGTATTTGTTTCTTCAAGGTATATTTACTACTTGAAGAAATTTCTAGTATTAAATATATGTAGATTTGCTATGTGGATTATGATTACAATAAATATTCTTAAAAGTGAGATTGTTATTGAGAAGATTATTCTTGGAATTTGTAATGCACAATGGGGAGAAAGAAGAGGAGAGCACTGGCATCATTATGTTTATATACTGATAATTTTCATATCTACATTCTATCTCCAGACCCCATGAATGTCTAGAACCAATGGAAACTAGGAAGCTTAGTAGAAATCTATTTGCACCAGGGTAGGTCATGTCATAGGGTCAATGGAAAAGAAATGAACAAAACCCAAACTGCTTTCCTTCTGCAATCCTTCAAGTCTAGGCAGTTGGTATTAGTAAGGTTCTTGATATCTAGCATATCTTTATTTTAGGTCCTAGCTAGGTTAAATCTTCTTGCAACTTTCCATTTTAATAATGTCTTCTAGTCAAGTTGTTGCTATTGAAACCATGTATGTGCCAAAGTTGTCTGCTATGACCAAGCTACCTATAAATCTAAATGAATGTGAAAAAGATTTCTGTTTGGGAATGACTTTATTGGATTTTTCTCTTTCCATTCTTTATTGCATGTTCCACTTCTCCTGGTAATATGTCTTATCTGTTGGGGTGTTAGACATGATGGAAGCATACAAAGTCCAGGAACTGTGTTGTCTTAACAGTGGCCTCAGTTTGTTATAGATCATTATACTCATTTTCTAGAAAGTGAATTGGGAGGACCTATGAGAAAGTTCAAGATATGGTATATATGAAAAAAATAATATTTAATACTTACATTTCCATAAGCTCACGTAAGCAGTTTAGAGTAATAATGGATTTCATCCTGAAACCAAGTTTGGGGGTAAATACTGTCGTCACTGTCATTAGCAGCAGCATTATCTTCGTTTCATGAATGAGAAAGAGAGACTCAGAAACTTTAAGTAACTAATCTAAAGTTGCTGCTGCTGCTGCTGCTAAGTCGCTTCGGTCGTGTCCGACTCTGTGTGACCCCATAGATGGCAGCCCACCAGGCTCCCCCGTCCCTGGGATTCTCCAGGCAAGAACACTGGAGTGGTGTGCCATTGTCTTCTCCGAATCTAAAGTTACACAGCTAACAAGAGCTAAATCTGGAATTTAAGCCCAGGTACAACTGACTCATCGGAAAAGTCCCTGATGCTGGGGAAGATTTGAGGGCAGAAGCAGAAGAGGGTGTCAGAGGATGAGATGGGTGGGTGGCATCACCAATGCAGTGGACATGAACTTGGGCAAACTTCAGAAGAAGGTGAGGGACAGAGAGGCCTGATGTGCTGCAGTGCACGGGGTCCCGAAGAGTCAGACATGACTGGGTGACTGAACAACAACAACTCTGATTCTAGCTCCCTAACTTATATATACTAAATGCTTCGGATTTGCTATAACCAGATGGCAATAAGCTCTTAGTAGTTATATTCACATAAAACAAGGACTTAGTGATCTTATGAAATAGGTTGAAGGCAATAAAATGTTATTACATGCTATACAAGAAAGAAATGTGGGTAGGTGAAACATGGCTTTGAGATCTGGCCTTAAAATACTCACCTTCCCATTATGCAACTGGAGCTCCGTCAATAAGTTAAACCTGCGTTAGTCTCAGACTCTTCCTCTGTGAAGTCAGTCAGTTGGGCTAGTTGTCAATAAAGTCATTTGGAGCCATAAAATGATGGAACTCTTAAATATTCTTCGAATATGAAAATTAATAGATTTCATGTTTAAAGTAATCATCTTAGCAACTAGGTTACAAGATAGTAAACGATGAATATGTAAGTGGAAAAGGACATTATCACACACTTGCAGTAAAATTTTTATGAGAGAAATCTCTTTAATTTTCCTTTTAAAACATTTTTAGCAAGAATGATGGATGACTAATTAGATGTTGATTGTTCATATCTACTAATTGGGAAACTTAGGAAGGGTTTTTAGAACTTTGATTTAATAAGGAATGACACTTGAATCCTAGCCATAATTAGCATATACATTTGGCTACTGTTTGAATCTGTTCTATGGGAATGATTTAAAGAGATTCATGTTTTTCAGGGACCAAGTAAACACTGATACATGACTGAAAACACTTTCTAAACTCATTGAAACAATGATGAGATTGACTATGTTATTTTGATATGTTTGTTAGGTTGAGAGGAGAAGCAAGAAACTAGCTTTTAGATAGTTCACAAATATCCAATATCAGTTATTAAAAGGCTGCACAGTAACAGCCTTATGCCTCTTTTAATGGGGAAAATTTCATGGTAGTGAACAATGGAAAATCCATTTTTCACTGTGTACATCAAAAAAGAAACTGTTCTGTTCTTTGCCAAAACTTGTTGGATATAAACCCGCCTTTCATCTCAGATTGGCAGAACTGCCAACAGCAGAGAGAAGAGAATAAAATGAGAGTGCTCAGCTAAGATAAAGAAAACTCCAGACGTATTTTCAAGAATAATTTAACAAATACATGTGTGTCTGATATCCAGCTTAAGAAGTGGAATATTAAGAGCAGAAATAAGGTCTTGGTGATGCCTGAGCCTGGAGTATATTACTCTCAGTTCAGTTCAGTTCAGCCAAGCTGCTCAGTCATGTCCAACTCTTTGTGACCACATGGACTGCAGCATGCCAGGCTTCCCTGTCCATCACCAACTCCTGGAGCTTGCTCAAACTCATGTCCGTTGAGTCGGTGATGCCATCCAACCATCTTATATATTATTCTCAAGCACATATTTATACTTCTACTGCATATTCATGTATTCTTAAACAACACATGCTTGTTTTTTCATTGATGGGATTTGATGGGGCTTCATAAATGATGCTTTGTCTTTGTTTGAATTCAGAATCTGTTGAGAGATATTAATAGATTAAGAAGTCAGGCAGATAGAGATCATTTGATATCTGGCAGACAGGGTGAGGCTTAGTTGTGCCCCCAGAATGAACTCCTGAGTCCTGACTGCCACAGTGGCCAACTCATTGCTTAGAAGGGGAGAACGATTGCACACCTTGCTGTGTGGAAGTGATTGTTATTGCCCATAGGAGCAGAGCAGAATGCATCGCTGTGAATTCAGCAAACTCCCAAGAAGGAAGACCTGTGGAAGACAGTATCTACAGAAACCAAGGATTGAACACAGGAATCACCAGCGAATTTCTTCATTCATCAGTTCAGTTCAGTTCAGTTGCTCAGTCATGTCTGACTCTCTGCGACCCCATAGATGGCAGCATGCTAGGTCTCCCTGTCCATCACCAACTCCTGGAGCTTACTCAAACTCATGTCCATTGAGTCAGTGATGCCATCCAACCATCTCATCCTCTGTCATCCCCTTCTCCTCCCACCTTCAATCTTTCCTAGTATAAGGGCCTTTTCAAATGAATCAACTCTTTGCATCAGGTGGCCAAAGTATTGGAGTTTCAGCTTCAGCATCAGTCCTTCCAATGAATAATAGGACTGATTTCTTTTAGGATGGACTGGTTGGATCTCCTTGCAGTCCAAGGGACTCTCAAGAGTCTTCTCCAACACCACAGTTCAAAAGCATCAATTCTTCTGCACTCAGCTTTCTTTATAGTCCAACTCTCACATCCATACATGACTACTGGAAAAACCATAGCCTTGATTAGATGGACCTTTGTTGGCAAACTAATGTCTCTGCTTTTTAATTTGCTGTCTAGGTTGGTCATAACCTGCTTCATTCATAGCAAAGGCTTTCACCATTGGAAGTATTGATAGCAATACTTCCAATAAGGAGGAAGGGAAAGGTGATTTCATAGCCCCAATGTTTAATATTGGGTTTGTCTGTCGGGTTTTTCCATAAGGTGTTACAGAAAATCCAGACGGATTTTGGGTCAACTCAATAATTTGTTATTGCACAAATTTATATATAACTTGAAGTTCTAGTAGACAGAATTTCATTTCAGGTTATAGGCTTAATAATGATTGTTTCTCATCTTTAGGAAATTTTAAGTTGACAGATTTCTTAAGATAGTGTTCTGTGAGTGGATTAGTGGGCTGAGTGGACCTGGTTTGACTGGCAGGGACAGATTCTTCAATCCGAACTTGGAAAAGGCACATTTGTAGTGCTGTGCACATAGTGCTCTCCTGCATGTTTATTTTTGCCTTAGTGTGCCACATGGTCTGGCCGGATAACTCAGAGTCAAGCGTATTTATCCCTTGCAACAAAAGCAATCCCACAGACCTAAACACAAAACAGATTATACTCTTAATCTGTTTGAAAATACACATTTGTACATTAATTAAAAATAATTAATATATTATATATATATGCATGAGTGCTCAATTGCTCAGTCATCTCTGTCTCTTTGTGACCCTGCAAACTGTAGCTCTCCAGGCCCCTCTGTCCATGTAGTTTTCCAGGCAACAATACTGGAGTGGGTTGCCAATTCCTACTCCAGAGGATCTTCCCTACCCAGGGATTGAACTCACATCTCCTGCATTGGCAGGTGCCACCCGGGAAGCCCTTACTCTCATATTCTCTCTCTCTCTCTCTCTATCTAAATCTATCTCAATCATACCTTAATTCAAAATAAGAAAATGTATACAAATATACATCCCCAATTTACCACCACATACATAGCTTTTGAATACTTGCTTATGCTGCTGCTGCTAAGTCGCTTCAGTCATGTCTGACTCTGTGCGACCCCATAGACGGCAGCCCACCAAGCTCCCCCATCCCTGGGATTCTCCAGGCAAGAACACTGGAGTGGGTTGCCATTTCCTTCTCCAATGCATGAAAGTGAAAAGTGAAAGTGAAGTCGCTCAGTCATTTTTGACTCTTAGCGACCCCATGGACTTCAGCCCACCAGACTCCTCTGTCCATAGGATTTTCTAGGCAAGAGTACTGGAGTAGGGTGCCATTGCCTTCTCCGTGAATACTTGCTTAGTCATGAATAAAAACTCTTCTCTTTCCCACTGCTTCCACACCACCAAAAGTTAGTTTAATTGAGTTGCTGAAAGGTTTTGAGTTATGGCTTATTTACTTTCAAATACACGAGATAAACTTACCGTCTCCCATAGCCTCAAAAACACCTGAAACTTGGAAAGCTATTTCTAAATATAAATTGAATGAGACAGTGAAAGATGACCAAAAAAGTCCGTAAATATTTGAGAAAAACATACCAGCATTCACAGTTTATAAACCAGGTATTAGGAATATAATAGAATTTTGAATGCCTTATGATGATTTTTGACTTCTTATGGGAGAAGGTTAATAGGCCAATCCTTTGCTGTCTGTGGAATGGAGAAAACACCAAGGGAATTTCTGTATTTCCTGTATGATTCATCCCATTTTTGCCATCCTAAACTGAATTGTTAATGCTATTGAAGGCTCTTCTTGGGTATGGAATCCTGGAATCTTCCAGTTGTACACAGATGTGCATATATCCAAATATGTATTCATCATTATAAGATAAGATAGAGAAACTAATAAAAAATCAAGTTGAAATATCAACCAGAGGAAAAGTTACCACATTATTATGGGCTTACCTGGTGGTTCAGATGGTAAAGAATCTGCCTGCAATGCAGGAAACTCTGGTTTGATACCTGGGTTGGGAGGGTTCCCTGGGGAAGGGGATCAGATCAGATCAGATCAGATCAGTCACTCAGTCGTGTCCAACTCTTTGCGACCCCATGAATCGCAGCACGCCAGGCCTCCCTGTCCATCACCAACTCCCGGAGTTCACTCAGACTCACGTCCATGGAGTCAGTGATGCCATTCAGCCATCTCATCCTCTGTCGTCCCCTTCTCCTCCTGCCCCCAATCCCTCCCAGCATCAGAGTCTTTTCCATTGAGTCAACTCTTTGCATGAGGTGGCCAAAGTACTGGAGTTTCAGCTTTAGCATCATTCCTTCCAAAGAAATCCCAGGGCTGATCTCCTTCAGAATGGACTGGTTGGATCTCCTTGCAGTCCAAGGGACTCTCAAGAGTCTTCTCCAACACCACAGTTCAAAAGCATCAATTCTTCGGTGCTCAGCCTTCTTCACAGTCCAGCTCTCACATCCATACATGACCACAGGAAAAACCAAAGCCTTGACTAGACGAACCTTTGTTGGCAAGGTAATGTCTCTGCTTTTGAATATGCTGTCTAGGTTGGTCATAACTTTCCTTCCAAGGAGTAAACATCTTTTAATTTCATGGCTTCAGTCACCATCTGCAGTAATTTTGGAGCCCATAAAAATAAAGTCTGACACTGTTTCCACTGTTTCCCCATCTATTTCCCATGAAGTGATGGGACCGGATGCCATGATCTTCATTTCCTGAATGTTGAGCTTTAAGCCAACTTTTTCACTCTCCACTTTCACTTTCATCAAGAGGCATTTTAGTTCCTCTTCACTTTCTGCCATAAGGGTGGTGTCATCTGCATACCTGAGGTTATTGATATTTCTCCCAGCAATCTTGATTCCAGCTTGTGCTTCTTCCAGTCCAGCGTTTCTCATGATGTACTCTGCATATAAGTTAAATAAACAGGGTGACAATATACAGCCTTGACATACTCCTTTTCCTATTTGGAACCAGTCTGTTGTTTCATGTCCAGTTCTAACTGTTGCTTCCTGACCTGCATACAGATTTCTCAAGAGGCGGATGAGGTGGCCTGGTATTCCCATCTCTTTCAGAATTTTCCACAGTTTATTGTGATTTACACAGTCAAAGGCTTTGACATAGTCAATAAAGCAGAAATAGATGTTTTTCTGGAACTCTCATGCTTTTTCCATGATCCAGCGGATGTTGGCAATTTGCTCTCTGGTTCCTCTGCCTTTTCTAAAACCAGCTTGAACATCAGGAAGTTCACAGTTCACATATTGCTGAATGGCCACCCTCTAAAGTGTTCTTGCCTAGAGAATTCCATGGACAGTGGAACCTGGAGTGCTACAGGCCATGGGGTTGCAAATAGTTGGACAAAACTGAGCAACTAATACATATACCACATTATACCAGTATAGTTTTCATAAACATTCTCTCATTGAAAGCTCACAGTAAAATGAGTAGAGGTTACTATTACTTCCATTTTACAGAGGAGGGAGTTGACATGGATTTGTTCAAGTTGAGGTACTGACAGTTATTATCCCCATTATAGGGATGAACAAGTGAGGCACAGAGATTTAAGTGATGTACCCAAGGTCACACAGATGGAAAGTGAGTTATGATCCAGAGTAGTCTGACTTCAGCACCAGTGTTCATAACCGCTACTCTGTTTGAGAGGAGGAATGGGAAGGCACACTTCTTTATTTGAGTCAAATTATATTTACTTATACTCACAAACAGCTCTAAAATACTGAAATATAGTGACTTTTCTCCTCAATTTATTTAATTTACTAAAGCACCTTATGTCTTTGTACAACTCTCTTCTTAAAACATCCTTTCCTTGGCTTCCATTTGAGGAAAATAATCTTACATTTGCATACTGTTTCACAGTTACCTTTATGTATGTGGTTTTATTTTATGCATATTTAACTTGAACTGTGTTGGGAAAATTTTGTGATTACGCTTGTACAGATGAGGAAATGGATGCACAGAAATACCCAGTGACTGGCTCACAATTGCACAATTGTACGTGGAGAAAGCATATATAAAACTCCTACCTTTGATGCCTGGTCAATACAGTGTCCACTATAAAATGCTGCCTCCTTCGATTTTTTTCCCAACTGAATGAATTAGATGCTCTTAAAGTTAATATTCATTTTACTCATGTTGAACCATCCCTAAATTTGTTTATTATGATTGGATTTTACTGCAGTTGAGTTTCGAGTATTTGTTGTCATCTAATATGGACAGAAGAGTCTGGCTGGTTAAAGTTCATGGGGTCACAAAGAGTCAGACACAACTGGGCAACTAACACTTACTCACTCAATATGAGAAAAGTATTACGTGTTTGTAGGAATCAAGACAGTATGGCTTGTTACCAAACAAACAGGATACAGTATAAACTATAATATGTACAGACACAAAACTGAGGGATGTGGTATCTGTGTATATTAGAAAGAAAGTGTCACTTGTTCATCAGATTCTCCATGTACATATATAATACGGGCAATGTGTACTCTAGAGTTCCTGATAACTTTACAACAGTCTACTGCCATCTGCTGGTGTCTGCCTAGAACTGTCATGTTAATCACCAAATTAAAACCAAGGTTTATGCATTTAGAATCTGATAGCTTGATACTGAGATTTCATTCACTTTTAACTTTTCTTTACATTATAGATCGGAAATAATTGAATGGAAAACTGGCTTGTTATTTAATATAAATTATCATTTCAATTCAAATCTCATGACTGGGTTACCTTGGGTATCATCACTGATTCTTGTATTTCTATCAATAATTTTTAAAGATCTGTTTTATTTAAACCTTAGATTTCAAAAGTTTTGTTCAAGTTTTTCTTATTCTTCTGTATTTTAAATTACAATACCATGGTTACTTCCCCTATTTAAAGTGGGAAGGATATAAAATAGAATATATACATATAGGTATAACTGAGTCACTTTGCTATACAGAAGAAATTAACATTGTAAATCAAATACACTTCAATAAAAATTTAAAAAATGGCAAAGTTGGAGATAAGATCTTAAATTAGCCCAATCTTCAACAATTCTTCATGGCTAATGAAGTAAAAATTATATAATTTTCCACAGTTGCTGTAACCAATTTACATTCCCACCAACAGTGTAGGAGGGTTCCCTTTTCTCCACAGCATCTCCAGCATTTATCATTTGTAGATTTTTTTGATGATGGCCATTCTGACTGATGTCATTCTTCATCGTAATTTTGATTTGCATTACTCTAATAATTAATGATGTTGAGCATCTTTTCATGTGTGTTTAGCCATCTGTATATCTTCTTTGATAAATGTCTATTTAGTTCTTTCACTTATTCTTTTAAATGGATTGGTTTTTTTTCTTTTTTTGATATTGAACTATATGAGCTGCTTGCATATTTTGGAGATTACTCCCTTGTCGGTTACATTTTAAAATATTTTCTCCCATTCTGAGGGTTGTTTAATTAGGTCCCATTTGTTCTTTTTTTGTTTTTTATTTTCATTATTATTGGAGGTGGATTGAAAAAGATCTTGCTGAAGTTTATGTCAAAGAGTGTTCTGCCTATATTTTCCTTTAACAGTTTTACAGTATCAAGCCTTATATTTAGGTCTTTAATCCATTTTGAGTTTATTTTTGTGTATAGTGTCAGGCAATGCTCTAATTTCATTCGTTTATGTGTAGCTGTCCAGTTTTCCCAGCACCAGTTATTGAAGAGACTGTGTTTTGTCCATTGTGTTCCTGCCTCCTTTGTCATATTTAGGTGACCTAAGGTCATGTGTTTATCTCTGGACTTTCTATGCTGTTCCATTGATCTATGTATGGAGATTCCTTACTAAACTAAAAACAGAGCTACCATATAATCCAGCAATCCCACTCCTGGGCATATATCCAGAAAAAAATAAAGTTAGAAAAGATACACACACCCCAGTGTTCATTGCAGCACTATTTACAATAGCCAGGGCATGGAGGCAACCTAGATGTCCAGAGGAATGGATAAAGAACATGTAATACATATATACAATGGAATATTTTTGTTGTCGTTTAGTCACTAAGTCATGTCTGACTCATTGCAACCCCATGGACTGTAGCCCAGTAGGCTCCTCTTGTCCATGGGATTTTCCAGGCAAGAATACTGGAGCAGGTTGCCATTTCCTACTCCAGGGGATCTTCCAGACCCAGGGATCTAACCCACCTTTCCTGCATTGGCAGGTGGGTTCTTTACTGCTGAGCCACCAGGGAAGCCCTGATTATTCCTACAGAGTTTGCAATAGAATAAAGTCAGCCATAAAAAAGAATGAAATAATGCAATTTGCAGCAACATAGATGGACCTGGAGATTGTCATACTGAGCGAAGTAAGTCAGAGAAAGAAAAATATATTAATATGATATCATTTATATGTGCAATCTAAAAAAAGAATACAAATGAATTTACCTACAAATCAGAAACAGAGTTGTAGTTGTAGAAAACAAATTTATGATTACAAGGGAGTAAGGCTGAGGGGTGGGGAGAATTGGGAGATTGGGATTGACAGACTCCTCTGTCCATGAAATTCTCCAGGCCGGAATACTGGAGTGGGTAGCTGTTCCCTTCTCCAAAGGTATCTTCCCAACCCAGGGATCAAACCCAGGTATCATGCATTGCAGGTGGATTCTTTATTAGCTGAGCTACCAGGGAAGCCTATACACATTTTTATATATAAATTAATAACTCATAAAGACCCATTGTATGTACAGGCAACTCTACTCAATGCTCTGTAATGGCCTAGATAGGAAAAGAACCTAAAAGAGAGTGACCATAGTTATATGTATAACTGATTCACTTTACTATACTCCTGAAACTAAACAACACTGCAAATAATCTGTAATCTAATAAAAATTTTAAAAAATAATATTTGATTTTAATTTATTCAAAATAAGTATAGTTATAAACAGAATTATTGATTTTTGTATATTAAAACATAAGCCATTCATTGAATAAAAATTTCTATGTGTTTCTAATCAAATTCTGCTGGTAGAATTTAACTAATTTCAAGGTTGAAATTTTGTTTTTATTTATGGTCTGTAAGTGTCTGTTTGTGAACTAGGGTTAGAAGTCTGATCAATTCATATACACAAATGTAATTTATTTATGAATTTTAGCTATATTAGATAATAAAGTAATATTTGTTACTACTTGTATGTGTTATATTTTTCAAAGCATTTCCTGTGCCTTCTTTCATAAATAATGGCTAAAATAAATGTTTTCCAAAACCATTAAAAATTCTGATACTGATTTTTAAATAACCAGCAATATTAAAATTATTGTCAGAGGTTACTCTGATACTACTCATAGTCAAACTCACAGTATAATAAAGCCCACAGCATAATAAACTATGATGCAAAGAGCTTAAAAATGGGTTTTATAATAATATCTTCCCAGATGAAAATGCTTTTTTTTATAGCTCTTTTAGAATGCTTCTCTCAAGTTGTAGAGAAATCATGACTGATTGGCAGGAATAAAAGTGGGGGCAGTAATGGAATAAAAATAAAGAAGAAGTTGAGTTATAGCAGTATGGTCTGATGATTTAAAAGGGTAGAAAAATGCAATATTTGAGGCACGATTAATAATACCATATGTGGCTTGTATGGCAAATATGCATAACACACTGCATGAGTGTTAAGTTGCTTCAGTTATGTCTAACTTTTTTGTGATCCTATGGACTGTGGTCTGCCATGCTCCTTTGTGCATGGGATTCTCCAGGCAAGAATATTGGAATGGGGTTCCATGACCTCCAGGGAAGCTTCCTAACCCAGGATTTGAATACACAGCTCCTGTGGCTCCTGCATTGCAGGCAGATTCTTTACCAATGAAACACCGGGGAAGCCGGTAACAAAATGATATATCCCTAAAGAACTTCTTTTGCCCAAGCCTTTGAATCATCCATTCATACATTTCTCCTTAACACTACATGTAATCATTTACCTAAAATGTGTTGCCTCCTACTCTCTAAGTTTTCCTTTTCTCCTTGTTACTGGCCCTCTTCTCATATTGCTATTGATAGTGCTATAACTTTTTGATTGGTCTCCAGTCCTCCAGGTTTCTATTTCTCCAGTTCATTTCCCTCAGGGCCCAAAGCTACAGTTGAAAAGGGAAAGGAGTTAGGATTGAAAGCTTGTCAGTTGCCAAATACTAATACTTCTCTGAGCTCAACCCACATTACAAAGCTATTCCTAATTTACAAGGTGATTGCTGAAGCTGAAGCTCCAATACTTTGGCCACCTGATGTGACGAAATGACTCATTAGAAAAGACCATGATGCTGGGAAAGATTGAAGGCAGGAGAAGGGGATGATAGAGGATGAGATGGTTGGATGGCATCTTTGACTCAATGGACATGAGTTTGACCTAGCTCTGGGAGTTAGTGATGGACAGGGAAGCCTGGCATGCTGCAGTCCATGAGGTTGCAAAGAGTCTGATATAACTCAATGCCTGAACTGAACTGAATTTACAGGGTATAAAGTTGAGTACTGAATAATTTCCATTGTGAGTCTAAGTTCATGTAGCTAGTAAGTGGTCAGAAATAAGATCTATTCCCAGGTCCCCATTCCATTTATCCCAAATTGGATAGATGAGAAAGCTTCCTAAAGATATGTGCTCATCATATTTCAATATCACTATACAGTTTAAGAGGAGTGGAGAAGGAAATGGCAAGCCACTCCAGTGTTCTTGCCTTGAGAATCCTAGAGATGGGGGAGCCTCATGGGCTGCCGTCTATGGGGTCGCACAGAGTTGGACACGACTGAAGCGACTTAGCAGCATACACTTTAATAATAATAGTTAACATATTGACCTTTGAGTAATGCAAGAATTAGGGACACTGGCCCTCTGGGCAGGCAAAACTTGATGAATAACTTATTTACAACTTGCCCTTCCCTATCTGTGTTTATTCCATATCTGCCTGAGGTACGGCATCTATGAATTCAAACAACTGTGGATTGCTTAGTACAGTTGTATTTACTATTGAACAAACCCACCTATGAGTGGACTCGTGCAGTTCAAACCTATGTTGTTCAAGGCTCAATTGTACTTACACAACACTTTCATCTTACCAAGCATTCTTTTCAGTGTTCTTAGTAACCCATTCAGTTTTAAGAATAACACTGCCACATAGGTACTACTATCATTCCCTTTTTCCTGATGAGAAAATGGGACACAAAATATTAAATAGCGTGACCAATATTACAAGTAAGGATAGAGTAGAGCAGGGATTTGAACCAATGCAATTCAACTACAGAGTCCACGTTCTTAACCATGGTACAAGATCTGGTTGTTGCTTTGAACATATTTTTTGATTTGAAATTAAACTAATGATTGTGTATGGAAATGTTATGGATTAAATGTATAATGGAAATAAAAATGATACTGAGGTCTTATAATTAGAGGTCAAATAAATTTTATCTGTTACCTGTTTAAGAACTGTGGAAACTTTGAAGCCCTTTTTGAATATCTCAGCAAAGAGGAAGGATAAAGAATACCCTCAGCAAAGGATAAAGAAAAGCTTTGAAAATATAGAGGGAAAAGGTAATTATGAGACTAACAAAATGTTTCATGCTTAAGAAAACTGAAGAAATAATTAAATAAAATTAGCATTTGTAAAAACTGATCATTTTTCCTGCTTTGAAAGAGTCTAAATCATAAAAATACTATTTAAACCTTGCCCACTTTGTCAAATAATACAACCTCACATTGTTTTAGGCTTCCCTGGTGGCTCAAGAGGTAAAGAATCTTCCTGCAATTCAGGAGCTGCAGGAGACACAGGTTCCATCACTGGGTCAGGAAGATCCGCTGGAGGAGGAAATGGCAACTCACTCCAGTATTCTTGCCTGGAGAATCCCATGGACAGAGGAGCCTGTGGGCTATAGTAACATTTTTTTATGGCTTTTTAAACTTAACTAAATAATAGTATCATTTTAAACCTAATCTGGTATGAACTGAAATGTTTGTGTTCCTTAGAATTCATATGTTGAGACCCTCATCCCCAGTGTCATGATGTTTGGTGTGGGGCCTTTGTGTCTAGATTGTGGAGCTTTAGTGATGGGGTTTATACCTTTATATGAAAAGATAGGAGACAGCCTGCTTCCTTTCTCTCTCCACTATGTAAGGACTTACCGGAAAGAAGACCCTCATCAGGAACTGAATCAGCCAGCATATTGATCTTGGACTTCCTAGCTTCCACAATTGTGGGAAACAAGCTCTGTTGTTTAAGCCATCCAGTCTATGATGTTTCTGTTTTAGCAGTTCTGAATAAGATATAGTCTTCTAACCAAGCAAACTCTAATCTAAACATGGAGACTGTTTTTTGTTTTTTTGCCAAAATTTGGTTTACCTGGTATTATGTTGAACTGTGTCTTCCAAAATGATATATTGATATTTTTAACCCCTAGTATATCAGAATGTGGGCTTCCCTTGTGGTTCAGCTGGTAAAGAATTCTGTATGCGGGAGATCTGGCTTTAATCCCTGGGTTGGGAAGATCCCCTGGAGAAGGGAAAGGCTATCTGCTCCAGTATTCTGGCCTGGAGAATTCCATGAACTATATAGTCCATGGGGTCACAAAGAGTTGGACAGGACTGAGTGACTTTCACTTTCACATCAGAATGTGACCTTATTTGGAAACAGGGTCATTGAAGATGTAGTGGCTAAGATGAGATCACACTGAAGTAGGCTGGGCCCTTAATCCAGTATGATTATCTCATTACACAATAAGAAAAATAGAGAGAGAGAGAGAGAGAAAAGTCAGAGAAGTCAGACGGCGGACAGCCATGTGAAGACACAGAGCTGCTCGGGGCGAACACTGTGACAACAGAGGCAGAGATTGCAGCGAGACAGCTGTAAGTGAAGATCATCAGGCATTGATGGCCACCACCAGAAGCTAGGAGGAAGCAAGAAAGGATTCTACCCAGACTCTCAGAGGGAGCATGGCTTTGCTGACACCCTGGTTTTGGACCTCTAGCCTTCAGAACCCCATGGACGGAGGAGCCTGGTAGGCTGCCGTCCATGGGGTCACTAAGGGTCGGACACGACTGAGCGACTTCACTTTCACTTTTCACTTTCATGCATTGGAGAAGGAAATGGCAACCCACTCCAGTGTTCTTGCCTGGAGAATCCCAGGGACAGGAGAGCCTGGTGGGCTGTCATCTCTGGGGTCTCACAGAGTTGGACATGACTGAAGTGACTTAGCAGCAGCAGCAGCAGCCTTCAGAATTGTGAGAGTATACATCTCTGTTATATCAAGCCATCCAAAGCATGGCACTATGTTAGGGCAGCCTGAGGAAGCTATTATACTCATTGAATGGGTAGCCATTCTCTTCTCCAGGGGATCTTCCCAACCCTGGGCTCGAACCCAGGTCTCTCGCATTGCCGGCAGGTTCTTTACCATCTGAGCTACCAGGGAAGCCCCTATTATACCCAGCATCATCCCACATTCATAGAGAAAGAGTGTCTTGATCACATGCCAGCCAGCTAGACTTAGAATCTATTCCACATGTGGGCTTTCTGTTTCTGCCCATTACAATCATATGCCACTGCCCGGAACGGATGTTCAGAACAGGAAAAGCCCCTTTTGAAAACATGTGGCACTTTTCAACACAAAAAAGCTTTAAGTCATCTTGTGTCCTGAAAAAACCCTTCATGTAAATCCACTTTGCAATATCATTCCTTTCTCCATCCAAAAGGGCAAGGAGATAAAACCTACTCCAACCTGAATGTTAGTTGCAAAGCTCCGTTAGGAGCAACCCTCCTTCCCTCTCTGTCTCTCTCTGAGTCAATTAATAGAGAATTTGTCAGAAAGGAAGACCCTCACTGAATATGTCGTTTCCTACCCAGTTTGATGGGGCTTTCCTGGTGGCTCAGTGGTAAAGAACCTGCCTGCCAGTGCAGGAGACATTTATTTAATCCCTGGGTCAGCAAGATCCCCTGAAGAAGGACATGGCAACCCACTCCACTATTCTTGCCTGGAAAATCCTATAGATAGAGGAGCCTGGTGGGCTACAGATCATGGAGTTGCAAATAGTAGCACATGACGCAGTGACTAAACAACAATACAACCCGTGTAATAATTGTATGCTTTTCAGAACTAGCACAGATAGTATGGTCTAATTACTTACCACAACACAACACATCTATATCCTGAGTTGCTTTGGGATGGCGTATATCCACCCAACTCCCACTTCTCCTTTAAGTTATCATGATGAACTTCAGACTCATAAAGGATCTCCCATTCTAGCCAACCAAAATATTATATTCATAGTTTTCTTTCCTTTTTCTTTCTTCATCAAAGCTCCAGGAATATAATTAAATGTCTTCTTATTTTCAGATATTATACTGTCTCACAGGAGTTCTCTTTTCCAAAGATTGTCTGGAAGAAAATAAACCTTGCCTACTCTGTACCTTTACTGCTAATTCCCCCCCCGCCCCCATTGGCTTCAGGAATTTAGCAAGATATATTGCTGTTTTTATCATGGACAGATTGCCAAAATTTCATAATGAACATTTGATTCTTATATTGAAATATAACTAATTTATGGATATTATATCTGTTCTTCTCTTTTTGTCTAATCTCATAGGCACTCAAAAATCTTAATAATATTACCAATTATTTCTGGGTTATAGATTATTCATCTATCTTCTTCTTGAGTAAGAAACCTCATTTTATGTCACTTTTCATATGTAGAAAATGTATCTGTTGAATTATAGTGAAACTAGGGTGATGGTTTTTAAGTGATACATTCTTAAGATTATAGCTTGCCTTTCAGAAGAATTCCTTACTCTAGACAATATTTTGAGTGTTCATCCCCTTCAGAGTTAGAAAAATTAAAACTAGATCATTCTTAGTCCAGAAGCAAGATAAATTATTTTCAAATAATTTAAAAAATATACATATGATCGAGATTTTACAATACATTTTATACCTCTCGTTTTTCTAGTTTTATAGTGAAATACTGCTAAATTTTATGAAATAGTATCTTTGTGGCTTTATTTTATATTTAGCAGGCAAAACTGGTATATGTCATTGAAATCTCTAAAATCTTAATTGATTTTTTCCTAAGTTATAGATTACTTGAAAAGTAAATTTTCAGTACACTATGATTGATTGACTTAGGAAATTTCTTACTGAATAAATGTACATTCAGCATGAATCTGTTGACACAATTAATTGCATTAATCTTTACTGGAAGATTGTCCACAGTGCCATATGTTTGCTGGGTTTCTATGTTCATAGAATTAAAAATAAATGAGAGATAAACACTGAAAAATAATAATTTTTATTGACCCTTGATAGAAAAAGAACATTAATTGTTAAAGTTATATGTAATTATTCATTATGTCCAACAAATGAATATAAGGAAAAAATTTTCCAAAGCAACTGGGCCTCTGTTAATCTTCCCTCATAGCTCAGTCAGTAAGAATCTGCTTCAAGGCAGGAGACTGAGATTCGATTCCTGGGTCGGGAAGATCCCCTGGAGAAAGAAATGGCAAGCTACTGCAGTATTTTTACCCGGATAATCCCAAGGACAGAGGAACGTAGTGAGCTACAGTCTGTGGAGTTGCAGACATAAGTTAGCAACTAAACCATCTCCAAAGCGACTGAGTTCTAAACATGGGTCTGAAAATCACTCTTATAATGATGGTAAATGTGAAGTTCAATTTGTATGAAGTTCTCGGGTTACAATTTAGGATTGAACTAAGGAACTTGTTAAGATTATTATATTGAGACTTCATTGAAAGCATAGGATTTTCTGTTCAGATCATAGGCCCTGTCATTAAAAGGACATTCAAGCCTTGACAGGGAGCGTTCTTCACAGTTAATGTGTGAGCAGATGTTAAACAACTACCCTTTATGCTGATCTCATCCTCAAAATCATGGCAGACAATGGAAATACATGACATACAATGGGAATAAAAATATTAAGACTGAGTCATAGGAGTGTCAGAATATTTGAAGTTTAGAATTGTATTTTGTGTCGTTACCAAGTTAACATATGCTTATAGAAGTGGAAATAAGAGGGAAATTGGAAAAGGATACAATTATAGATAAGTCACACAAAGGCTAATATTTTTTAATTAATTAATTACTTTTAATTGGAGGATAATTACTTTACCATATTGTGTTTTTGCCATACATCGACATGAACCAGCCATGGGCTCACATGTGTCCCCTTATCCTGAACCTCCCTCCCCACTTCATCCCTCTGGGTTGTCCCAGAGACCTGTTTTGAGAGCCCTGCTTCATGCATTGAATTTGCATTAGTCATCTATTTTACTTATGGTGATATACATGTTTCAATGCTATTCTCTCAAATCAATCCGCCCTCGCCTTCTCCCACATGGTCCAAAAGTCTATTTACATCTATGTCTCTTTTGTTGACTTGCATATAGAATCATAGTTACCATCTTTCTAAATTCTATATATATGTGTTAATACAGTGTTCTGGTGTTTCTCTTTCTGACTTACTTCATTCTGTATAGTAGGCTCCAGTTTCATCCCCTTCATTAGAACTGACTCAAATGTGCTCTTTTTAATAGCTGAGTAATACTCCATTGTGTATATGTACCACAGCTTTCTTATCCATTCGTCTGCTGATGGACATCTAGGTTGCTTCCATGTCCTGGCTATTGTTAACAGTGCTGCAGTGAAAACTGGGGTACATGTTTCTCTTTTAGTTCTGATTTCCTCAGTGTTTTTGCCCAGCAGTGGGATTGCTGGGTCATACGGCAGTTCTATTTCCTGTTCTATTTTTTTAAGGAATCTCCACACTGTTCTCCATAGTGGCTGTACCAGTTTGCATTCCCACCAACAGTGTAAGAGGGTTCCCTTTTCTCCACACCTTCTCAGGCATGTATTGTTTGTAGACTTTTTGATAGCAGCCATTCTGATCATCATGAGATGGTACCTCATTGTGGTTTTGATTTGCATTTCTCTACTAATGAGTGATATTGAGCATCTTTTAATGTGTTTATTAGCCATCTGTATGTCTTCTTTGGAGAAATGTCTGTTTAGTTCTTTGGCCCACTTTTTTATTGGGTTGTTCATTTTTCTGGTATTGAGCTGCATGGGCTGCTTGTATATTTTGGAGATTAATTCTTTGTCCATTGTTTTGTTTGCTATTATTTTCTCCCATTCTGAAGGCTGCCTTTCTACCTTGTTTATAGTTTCCTTCATTGTGCAAAAGCTTTTAAGCTTAATTAGGTCCCATTTATTTTTGTTTTTATTTCTGTTACTCTGGGAAGTGGATCATAGAGGATCTTGCTATGATTTATGTCATAGAGCATTCTGCCTATGTTTTCCTCTAAGAATTTTATAGTTTCTGGTCTTAAATTTATATCTTTAATCCCTTTTGAGTTTATTTTTGTGTGTGGTGTTAGAAAGTGTTCTAGTTTCATTCTTCTACCGATGGTTGACCAGCTTTCTGAGCACAGCTTGTTAAAGACATTGTCTTTTCTCCATTGTACATTTTTTTCTCCTTTGTCAAAGATAAGCTATCCATAGGTGCATGGATTTATCTCTGGGCTTTCTATTTTGTTCAGTTGATCTCTATTTCTTTGTGTGAGTACCATACTGTCTTGATGACTGTAGCTGTGTAGTATAGTCTGAAGGCAGGCAGGTTGATTCCTCCAGTTCCATTCTTCTTTTTCAAGATTGCTTTGGCTATTTGAGGTTTTTGTGCCTCCATACAAATTGTGAAATTATTTGTTCTAGTTCTGTGAAAAATACCATTGGTAGCATGATAGGGATTGTGTTGAAGCCATAGATTGCTTTGGGTTGTGTACTCATTTTCACTATATTGATTCTTTCAATCCATAAATATGGTATATTTCTCCATCTCTCAGTGTTTTATAGTTTTCTATATATAGGTCTTTTGTTTCCTTAGGTAAATTAATTCATAACTATTTATTCTTTTCATTACAATGGTGAATAGGATTGTTTCCTTAATTTCTCTTTCTGCTTCTTCATTGTTAGTATATAGGAATGCAAGGGATTTATCTGTATTAATTTTATACACTGAAAATTTACTATATTCTTTGATTAGCTCTAGTAATTTTCTGGTGGTATCTTTATGGTTTTCTATGTAGAAGATCATGTCATCAGCAAACAGTAAGAGTTTTACTTCATCTTTTCCAATCTAGATTCTTTTTATGTATTTATTTTTTATTTTCTGAGTGGTATGGCTAGGACTTCCAAAACTGTGTTTAGTGTAGTGGTGAGAGTGGATGCCTTTGTCTTGTTCCTAATTTTAGAGGAAATGCTTTCAATTTTTCACCATGGAGAATAATATTTGCTGTGGGTTTGTTGTATATAGCTTTTATTATGTTGAGGTATATTCCTTCTGTGCCTGATTTCTGGAGAACTTTTATCATAAATGGGTGTTGAATTTTGTCAAAGGCTTTCTCTGCATCTATTGATATAATCATATGGTTTTTATCTTTCAATTTGTTAATATGGTGTACCACATTAATTGATTTGTGAATGCTGAAGAATTCTTGCATCCCTGGAATAAAGTCTACTTGGTCATGATGTACAGTCTTTTTAATATGTTGCTGGATTTTGTTTGCTAGAATTCTGTTGAGGAGTTTTGCATCTATATTCATATAGATGGCATATAATTTTTTTTGTGGCATCTTTATCTGGTTTTGTTATTAGGGTGATGGTGTCCTCATAGAATGACTTTGGGAGTTTACCTTCCTCTGCAATTTTCTGGAAGAGTTTGAGTAGGATAGTGTTAGCTCTTATCTAAATTTTTGGTAGAATTCACTTGTGAAGCTATCTGGTCCCAGGCTTTTGTTTGTTGGAGGATTTTGATTACAGTTTTGATTTCTGTGCTTTTGATGTGTCTATTTAGATTTTCTATTTCTTCCTGGTTCAGTTTTGGAAAGTTATACTTTTCTAAGAATTTTTCCATTTCTTCCAAGTTCTCCATTTTATTGGGATATAATTGCTCATAGTAGTCTCTTATGATCTTTTGTATTTCTGTGTTGTCTGTTGTGATTTCTCCATTTTCATTTCTAATTTTATTGATTTGATTTTTCTCCCTTTGTTTCTTGATGAGTCTGGCTAATGGTTTATCTGTTTTAAATAAATGAAAAATAAATGAAGGAGACTATAGCAAAATTCAATAAAAAGGAGGGAGGTGGGAGGAGGGTTCAGGATTGGGAACACATGTATACCTGTGGCGGATTCATTTTGATATATGGCAAAACCAATTCAATATTGTAAAGTTAAAAAATTAAATTAAATTAAATTAAATTAAAAAAAAAAAAAGAAATTTTGTTCTAAACTTGCCTGATAGCTCAGCTGGAAAAGAATCTGCCTGCAATGAAGGAGACCTTGGTTTGATTCCTGGGTTGGAAAGATCCCTTGGAGAAGGGATAGGCTACCCACACCAGTATTCTTAGGCTTCCCTGGTAGCTCAAATGGTAAAGAATCCCTGGTTGCATTGTTTGAGTCATATAGCAACATTCACTAAAAGACTTTATATAAGATTGAAAAACAAAACCACAATCTATTTGGGCTTCTCTGGTGGCTCAGCAGCAAAGAATCTGCCTTCAGTGCAGGAGCCACAGGAGATGTGGGTTCAATCCCTGGGTTGGGAGATCCCCTGGAAGAGGGCATAACAATCTACTCCAGTATTCTTGCTTGGAGAAACCCAAGGACAGAGGGACCCTGGTGAGCTACGCTCCATCAGGTCATACAGAGTTGGACATGACTGAAGTGATTTAGCATGGAACATTAATTAATATTTAATGGCTACTTAGAATTGGTTAGAAGAGCTTCCCTGGTGGCTCAGATGGTAAAGAATCTGCCTGCAATGTGGGAGACCCAAGTTTGATCCCTGGGTCAGGAAGATCGCCTGGAGAACAAAATGACAATGCATTCCAGTATTCTTGCCTGGAAACTCCCATGGATGGAGAAGCCTGGTGGGCCACAGCCCATGGGGTCACAAAGAGTTGGACACACTCTTAGTGTGAGAGACTAACACACATAGAATACATTAGAATGTTAATTAAGTTCTTTAAATGCTTTATTTTATGCATATTACAGTAGACTTTAAGAAAAAATAAATAATATTTTTAAAGATGAGGAAACTGGTCATTAAATTCATCAAGCTGGTAAGAGGTCAAGTTAGAGTTAAGACCCAGATGAGTTAGACTCCAGAACCCATATTATTTTCCCTTTATTACACTAAAAAATTCACATTTTAGCTTCTGATATGGTTGAGCATCATGATTGGTGTAATCTTAGAAAAGTAATTGCACAAACTATCAATTTGTATAACCATAACGTGATTATTCATGAGTGCTATCACAGATACTGAAATATCTCAAGGCAAATTTCTTGGGCACTGCCATCTAACCATCTTGTCCTCTGTTGTACCCTTCTCCTCCTGCTTTCAATCATTCCCAGAATCAGGGTCTATTCCAGTGCATTAGCCCTTTTCATTGGGTGGTCACAGTATTATAGCTTCAGCTTCAGGATCAGTCTTTCCAATGAATATTCATATTTGATTTCCTTTAGGATTGACTGATTTTATCTCCTTGCTGTCCAAGGGACTCTCAAGAGTATTCTCCAGCAGCACAGTTTGAAGGCATCAATTCTTCCTTGCTCAGCCTGTTTAATTGTCCAGATGTCGCATCTGTGCATGGCTACCAGAAAAACCATAGCTTTGACTATATGGACCTTTGTTGACAAAGTAATGTCTCTGCTTTTTAATACACAGTCTAGGTTTCTCCTTGCTTTTCTTCCAAGGAGCAAACATCTTTTAGTTTCATGTTTACAGTCACCATCCACAATGATTTTGGAGCCCAAGACAATAAAGTCTGTCACTGTTCCCGTTGTTTCCCCATCTATTTGCCATGAAGTGATGGGACCTGATTCCTTGATCTTCATTTTTTCAATGTTGAGTTTTAAGTCAGCTTTTTCACTCTCCTCTTTCACCTTCATCAAGAGGCTCTTTAATTCCTCTTCACTTTCTGCCTTTAGAGTGGTGTTATCTGCATATGTGAAGTTACTGATATTTCTCCTGGCAATCTTGATTCCAGCTTGTACTTCGTTCAGCTCAGCATTTCGCATGATATACTCTGCATATGAGTTAGTTAAACAGGGTGACAACGTATAGCCTTGACATACTCCTTTCCCAATTTTGAACCAGTCCGTTGTTCCATATCCAGCTCTAATTGTTGCTTCCTGACCTGTGTACAGGTTCTCAGGAAGCGAGTAAGGGGATCTGGTATTCCCATTTTTTCAAGAATTTTCCACAGTTTGTTGTGATCCATACAGTCAAAGGCTTTAGTGTAGTCAATGAAGCAGAAATAGATATTTTTCTTGAATTTTCTTGCTTTTTCTATGATCCAGTGGATGTTGGCAATTTGATCTCTGGTTTCTCTGCCTTTTCTAAATCCAGCTTGAACATCTGGAAGTTATCACTTCACATACTTTTGAAGCCTTTCTTGAAGGATTCTGAGCATTACCTTGCTAGTGTGTGAGATGAGTGAAAATGTGTGGTAGTTTGAATATTATTTGGTATTGACCTTCTTTGGGATTAGAATGAAAACATTTTTTTCATTCTTGTGGCCACTGCTAAGTTTTCCAAATTTGCTGGTATATTGAGTGCAGCACTTTCACAGCATCATCTTTGAGGATTTGAAATAGTTCATCTGGAATTTCATCATCTCCACTACCTTTGTTCATAGTGATTCTTCCTAAGGTCCACTTGACTTCAGACTTCAAGATGTCTGGCTCTAGGTGAATGATCACATCATCGTGGTTATCTGGGTCATTAAGATCTTTTTTGTATAGTTCTTGTCTGTATTCTTGCCACCTCTTCTTAATATCTTCTGCTTAGAAGATACAATGCTTAGTTCCTTCTTTTTTTCTTTCTTATATTTTAATTATCTGAAATGTCTTCACCCTCATCTCTAGCAGGATTCTCAAACTGGCTCTGCAGGTAAAGATTTGGATTCAAATCAAGGCTCCACTGTTTATTCACTGTGTTAGTTGGAAATCCATGTTTTCATCCCCAGATGTTTGATGTGTAAAATTGGTTAAAAATTCCTTCATCCATATTATTATTATGAGATGCAAATGCAATCACATATGTAAAGTATTTAGCAAAGTGAGCATAATCTTTAGATTCATTAATGTCTACTGTCTCTAACACTGCTCTAGAAAAATCTAAGTTAATAACAAATCTTGATTGTTCCTCTGATGGCTCTTCCTAGTGTTAGCCCTGAGAAGCAGCTCTCCTGCAATTCAATGTTTCTGCTCTTCTCTCTATTAGTTCAGCCCCAGGGATATTTTGCACCTCCGTTTTGGCAGCTACAGGTGATGGCAGCCAATCCTCTCTGAGCTTCCCCCAGGGACTCCAGCATTGGATTTCAAGGGTGATATGCCACATAGATTTCAAAGCATGTGTTCTCAAATATCTCCACATTTGTCAGAAACATCACACAAAATGTAGTGGAGAGTTCTCAAGGATCATGCATGTGTGTCCCACTAAAACAAGAACACTGTCAACTGATTTTAAGCAAGACTCACAAATAAACAGTGTCAAAACCACGTCTAGAGTTTGGAGAAGTAGAATAGCTCTGGTGCTAGCAGTGTTTGTTCAAATAATATCTCTCCCCTTCACTTGTTGTGTGAACTTGGGTAAGTTATGTAACTTTTCTGTGCCTTTACACCTTTATATAATCCTCAAAGGGCTTCCTTGGTGGCTCAGACAATAAAAAGTCTGCCTGCAATGTTGGGAGACCTGAGTTCGATCCCTGGGTTGGGAAGATGCCCTGGAGAAAGAAATGGCAACCTACTCCAGTATTCTTGCCAGGAAAATCCCAAGGATGGAGAAGCCAGACGGGCTACAGACCGTAGGGTTGCAGAGAGTCTGACGTGACTGAGTGACTAACACTTGCACTTTTATAATCCTCAGAAGAGTATTACTAGGGAAAATGAGTGGATTTTACATAAACTGTGTAGAATAAGGGTTCCAGGTGCAGTGTAAGAACTATGTATGTGTTTGCTGTTGTTTCTGATCTTCAGTTAAGTATCCCTTTTAGTTCCTTCTCCTTATAGGTGATCACAATAGTTTCCTCAGCTAGAGAGAAAGAATGAGTTAACATGTCATTTAATTCATGGTCATGTTGTTCTGATCTAGTCATTCTGCTACACCTTCCACTGAGTATTAGCAAACTACTTTGAAATATTAGTGTCCACATTCTTTCAATGCAGACTTAGAGGATTAGAGGAGCCAGGGGTAAACCTAACTCTTTTCAGTTCCTAAGTTCATTCAGTTTTCATGACTGAATCTAAATCATGTCATCTGGAAGATTTTGGACATCATTATTCTTAAAAACATGTCCATTTCTCAGTTCTTAATCCTCCTGTTGAACATTCACAAATAATATACCAGCATTTATTTGAACTTGAATTTCTCTGACACCAAGAAGATCTGAGCAACACCCATGATCTCTTTAAAATACTTCAGCAGATGTCATACTGTTACCAGTGAATTTCTACTAAGTTCCATGTGTGTGTATGAGGGTGTGTGTGCATGTACATGTAAGTATAGCCAATTTTCTCATGTTAATTTGGCATATTTTTTTTTCTTTGACTTAACATGTGAGTATATTGAAAATTTTAAAAGTAGAAGTTTCTATTGCAGATATCAAAGTTTTGCCCTCAAGAATTCATCCGAATGAATTTCTTCTATGAGCCTGAGGTTTATGCCAGTAATAATTGAAAATAGAAATAGATTACAGCCTAATGAACTGCTTTAAAATGTTGCTTTCAGAAGCTACTTATTTGCAATATTTAAGGATAATTGCCAATATGCCAAAAAAATTTTTTTTTCAAAATCTAGTGTAGAGTAGAAACTTAAGTAGGTGTTTGACAATTGAGATGTATTCTTAAAATGCATGAAGAAGGTCTAAAGGTAAGATCTAATGTCACGGCACATTTCATGTAAAGTGAAATCTGTTCTGTGTGGCATCTATTTATTCATAGTTTTATTCTTGTGAGAATAATACCATACAATTTTTAGTCCATTATTATGGCTATTTTAAAAATAATGAAGTTGAAAGAACTGCCTGAAAGAATTGGTCTTTTTCAAGTCTGACCTTAACTCATTTGAGAATATATTAAATCTGTTTAATTCAGCTAGGGTAAAATTTACACAGTGATTATGAAATGCTTATGGTTATTGTTTCCAAACAAGTTATGGGATACCAAGTTCAAAAAGAATACCTTCAATCAGTAATGCTATTTTGTACTTAGTGAGCTAGGCGAGGGGCTTCCCTGGAGGCTCACTGGTAAAGAATCTGCCTGCCAATGCTGGAGACGTGGGTTTGATCCTTGGGTTAGAAGATTCCCTGGAGAAAGGAATGGCAACCCACTCCAATATTCTTGCCTGGGAAATCCCACAGACAGAGGAGCCTGGTGGGCTACAGTCTAAGGGCTTGCAAAAGAGCTGGACATGATTTAGTGACTAAACAACAACAACAAATTAAGCAAACAGCTAAACAGTTTGTTTCAATAGCATGTGTGTTCTTATTTCATATGAAAAATTTTGTGTTCTGTGGTTAAGGCATTTTTTCCCCTCTTCTACTAGTTTTATAAATAGCATTTAACAAATATAAATATACTAGGTTTTCCAATTCAAAAATAAACAAGTTCTATATGCCCTGCAGTGGGAGAGACAGATATCAAAGAGAAAGGACTCTAACACATTTTGAATAAAAACTATGATAAGAATTTTATAAATTTCATAAGCATAGTTGATACATAAATTTCATCCTAAAAGATAACTCTGACATAGTCTTATTGGGCAAGGAAAGTTATCCTGAGACATGAAAGAAAGGGCAGCATGAAAGAGCAAATTTTTTGTTTTCATAAAAATAGAGAAATAGAAAAGTGAATTGATCCTTTTGAATTGTGGAATTGGAGAAGAATCTTGAGAGTCCCTTGGACTGCAAGGAGATCCATCCAAACAGTCATAACGGAAATCAGTCCTGAATATTCATTGGAAGGATGATGCTGAAGCTGAAACTCCAGGACTTTGGCCACCTGATGTGAAGAATTGACTAATTGGAAAGGACCCTGATGCTGGGAAAGATTGAAGGGTGGAGGAGAAGGGGACAACAGAGGATGCGATGGCTGGATGGCATCACCAACTTAATGGGTGTGAGTTTGAGCAATCTCCTGGATTTGGTGATGGACAGGGAAGCCTGGCATGCTGCATGCAGTCCACGGGGTCACAAAGAGTCAGACATGACTGAGCAACTGAACTGAGCTGAATATCATTCTTTACATTCAACTACGGTGGGTAGCAGAGGGAAGAGAGTGAGAATTAGTCTCCAAGTGCAGGTGAGATGGAATACAGCTTGGAGAATCCTTCAGTTACTTGCTGTGTTGGTTCCCTACTTCTGTCTGTTATGCAACCCTATGTAAATGATGCTAAAGGCCAGAGAGTTATCCTCAATTTGGGATTTTAAAAGATATTTATCAGAATCATGGTTTTTCATTAGTTTTGGGGGCAAATCCTGTCCCTTAAAAGAGCCCCTTCAGATATTTAATATGGAAAGATCATGCGTTCTCCTCAGATTGGAAACAGGACTAAAATGTAACAGAAATGAGATTGTTGGTCCTTTTCTCCCCAAAGATTCTGAGATGGAGAAGTATGATGAAGCTTGAAAACCCCAAGGATTGTGTTACAGTCTCTTTCTCTGAATCACACTTGGCCCAGACAGTTTTGTGATGCACAACAAGATTTTAGCAAATAAAGAAATATTGCATAAATTCATCTCTAGTAAGTTTATTGTCTTGTTTCCCTTTACTCTTCCCACATAAAACTGTATGCGTTTCTGAAAAAATGTAACTCTTTTCTAGTCGTTGTTGTTGTTTACTCCCTAACTTGTGTCTGATCACCATGGAGTATAGACTGCCAAGCTCCTCTGTTCATGGGATTCTCCAGCCAAGAATGCTAGAGTGGGTTGCCATTTCCTTCTCCCCGGGATCTTCCCAACCCAGGGATTGAACCCACATGTCCTGCTTGGCAGTGGGAGATTCTTGACCACTGACCACCCAGGAAACCCTTTCTAATCTTAGAAAGAAGAATTTGATATATTTAAAGATATGTGAAGTACAAATATTATTGCTTATATTATTATACTTATTTCTAGTGCTACTATCAGTAAGAACAGACTTATCAAAATGGGTACCATTTAACTGAACAATCTGTGCCAGTTTCTGTGGCATGTAGAGATTGCCAGGTTTCTTTGCTGTTTTGAAATATAGGGCAAAACCTTTAGTTAGCAAAATTTTCTGCATGAAAAATCATGTCTATTGGGAAAATGAAGGAGAATCTCCTTCTAGATGCCTTTTTTAAAGCATCTGATCTTGGGAAATGAATGCAATATGGGGATGTAGCAGCTAGAGAAAAAATAATGTATATAAATTGTTTCTCACTATGTACACCTGAATAAAATGAACTGTGTTAAATTGCTTATGTAAAGTAGGAGGACTGTTTCCATTCATGAATAAATAGCATTTATAACATTGCTGTTATAAAGTAATAAATGAATTCACAGTTGGTTCATGCACCAAAGCAATTTTGGACAGGGAAAATGAACTAGATATTACACTATTATAACAGCTTGTTCACTCTTCAGTTCAAATAGGAACAAAAGAGAAAACACTATTTTGCACTGTGAGTAACGTTCATAAAATGTTTGACCATAGTTCACGTATTTGACAAAAATATCTTGATCTTATGACCAGAATGTCAATACAGTTATTGTTCAGCTGCTCAGTTGTGTCCAACTCTTTGTGACCCCATGGACTGGATTATAGATATTCGTAAATTTTTTCCCCAACTCCTCCAAGTTACTAAAATTTAAAACTATCTTGTTAGAATTATAGATTAATTAACATATATAATTGGTTAGTGACCCAATAGAATATCAAGTTTTCAAAATAATTATTGAGTTAAGTTCATTCATAGGAATTCAGAGGCAATCTTAGGGTTAATGTTCTATCAAGCAGTTGGACTTTTAACATTTGCAAAATGTCATATTATCATGAAAAAATGGCATTCAAAATAGAATCCAACTTTATCTTACACTAGTGTACTTTCTGACGACTATCTTACACTAGTGTACTTTCTGATGACTCTATCTTACACTAGATACTTTCTGATGACTCTATCTTACACTAGTGTACTTTCTGATGACTCTGTCTTACACTAGTGTACTTTCTGATGACTCTATCTTACACTAGATACTTTCTGACGACTCTATCTTACACTAGTGTACTTTCTGAGAATCTTGAGTAGGTGTCATCACGCATAGTCTTAGAGCAGAAGAAGATTTTAAGGATCATGTATGCCTTACCATTTCTTTCTTTCTTTTTTTTCCTTTAACGTTGATATTTATCACTGTCAGATCTGATCACTAGTGCTGCTTTGTCACATATTTGAGTGGTGAGGCAAGTTTCAAACTATGTTCACAGAACTCCTTAGTCCTTATCTACTTCACTTTGTAATCGACTTCTGATGTTAAACACGTAACTGTTACTTACAAAGTATGATTGTTACATCTATGGATTATTTTTATGTGGGTTAAAGTACTATATTTAAATACATGCTATATTTACATACTTATATACATATATTTCTCATACTTAAAAGATCTCATTTGGACTACTCAGTTAAATAAATAAATGATTTAATATTTCTTTCCCCTTCCATGATTCTAACATGACAAAGACCATTCTAAGAACTTACGCCATATTAGTCATATAGGAAACTTTCTTTATGTGCTTATAAAATGACAAATTCTACCTGTTCTTCATCTCCCAAACAAAATATCTCATTCACTTAAACTTCTATAACACTTTTCTTAAGATGCACTAAGTATTGTGTGAGTTCTTTCTGCAAGTATATATGCTTCTTTGCATCATTTGATTTTTCTCCTTCCTCATCCAAACCAGAACAATAACCCACTGCAATATTAACACTAAACTCTCTGCTGCTGGTACCTGATAGCTATCCCCTACTGGATGGATAAGGAGAGAAAAAAGCTGGGTTGAAACTCAACATTAAAAAAAAAAAAACTAAGACCATGGCATCTGGCCCCATCACTCCATGGCAAATAGAAGAGGAAAAAGTGGAAGCACTGACAGATTTTGTTTTCTTGGGCTCCAAAATCACTGTGGATGGTGACTGCTGTCATTAAATTAATAGATGCTTGCTGCCTGGAAGGAGAGCTATGACAAAACTAGACAGAATATTAAAAATCAGAGCTATCACTTTGTGAGCAAAGTCCATCTAGTTAAGGCTATGGTTTTTCCAGTAATCATGTACAGATATGAGAGTTGGACCATAAAGAAGCCTGAGCACCAAAAAATTGATGCTCTTGAATTGTGGTGCTGTAGAAGACTCTTGAGAGTCCCCTGGACAGCAAGGAGATCAAGCCAGTCAATCTTAAAAGAAATAAGCCCTGAATATTCATTGGAAGGACTGATGCTGAAGCTGAAGCTTTGGCCACCTGATGTGAAGAGCCAACTCATTGAAAAAGACACTGATGCTTGGAAACATTGAAGGCAGAAGGAGACGAGGGCAGCAGAGGATGAGATGGTTAGATAGCGTCACTGACTCAATAGACATGAATTTGAGCATACTACAGGAGAGAGCAAAGGACAGGGAAACCTGGCATGCTGCAGTCTATGGGGTCGCAAAGACTTGAACACAACTTAGTGACTGAACAACAGCCAGATGGATAGCCACATAGTAAATAAACTAAACTTTCTGAGGTGTCAAACAGAAGAGAGTTATAGCAGTGATCGATGAGACGGACAAGCATAAGATAGAATAAGGTAGAACATTTTATTATTACATAGATTTGTATTCCAAGGATGAAAGAGAAGCAATGAAATTATTGCAGCTCTAAAAGTGGAAAATGGTGGTTATTCTGCTGAGGCTTGAGCATATCATTTTATGAGAGCAGCAATTTTACAATCAATGGAATGGAGTATATATGGTAGAATTATTTCCCCCATAGTAGCAATTTGGATGATTACTGTCCTTAATACATTGGTTTACATTTACCTTTTCTAGTTCAATTTTTAGGTTCAACATAATAAAGTACTATTAGTAATATAGTAAGGAAGGAGGAGGAAAATAAGTGTTTAACTGTAAATAGCAGAGCATCTGTGTGATTCATTTCTAAATTCCTTGTAATCAGGGAAAATAATTACAGTATTATGTTCTAAAAATGGCACAGGGATGATTATTAAGCAGATGTATGGCTATTTGTCATTGAGGTTGGGCAGTTTCATTTATAAACTCATGTGCTTATATAACAGCTCAGGATCAAACCTACACCATCTGTGTTATATTAAAAACCTTATCTGGGACATGTGCTACCTACAGGACTGAAACAGTTCTTTTGTTTTGCTAACAGTTGGAGTTGTTGTTCTGTAGAATTAAACCATGGCATTTTACTCTTCATCTATCCTGGGGAAAATCTCATCTGAATAGTTATTACTGTTATCCATATGTAATCCACTGAGAGACACACAATGTCTGTGATAAATTATTAAAGACATTCATGTCATGAATACTAAGGTATGTGTCTTATGGAAGTCGAGAACTAGAAGGTCGCTTTGAGACAGATTACCTATAAAATGTGGTTAAGTCCACAGCCAACCAGATCATCTGGGTTCATATTCTGACTTGAATATTTGGTACCTATGTAAGTTGGTACCAAAGGTAAATTGGTACCCTATATAAGTTGTTACTTTTAAAGTGAACAATGCAAAGAAATAGAGGAAAACAATAGAATGGGAAAGACTAGAGATCCCTTCAAGAAAATTAGAGATACCAAGAGAACATTATACACAAAGATAGGTACAATAAAGGACAGAAACAGTATGGCCCTAACAGAAGCAGAAGATTTTAAGAAAAGGTGGCAAGAGTACACAGAAGAACTATACAAAAAGATCTTAATGACCTAGATAAACATTATGATGTGGTCACTCATCAGAGCCAGACATTTTGAAGTGTGGTCAAGTGGGCCTTAGGAAGCATCACTATGAACAGAGCTGTGGAGGTGATGCAATTCCAGCTGACCTATTTCAAATCCTGAAAGATGATGCTGTGAAAGTGCTGCACAAAATGTGCCAGCAAATTTGGAAAACTCAGCAGTGACCATGGGACTGCAAAAGGTGAGTTTTCATTCCAATCCCAAAGAAAGGCAATGCCAAAGAATGCTCAGACTCCTGCACATTTGCACTCATTTCACATGTTAGCAAGGTAATGCTTAAAATCCCTCAAATTAGACTTCAAAAGTATGTGAACTGAGAACTTCCAGATGTTCAAGCTGGATTTAGAAAAGGCAGAGGAACCAGAGATCAAATTGCCACATCTGTTGGATCATAGAAAAAACTAGATAATTCCAGAAAAACATCTATTTCTGCTTCATTGACTACACTAAAGCCTTTGACTGTGTGGATCACAACAAACTACGGAAAATTCTTGAAGAGATGGGAATACCACACCACCTTACTCACTTCCTAAGAACCTGTACACAGGTCAAGAAGCAACAATTAGAACTGGACATAGAACAATGAACTGGTTCAAAATTGGGACTTGAGTATGTCAAGGCTATATGTTGTCACCCTGTTTATTTAACTCATATGCAGAGTACATCATGCGAAATGCTGGGCTGAATAAAGTACAAGCTGGAATCAAGATTTCCAGGAGAAATATTAATAACTTCACATATGCAGATGACACTGCCCTAAAGGCAGAAAATGAAGAGGAACTAAAGAGCCTCTGGATGGAGGTGAAAGAGGAGAGTGAAAAACCTGACTTAAAACTCGACCTTGAAAAAAGTAAGATCATGGAATCCAGTCCCATCACTTCATGGCAAATAGATGGAAAACAATAGAACAGTGATAGACTTTATTTTCTTGGGCTCCAAAATCACTGTGGATGGTGACTGCAGCAACAAAATTAAAAGATGCTTGCACCTTGGAAGAAAAGCAATGACGAACCTAGACCGCATATTAAAAAGCAGAGACATTACTTTGAAGACAAAAGTTCATATTGTCAAAGCTATAGTTTTTCCAGTAGTCATGTATGAATGTGAGAGCTGAACAATAAAAAAAGGCTGAACACCAAAGAATTGATCCTTTTCAACTGTGGTGTTGGAGAAGACTCTTGAGCGTCCCTTGGACAACATGGAGATCAAACCAGTCAATCCTAAAGGAAATCAACCCTTAATATTCATTGGAAGGACTGATCCTGAAGCTGAAGCTCCAGTACTTTGGCCACCTGATGCGAAGAGCTGACTCTTTGGAGAAGACCCTGATGCTGGGAAAGACTGAAGGCAGGAAGAGAAGAGGTTAACAGAGGGTGAGATAATTGGATGGGATCACCAACTCAATGGACATGAGTTTGAACAAGCTCCGGGAATCGGTGAAGGACAGGGAAGCCTGGAGTGCTGCCGTCCATGGGGTTGCAATGAGTTAGACACTACTGAGGGACTGAACAATACAAGTTGGAATAGTTATTTAACTTTCTATGCTTCAATTTATTTACCTTTATATTAGACATAATAATAATGTAAACTTTCATGGAATTGATATGAAGATCAAAGATTGAAACACGTATGGTACCTATAACATTGTATACAGGCAAAATGTATAAGTTATTATTTTCCAGTTTAACTTCCTCAGTTTGCAGATTATGAAAGGCAGACTAATTCTTTGAAAGGCAATGATGACTAAAAGATACAAACATACATACACACTTGGAATATCACTCAACTGATCTGAAATTCAGTTCTTTCCCTTCCTAGCTGTGTAGCTATGTGGCTTTTGTACAGCAAATGTTACCAAGTGTAAAAAGTGAGAAGAATAGTCATAGGAGGTAACCTAAGACTTCCTAGAGCCAAGATTTTTCTTAAAGATGATCTGTCACTATTATTTCATTTTTTCCTGTGGGAGAAGTCACTAGTTTGTATAAAGTTTTTCCTTTCCATTGACCTATCTGCATTATCAGATATATCTCTACCACAGTGACCTTGGAGACCAGTTCTAGAAGCTGGAAAATCTTCTTGAGGACCTTTTCACTTAGTTATATACCATTTTATTTCTTACGTGCCATAAAATTATCGAGCATAGCTCATTTTTGTAGGAGAATTCTTTGTTGTGAAATGTTAATTTTTTTTTTTTTTTTTTAGATTTAGTAGCACTTTGTTTATTGCTACAGTGAAAACATCTGGGTAAAATGTCACCAAATGGTAGCACTTAAAACAAATAGGCTATAAAATAGGGCATAAACAACATAAAATTTTATAAAATATAAATAGTTTGGCTTCTGTGATACAGCTGTGGAAGTTCATAAGGAAAATGGATGTTTCTTGTATACCTTATCTTATATACATTTATTTCTTAATGGATATACAAAAAGATAGTTATAGGCTTTCCTGGATATGATTTAATATAAAAACAAACAAAACTGACAAAAAACACAATACCAAGATAGTGAATTAAAATAAATTTCAGGAAACAATCAGTGGACACCTTTGACCTTTATCAAGGTGTAACTTCTATACAGATTTTTAGGATTATGAGTTCAATTTATATAATGTGATTTGCCAAATTATATCATTGGAAAATCTATTGTACAATACTTTCCCTGAAACAAAACACTGGGATAGGATACTTTCAAAATTACTGAGGGTAAAATGATCATTTTAAAGAGCTGTCTGTTCTTCAAGCATTTTCATAGCCAGAAAAGAGTAAAGTCACAGCACTGAAGTGAATGCCATTTCTACACAGTGATGCACTGTGTATTTGATTAGTTATGCTTAATAGAAAATGTGGCCTTTACAGCAAAGGACTCTTCAGATTTCTTTAGTAAAATAGAAGACAGGAAGTAGATGATCTTAAAAAAAATTGTTCAGTTTCTAGCCTTTGGAGGAAAAGCCCACAAATCTTTCCTCTCAGGCCAGTGACATTATATTAATTTGCAGTAACTGTTTGCTGATTCAAAAATCTACTTTGGAGAAAACTTTTAGGAAATTATCTTGCCCTGCTAAAAACATGAGATCTTTAATGACTAGTCATTTTGTCTAAAGAAAGTTGATTCACAGGCTCATTCCTTTCCCTGAAGGAGAGGTTACCCCAAGGATGTGGATGTGCATGTTGTGTGTGTGTGTCTCTGTATGTGAATGTGTTTATATTTGTCTTTACATAGGTTCTCTGGATAGGAATCTTACTTAACTTGAAAATTTACATACAGCCTTTTTGGTTGGGTGATACCAGCTAAAATGTCTTCACTCGCTGACACTAACTCAAGAGTTATAGATTGCTTCTTTTAATAGAGACTATTGCATTGTACATTTTTAAAAAGTTTTAGTAGGATAATTGCTTTGCAACACTGTGTTGGTTTCTGCCATACAACAATGTGAATCAGCCATTGTTATTTAGTCGCTAAGTCATGCCGGACACTTTGGGACCCTTGTAGCCTGCCAGGATCCTCCGTACATGGGATTTTTTCAGGCGAAAATATTGAAGTGGGTTGCCATTTCTTTCTCTAGCGGATCTTCCCACCCCAAGGATTGAACCCATATCTCCTGCTTGGCAGGTAGATTCTTTGCTCAGTCATGTCTTTGAGACCCCATGGACTGTAAACCACCAGGCTCCTCTGTCCATGGAATTCTCCAGGCAAGAATACTGGAGTGAGTAGTCATTCCCTTCTCCAGGGGATCTTCCCAACCCAGGGATCAAACCTGGGTCTCCTGCATTGCAGGCAAATCCTTTTGCAAATGAGTGTGTACACACACACACACACACACACACACACACACACACACCCTCACTCTTGAGCCTCCCTGCCATCTCCCATCCCATTCCTCTGGGTCATCACAGAGGACTGGACTGGGCTCCGTGTGTTATACAGCAGCTTCCATCAGCTATCAGTTTTACACATGGCAATGCATGAATGTCAGTGCTACTCTGTTGATTTGTCTTACCCTCTCCTTTCCCCATTGTGTCCGCAAGACCAACCTCTACATCTGTCAGTTCAGTTCAGTTCAGTCGCTCAGTCATGTCTGACTCTTTGTGACCCCATGAATCACAGCACGCCAGGCCTCCCTGTCCATCACCAACTCCTGGAGTTCACTCAGACTCATGTTCATCGAGTCAGTGATGCCATCCAGCCATCTCATCTTCTGTCATCCCCTTCTGCTCATGCCCCCAATCCCTCCCAGCATCAGAGTCTTTTCCAATAAGTCAACTCTTCGCATGAGGTGGCCAAAGTACTGGAGTTTCAGCTTTAGCATCGGTCCTTCCAAAGAACACCCAGGGCTGATCTCCTTCAGAATGGACTGGTTGGATCTCCTTGCAGTCCAAGGGACTCTCAAGAGTCTTCTCCAACACCACAGTTCAAAAGCATCAATTCTTCGGCGCTCAGCCTTCTTCACAGTCCAACTCTCACATCCATACATGACCACAGGAAAAACCATAGCCTTGACTAGACGGACCTTTGTTGGCAAAGTAATATCTCTGCTTTTCAATATGCTACGTTTGTACATTTATTTAAAAGAATGAATTTAAAAATACTCATTCAGTGCTTCAAATATAGATGTGTGTCACTTCTTGGAAATCGTTTGTATCTTTTTCTTTTATAGTAAGAGGACGAGTGACAGTAGTAAGAAGGGTGAGTTAAGCATTTGGTGTACAGTAATAAAGCACATTATAAAACAAACGATCTGTCATTTCACAAAATAATCTCAGAATCTGGGTACTTTATTTTTTACTAAAATTTGTCAATGTATTCTCCATAGCTTAATTTTCTGTGACTTTGGCAGGGATAATACAGTTCACACTTCATCAACTGATGACAAAAGCCTCTCTTCAGATGATGTAAGGAATATTCTCTGGCATTTATAGTGAAAGTAGTGAAAGTGAAAGTCACTCAGTCGTGTCTGACTCTTTGCAACCCCATGGACTATGCAGTCCATGGAATTCTCCAGGCCAGGATACTGGAGTGTGTAGCTTTCCCTTCTCCAGGAGATCTTCCCAACCCAGTGATTGAATCCAAGTCTCCAACATTACAGGTGGATTCTTTACCAGCTGAGCCACAAGGGAAGCCCAAGAATACAGGAGTGGGTAGCCAATCCCTTCTCCAGTGGATCTTCCCAACCTAGGAATTGAACCGAGGTCTCCTCCATTGCACGCAGATTCTTTACCAGCTGAGCCACAAGGGAAGCCCAAGCAAACAATTTGCTTCTACACCCTAGAGAAAGATACGACATGCTCTTTAAGAAATTAAGCTTTCATTTTATATAGAAGAATTACAGGATGGATTTTGCCTCAGTATTCATATTCTTAAAAGAAAGAATGTATTCTTATATTCAGATGTGTCTTTGTAATTGGAGGCCTATTGAAGTACACTACTCAGTCTCCTAGAACTTAACCCCAACAACAGTAGGTAAGAGAACAATGCCTTCCATTTGCACAGTGCTGTAGAATACACATGGGTCCTTTTACATTTATAACTTTATATTTAGGACTGAACTAAGTTTAGGAGAGCGAGCTCTTCTTATGCCTATTTGAGAAGTTATTAAACATGCCCAGTGGGGTACTGTGACTATTACAACCCATGGCTGGAGAGGTTTATGTAGTAAAAACATGGTGCTTTCATGACATCACAGAAAAGCCTAAAGTATTAGATGTGCCTGTACAATCAATAACCTTGATGACTGAGGTCATTCCTCACATGCTTGGAAATTTTCTAGAATATCAATTTAATTCTGCTGGCCACAAATTAATGGAGAGTTATTTCTTAATCCATGTCCTAGCATGGGGATATTTTCATATCCTTTGACTATGCCTGTAGATCATATTGACTTATTTTAGTTGCAAGTCTCCCTCATGCTAAAACATTTGATTCATCTGAAGTGTAAAAACAAAACAAATGAAAAGAATTTTAAAAAGAAACATATGTAAAGATTCTCAGCTGCTTCTCAGTCATTGGACATAATATTAAAATAACGGTGAAATAGCTTCACCCATCAGGTTGAGAAAATAAAAATCTGATGGTATCAGTTTTGGAAAAGATGTGAAGAAATGGGCACCTTCCTCTATGCTTTGCAGGAGTGTAGAGAGTAAGAGCAATTGCCAGTATCTAGGAAAAATGGACATTTGTACACATTGTACCCCACAACATTCCATACTAGACACACTTATTCATGAGAATGTAACTTAGATTTAGATGTCTATTGAAGTGTTGTTTGTAAGGGTAAAACCGTTGAAACAGTGTTAATGTTTACATTGCATAGTCTCATTAGATGGCATGTTTCTTGGTTAAAGGAAATAGCTGTGCATAAAAATATTTGAGAGATCCCAAAGCATGGGTGAATGAAAAAAGAAAGATTTAGAATGCTATATATGATATTACTTATATAAATTTAAAGAATGTATATGCTATATATAAATATACACACCTATGTACATATATTCATGTACATACATCTATGTCTACATGCATGCACAATATGTGTAGGTATAGATACATATATATTCTAGGTATTGTGTATCTGTTTTCAGGGAAGAAAGACATGGAAAGAAGCAAAACCACTAGCTCTGCCACCAGTATCTCCTTGCATCTTATTGGCCACAAACAAGTCACACGGCCACCACTAGTTAGGAAAAAAAACCTGGAAAATAACTATTCTCAAGAGGATTGTTGTCATTGGCTGGGACTAATCATGATTCATTCATGTTGCAGACAAAATAAGCATTCTGAAAGCACAAAAGGAAGATTTAATTAGCCAATGGCATGTGGTATGTGGCAGTTAGAAAAACACAATCTTGAATACACATCAATTTTTTTCAATGTTTAGTGATGAAAACACCCCTTGAGTGCCCTCCAGATTTCAAACTCTTTTTTAGAGAGCCTATATTCAATGTTTTTCCCATGTCCCCAGGGCATTCAGTGATGAAAATTTGCAGAGCACTAAAAAAATACTTGTTGACTAAATAACCCTGAGAAGAGACTCACAGTTTTGCAAATGAGAAATTCACCTTACTATTTGATAGAAATGTTTTTGGATCACAATTGTCACATTAAAAAAACGTCATTGAATTCATTTATCTAGTATATTATGTCATTTGTGCTAAAATTTTAAAAATACCATGTACTATTTTTTTGCATAACTGCTTGTGATTAAAACATCTACCCATGATAAGATTACAGCTTATTAATGTCCATTTATTGCAGTTGAATTTATATATATATATATATATATATAAAGGTAAGGGCACAGGGACAATTCCCATCTATTCTTAAATTAGGAATTATTTTATAATTTGAGACATCTTGAAGACCTAGATCGACTGTTTCCTTTGAAATTTAACAGAGGTTTCATATATTATGGCTTTCCCTTGGATTCCATTTGGATTTGTTTTCAAGAAGTTTTTGGAGAGTGAACTGAGAACAAATTCAGTGAGCAAGGGAAGGAAGGAGGATATGGCAGAGCAAGGTGTTCAGCCCCCACACATGGTGAAGGAGTGTGACCTTTGGTAAGTGTTTCCTGAGGAGGGAATCAACTGAGACCTGTCAGCAACTGATATTTCTAAAAGCTCAGTCCTAAAGAGAATATGGATAGAGCACCTCAACAATTTCGGTACATGTGCTTTCCACTGACCCTTGTTATTAAATTCCCAACACAAACAGCAGGTGAGTACTGAAACTTTTTTCTCTAATTTTTAACTCTTTTGACATAAAGCAAGTCAGTGCTTAGCATTCTTCCAAGCAGGATTGGAGCAAGATCCTGCTGTTCTCAATTTAGGGATTATAGGCACAAAATTGGTAAATTATAATGATATTACTTATTTCACACTTATCTATCAGCTGACATGTCCCTATCAATTAGAGAATGTGAATGCATGCATGTGTGCTAAGTCACTTCAGTCAGATCTGACTCTGCAACTCCATGACTGTAGCCCACCACACTCCTCTGTTCATGGGATTCTCCAGGCAAGAATACAGGAGTGGGTTGCTGTGCCATCCTTCAGGGGATCTTCCAGACCCAGGGACTGAACCCATGTCTCCTGCAGCTCTTGCATTGCAGGCGGTTTCGTTACCACTGAGCCACTGGGGAAGCCCATCAATTAGAAAGTAAAGTTACTCAAGTCAGAAAAATTAAACCACAGTGATACATAGCTATTTATCACTAGCAAACTTGAAAAATAACTAAATAATGGCAACTCTGAGCCTTGTGAAAGTTCTGATAGCCTTCTGTGTAGAGTCCAGAAGACCATCCCCAGATTCATTGATTCCCTGGGATGTATCAGAGGATTGAAGAAGTAGACAAATCACAGTTAAAGTTTATTAGAGCAAAAGGATACAAAGCCAAGTCATCAAAGGGGAGAAATGCATGGGGAAGTCCACAAGAAATCATACTCAGGTTTCCATGAATTCTCTCCCATCAGAGTAAACAAAAGGTACTTAATTCCTCCAGCATCAGAATGTGACAACCTATGTAAAGTGTTGACAACCAAAAAAGCATAAGAGATTTAGTGCCTAAGGTTTGTTGTTTCCTTTTGTTTTCTTTTTAACATTTCGCTTTGACATTTTACTCATTAGGTTCTATTCCTCTTTTTTTTTTTTTTTAATTAGACTTTTTGTTTTGAGCAGTTTTAGGCTCACAACAAAATTAAGGGACAGGTGAAGAGATTTCACATGCAGCTTGTTTCCCCCCACACATACATGTGCAGGCAGACGTGCTGAGTTGCCTCAGTCGTGTCTGAATCTTTGTGACCCAATGGACTGTAGCCCTCCAGGCTCCACTGTCCATGGGGTTTCCTAGACAAAAATACTGGAGTGGGTTGCCATTTCCTCCTCCAGAGTATCTTCTCAGCCCAGGGATTGAACTAGCGTCTCTTATGTCTTCTGCATTGATAGGTGGGTTCTTTACCGCTAGCGCCACCACACATACCTAGGCTCTGCCATAATCAAAATCCACCTCAAGAGTGGTACATTTCATACAATTTATAAATTTACATTGACACATTGTAATGCCCCAAAGTCCCTAGTTTATGTTATAGTTCATTCTTGCTGCTGTACATTCTATGGGTTTGGTGGAATGTATAATATGTGTGGGGCTTCCCTGGTGGCTCAGATAGTAAAGAATCCACCTGCAATGCAGGAGACCTGGGTTTGATCCCTGGGTTGGGAAGGTCTCCTGGAGAAGGAAATGGCTGCCCACTCCAGTATTCTTGCCTGGAGAATTTCATGAACAAAGAAGCCTGGAGAGCTATAGGACATGGGATTGCAAAGAGTCAGACATGACTGAACAATTAACACACACACATAATGACATATGTCCTTCATTATGGCATCATACAGATCATTTTCATTGCTCTAAATATCCACTGTGCTTCACCTCTGTATTCCTCCCCACAATCCAGCCCCTGATAACCAGTGTTTTCACTGTCTCGGTTGTTTTGCCTTTTCCAGAATTGTGTTGTTGGAGTTATACAATATATAACCTTTTAAGATTGGCTTCTTTCAGTTAATCACGTGCACTTAAATTCTTTCCTTGTGTTTTCATGGCTTCATACCTTATTTCATTTTAGTGTTGAATAGTATTCCATTTTCTTGATACAGGTCTTCCCAGGTAACTATAGTGGTAAAGAATCCGCCTGCCAATGCAGGAGACAAAAGAGACAAGGGTTCAATCCATGAGTTGGGAAGATCCCTTGGAGTAGGAAATGGCAACCCACTCCAGGATTCTTGCCTTGAGAGTCCCATGGACAGAGGAACATGCAGGCTACAGTCCATAGGATTGCAAAGAGTTGGATACCGTAGTTTGTTTTTAATAAATCTTTGTTGCTTCTGAGTTTTGGCACCTATGAAGAAAGATGCTGTAATTTCCATGTGTAAGTTTTCATGTGGACATAATTTTCTATTCACTTGAGTAATGTCAAGGAGCAGGATCACTGGATTATATCATAAGGAACTGCCAAATTGTCCTCCAGACTTTGTATACTGTAATCTTGCAATAATTACACAATAGACCCATAAGTTTTTAGTTGTTTCTTTCAGATTTTATATGTAGGAAATCATATCATCTATGATCAAGAGCAATTTTATATCTTTCTTTCCAGTCTTTTTTATGACTCCCCCCACCCCATACTGCTTTTCTTGTATTACTGGACTATCTGGAACTTCCAGTATGATGTTGAAAAGAAATGATGAGAGGGAAACATCCTTGCCTTTTACCTTAGCTCAGAGAGAAAGCTTTTAGTAATAGTTTCTCACTATTAAGTACAATGTGATCTGCAAGTTTTTAGTAGATTTCTTTACCAAGCTGAAGGCTTTTCTCTCTATTTTCTAGTTTACTGAAAGTTTTCATCATGAATGAACGTTGAATTTACCAAGTGCTTTTTCTGCATCTACTGATATAATCATGTGCTTTTTCCTTTTTGCCTGTTGATATGATCAGTTCAGTTCAGTTACTCAGTCATGTCCAACTTTTTGCGACCCCATGCACACCAGGCCTCCCTGTCCAGCAACAGCTCCTGGAGTTTACTCAAACTCATGTCCATTGAGTTGGTGATGCCATCCAACCATCTCATCTCTCTGTCATCACCTTCTCCTCCCACCTTCAATCTTTCCCAGCATCAGGGGTCTTTTCAAATGAGTCAGTTCTTTACATCAGGTGGCCGAAGTATTTGAGTTTTAGCATCAGTCCTTCCAATGAATATTCAGGACTGATTTCCTTTAGAATGAACTGGTTGGATCTCCTTGCAGTCTAAGGGACTCTTAAGAGTCTTCTCCACACCACAGTTCAAAAGCATCAATTCTTCAATGCTCAGCTTTCTTTATAGTCCAGCTTTCACACCCATACGTGACTACTGAAAAAATCATAGCTTTGACTATATGGTCCTTTGTTGGCAAAGTCTCTGCTTTTTAATATGCTGTCTAGGTTGGTCATAACTTTTCTTCCAAGGAGCAAGCATCTTTTAATTTCATGGCTGCAGTCACCATCTGCAGTGATTTTGAAGCCTCCCAAGATATGATAGATTATAATAATTGATTTTTAATATTGAACTAACCCTGCACAGATGGGGGGGGAACCTCACTTGGTTGTTATGTATAACTCTTTTTATGCATTGTTGGATTTGATTGTGCTAATATTGTATTGTGGATTTATATATCTTTGTATTTATTTATATATGTTCATGAGAGACATTGGTTTGAAATGTTCATATAATGTCTTTACCCAATTTTGGTATTACAATAATGTTGGTTATATAGAAAGAGTTAAGAAGTATATCATTCGCTTCTATCTTCTGAAGCAGATTGTAAAGAATTGGTATAATTTCTTCCTTCAGTGTTTGGTAGAATACACTAGTGAACCCATCTAGGGCTGGTGCTTTCTCTTTTGGAAGGTTATAAATTATTTTTTATTTATTTAATAAGTATTGGTTTATTCAGATTACCTATTTATTCTTCTGTGAGTTTTAGCATATTGTGTCTGTTAATAAATTTGTGGGCATAAAATTGTTCATACTACTCCTTTATGATCCTTGTAATATCCATGAATCTTCTGTAGTGGTGTTCCCTTTTTTCTGTTATTAATAATTTGTGTCCTCTATTTTCTTTAGTCTGGCTAGAAGTTTATCAATCATATTGATCTTTTCAAAGATCCAGCTTTTATTTTTGTTTACTTTCTCTGTTGGTTTCTTGTTTTCCACTTGATTGATCTGTGCTGTAATTATTATCTACTTTATTCTGCTTACTTTAGACTTATTTGCTTTTCTTTTACAGTTTCCTAAGGTTAGACTTAGGTTACTGATTTCAGGTATTTCTTTTCTAACGTATGTTATATTCAATACTATACATTTTCCTCTAAGCATTACCTTTGCTGCAATTTTGGTGTGTTTCTATTTCATTTCATTTCTTTCAAAATAATGTTTAATTTCTCTTGATATTTCCTTTTTAGCCCATGTGCTATTTTGCAGTGTGTTGTTTAATATCTAAGAGTGTGAAAATTTTTAGTTATCTTTCTGTTCCTGATTTCGAGTGTAATACCATTGTTATCTGAAAGCAGACATTGTATAATTTCTATTCTATCAAATTTGTTAAAGTGTGTTTTTCAACTATAATGTGTTATGTTTGAAATTCCATGTGAGCTTGAAGAAAATGTGTATTCTGCTGTGGTTGAAATAAGTCTGTGTAGTCACTTATATGCTGTTGATTGTTTAACTGTCTTTACTGATATTTCTGCCCATTGGATCTGTCCATTTCTGATAGAGTGGCATTGAAGAAGTTTCCAACTATGTTAGTGAATCATCTATTTCCCTTTGCATCTATTATTTTGCTTCACATAGTGTGACACTCTTGTTTGGTGCACATACCTTAAAGATTTTTATATTTTTTCTGGAGAATTAACCCCTAATGATTATGTAGTACAATTTATTCCTGATAACTTTCCTTACTTTGAAATATTCTGTTTGAAATTAATGTAGATACTGCTGCTTTCTTTTGATTAGTATTAGCATGGAATATTTTTCTCTACCCCCTATTTTTAATCTTTATATGTCTTTATAGGTATTCAGCTCAGTTCAGTTGCTCAGTCATGTCTGACTCTGCAAACCCATGGAGACTGCAGCCCACCAGGCCTCCCTGTCCATCACCAACTCCTGAACAACTCCTTTGTTCAGACTCATGTCCGTTGAGTTGGTGATGCCATCCAACCATCTCATCCTCTGTCGTCCCCTTCTCCTCCTGCCTTCAGTCTTTCCCAGCATCAGGGGCTTTTCAAATGAGTCAATTCTTCACATCAGGTGGCCAAAGTATTGGAGTTTCAGCTTCAGCATCAGTCCTTCCAATGCATATTCAGGACTGATTTCCTTTAGAATGGATTGGTTGGATCTCCTTGCAGTTTGAGGGACTCGCAAGAATCTTCTCCACACCACAGTTCAAAAGCATCAATTCTTCAGCACTCAGGTTTCTTTATAGTCCAGGTCTCACATCTATACATGACTACTAGAAAAACCATAGCTTTGACTATATGGACCTTTATTGGCAAAGTAATGTCTCTGCTTTTTAATATGATGACTAAAGCCACTTAGCAGCAGCAGCAGCAGCTGGGTTGGTCATAGCTTTTCTTCCAAAGAACAAGTGTCTTTTAATTTCATGACTGCCCTCACCATCTGCAGTGATTTTGGAGCCTCCCAAAATAAAGTCTGTCACTATTTCCAATGTTTCCCTATCTCTTATAGGCACTGGGTTGGCCAAAAATTCATTCAGGCTTTTCCATACAATGTTACAGAAAAACCTGAACAAACTTTTTGGCCAACCCAATTCATAGACAAATGTATAGCTAGGTCTTGTTTTTTTAATTAATTCTGATAGTTTCTGTCTTTTAATTGGTGCATTTTGATCACTGATTTTCAAAGTGATTACTAATACAGTTGGCTTAATATGTACCATTTCGGTTATTTTTTCTATCAGTTTCACTTATTATTTATTTTTATTTTTGTCTTTCACTGTTCTTCTGCCTGTGTCCTAGGTTTTTATTGGGTCTTTTCACATAGACACCTTCTGCCTAGCATGTACCAAAATTCTAAACTCAAAAAAAAAAAAAAAAAAGATGTTCAGCACAAATTGTATTCTTATGTACAAAGAGTTTAGACACAATAAACCATGTTTATCAGTTAAAAAAATGACAGGAAGTCTTCCAAAATCCAAGTTCACAGATGCCAGCAAAGGTTCCTATTTACAAGCCTGTCTTTGTAAAGATGGCAGCCAGGCATGCTCTGTTACTCTTTACTGTATCCCTCCAGTGCTTTATTATCATACAGTCATTTTACTATAGAGCTATGGAGGGACAGAGGCTGATTCCTACTTTTAGCCATCCTCTAAAACATGTAAGACATTTACATTATTCAGCACAGGGTCTGATTAATGTTGTCACTTTTATTATGCCAAGTGAGAAGCCACAAAAGAAAGATTTCCCGAAAATTATAGAAAGTTTAACCTCTGCTCTTCTCCTTCTAGTGGATGAGAAGAGTAAAGGTTAGAGAAGGAACATCACTAAAATCCAGACAAATGATCGGTGGGAGAAAATGAGCCATGAGAAGAGAATCACTAAAAGCAGATGTGGGAGATAGTCTGAGGACATTTAGCCTCTGTAGGCCTCCACTTCCTCAACTGTAAAATGGATTTACAAACATGTAGCTAGGTCTTGTTTTTTTTATTAATGTATTTAAACAATCCCTGAAACAAAGCTTTTGTAAAATAAATTAAAAGATATGAAATAACTGAAGTCATGTCTTTAAAACAGGAGGGCAAAATATGACCTAGTTCATATTCTAGTCTAGACTATAACACTGTCTAGTAATTTAGGAATTATGGAAAATAATTTGTGAAACCAAATTTCTATTGAAGTTACATTTGTTTCTCTATTGTATTTTTCCCCACAAACACTCAAAGCTTTTTAAAAGAATGGTCAGATTTACCCTGGGTTTTTTCATTCAAATATACAGTTTCTCCAGAAACTCATGTTTTTTGTGGTAAACTAGCAAATGCATTATACAACTCCTTGGGCCTCTAGTTCACCCATAATTTTCAATGAAGTTTTGAATATCCAGGACACAAGAAATGATATACTTAATGAAATCAAGTGTATTTCAATCATTATACTTGCTGTTTCATGTTACTTTGTAGCATTTCTATCGTTTCTCTATTTCACTAAAAGTAATTCTAATGTCTTTTCATTACCTGCTGCATAAATTGCTGAAGTTTTGTTGTCAAATATAAACTTTTTCAGAACTGTTTTCACAGTCCAGTCCTTCAGCTATTACCTAACAAAATGCCCAGAGAGCGCCTGGGTGCTTCTTGTGGCACTTTCTTCTCTTTATCTCTAATAATTTTAAAGTAACAATACTTTCTGTTTCCTTTCACCATCATTGCCAGAATAGAAAACTGTGGCAGAGATACTCAAAGGTGACCCCCAATTCATAAGTGTGTAACCCCTTTTAGAGTGGGTGGAACCTGTGAGTGCTTCTGGCAACAGAATGTGGCAGAGGAGGCGAGATGTCATTCCTATTGTTGTTAGGTTATGTGGGGAAGATGAAGGGATTTTACAGATGTTATGAAAATTCCCTAATCTGTTAATTTAGGGTTAAGACATTATATTGAGTGGGCTTGACCTAATCTGATAAGGTTTTGGAAAATAATCTCCTGTTGAGGAAGCAAGCAGCCATACGTTTTTCAGCTGAAGGAACCATGTGAGTTTACAAAAAGACCATAAGATTCCCATGAGACCTCAGCCTTAGCTGGCACTTTGATTATAGCCAGGTGCCATATAGTCAAATCTATGATTTTTCCAGTATTCATATATGGATGTGAGAGTTGGACCATAAAGAAGGCTGAGCAACAAAGAATTGATGTTTTTGAGCTGTGGTGCTGAAGAAGACTCTTGAGAGTTGCTTGGACTACAAGGAGATCAAACCAGTCAATCCTAAAGGAAATCAAACCTGAATATTCATTGGAAAGACTGATGCTGAAGCTGAAGCTCTAATACTAGAGTCAACTCATTGGAAAAGACCCTGGTGCTGGGACAGATTGAGGGTAGGAGGAGAAAGGGATGACAGGGGATGAGATGATTGGATGGCATCCCTGACTCAATGGACATGAGTTTGATCAAGCTCCAGGAGAGAGTAAAGGACAGGGAAGGCTGACGTGCTGCAGTCCACGGGGTCGCCAATAGTCGGACACAACTGAGTGACTGAACAATAGTAACAGTATGATGCTATGAGTAAAGGACCTGGTGAAGGCAAGCTTGGACTACGGACACATGGAAACTGTGAGATAATGAATATGTTTAATTTTAAGCTGCTAAGCATGTAGTAATTTGTTGCACAGCAATTTAAAATTATTAAAAATAACTACAATGAAACCTATTAATTTTTTAGAAATATCTTGGGTAGGCTTCAAACCTCACAAAAAATACAGTAGACTAGCCTGTAATAACAAAAAGATCCGAGCATACACTGGTTCAACTATATGACGGCAATTGAGGGTTGACTACATGATAGTTATAAGCAGTACCGCAGCAACAGGAGGGCTTGATCACAGTTGCTCAGGACCCTGGAGGGCCAGTGGCTCTGCCATCTCTGACCTCTAGCTTCCTAGGTCTCCTTTGGTCTCCCCCTCCAGTAGGTAGGAAGGACAAAGAGCATGTGGAGCAGGTTTTATAGGATACGCTTCCCTTCTCTTCACATCCCACTGGCCAGAACACAGTCATGTGCCTGGTGATACAAGAGGGGCAGAGGAATGTGATCTGCTGTGTGCTCAGGAATAGAGGGCTATGGATTTGAATAAATGACCAACCTTTAATGCACTTGACAAGGTAATGATAGAAACTCCAAAAGACATATGAGGAAATTTAGACTTCAAACATAGTAACTTAGCCAAGGCCAAATAAGTTAATGGGAGGGATAGAAATTGATAACTACCCATCTTTTTATTTTTATTTATTTATTTATTTTTTAATTTATTATTTTTTAAAATTTTATTTTATCTTTAAAACTTTACATAATTGTATTAGTTTTGCCAAATATCAAAATGAATCCGCCACAGGTATACATGTGTTCCCCACCCTGACCCTCCTCCATCCTCCCTCCCCATACCCTCCCTCTGGGTCGTCCCAATGCACTAGCCCCAAGCATCCAGTATCGTGCATTGAACCTGGACTGGCAACTCATTTAGTACATGATATTTTACATGTTTCAATGCCATTCTCCCAAATCTTCCCACCCTCTCCCTCTCCCACAGAGTCCATAAGACTGTTCTATATATCAGTGTCTCTTTTGCTGTCTCGTACACAGGGTTATTGTTACTCTCTTTCTAAATTCCATATATATGCATTAGTATACTGTATTGGTGTTTTTCTTTCTGGCTTACTTCACTCTGTATAATAGGCTCCAGTTTCATCCACCTCATTAGAACTGATTCAAATGTATGCTTTTTAATGGCTGAGTAATACTCCATTGTGTATATGTACCACGGCTTGCTTATCCATTCATCTGCTGATGGACATCTAGGTTGCTTCCATGTCCTGGCTATTATAAACAGTGCTGCGATGAACATTGGGGTACACGTGTCTCTTTCCCTTCTGGTTTCCTCAGTGTGTATGCCCAGCAGTGGGATTGCTGGATCATAAGGCGGTTCTATTTCCAGTTTTTTAAGGAATCTCCACACTGTTCTCCATAGTGGCTGTACTAGTTTGCATTCCCACCAACAGTGTAAGAGGGTTCACTTTTATCCACACCCTCTCCAGCACTTATTGCTTGTAGACTTTTGATCGCAGCCATTCTGACTGGTGTGAAATGGTACCTCATAGTGGTTTTGATTTGCATTTCTCTGATAATGAGTGATGTTGAGCATCTTTTCATGTGTTTGTTAGCCATCTGGATGTCTGCTTTGGAGAAATGTCTATTTAGTTCTTTGGCCCATTTTTTGATTGGGTCATTTATTTTTCTAGAATTGAGCTGTAGGAGTTGCTTGTATATTCTTGAGATTAGTTGTTTGTCAGTTGCTTCATTTGCTATTATCTTCTCCCATTCTGAAGGCTGTCTTTTCACCTTGCTAATAGTTTCCTTTGATGTGCAGAAGCTTTTAAGGTTAATTAGGTCCCATTTGTTTATTTTTGCTTTTATTTCCAATATTCTGGGAGGTGGGTCATAGAGGATCCTGCTGTGATGTATGTCGGAAAGTGTTTTGCCTATGTTCTCCTCTAGGAGTTTTATAGTTTCTGGTCTTACGTTTAGATCTTTAATCCATTTTGAGTTTATTTTTGTGTATGGTGTTAGAAAGTGTTCTAGTTTCATTCTTTTACAAGTGGTTGACCAGATTTCCCAGCACCACTTGTTAAAGAAATTGTCTTTAATCTATTGTATATTCTTGCCTCCTTTGTCAAAGATAAGGTGTCCATATGTGCGTGGATTTATCTCTGGGCTTTCTATTTTGTTCCATTGATCTATATTTCTGTCTTGGTGCCAGTACCATACTGTCTTGATAACTGTGGCTTTGTAGTAGAGCCTGAAGTCAGGTAGGTTGATTCCTCCAGTTCCATTCTTCTTTCTCAAGATCGCTTTGGCTATTTGAGGTTTTTTGTATTTCCATACAAATTGTGAAATTATTTGTTCTAGCTCTGTGAAGAATACTGTTGGTAGCTTGATAGGGATTGCATTGAATCTATAAATTGTTTTGGGTAGTATACCCATTTTCACTATATTGATTCTTCCAATCCATGAACATGGTATATTTCTCCATCTATTAGTGTCCTCTTTGATTTCTTTCACCAGTGTTTTATAGTTTTCTATATATAGGTCTTTAGTTTCTTTAGGTGGATATATTCCTAAGTATTTTATTCTTTCTGTTACAATGGTGAATGGAATTGTTTCCTTAACTTCTTTTTCTGTTTTCTCATTATTAGTGTATAGGAATGCAAGGGATTTCTGTGTGTTGATTTTGTATCCTGCAACTTTACTATAGTCGTTGATTAGTTCTAGTAATTTTCTGGTGGAGTCTTTAGGGTTTTCTATGTAGAGGATCATGTCATCTGCAAATAGTGAGAGTTTTACTTCTTCTTTTCCAATTTGGATTCCTTTTATTTCTTTTTCTGCTCTGATTGCTGTGGCCAAAACTTCCAAAACTATGTTGAATAGTAATGGTGAAAGTGGGCACCCTTGTCTTGTTCCTGACTTTAGAGGAAATGCTTTCAATTTTTCACCATTGAGGATAATGTTTGCTGTGGGTTTATCATATATAGCTTTTATTATGTTGAGATATGTTCCTTCTATTCCTGCTTTCTGGAGAGTTTTTATCATAAATGGATGTTGAATTTTGTTAAAGGCTTTCTCTGTATCTGTTGAGATAATCATATGGTTTTTATTTTTCAATTTGTTAATGTGGTGTATTACATTGATTAATTTGTGGATATTGAAGAATCCTTGCATCCCTGGGATAAAGCCCACTTGGTCATGGTGTATGATCTTTTTAATGTGTTGTTGGATTCTGATTGCTAGGATTTTGTTAAGGATTTTTGCATCTATGTTCATCAGTGATATTGGCCTGTAGTTTTCTTTTTTTGTGGGATCTTTGTCAGGTTTTGGGATTAGGGTGATGGTGGCCTCATAGAATGAGTTTGGAAGTTTACCTTCCTCTGCAACTTTCTGGAAGAGTTTGAGCAGGATAGGTGTTAGCTCTTCTCTAAATTTTTGGTAGAATTCAGCTGTGAAGCCGTCGGGACCTGGGCTTTTGTTTGCTGGAAGATTTTTGATTACAGTTTCAATTTCCGTGCTTGTGATAGGTCTGTTAAGATTTTCTATTTCTTCCTGGTCGAGTTTTGGAAAGTTGTACTTTTCTAAGAATTTGTCCATTTCTTCCACATTGTCCATTTTATTGGCATATAATTGTTGATAGTCCTTTATGATCCTTTGTATTTCTGTGTTGTCTGTTGTGATCTCTCCATTTTCATTTCTAATTTTATTGATTTGATTTTTCTGCCTTTGTTTCTTGATGAGTCTGGCTAATGGTTTGTCAATTTTATTTATCCTTTCAAAGAACCAGCTTTTGGTTTTGTTGATTTTTGCTATGGTCTCTTGTTTCTTTTGCATTTATCTCTGCTCTAAATTTTTAAGATTTCTTTCCTTCTACTAACCCTGGGGTTCTTCATTTCTTCCTTTTCTAGTTGCTTTAGGTGTAGAGTTAGGTTATTTAGTTGACTTTTTTCTTGTTTCTTGAGGTGTGCCTGTATTGCTATGAACTTTCCCCTTAGGACTGCTTTTACCGTGTCCCACAGGTTTTGGGTTGTTGTGTTTTCATTTTCATTCATTTCTATGCAAATTTTGATTTCTTTTTTGATTTCTTCTGTGATTTGTTGGTTATTCAGCAGCGTGTTGTTCAGCCTCCATATGTTGGAATTTTTAATAGTTTTTCTCCTGTAATTGGGATCTAATCTTACTGCATTGTGGTCTGAAAAGATGCTTGGAATGATTTCTATGTTTTTGAATTTACCAAGGCTAGCTTTATGGCCCAGGATGTGATCTATCCTGGAGAAGGTTCCATGTGTGCTTGAGAAAAAGGTGAAATTCATTGTTTTGGGATGAAATGTCCTATAGATATCAATTAGGTCTAACTGGTCTATTGTATCGTTTAAAGTTTGTGTTTCCTTGTTAATTTTCTGTTTAGTTGATCTATCCATAGGTGTGAGTGGGGTATTAAATTCTCCCACTATTATTGTGTTATTGTTAATTTCTCCTTTCATACTTGTTAGCATTTGTCTTACATACTGCGGTGCTCCCGTGTTGGGTGCATATATATTTATAATTGTTATATCTTCTTCTTGGATTGATCCTTTGATCATTATGTAGTGACCTTCTTTGTCTCTTTTCACAGCCTTTGTTTTAAAGTCTATTTTATCTGATATGAGTATTGCTACTCCTGCTTTCTTTTGGTCCCTATTTGCATGGAAAATCTTTTTCCAGCCCTTCACTTTCAGTCTGTATGTGTCCCCTGTTTTGAGGCGGGTCTCTTGTAGACAACATATGTAGGGGTCTTGTCTTTGTATCCCTTTAGCCAGTCTTTGTCTTTTGGTTGGGGCATGCAACCCATTTACGTTTAAGGTAATTACTGATAAGTATGATCCCGTTGCCATTTACTTTATTGTTTTGGGTTCGAATTTATACACCGTTTTTGTGTTTCCTGTCTAGAGAATATCCTTAAGTATTTGTTGGAAAGCTGGTTTGGTGGTGCAGAATTCTCTCAGCCTTTGCTTGTCTGAAAAGCTTTTGATTTCTCCTTCATACTTGAATGAGATCCTTGCTGGGTACAGTAATCTGGGCTGTAGGTTATTTTCTTTCATCACTTTAAGTATGTCTTGCCATTCCCTCCTGGCTTGAAGAGTTTCCATTGAAAGATCAGCTGTTATCCTTATGGGAATTCCCTTGTGTGTTATTTGTTGTTTTTCCCTTGCTGCTTTTAATATTTGTTCTTTGTGTTTGATCTTTGTTAATTTGATTAATAAGTGTCTTGGGGTGTTTCGCCTTGGGTTTATCCTGTTTGGGACTCTCTGGGTTTCTTGGACTTGAGTGATTATTTCCTTCCCCATTTTAGGGAAGTTTTCAAGTATTATCTCCTCAAGTATTTTCTCATGGTCTTTCTTTTTGTCTTCTTCTTCTGGGACCCCTATGATTCGAATGTTGTAGTGTTTAATATTGTCCTGGAGGTCTCTGAGATTGTCCTCATTTCTTTTAATTCGTTTTTCTTTTATCCTCTCTGATTCATTTATTTCTACCATTCTATCTTCTAATTCACTAATCCTATCTTCTGCCTCTGTTATTCTACTATTTGTTGCCTCCAGAGTGTTTTTAACTTCATTTATTGCATTATTCATTATATATTGACTCTTTTTTATTTCTTCTAGGTCCTTGTTAAACCTTTCTTGCATCTTCTCAATCCTTGTCTCCAGGCTATTTATCTGTGATTCCATTTTAATTACAAGATTTTGGATCAATTTCACTACCTATCTTTTTAAAAGATGCTCTATGTACTAGAACCCATAGCCTAAAATAAAATTATGTCACAATTGCATTTTTACCATCTTCGTCTTTCAAAGATGTTCCTTTCTATTCAGGAGATCAATGTGTGTAATTCATGTGATGCTATTATTCCTCTTCTTTTTCCCTTTCTTTCTCTCTTCTAAAAATGTATTTATTTATTTTTAGCTGTTCTGGGTCTTTGTTGCTGTGCATGGGGCTTTCTCTAGTGGTGCGAGCAGGGTCTGCTCTTGTTGCAGTGCATGGGCTTCTCACTGCACTGGCTTCTCTTGTTGCAGAGCACGGGCCTTGGGCACCCAGGCTTCGGTAGTTGCAGAGTATGGGCTCAGTAGTTGTAGCACACAGGCTTAGTTGACCCAAAGCATGTGAAATCTTCCCGACCAGGGATTGAACCTGTGTCCCCTGCATTGGTAGGCAGATTCTTAACCACTGGACCACCAGGGAAGTCCTGTTGTCTCTTTCTCTTTAATAACAAAGCATAATATTTATATAGATAGGACCAATATGCTACTTTTACATAGTTTGTTATAATTTTTGAAGAAGTTTTTGGATCCTTTTAAATAATTCATTCATTTACTCAGCACATACTTTTGTTCAATAAAATATAAATTATTAGGGGCTGAGACACAAACATGTCTGATGTAATATCACACTTACACTTACGAAGATAACTCATTAGGAAGTCACCATTGTTCTGATTTTTCAGAAAACAGATCATCTATACCCGATTTTTGTTAACTCGTAAAGTTAACCTGTCTTATATGTAGCTGAACTGAGACTGGAACTCAAATCTCTTGACTTCCAGTTTATTGTTTCCTAGAGATTAAGCCCAATCCATATTTTGTAAGAAGATGAATCATCTCTCAAATAGCACTTTATCCATTTTCAATTTGAACACAAATATATTTCAATGTGATAAACTCTAGGGATTAATTTGGTCTGTGTTAAAGAGAAAGCATCACTTTACAAATATCTCTTAACTGGTGGCTTCCCTGGTGGCTCAGATGGTAAATAATCTGCATGCAATGCCAGAGAACTGGGTTTGATCCATGGGTCAGGAAGATCCCCTGGAGAAGGGAATGGCAACCCACTCCAGTATTCTTGCCTGGAGAATTCCATAGAAAGAGGAACCTCACGGGCTATACAGTCCATAGCATTTCAAAGAGTCAGGCTGAGTGACTATCACCTTATTTATTTGTTTATTTAGTTACTCACAAAGAGAAAGCATCACTTTATAGATATCTCTAACCGGTATTATTTATGAATATGTTTATGTTTCTACAGGGTGATATTATTTACAGAATTGTAAATTTACATTATTTAATTACCATAATACAAAGTTTACAATGGTGCCTCCGTTGGTCAAGAATCCGCCTGCAATGCAGGAGAAAGTGAAAGTGAAACTGAAGTCGCTCAGTTGTGTCCGACTCTTTGCCACCCCATGGACTGTAGTCTACCAGGCTCCTCCCTCCATGGGATTCTCCAGGCAAGAATACTGGAGTGGGTTGCCATTTCCTTCTCCAATGCAGGAGACCCAGGTTCAGTCCCTGGGTGGGGAAGATCTCCCGGAGAAGCAAATGGCAACCCACTCTAGTATTCTTGCCTGGAAAAATCTCATGGACAGAGGAGTCTGGTGTGCTACAGTCCATGCATGGGGTTGCAAATAGTCAGACACGATTTAGCAACTAAACCACAGCCACCACCACCAAAGTGTAAAATAAGGAGCTGATATTTTGTTTGATACCTAAATAGTTCACTTGTAAATTTTCTGTAAAGGAAATAAACAAGTGTGTATTTTGACATTTGCCATCTAAGGACCTTGGGAAATGAATGAAAATTTTCCAAATTTTAGCACTCTTATATCTAAATTTGAACTAATACTTTTCTGACAATGTTACGGTATCATTGAGGTGATCCTCGCTGGCAGCTTACACAAAGTTCAAATATTAGCTTCCCAATGTCCAAAGGTGATAGTGCTGTAAGAAAGAAACACAACCTTGTTTCTGCCTCTTTGGAATTCTTGCAGTTCAAATGGAAAAATCCCTTCCATGTTGCTAAATCATGCCTCAGTCTAAACAACTTAATTGATAGGAAATCCCTTAAAAAATTATTCAGAGGAAAGTGGAGCAAAGAAAATGAAGAAAAAAGAAAAACCTTGCTAGTGGTTGGGAAATTAATAAAGTCATTTATTTTCCTTTTGTGGTTTTCTTGATTTGCAGCAAGTTCAAAAGGGTGGATCTGGAAAGAAAAATGCCAAAAAAGATGCCCGTAGGAGTCGAAAAGGAGGATGTAGGTCTATTTGCATGTATTACATAGATCCTTTCATAGTATCTCATTGTGTGTTTATATCCTATGAAGCATGCATGACAACCTACCACTAAACTGAATACTTGAGAGTAAAAAAAAAAGAGAAAAGGCAATAGTGATACAATAGATTAATCCAAGAGAAATTTAGTGAAGAAAAGGAATAGAGAAAATTTTATAACTAAAATCTGTAATGCAGGGAGAAAAAAAAAGTCTGTATACCATCTTAGTAAGTAAGTTCTCATAGAAATAAGTTGGTTTATCTTTAAAAATTTGGGGAAAAATTCAAAACCCTCAGATTTTATTTTTCCATTGCTGCCAGGGCAAATGAGCACAAATTCAGGGGCTGAAATTATATAGATTTATTATTAATATACAGCTTTTGAGGTCTTATGTCTAACCTGGGTCTCACTGATTTAAATGTTGGCCAAGCTGCACTTCTTTCTGGAGGCTCTAGGGGAAAACGTGTATCCTGTGTTTTCCCATTTCTAGAGGCTGCTTTCATTCCTTAGCTCATGGTCCCATTTCACCATCTTCAAAGCCAAGAACTGCAAGTCCTTTTTTTTTTTTCCCTTTTTCACATTGCTTCTCTCTGATCCTCTATCTTCACATCTTTCTCTCTGATCGAAGCCACAATGGGTTCTCCACTTTTAAGTCTTTGTGTGATTAGATAAGGCCCACTTGGGTAATCTCTCCTTCTCAAGGTCAGTATCCTTAATCAAATCTGCAAAATCATTACCATGTAAGTTAACATATTCACAAGTCAGGGGATAAGGAGGTGGGAATTATTCTACTTACCACAGAAGTGCAGCTATGACCTTGCCATCATATCATTGACTGTAGATGATTGATAAACTGACAGAGAATAGATACATTTTTAGTCTTTTATGGAGTACTATAATCAATTGAAAGTGCTGAAAGTCTCTCCAAGGTATGTGACGCTCAAATAATTGTGAATTTTTAGTATACTTAACTAGACAAAAATAACTATAGCAAAAGCACTCTTATGTATCAGTCATAATCTTTTGTTACTTACAAATGTGGAAAATTAAAAAAAAAATAGAAGCTGTAAATATCTGTTGAACTCGAGTTAAAAGAATAAAATGTAGAAATAAAATGTTTAGAACCATGCTGACCTATATTTAAAATATATATACTTTCACTCACCATATAAATGCAAGGAATAACATAAGATGTAAAATGTAAGAAACTAGGAAGATATTGTACTTTTAAAAAGAATTTCTTTTGTAAGAGGACTTGGCAGTTTAAAATTTTCAATAAGATTATCTGAAAGTTGGGATCTAAGCTCTTTTTGGGTAAAGTTCCCAGAAGCTTACATCAAGCAGTTCAAACTTTTCAAAGTGGAAAAATTAATGCATTAATGAAGGAGATGATGAGATGTGGTTTTTTGTCTGTTTGTTTACAGAAGCTATCTAATATTTACTACTTGTCCTGAGAATCTGATTACCTGTAGCATTATAGTGAAATTGTGTAAGAATTCTGAGCTCTAATCCTTCTAATTTTCTCTTAATGCATTGCAATATTCAAATTTTTTAAAATTTTATGGCACTTCTCAGATACATCTATTTTTTAGAAGTTTTGGATAAAGTTTTCAAAGTTCAGGAAAGCTAAGAGTTACCTGAAAGGAAAATCCTTTAATTGAGCAGTGGTCCACCTGGGTAAACAGATTTACTTATGTGGAATTTGCTCCAAGAATGAGCCACAAGAGAATGTTTTGGCAATAAATGAGGCTTGCCTCTGATTTCTGATAAAGATTTGAGTTGAAACAGTGTGGGTTCACTTAATCTTGTTAAATGTAGCACAAAACACTAAGTGTATTAGAGCATGCATTTAAATGATAACAAACCCTGCTGTTAAAGCTAATAAGAAACAGTTCTTTTCTCATTGAGTTTCCACATCCAAGCATTTCTTTAGATATCATCATTTACTATGAACTCTCATGGTTGAATACAATATACTTTTGAGATGCATTTCTAAGCCTTTGTCTTTCCTTATTCCTAAACAACTGTTTCCTTTTTTATTAAAGTGATACATTTTGGTGACAGGACTCTACTTAAAAGAAAACCTACTAATGCAAAATACACCCATATTAAAACCTAACTAGATAACAACGATTGAAAAATAATAACTGGATTTAGTAATGATAAATGATAGCAGGCATTCAAGTATTGAGACTCACTTTTTCTGTTGATTATTTTTGGCATTTAAACTGTTGCATCTGAAGCTTTCTGCGCCTCAACTGAAAAATTTTAAAAGGTTTTGCTTCTGTGTCATACCCTTTATTGAACTGAGCTTGGTTTGGGGGGCTAGTGCATCGAGGAGGGTGGTCCCACTGAGGAATAGTAGAATTCTTAAGTTCTTCATCTTTTTCCTCTAGGAAGGTTAGGTTCACTCTGCCTTAAGGCAGGGCAGTGAACTCTCAGGAACCCTTCCAGCCCCAAGCACCTGTGAAGTAAAAAAGCACTTATAAAAACTTTAGAACACTTCTTAAAATATATAGTTATAAAAGACAAAGAGTCCCTGAAGCATTTTCTGCACTGAAGAGCCAATATTGTTTATTACCTCTCTGTTAAATTTAACAAGAAAAATATCAGTTTAAACACTGAGAAGTTGGTTTCTAAACTCACATTACAACTAATGAAAATAGCCATGTTCTTCCAAACGTCAGTTAGATGTGTATCCAAGGCTTAACAACTTGTTATAGAACCACCATCATTGATTCTTTTTCATGGCTAGTAAAGAGTAAAATTCCTTTGCCTGTCTTCTTAAATTTCATTCTAATTTATTTGATCAATAAAACTGACATGAACGGTCAACTTACTGTACCATTTTGGCTTCTTGCCTCTAATAATAATCAATGTAAGCTATATTTTATTGTATATTTTATTGTACAAAGCTGCTTGATCAGGCAGCTTTGACTCATCAAATGACATTCAGTAATTAAATCAAAGGAAGTCTCAAAAGAGAGTCACAATTTGGGGAACATGAGAGAAAGCTGCAGTGTGTTTACATAGAGCAATTATGACATGCTTAAATAGAAAATATTTGTTATAACCTAATCCTAAACTTTTTATTATTTATTAGAATATAGGTGCTGAATAAATAATTTAGTCTAAGATCAACTATACCAGTTCCAGTTTTGTAGGTAAAAATACAAATAAAGCTTAAGGATAATAATAGCTAGGTTTCTTTGTTTTTGGCAGTATTTCATTTGCTTTATGTTTATTAACAAAGTTAGCCCTCAAGCTATCGTATTATCTTCATTTTACTGATGTGGGAATAAGCTCCTAATGCTGAAATGGAGGCAATGGCACCCCACTCCAGTAGTTTTGCCTGGAAAATCCCATGGACGGAGGAGCCTGGTAGGCTGCCATCCATGGGGTCGCTAAGAGTCAGACACAACAGAGCGACTTCACTTTCACTTTTCACTTTCCTGCATTGGAGAAGGAAATGGCAACCCACTCCAGTGTTCTTGCCTGGAGAATCTCAGGGACGGGGGAGCCTGGTGGGCTGCCATCTATGGGGTTGCACAGAGTCGGACACGACTGATGTGACTTAGCAGCAGCAGCAGCAGCAGCAGCTGAAATGGTAAGTGATCAAATTAAGCCTCAAATCCTTTCTGACACTTCAGAGCCCACACTCTAAACTTCCACATCATAGATATCGTGTCAGTAATCATCTGTGCCTTTCCTGAGATCTCCCTCTTAAAAGTGTGTCCAGATTATAGAAATAATTAGTGGATTCCTAGGGAGAATACTTATATTTTTTTACTTCATAATTTAATTGTTTTTCCTATTATGTTTCAGTGCATCTAGATGTCCATTCTCTTCTGAGGGTGGGAAAAGGAGAAGAAGGTCAATGAATTGATATTTTGATCATAATATTGCATCCTCATGATCTGTCTTTGTGAAAGGACTATATGAGATGTAATGTGAGAGAAGCAATAATAAGAGCCATTGTGTTATAATGGGAGAGAGAAGACTGTTACAAACAAAACATTGAATCTTCAAACTCAACCTAGGAAATTGATGAATCCGAAATATGTATTAGACATATGTTAGAAATGAAAAGAGCCAGCCTTCTGTCTTGACTGATCATGAAATAATTTATAAAAGAAGTGATAGCCAATTTGGCCCTTAAATATGTGTATAATTAGAGCTAAGACAAAAGACATTCCTGTCAGCAGTTACTGTGCAAAAAGACTCTGGAAAGAACAAGTTTTAGTAAAAGCACAAGGTAGGGGTAGAGAATAAGTAGAAAATAACTTTGAAATCAAGTTAAGTTGTATTCAGTCATGTCTAACTTTAGAGCTTAAGACAAGTTATTTAGGCTTTATGAGATAAGCAGCAGGGTGTACTCCATTTTTAGTTAAGCAGTATCTGAGTGCCAATGAAAAGATCAGCAGTGGCTAAATGAAATATCTCAAAGTTGGTTTGGAATGGTAATAGGAGGAGAGTAGTTTTCTCTAATACAGAATTTCCCTAAAAGATAGAAATAGAAATACATTTAAAGAGAATGCAAGCGCTCTGTAAGAGGGGCATTACAAATTTTGTGCATTTAAAACTGTGCATGGTTCATTGCATGCATGCTAAGTCACCTCAGTCATGTCCGACTCTGTGACCCATGAACTGTAGTTTGCTGGGCTCCTCTGTCCATAGGATTCTTCAGGCAAGAATACTGTAGTGGATTGCCATTTCCTCCTCTGGGGGATCTTCCCGACCCAGGGATCGAATCTGAGTCTCTTATGTCTCCTTATATCTCCTGCATTGACAGGCAGGTTCTTTACCACTGGTGCCAATTGGTACTAGTAGCCACTAATATACCCTGGTTAAATCAATAACTGAGAAGGTTATGTGTTGTTAAGAGTTTTAAGCATTGGGTAAATAAATAGAGCAACAGAAAGGACATTCACAGTTTAGTAACTGAGAGGATCAAATGTACGATACAAGTAGAATAACAAATTGACTCAGCAAAATGTTCAGAAAAGAGGCAATGGAAAGAGAATGTAGAAAGTGCCCAGTCCTATTGGATGTTTGTCAAGCAGCATGTAATAGAGTTCCTAACACTAAAAATTCAGTAAATACTGGATTAATTAAGGAATGAAATGAATACTAGCCCCACAAACCAACAATCACATTGTTAACTGTGGCAGAAGAGGATTAATATAGTTAAAGTAGAAGATTCAGTTTATGTGGCAGAGGAGACCATAGGCATGAGGGTAGTCAGGGGTCTATTGAGATCTCAGGAGAGCCATACAGAAGTGACTGGGAGAGTAGAGCCCATGGGATTCGACAACTAATTGAAGGTAGAGATGAGGGTATGGTTGAGATTCAGTTGGACAGTGCTGCTGCCATTAACTAAGTAAAGAAGAGTATACTGGGAAAGGCATGAATTCTATTTTTAATAGGCTAAGCTGAGGCTTGGAGAAGGAAATGGCAACCCACTCCAGCACTCTTGCCTGGCAAATCCCATGGACGGAGGAGCCTGGTAGGCTGCAGTCCATGGGGTCGCTAAGAGTCAGACACGACTGGGTGACTTCCCTTTCACTTTTCACTTTCATGTATTGGAGAAGGAAATGGCCACCCACTCCAGTGTTCTGGCCTGGAGAATCCCGGGGACGGGAGAGCCTGGTGGGCTGCCGTCTCTGGGGTCACACAGAGTCGGACACAACTGAAGTGACTTAGCAGCAGCAGTTAGCAGAGGCTATCCTGGGACATCTACAGAGAGATTACAGATAAGAAATGTAAGATTTGAATTCAGGAGTGATAATTTAGGGCTCGTGATATACATCTGGTAGTGATTAGTTCAAGGATTATATTTAAATCCATACAAATAAGTGAGGTCATCAAGGAAGAATGATATAGAATGTAGAATTTGAGAGCTGAAAGACCAACTCTGAAATTTTAACATTTAAGAAGAGAAAAAGAGATGGAGAAAGAATGACTAGAGAAACCATGCTCCTGTATTTTAAAAACAAACAAAAAAACAGAAAACTCAAGTACTTCCAGAAAGAAATGATTTATCATCCTTTTTCCAAGTGCCTTGTGTCATTTAGTGTTCCAAAGAACTTTAAATTATTATTATCTGAGGTTATTATCTGAGGTTGATAAAAGAAAGAGTTGAAATTAAAATCTTGTCTCCTATGACTCTAGACTCCAAATTCTTGAAGGAATATGATTCTAAAGCTGAACAAAATGGAGACTGAGCAAAGATATTTGGTTTTAACCATCATGGTATTCCTGGTACCTTTTGAGAAAACAGGGTCTATAAAGAAGTGGAAGATGGAGCTGCCATGCAAGATGTAAGAATCATGCAAGGTAGAGAAGCAGAGACAATTGTTAATGCTAACACACATGCAGCTCTTACAGGCTTAAAAGATAATTCTAATTACCTAAAAATAGAAAGTAGAGGGAGGAATGTGCTACCAATCTTAAGAGAAAAATGATAGACTTCAATATTTGAAGTACTTTAGCTATTTATGAATTTCATAAACCTTCATTTTTGAATATATTACAGCAAGAGGGAAGAATTCATCCGATTTTAAAAGAACTTGTCTTTTAAAAAAGAACAAAAATAGATTTGTACTTATCACTAAGCTCTTGGACTCATTTCAATCAGATATATATATAAAGAGACCAAGGTAAAACGATTTTGCTCAGACTGGTTTATACACCCCTACATGAATTAATTATAGTTTTTAAACACAATTGGACTTTTAACATTCATGTGCATGTTGGAGATCTTTAGATTATGAAAAGGAAATGAACAGTTCCTTGGGTGGTCTTATTTATTGCAAACTTGCATTGAATTTACATCACAGTTCAGTCACCCAAACTGAAGAGCAGTCATGTTTTCATTGTCAGGGTTCATAACCTGTGGAATATGGATAGACTTCTGCTGGGCCCTGGGATTTGAAATTAGACAAAATGTTGAATGCGTATACAGGGGAAAGTTCCATGACTTTCATCAGGATCTCTCACTGCCCATCAATTTCCTTGCTGAGATGAGCATTATCTGCAGTGACAAGCTGGCTTTCAAAAGTAGTAATTTTTAGGGCATCTTTGACTTGGTAAAAATGACCTTGTCACACAGCTGTGGCTTAAATGTCAAAAATTTATTTTCATTCCCTACAGCGCACTTTTGTTCCAAAATTTCTTTATTTATTTGTATAATCAAAGCAGTCATACAATTCTGGTAGATGATTTGAGGTCTTCTTTGATTTGGCAACTTGTGAGGAAGAGAAAAACTGGCTTTGAAATCACAAGGGTTTTATTTGGAGAGCAGGTGAAAAAATGATTTTTTCCCTATGTAATAGGCAAAAGGGACCTTCTAACCTTGGAATCTGACTGCTTAAAAAATATTTCATATATTAGAAATAGCAATTTCTAGGTTCAGTTAAGCCTTTATAAGTTTTCATGAATGTTAATTTAAAAATACAGGAATATAAGAAATATATAACCAATCAAAATATATAACCCATGGCTCTGAATTGCAGGGGTCTCATCAGATACAATCAGATTAAACTGAACAGCCACTTAGATATTTCCAGATAGGGTAAAAACCCTGAAGGAGACCAGTCTGATTAGTATTCATTGTGACTCCAATGAACTAACTATTAGTGAATTTTGTCATGATGTTTATGATTATCTTTTTTACAAAAATACAAAATTAGGAAGCTTATGTAAAAGAGAAATTATAGTCTACCACATCATAATATTTTATGCACTGATACTGCTGCATATATATATATATATATGTATATATACACACACACACAGAAATACATCTGAGCCACCTGGGAAGCCATATAAATACATATTTACCTGTAATTCATTGGAAATTATACTCAATAAATTTTTATTTATATTTCTGAGTATGAATCCCTACTTCATCTAAATAAAGTAAAATGTATTCAGTACACTCTATTTTTCAAAATAACCAGATACCCTTAAATTTTTTTTTTTTGCTACAGAGTAGGCAATCCCCAAATTTCAGTACTATTAATTCAAAAATATCACCTGTCACATTTCACTTTCACATACTGATCTTTGCATTTTTGCATCTCTAGAACTTGTGAATAGGAATTCACAATAGGGGCAGGAGTAGGATGGTGGAAAATATTTCTATCTAGCTTTTACTCATTTGTTTTTAAGACTAAAGTTGAGCAGCCTCTAGGTACAGTGTTATTAGGGGAAAAGAACAAAGACTAAAATTGGAGACCTTCATTTGCCTCATTTATGGTGTGTACTAGCTTTAAGACTCCTGACATTTCATTCATTATTTTTGTGCTGTTTCCTCATTTTTCAAATGTCGATAATAATACCTATTTCACCTCCCATGCTGAATTGCAGGAATATTAAAGGTCGTTAGATGAAAATGGTGTGCAACCTCCCCCTGCAAAAAAAAAAAAAAGAATACATGAACATCCCTGGTGGGTGTTTGTAACCATTTTTGCAAAAACAGTTTTTAAAACTATTTTATTTTTCTCATTTGTGTTCTCATTTCTCCTCTCTCATTTTCCTGTCGTTGCACACACTGTCACAATTTTGGTGATAATTTGCAGTGTATTTTTTTTAAGCTCTTCATTCTCTCTCAGTATTTATTATCATGAAAATAATATAGTTTATTCATAAGTGGAAGAATAGCATGGATGCCTTATTCCTGCCAAGGAAGTCAATGGAAAATAGAATTATTAATTCATAGAGGTGTAGATGGGCAAACAAATCATTATAGGTTTTCCATAAGTACATCTTGACCCCGGCAAATGAAGTAAGAGGAGGAGAAGCCCCAAGGGCTGCCAGAGATGAATGCATGCCAGCAGATAAAGGCCTTTGTGGTTATGGAAATACACAAATGCAATAATAGTACTTTTTTGGTACAATTAAAGGCTTTAGCAATATCTATCTAATTCATGAAAATTTATCAAGAAAACAGTGCTCAGTTCAATCTTCTTTTTAGAGGCATGGATTATCCATACTGTTTTTAGACTTTCATGATTTCATAAGTCAAACGATGCTATTGTTTAATTTTTAGTGTTCTTAAAGAATTATAGTCAAGTTGCACTTTTACATAGTACTGTATCTCTACATGGAGGAATTTCTCTAAGGGAAGGCTGTTAGTACAAGAAGTGCAGGCCTGGATTTTAGATTAGGTATCACCATTGTATGTTTCAGATCAGATCAGATCAGTCGCTCAGTCCTGTCCGACTCTTTGTGACCCCATGAATCACAGCACACCAGGCCTCCCTGTCCATCACCAACTCCCGGAGTTCACTCAGACTCACGTCCATCGAGTCAGTGATGCCATCCAGCCATCTCATCCTCTGTCATGCCCTTCTCCTCCTGCCCCCAATCCCTCCCAGCATCAGAGTCTTTTCCAATGAGTCAACTCTTTGCATGAGGTGGCCAAAGTACTGGAGTTTCAGCTTTAGCATCATTCCTTCCAAGGAAATCCCAGGGCTGATCTCCTTCAGAATGGACTGGTTGGATCTCCTTGCAGTCCAAGGGGCTCTCAAGAGTCTTCTCCAACATCACAGTTCAAAAGCATCAATTCTTTGGTGGTCAGCCTTCTTCACAGTCCAACTCTCACATCCATACATGACCACAGGAAAAACCATAGCCTTGGGAGTCTTTAATCATTTTAGCTCTCTTAGGTATAACTGTGAAATTGTGTTGTCCAAGAGGCAATGAATATAGTTGTTAAGAGACAGACTCTGGAACAAGATCCTCTGTTTTAAATCCTAATTCTAATCTGAGTAAAATGGGGATTAAAAAAAATATGTTATTAGCCTGATGAGGCTCAAATAAACTCATAAATGTAAAAGACTCGTGTTATATTTATGTGGCTACTACTACATGTGGTTACTGCAAATGGTCAAATACGAACTGTTATTATTACTTACAATTCATAAGTGGCCGAATTTTAGTACTATTTTAACTACTTAGGCCAGCAGTTTACCTTTACACACGTCTTATATTGGCAGTCTATCTATTTTTAATGCTGAGGTTTGATTAACTGCATATATCTTAAGAGCTGTACAATTATTGATGCTGCTGCTGCTGCTCAGTCGCTTCAGTCGTGTCCAACTCTGTGCGACCCATAGAAGGCAGCCCACCAGGCTCCCCCATCCCTGAGATTCTCCAGGCAAGAACACTAGAGTGGGTTGCCATATCCTTCTCCAATGCATGAAAGTGAAAAGTGAAAGTGAAGTCGCTCAGTCATGTCCGACTCTTAGCGACCCCATGGACTGCAGCCTACCAGGCTCCTCCGTCCATGGGATTTTCCAGGCAAGAGTACTGGAGTGGGTGCCATCGCCTTCTCCACAATTATTGATGAGAGATGGTATTAATATAAGTGGTGGCTGTCTACTGCCAGTTCCATGAAGGCCATATGAATATTTCGTAGAGTGTGTGTGTTCCAGTGTGGTGCAGGCTCTCTGAGATTGATACCTAATTTTAGGCCAGTTTCTCTTCAGCAAAGATTTGGCAGTCCTTTAGGACAAAATAAAAATATTATGGACGCATTTCTAACAAACAATTTAGTCAAACATTTGGTCTTTTTGATTCTCAGTTGTCAGGCTGCTTTGTGAATAAAAAACACAAATCACAGTGTTTGAGTTCATCATGTATTGGACGTTATTAAGTATTTCTCTTTGGCTTCCTGCCTTTACCTTATGGTAATATGACTAATGAAAAAAATATAGCTTGGATATCTACTTTTCATCATTTGTTTTATTATAGAATGGAAAAATTAAATTAGATGTTTGATATATATGCATATATTCAATGGAGAATGTTCCAATAGCAAAACTGAAGCTTAAGTTTACTTAGCAAACTTGATCTGTGTTGAAAAATACCAAAGAAAATAAAAAATAGTGAAGAGTTTTCCAGACTCAATTCAAACATGTGTACTTGGAGACTTCCCCAAACCAGCAAGCAATTCTCAGGGGCAATTCACTTTGGGCAACAAGGTGTCCGAGAATTCAACTCAGTTTGAAACTATCTACTCAGAGATAGCAGCCTTCCCTGGAGGAGGAAATCGAAACCCACTGCAGTCTTCTTGTGCCTGGGAAATCCCATGGACAGAGGAGCCTGCAGGGCTCAGTCCATGGGGTTTCAAAGAGTCAGACATGGCTGAGCAACTGAGCACGAGCACTCAGAGTCAGATTTCACAAGAAAAATGTTCAGTCCCACAGGACCACCCTCCACTTCAGTCACAGTTGCAAGGCCAGTTTGTTATGTGTGCCTGTGATGAACCAACTGTGACCTGGAGGTCCCAAGAATCCCAATTCAGGTTGCCAATCACAAGCCCAGGTTATTCCCTATGCCTCTGACTGCCCATGAATTAGAGGTGTCCATGACCCCCACCTTGACTTTGACTAATTTGCTAGAATGGCTCACAGAACTCCGGAAAACCTAAGTTTACACACTGGATTACCTATTTATTAAAAAAGGATATTGGAGAAGATGAATCAATAGCCAAATGAGGAGATAAATAGGGTAAAGTTCTGAACAAAAGAGTTCTGTCCTCATGAAGTAGGCACCCCAGCACTGTGGCACTTGGAAGCATTCTGGGTCTCCAACATGGATGCTCTCCAGGGGAAAGAGGGGAGAAAAATGTTGCCCTTGGGGTTTTTATGCAATCTTTATTACATAATCATGATTGACTAAATTCTTGACCAAAGGTGGTTAATTCAATCTCCAGCCTCTCTTTCTCATCCTGGAAATCAGAGGGTGGGACTGAATGAATGTTCCAACCTTGTAATCACAGGGTTGGGTCTCAGTTATCTTCCCTGAAACATTTTCAGAAAATTGTAGAATAGCCACTTAATAGAGTCTGTCACAGGACTGACTTCCTAAGTCTTTGTCAAGTTCAGAAAATGGGACGATTGCATACTGGCTACTTAAGTTTTCCTGTTAGATTCAATATAATTTTTTTTTTTCCTGAAAACTTATTTAATAGTTTTTTAGGTTGGAGACAAGGAAAAGAATTGTTAACCAAATTTTCAGAAATGAAGACCTGATTGAAATTTGAAGGTGCTTATTTGGGGTTTGTTAGAACTACAGCTCATGAGACAGATTTAAGAAGCGCTTGAACTGTGTTCAGCATGGCTACAATGGAAGAGTCATTGTAAACGCAAAAATTATTTTGGTTTTACTTATAAAAAAATGAAAGATTGTGTGACTCGTTTATTTTTTATTGGCGTATAATAGCTTTACAATGTTGTGTTAGTTTCTACTGTACAAAGAAGTGAATCAGCCATATGTATACATATAGCCCCTCCCTCGGGGAACCTTCCTCCTACCCCATCTCTCCATCTCACCCCTCTAGGTCGTCACTGAGCACAGAGCTGAGCTCTCTGACAGCAGCTTCCCACTAGCTATCTATTTTACAAATGGTAGTGTATATGTGTCAATCCTAATCTCCCAATTTGTCCCACCCTTCCCATCCCTTGCTGTGTCCACAAACACATTCTGAATCGCTATTTCTGCCCTGGAAATAGGTCCATCTGTATCATTTTTCAAGATTCCACATATATACATTATTTATCAAGAACTATATCTAGTGCTGGCAAAAAGTACAGATAATTGTTATATAAGACTATTTGGGATCCAAAATGGTTGCATAGTTACAAGAAGAGACCTTAGGGCCATAAGGTTGCAAATGGCAAGTGTTATTTGGAATACAGCTGGTGGTGTCCTTGGATGTGGTAGAGCTCAAAGCAAGTTCAGGTTCTCAGTGGCATTTAGAGATACGTCTAAAACCAGATCCTCAGTGGCAGCCCAACTCCACTTTTGTAAGACTGACTTGTGATTGATTAATGCCTTACATTTCAGTTTGTCATCAGAATCAAATGTCTAATTGTGAATACATCTAAATGTATAATATTATAATTACACAAACAATAAAACCAAGGCCACTGCCTCCAGAATATCCAGAATGGAATTACACAGGGAATTACATGGCATGGGTGAATCTTCCTTCCAGTCTTCCTTCCCTCTCTATTCTCCCTCCTGCTTCATTCTACTGTGGGTCCCTAAATTTGTGTGATCAGCAAGCTGTTGTATAGTTTCAATTATGATGTGAATGCTGGCTTGAACTCTTAGCACCAGAGTTGACTGTGCAACCTGCCCAACTGGAAGCTGTTGCCCTTCTCTCCTTCTTACCCCAGGGCTCGATATATAGCATGGGTGTCTTCATTGTGATGCCCTCACTCAAGATTTCCACTGGAAAAATTATTTGAACTGATTGAAACTTTAATCCCATTGTTCCCACAGTTTTGGCTCTCTGCTCATCAGCTTTAACTTGGACTTATGCCATGGGCAGTTCAGATTCCATACTTCCTGTAATTAGTCCCTTACAGTTACTCCCCTGGTTGCTCAGGTGGTAAAAAAAAATAAGCCTGCAATGAAGGAGACCTGTGTTTGGTCCCTAGGTCAGGAAGATCCCCTGAAGAAGGGAATGGGTACCCACTCCAGTATTCTTGCCCGGAGAATTCCATGGACAGAGTTGCCTGGCGAGCTACCATCCATGGATCGCAAAGAATCAGACACAACTGAACAACTGTCATTAACCTAGCCTAACAGTTACTCCCCACTTCCTTGCCTCATTTCTTCCATCTCACTTGCTATCAAAACTTCAACCCTGGACCCACCTAAACTGTTACCTTTTTCATAAGTGTATCCAAACAGTATGGAGAAGGCAATGGCACCCCACTCCAGTACTCTTGTTTGGAAAATCCCATGGACAGAGGAGCCTGGTGTGATGCAGTCCATGGGGTCGCTAAGAGTCGGACACTACTGAGCGACTTCACTTTAACTTTTCACTTTCATGCATTGGAGAAGGAAATGGCAACCCACTCCAATGTTCTTGCCTGGAGAATCCCAGGGACGGGGAAGCCTGGTGGGCTGCCGTCTATGGGGTCACACAAAGTCGGACACGACTGAAGTGACTTAGCATCCTAACAGTATAATATTTCTTTATACTATTACTCAACAAAACTGCTTTTACTTTATATCCTTAATCACAGACCTCAAATATTATATTATGTTTCTTTGGCAGGCTCACTTTTTCCCACTCCAGGCTAACTATTTCATATATTTTCTTTCCTCAGACAGTGCTTCTTGGAAATCAGAGTATGTAATCAGCAAAATTCCTTATATCTCCACTATTTTTTCAAGGTTCTCTTACTTCCTGTTCTAGACAAATCCTTTTTCCCTCTGTAGTTCTTTAATCTAGAGATTATCTCTGCTACTTTGGATGTCTCTGACCTCTTTTATAGAGCTCATCTGATTAGACCAGTCCTACTTAGATAATCCTCTTTGGATTGTCTTAAAGTCAATTTATTAGACTTAACTACATCCACAAAAATCCTTTTACTTCTTCCTAGCAGGGTAACCTAATAGGAGTAATATCCCATCATATTCATAACCCTCACTCCCTTTCAAGAGGATTAGATTACACTGTGTGCTTGTGTGTGTGTGTGTGTGTGTGTGTGTGTGTTGAAGGTAATGATGTGGGCAGGGGTAATTAAGTGGGAAACTTTGTACCATCTAGAATTCTGTCCTTATCACAGACACCCACTGGCCAAGACAAAAATAAAAAACTTGAATTTAAATGATATAATAGCGGGACTTCCCTGGTGGTCCAGTGGCTAAGATTCTGCACTCCCCATGTAGAGGGCCCTCGTTCAATATCTTGTCTGGGAACTAGGTCATGCATGCTACAGCTGAAGAGCCCACATACCGCAACAATTATTGAAGATCCTGCAGGCTGCAACTAACACCTGGTAAAATAAATATATAAATATTAAAGAAAATTAAAAGAGGCTCTTTAGAACTAAATAGTCTCTTGATGAAAGTGAAAGAGGAGAGTGAAAAAGTTGGCTTAAAATTCAGCATTCAGAAAACTAAGATCATGGAATCCAGTCCCATCACTTCATGGCAAATAGATGGGGAAACAATGGAAACAGTGAGAGACTTTATTTTGGGGGGCTCCCAAATCACTGCAGATGGTGATTGCAGCCATGAAATTAAAAGATGCTTGATCCTCAGAAAAAAAAGCTATGACCAACCTAGACAGCATGTTAAAAAGCAGAGAAATTACTTTGCCAACAAAGGTCTGTTTAGTCAAGGCTATGGTTTTTCCAGTAGTCATGTACGGATGTGAGAGTTGGACTATAAAGAAAGCTGAGCACTGAAGAATTGATGCTTTTGAACTGTGGTGTTGGAAAAGAGTCTTGAGAGTCCCTTGGATTGCAAGGAGATCCAACTAGTCCATCCTAAAGGAAATCAGTCCCGAATATTCATTGGAAGGACTGATGCTGAGGCTGATACTCCAATACTTTGGCCACTTGATGCGAAGAACTGACTCATTGGAAAAGACCATGATGCTGGGAAAGATCAAAGGCAGGAGAAGAAGGGGATGACAGGATGAGATGGTTGGATGGCATTGCACACTCTATGGACATGAGTTTGAGCAAGCTCCGGGAGTTGGTGATGGACAGGGAAGCATGGCATGCTGCAGTCCAGGGGTTTGCAAAGAGTCGGACATGACTGAGCAACTGAAATGAACTGAAAAAAATTAAAAGTAATAGAGTTAATTGAAATGAGGTGGGTATGGTATGCATTATGAATTCGTAATGCATACTTAAATTTTAAAGACACAGGATAGACAGAGAAATCATACTATAAAAATGAGTGAATATAATGAACATGTTCAATTTTTATTAATTTTACTAAGTAAGGGGTATGAGTTTATGCATATTTTGTTTCTTATATCTTTGACTTCAGAAGGTATAAACTTGTCCTTTTTTAGGTCCATGTAACTAGAGAAGATGGTTTCAGAGATGACTGTTTTACATCTCTTTACTTGTCAAGCGTTCAACACCCTCTCAAATCTATTCCCATTTCATAATCTGCCTTCCCATTTCACTGAGAAGATAGAAGTAATTTATAGAATATGTACTCCCCTCCCACCCCACCCCCCTGCAAAACAAAAAAACTATAGCTGCCTGCCTTTCTATACCTTCCTACCTGACTTTGTTTCTTCTGAAGATGAGCTTCCACATGTCTGCACTCTGACTCACCTCCTGTCATCCAGTGGAAGACTTCCACCCCTTTAGTTACCTCCAATCTCTCCTAAATCATCCCTCTGCCTTGTATGTCAGGAAGGTTTCTTAGCATGCCAGCATGGTGTAATGTCTCCCAACATAAACAAGCAAACAAAAAAGACTGTGCTCGTCTACTCCTCTGCTCCTTTTTATAGCAAAATTTCCCAAAAGAATGCAAACTATTCTCTTGTTCAATTTGCCAGTCTCAGTCCTTAGCCTAGCCCAGTCAAATTTTATTTCCCCACAAACCCCAGGTGGCAGTAGTGATAAAGAATCCATCTGCCAATTCAGGAGACATAAGAGACACAGGTTTCAGGGACAGATTTCAACTTTCCAGTTAATCAAGCTCTCAGCTATGGCTTGAATAAAAATATACCAGTTGAGATTGAAAAAAAAAAAAAAGAGAGAGACACAGGTTTGATCCCTGGGTTGGGAAAATCCCCTGGAGGAGGGCATGGCAACCTACTCCAGGATTCTTGCCTGGAGAATCCCATGAACAGAGGAGCCTGGTGGGCTAGAGTGCACAGGGTTGCAAAGAGTTGGACACAACTGAAGCGACTTACCATGCAGGCTATTCTAAAGCCTCGCTCTTCACCCGTAGGAGCCTCCATCACGCCACGTCCCAGTGTCTTATTATCAGCCTTATTTTATCTGAACACGCTGCCTTATTTTAATAAAGGAGTGAAGAATTGATTCCTCCCTTATAAAAAATAAATTTTTTGCTTGAATGTCTAGACACTTAATTGTCTCATTTCCTCCTATTTCTATGGTTTTCCACTCTCCTTTCCTAGAACGTCTACTTTGTTTCTGGTTGTTTAAAGTTGTGATCCTCCAGGATTCAGCGCTTAGCTTTCTTCTCATATATCCATCTATACTCACTCTCAATGATCTCATTCAGTCACCTACTTTTATATAGTGTGTACCATTTATATGCTAATAACATCCATATTTATCTTTCAGCCCTGAGCTCCAGTTTTAACACATCCGAAACAGAATCCTTGATTCTCTGCCCCCTCAAATCTCTTTAAGTGGCATCAACATTCACTCAATTTCTTGTGATAAAAGCCTTGATTCCTTTATTTTTTCTTCTTCTGCCATATGTTCAGTGTAACAAGAGGCTGACCACTCTCCTTTAAATTATAACCTGGATATTCCACTCTCTTAAATTATAACCTGGATATGATAAAGAGTTTCAAACTTCACAAGCTCATTCTTAGTCTAAACCCCCACACCCTTTCTCCGAAGGCATGCCCTTGCTCGGCTGCTCACTTATGTCTGACTCTTTGTGACCTCATGGACAATAGTCCGCTGGTCTCCTCTGTCCACGGGATTTCCCTTGCAAGAATACTAGAGAGGTTTGCCATTTCCTTCTCCAGGGGAATCTTTTCAAACCCTCCTCTCCTGTGTCTTCTGCATTGATGTGCGTGCTAAGTCACTTCAGTCTTGTCTGACTCTTTGCCAACCTGTGGTCTGTAGCTTGCCAGGCTCCTCTATCCACAGGGAGTCTCCAGGCAAGAATACTGAAGTGGATTGCCATGCCTGCATTGGCTGCTGCTGCTAAGTCGCTTCAGTCGTGTCTGACTCTGTGCAACCCCATAGACAGCACCCCACCAGGCTCCGCTGTCCCTGGGATTCTCCAGGCAAGAACACTGGAGTGGGTTGCCATTTCCTTCTTCAATGCATGAAAGTGGAAAGTGAAAGTGAAGTCGCTCAGTCGTATCTGACTCTTAGTGACCCCATGGACTGCAGCCTACCAGGCTCCTCCATCCATGGGATTTTCCAGGCAAGAGTACTGGAGTGGGGTGCCATTGCCTTCTCCGGCCTGCATTGGTAGGCAGATTCTTTACCCCTGAACCACCTAACAAAGCCCTTCTCCTAAGGAATGATGCTTTAAAAATGTAAACCAGAGCATTATCACCCCTGCCTAAACCACAAATAGAACAAAATGTAAGAGCATCCTGGCAGGGTCAGGCTTCTGACTACCTTAGTGGCTTCAACTCCTATCTCTCTTCTCCTTCCTCACTTTGATCGTGGACACACACAATCCGTTCCCACATCCAGGGCCTTTGCACTTGATATTATCCAGTCCGAAATACACATTCTTTTGGACACCACATGGAGAATTCATACTTTCCTTTCCTCAAGTATCTGCTCAAACATCACCTCTTCAGGGAAAACATTCCCAGCCAGATGTGAAAATACCACATTCCCCTTTTATCAATTTTGATTTTTTTTTCTTCATGGTATGTTTTCACTACTTGCAGACTTATTATGTATTATTCAGTTTACTTGTTTGTGATATGTCTTTAGAATTAGAAGAGAAGTCGATGAGGGGGTCTTGCTGTCACTGAGTCTCCATATCTTAGTAAACTGCCTGCCTTGTGGTAAGCAGTAATTCTTTGTTGAATGAATGAATAATGGGGTTTAACACCATATAGAATAGAAAACTTCTGTGAATTAAAAAACCATATGCTTTTACTCTTAAAAATTCAAGGCCATGTTCCTCTAATGTTCCTGACCTCACCATATTGCTGGGTCACACCACTCCTTTCTTGTATCTTTCCTCTTCTCTATTTTTCTTCCCCTCTTTCCTCTCTGCAATAGATAAAAATTTCAAAATACCTGCATCCTTGTTAGGAAATCACTTACCACATCAGACTAGTTACTAAATTCTTTGTTTATAGAACTAAAGCACTTCATTAAGAAATTCTCATAAACAAGCCTTCCATCCCTAGCAGGGATTATCCTGGTTGTTTCCAGTGCTCATTTGGAAATATTTCTTTTTCTCCCCTCTCAATTGTCTTGTCTTTCCTTTTCACTCTAAATGGGATAGCATCATAATAGAGGCTGGCTGCTCAGTGAGGCTCCAGAGCCACAAGGGCATGCTACTTCCCAAGGCAGCCTATTCCAATTTCCAATGACTCTAATTTTAAAAATGCTCTTTTTTTATGATGAGCTAATATTTGCCTGGCTGTAACTTTGATCCATTGGTCCTATTTCTGCTGGCAAGGGCTCCTAAGCATAACTATTTCCTGAGCAGAAATAGAACAGCTGCTTAACACCTCCCATATGCTATTGCTTTATATAGTTGGAAATTGTAAATCCCCCAGCCTCCAGCACCTCCACCATACACTTTGTCAGCCTTCTGTTCTCTGTTGTAAATAAATTCAGCTCTGTAGCCTTTCCTCAAATGACCCATTTACCAAATACTTCATTACTTCTGACTTCCCTGGTGGTTCAGACGGTAAAGCATCTGTCTACAATGCGGGAGACCCAGGTTCAATCCCTGGGTCAGCAAAACCTCCTGGAGAAGGAAATGGCAACCCACTCCAGTACTCTGGCCTGGAAAATCCCATGGATAGAGAAGCCTGGTAGGCTACAGTCCATGGGGTTCCAAAGAGTCGGATGTGACTAAGCGACTTCACTTTCACTTTCTCTCTTTCTGAACTCAAGGGAGGACCAAAACCTTTTCTGGGCAATTCAGTCACTTCTGGGCTTTGTTTATACTTGGCAGCAAGTATGGTATAAGTAAGTCGATTGGGAATTTCAATTTTAGCAGCTTAGCTATTTAATTGAAGTTTATTTAAAGTAGCACAAGTGTATCGATTTATTCAATAAACATTATCAGGTGTCTCATTAGATGTAAAGCACTATACCAAGATTAAAATAAACCTAAGGCATTGGCACTGGTCTTGAAAAGTTTTCAAGTTTTTCAAAACAACAGTTCATACAGTAGGTAAATATCCTTATGAGCTTTAAAATGCCACTTAGGTTCTTTGGTACCCAATGCTCTTGTGAAAGGATGTGTGAGGATTTAGTAACATCCTTAACACACCTCCAGGGTTATGGTGTCCCAGGGCTGAACTGAAGGGGACTAAGCCACTAGGCCATTTCCCTGGTGATGGGTCCTGCATTTTGACTCCCTCTGGGTAAATGGTAGCTACATTCATTTCATTAACTTATGGGTTATAAGTTAATTTAGGGGGAATATGCTATTACAGATTTGGATGAGTTCCATTAAACTCCATTAAAACTTTGACTGTAGGATGCATTAATAAAGCTTCAAAGTCAGTCAATCAAAAGATTGATGGAGTATATAGAATAGACCGTAAAATGGAATATTTGATATGAACTATTAAATCTTTCAGAGGAATTCTTTGGGGGTTTAGTGAATACACATTAGTTAATTCTTTTTCAATTTTAGATAGGAATTTGGAGATTGTCTTTCTAATGTATGTATCTGTGTTAATGCTTATGAATGGGGACAGTGTAAGATATTTAATTAGGGTTCTCTGTGATTCTATTGTGATGAATTAGTTTATCAGTTTAAGTTTCCAGTGAATTCTTAAAACATTGCCTAAAAATTTTAAATAAGGAAGGTTTCTAAAGATCTTTGAAATTCATAAAGATCTGTAAAATTTCAGGAAGGGTACTACTCTGTTTTGTCCTGGGAAGTTGCCACATACTTCCAATCATATTGGATTTCCTCAGTATAATTTTGAGGTGAATATTACTTTTTATTATCCCCATTTTTAATTTGGGAAAGCTGAGACTCACAAATGTATGCCAATCACCACTATAATTGTGCAAAACTAGTATTTAAATTTAGATCTTCCTTATTCTAAATCCCAGAAATAAAACAACGGCTAATAACTTAATAGGCCAGACTATCTGCTGAGTGGTAGTGATTATAGTATAATATTCCAACATCAGTTATTAGAATGTGTTGTTAGTTAACTATGAGTAAGTAATATGAATAATGAATGAATAAATTTCTTGTGCATTTTAGTCCAACAAAAATCCAATTAAAGACTGACTAATACAGATAAAGGTAGTAAATTCTATTATTAGATTCTTCATAGGGCTCACCATATTCAAGGAGAAACATTTTACTTCCAATACAGAGGAGATAAAACTATATCCCAGAGATGTTAAATAATTTGTCCACAGCTACACAGCTGGAAAAATGCAGAGTTGAAATTCAAAAACATGTCTGCCTGGTTCTATAAGCTTGCTCTCTTTATGCCAGAAGAAATGACTTACGTTTGGTTTCAGTTTCATCTGAAATCAAGTGAATGGCCAGCCACAAATTAATTAGGATTGATAAAAACATAGGGGAAGTACCCTAAAGAAAAATTTCCGTAGGAATTTCCTCTTAAAATACAAATTGTACATATTAAACCACTGTCTTTGTTTTAGTTGGAATGAGTGATGCTAGGTGTTGCAAAGGACAAGTTCTGAAAATCGCCATGACTGAACACAAAATGGGTCATTGTGGGTCAGGTCTTTCCTCTCCAGACAGGCTTAATTTCGACCTTTTGGGTGTCATTTGGAACCCAAGCTTCCAGAGTCCCCAAAAAAGGGATCAATGAGTTTGGGATTCTTGTAGGATGACTTCAAGCACCAGGCCTGGACATGGTTTACATCGCTCAGTGTCAAGGACCTAATCAAAGAGTGGAAACCCAGTTGCAGAGGAAACTGGTATGTGTACAGGAGCCTATGCGCACTTGGATAATACTTTGATTCTGTGCTTTGCTTCAACAAAAATGTATTTAAAGATTACTTTTCGGCATCTATACACATTCCTGGGTAATCTGGACCTATAGCTGAGTCATTGTAATGCAAGCAAAACTGAGTGGTAGAACATAATATGTAGGAAGAGATTGCCCTGGTAATCAGAAAACAAAACAAGAACATATGCTGATATTGGGTATAGGTTGAAAGGAGAAAATATGAAAAAAAAAAAAAAAAGTCTTAAGAGGAAGGCTGGAGATACAAGAACAGGTATTTCCAAATGAGAGCACTGCTTTTGTGACTTGCCCAAAATCAGGAGGAACTTCCCTATAGAAAGACCTTGAGATAAATTTGATTTGCCTTCTCTTTCATTATTTAGAGTCTTTATCTTTGGAGAAAGCTAAAATGAGTTAAAGGTATATTCTTTGAAATCATCAGGTGAAAACTAATATATTTCTGCCACCATGTAGGCACTCATGGGATGAGTCAGTTAAAATTGGAGTGATTTTTAGGATGATTGCAGTACTTTGAAGATTGGATAGAAGAGTTCAAAGAGCACAAGAGCTGTAACTAATATAATACTGAAAGGATTTTGAATTGATATAAAGATGGATAAAATAAACAGAGGTTTAAGAAAAGATTCTCATTGCCAATGACAAGACAGCTGTTTAGAAATTATTTGGCCAGCTAAGCCATTTCTAGATTGGATTATTATTAAAGAATAGTGGAGGAGTGGAGATTTGAGTATATTTGATTTAATTTTAAGGGTGCTTTCTCCATGCTTTCTGCTATATACAAAACAGAATCAGCCTGTTCGTAGGTCCCCAAGGATAAGTAAGTGAATAATGCCACTGTATTGCAACTAGTTTTGAAACATTCTGAAAACATTATGACATTTAACCACCTTTTCTCTCCTATTTTAAAACAAACAAGCATTGATTTTTCTAGGGAGATAAAATATGTATTTTATGGGTATGACACAAGCATATTGATTTTCAGCAACTGTTTCAGCAGCTGTTGACTTTTGGTTGATTTTATGCAATGTATTTTCTGGACAAATACATGTTATAGTTCTTTCAGTAACATGATTGGTAGCTTAGATAAAGTCATGCCTGATTGAGAACACAAGAAAAAAAACGAATGGTTGAAAAATGTCATATTTAAAGATATCTGAAAAAAGTGATAAATAAAGGGGAAGATTTATCCTGCCATTTTGATATGAACTGTGCTCTTAACCAAATGGTACTTGAGAAGTGACTCTTTATTTTAAAAAATCACAAATAATACATTAAAAAATACATTAAAAAGAAATGTCAAAATTTGAATTTCATTTTTGCAAGCCTCAATGAATTAGCACAGATAGGTTCAATGATTGATGACTTTTAACATTACAGAAGGATAGACAACTAGGCATTATGTGCTTACAAATGATAAAACATACCATCAATTGTGGTTTCAGAAAAGAAATAGAATCTGAGTCTGATCTAGCTTCCAACCTGCAAGGTATACAGAGAACAGAGGAACATATGGAATTGTACCATCAGGCTGCAATTAGAAAAATTCAGACTGGAAAACACCACTGGGAAAGGAAAAAAGTGGAGAAACTATCAATCAAAAAAGACTTAGAGCTTCCTTGGTGGCTCAGATGGTAAAGACCCTGCCTGCAATGCAGAAGACCTGGGTTTGATCCCTGGGTTGGGAAGGGTTTATCCCTAGAGAAGGAAATGGCAACCTACTCCAGTGTTCTTGCCTGAAGAATCCCAAGGACAGAGGAGCCTGGCTACAGTCCATGGGGTTGCAAAAGAGTTGGATAGGACTGAGCAACTAACATATACAAAAAAAGAGTTAAAGACAATAAACTTTAAAAACGGGTAAAATTAAATTATAATGTTTACTGAAGTACATTTATGTGATAAAATCTATTTTAAATCCTAAAGTGGCTGCTCTTAGAGGAACAGAAGGTCTGTGGTATTGAAACAGCTTCTGGGATGAGTAGCAAAGTCTTATCTTCAAGTGAGCTGTTGTTACAATTTTGTATGTATTTAACTAATTTGTTAAGCCAAACATGTCTTTTTGTGTGGTTTACTTTATGTTTTCAGTGAAAAAAAATTAAAACATTAAAAAAATAATCAATGTTAGGAAAATTTGAAACTCCATGAAATATTAAAGATGCATATAAATAGATATAACTGGTCTTTGAATTTATTGCAAAGAAATTCTAATTGTAAAAGGACTTGATGTGCTTTCTTAACAACTTTCACTCAAGCCTATTTTTCTTTCCAACTTTTTCCATCAAAGACATTTTTGGTACATGTTCATTTTTTTTTTTCCCAAGAAGAAATATTGATTTAACTGGGAGGCTAAATGACACCATTTTGCTTCTCCCAACCTCTTTCTTCTCCAAGGTTCTGAATTTCAGATCTATCATTTTTTACATTATTTTTTTGTCTGCCTTACCATTTTTCCCTTGTAGTATAAATGTCCTTTAGGATTACTGTTTCTGAATCAGAACATCATAGGTGTTGTCTTAAATATTATAGAATGAGATGAGTTTTTAAAAGAATATACACGTTTTCATAAGAGACCCATACCTTGAAAATAAGAGGAAATAAGAAAGCAAGAAGATTGTTCTGTGGTGTTTATGAAGTGACAGAAAATAACATTTCAAAGGTTATTTATCTAGGCCACATAGTAAAGTTATTTTATAAAACTACAAAAGTAGCCATGTAGGAGCAAAACTGAACAAAAAGTGTATTTGTAGATATGTTACAGACTCCTCATAATACAGGCTCATTCTAAGTTGGTCCAGAATGGGAATTTATAAGTATAAATCAGATAACTAAGGTATATGAGAATGATTTGAAACCCCATCTGTGCGAATATAAGGTGAGGGAGTGAATGAGGCAGATGTACTCAGGCCTCGGGCTCAGTAATACCCATAATCAGGCAATGCCCCATAACTATAGAATTAATGATTTTTTTTAAACAGCTGTAATCACAGTCTGCCTGCCTGTGTGTGTATATGCATTAAAAAAAAATCCTTATCTTGTTTATGAACAGGGAAAATTGTTATCCTCAGAGCCCAAGAAATTGCCATTTTTTCTTGGCTCAGGTATCCAACTCCCCACACTCTGTCAAGTTTCTTTCTTATCAGTATATCAATAAGGTCTTATATGCCCTCTACCTTTTAAACTAAAATTTGGTAATAACACTTTGTTGATTTATATCAACCTTCTAGCTTTTTAAATTCAAATTTTTCTTCTGAGGCAATACTCTATTTTGCCTACGGAGGACGTTTCTAGGGCACCCAATAGATTTGTAGGTCAGTTTAGCCAGCACACGCTCAGACTAAATAGAATATTGTGTGCCAAGTTAGTTAATGAAAGTATTTATTATAGCACAGTAACCCCTAATGTGTGTGATCTGTAGCTACATAATCAGGAATTGATTGCAATTCTATTTTCAAGTGAAATGCACTCTGTACTAATTATAAAGACATGCATAGTTCTGGAAAATTTGTAGAATCTGTACCTAATGTGATGAAATGTATTTAGGAATCAATTAGGCATATTTCCCCCCTCCAGCCTCATTTTTGCAGCTTCCTTTTGAGGGAACAAGGCAGTTGCATTTCAGGAGCCCACCAAGTTATCAAAAAAGCAGGGACCCAGGTGCATCCTAACCTTTGAATCTTTTTTGTTTGCAGTACTGTCTATAATCTTTTGGGGAAGAAAACCTTGTTAATATTCCCATAGGTTTAGCTACTGCTTATAAGTTGTAGATTCCCCAGGAAGAAAGGCAAATTACTGTCTCCTGGAATGTTTGTATCTTCTTTCCTTCCAGAACCGGAGACGTGGCTGGACCTCAGGTCTACCATGTCAGGCACCAAATTCATTCTCTTTCTCCAAATTGGGAACCACCTTTAATTTTTATTTTGTGTGTATCTATACTCTCAGAGAAACTCCCAGCCAGAACATGTTAATTGTCTCATGGGAACCAAAGTTAACAAGTTAGAAATCTGCTTTGAATTTTGTCTATTGTTAGGCAAAACACTCTCAGTCTAAGATCATGATGGGATCTTTCTAGAATCACCTAAACTGGGAAACTGGAAGTCACCTATTTCACCTCCCTGTCCCCAAAGCCTTCTATCAAACCTGTTTCCCCAAACTGTTCCATTCTGCCTCCTTAAATTTCTCTCTCTCCTTCCTCTCTGTTTTGTCTTCAGCCTCATTAGTTCTAAGGATCCCTTGTCTCATTAGTTCTAAGGATCCCTTGACTAATCCCTCTGATATTTGGCTTGTTTCCTTCCCATTCAATCTCTAGACCAACAGACTCCAAAACGAAGCAAAGGATACTTCAAAAGACCTAAACCTATATATTTATGGATATAATACCTAAAAACTTCAAAAAGTCGTATCGTTGCACTTGTAGTTTCTTTGAAATTCTGTGATAATTGATCAGATACACTGCACAAGTATTGGTAATTCCTTTTCTAAACATACTAAAAATGAATGGAAAGGCGTACAGTACAGTGGGAGTTTGTTACCAAATGAGTAATGGAAACATTTATATCTTCGCTAACTTAAAACATGTGGCCCTGCATTCTCACTCTTTCTCAATGGAACTTGGCACTTTGGTGAGAAATACTTGGAAGTACCTTTATTTGGAGATTCTAGGATTTTTTTTCTGAAAAGGCTAATTTTTTTCTGAAAAGTTATCATGGAACATTCCATTATACAGTTAGGTTATAAAGTCAGAATACTTATTGTCTTTTGCATAAAATAAATTCTACATCGTTTAATGTGTAACATGCTGTATCTTAATTCTTAGGTACTATAGCAGTTTGAGAAGAGCTAAATTAAAAGAAGGAAGAAAAAGAATTATATGTGAAAAAGGCTTGCAGGCATTTAAACCATTACTCCTTAAAGATAACTATCATATTTCCAGAGGTGAATGTAAGATATGTAATGAATTTTATAGTGTTCTTTCTTGCCTTTGTGGTTAATTCTGTTTTATCGAACCATTTACAACCAGTTATCATAATAAAATCTAAAGGTTTAGACTTTGATTAGTCCAAGTTAATGGAAACATATTGCAACTTAATTGAGATTAAGTTGGGACTCCACCCTTTCTATAAATTTGAATATTTGTGTTCCCCCAGATACATTTCTTGAATCCTAATCCTGATGTGATGGTATTTGGAGGTGGCTTAGACAGTAAAGAATCTGCTTGCAATGCGGAAGACCTAGGTTCAGTCCCTGGGTTGGGAACATTCCCTAGAGGACAGCATGGCAACCCACTCCAGTATTCTTGCCTGGAGAATTCCTATGGACAAAGGAACCTGGAGGACTACAGTCCCTGGGGTCTCAAAGAGTCAGACACAACTGAGCAACTAAGCACACAATCCCGATGAGATGGTATTTGGAGTTGGGAGTTTTGGAGGTAATTGAATTTGGATGAGAAGTTGGAGGCAGAGCCCCCTAGATTATAGAGCTCTCTCCCTTTAATGTGAGGACACAGTGTACAGACTGCTATTCACGAACCAGGAAAAGCACCTTCATCATACACCAAGTCTGCTGACGCTTTGATCTTAGAGTTCTCTGAATTAAGAACTATGAGGAATAAATGTGATTTGTTTAAGCCACCTAGTCTATAATATTTTTGTCTTAGCTTAAACTCAGACAGCTTTATTTCAATGGGAGACATACAGAATCACTGCAAATTCTTGTATGCAGCCCATGAAGTACATACTGGATAGATAGAACCAATACTTTTATTAATACAAAGGATATCATCACTACAGATATTCCTTATCTAAACCCATGATAATATTGCATTTATTTGCTTACTAGATTTTTACCCTAATCCTGAACAAAATGGAGGCTGTGAGAAAACAAAAATTAAAGTTCATACATTTTAAAGCAATTTTTTAAACTGTTACTTGCAGCATTCTTTAGCTTATACAATTAAGCGTCTGATTAAAAGTAATATAGATGCAGTGATCACAGGCTAATCCTACAGAAAACTTCTCCATGCTCAAACTAGATTTAATGAATGCAAGATTTCTTCAATATTAGTTTCATAGCAGAAGGACACATTGCTTTCATGCCAGGAACAAAATCACAATGGTATCTATCAAATAAATTATTGAACAATATTACTTTGTTCACCAAACTATGATGCATGAAATACTAATATGTGATAAAAGAGTATAGGATAGAAACTAAGTTATTAATAATTTTGATGCAAATGTTTAGGTATTTATTATCACCTGTGTGAAGTGAAATTGTTAATAGCATAACAAGATTTTGTGGAAAATATTAATATACAAGAGACATGTAATGTAATCAGGAGAATATGGAATCTTGTGTTAATAAATTGAAATCATAGGGAAATGAGTTATGAGCTTTGAATGGATATTGTACTATTATTAAACCAAACAGTGTAAGACAATATTAAAAAACCTTAGAGGCCTGCATCAGACATTGGGACACTGTGGGGAGAAGGTTTCACAAAAAAGTGGAGGTTACGAAGGTAAAGCCATAATTATCTACAAAACCTGGTTGGGGTTTGCCATTGTCTTACATAAATACTAAAATTTCACTGTGACACTTTTCTGCAGAGATTCTGACATGTTAAATACATTTTTCCGTATAATTTGAAGCTGTCAGGATACCTTATAGCTAATACCACATAGTATTTAATGAGCTATGTGAATTCAGAGGAAGACACTAAAGTTCCTATTTCTTCTGAATGACAGCAGTTTCACAGATGTTGCATCTTTTCATAATTCATAATCCGATTTTTTAGGGTGGTTTAAGTTATTTTTCTCTTGATGAAGGTGAAAGAGGAGAGTGAAAAAACTGGCTAAAAACTCAACATTCAAAAAACAGATCATGGCATTCGGTCCCATCACTTCATGGCAAATAGATGCAGAAACAATGGAAACAGTGAGGAACTTTATTTTCTTGGGCTCCAAAATCACTTCAGGTGACAACTGCAGCCATGAAACTAAAAGATGCTTGTTTGCTCCTTGGAGGAAAGGCTATGACAAACCTAGACAGTGTATTAGAAAGCAGAGACAGTACTTTGCTCACAAACGTCCATATATAGTCAAAGCTATGGTTTTTCCAGTAGTCGCATATGGGTGTGAGAGTTGGATCATAAAGAAGGCTGAGCACTGAAGAATTGATGCTTTTGAATTGTGGTATTAGAGAATACTCTTGAGAGTCCCTTGGACTGCAAGATCAAACCAGTCCATCCTAAAGGAAATCAACCCTGAATATTCATTGGAAGGACTGATGCTGAGGCTGAAACCCCAATACTTTGGCCACCTGATGCAAAGAATTGACTCATTGGAAAAGACCCTGATGCTGGGAAAGATTGAGGGCAGGAGGAGAAGGGGATGACAGAGGATGATATGGGTGGATGGCATCACCAACGCAAGGGACATGAGTTTGGGTAAACTCTGGGAGTTGGTGATGGACAGGGAGGCCTGGCATGCTGCAGTTCATGGGGTCACAAAGAATCGGACATGACTGAGCAACTGAACAACAACAAAAGTTATTTTTCATTCTTATCCAAGACCACTCAATATTTTTAAAAAATATAGTGATTTTGATAACAGAAAATGGTGAAAAAAAATCAAATAATAAATGCATTGAATACATTAAAGTTTATAATCAAGTCTGATCTCTGAGGGGTAGAAAAAAGGCAATTTTTAGAAAATGTTCTTGACTTGTTTATTCTCAAGTTATTTTTGTGTCTTAGGGTATGCTTTTATTTTCTATTGTATCTGTTGTTGAATATTTGTGTATTAATATATGAAAAACTAAAATACAATATTGTCCAATACAAAGTGTAACAGATTGATAGCATATCTGAATATTAATTAAAATGTTATACATTTCAAGTAAATATTTGGTTTAATAATATTACAGCATCACAAGTCTCCAAACCAGTGAGTAACGTGAAGGAACTCTGAGTACAGAAGCATTATGTGATCCCGTGAATAAGGGTTACTGAAGAATCAGAACACACTTATGCTTCCTACCTGAGATAGTGTTTTTCTTCTTATTTTTCTTTTCTCAGAGAACTCCTATTTTATAAACATTTCCTGACGTCCCCTCCAAGTATATTACTGTATTTTCCTCTTTTATGCAAACTGAAGCTCACATGATTCTCCTGTGCTTCTTTGCTTCTTACTTTGTTGTAGAATTTATTAATTTCACTGAGTTTTTTTTACTTGCCTTCATCTCCCCAGTTTGACTACAAAATGATCAAAGCATGGTTCTCATGCATATCTCTCAGCATTTGTCACAATTCTTGATATTTCATGTGCATTTGATCATATTAAAGAGTGACATCTGAAATTTCATTTATGTCTCCATTTGAATTTTTTATCAAAATATATGTGATTGTAAGGGATTCCCTAGTGGCTTAGTCGGTTAAGAATTTGCTGGCAATGAAGGAGACGTGGGTTCGATCCCTGGGTTGTGGAGGTCCCCTGAAGAAGGAAATGGTAACCCACCCCAGTATTCTTGCCTGGAGAATTCCATGGATAGAGGAGCCTGGTGGGCTACGGGCATATGGATATGGGGTCACAAGAGTCAGACATAGCTGAGCGACTAACCCAGCACCACTGTGTGATTATAATATATATTTTGATATGTGTGTTATACAACAGACATTGATAATATTATATAAATTTTTTTATTTTAAAAGGCTGTTATATAGGCTTGAGTTCTTACTACCCTGTGCTACTATTGAAAAAAGTCAAGTTTTAACTAACTTGGATAGAATTGTGTGGGAATATTTAAGTGGAAGTACTTCTTTCCCTGATAGCTTCAACTTTCAGTAAATATTTATTATTCACATGCTATGTGCTAGACGTGTGGATATGAAATGAGTTAAGGAAGCATACTCTTGACCTAGCATGGAAATAAAAATTAAGAGCTTGAGGATGAAACATCTTTGATTTGAGCAAATTACTTTGTTGTATTTTATTGCTTTTCTTCATTATCGAAAATTTAGAAAGTATGTAAATCACTTCAATTCTTATAAAACACATAAAATATAGCATTTCACATTTTGAATATTCATTCCCAATTTTTAATATATGTCAAATAAAAAACTGGGACCACCGCATATATTTACTTTTGTATATTAATATTTTTCTTACAGAGCATCTCTATTATTCATGTTATTATATTGACTTCAAAAATATTTCGATAGCTATCTCTTTTACCTCTTTTTCAGTGTACAAATTATTTTCAGTTTTTCATTTGATTGTTGTTATTTAGTCACTAAGTCATATGACTTTTGTGACCCCATGGCCTGTAACCTGCCAGGCTCCTCTGTCTATTAGATTTCCCAGACAAGAATACTGGAGTGGGTTGCCATTACCCTCTCCAGGGGATCTCTCTCATCCAGGGATCAAACCTGTGTCTCCTGCATTGGCAGGGAGATTCTTTACCACTGAGCCAACAGGAACACCCTGCAGTGGGCTTTCATTTAATAGTACTATAAAAAACATACTTGCCTACAGCACTTGACCACATTCATGCCTCCTTCAGATTGGATTACTTGGTGATGAATTTGGGTCAAATGACTCTGACATAAGTACACCAACCCATCAAGGTTGCAGAACTCTATTAAATAGTTTTGAGATCTTTTCTTCATAGATGATCTGAGTAGTTTAAGATAATGGTAATTATTTTATCATGTGTCCTATTAAATTTTATATCTCATTACTTTGCTGGAAATTTTAATGTTTTAATTATTGAAGAAATAGTGGGATTTCTTTGGAGAAAGCAATGGCATCCCACTCCAGTACTCTTGCCTGGAAAATCCCATGGACGGAGGAGCCCGGTAGGCTGCGGTCCATGGGGACGCTAAGAGTCAGACATGACTATGCGACTTCAATTTCACTTTCACTTTCCACTTTCATGCATTGGAGAAGGAAATGACAACCCACTCCAGTGTTCTTGCCTGGAGAATCCCAGGGAAGGGGGAGCCTGGTGGGCTGCCATCTATGGGGTCGCACAGAGTCAGACACAACTGAAGCGACTTAGCAGCAGCAGCAGCAGCAATGGGATTTCTTATCTTTTTCCTCCAGAGTTCAGTGGTGAGTCCTCTAGTTTTACCCATCAATATAATATTGTATATTGGTTCAAGAGAATTGTATTTAGCAGGTTAGGGAATTTTGCCTTACTTTTGTGATAGAGATTTTCTAAAGCTGAAAATCACTGAATTGTTACTATAAGCCTATCAAATAAGGATGAGAGATTATTATAATGTGGCATTAAACTTAATTCCATAGTATTTTTTAGAACTTCAGATAAATATGCATATGTAGAATTGATCTATATTATATATTTTACACATGTACCTATGTATATATATTTGTTTGGCTTATTGTCACTTCTATGTTTGTAATACAACATAGTATGTATTTTTCAAAGTGTACCTAGACATGGGATAGAGATTATCCCATTACAATTTGAAATGCCAACTTCTAAAATCTTAAGCTTCAATATATCCATTTAAACCATTATTTTGAGTCTGTGCAATCTTCTCATTTTCTTATTCCCAGACCAGTTGTTTCATCAACATAAGATTTTCTGGTTCCTTGCATCAACTATTGTCTTCTAATTTAATGGTCATTTTTCTATTTTCTTTCCCATCCCTAAACAGCTATTTACCACACCCTCTGAACGAATCCAGATTTAGCTAATATCCAGCAAACTAATTCCAGAATTCAGCAGTTAAAAAAAAATATATAGCTGTCTTCAGGGAATTCCTAGTCAAACTTAGGATGAATCATCAAGGCTACCTAAAAGCAAATGTTGAATAACTCAGCCTAATACACAGAGGAACACATAGTGTGTTGACTTGAGCAGGGCAGGGAATGTTGATTCTTATTTACTCTGTGCACCTGCGCATGAAAAAAATACTTGCCCATAACTCAGTTCCTACTGCTTCAGCTGCCTTCCCTTCATGACATTTTCCTGCAATTCACCATTTTTATTCTTAACTTGACCTGCCCTGGACCCTGATTGGACTTCCCTGGTGGCTTAGATGGTAAATAATCGGCCTGTGATGCAGGAGACCTGGGTTCAATCCCTGGGTTGAGTCTCCCATCTCAATGGTTACTATGCTCCCTTCACACATTATGCTTGAGGATTGTTGAATTGATTGCAGTTCTCTGAATCCACCCTACTCACTCGCATCTCTGCTTTGCTTGAGTTGTTTGTTCTGCTTGGAATAACCTGAGTGCCATGTTTTGCCATTTAGCTCCCCTTCCTCCTCCAAACTAGCCATTATGCGACGTCTTTTCTGATCACATCTCTCTGTGTTAAATCCTTCTTCTATGTTTTTCCAGCATGTAATGTGCATCCTTCCACTGTAGCATTTATACAACTATATCATCTACCAGGGCTTCCCTGATGGCACAGATGGTAAAGAATCTGCGATGCAGCAGACCTGAATTTGACCCCTTAGTTGGGAAGATCCCCTGGAGAAGAGAGTAGCAACCCACTCCAGTTTTCTTGCTTGGAGAATAGCATGGATAGACGAGCCTGGTGGGCTACAGTCCATGGGGGGCGGTCACAAAGAGTCAGACATGACTGAGTGACTAACACAACACATTTCATGCATATCACACATGCCTGCTGACTTCTCAGCATCTTCCTCTAGCTTGTGACCACCTCGAAGATAGAAAATATGTTTAGGTTCCAATTTCTGGGTCCCCAGAATCTCACATGATGTCTGTCATACTTATTATTAGTGTCAGTGGGGATATGGATTATAAATCAGCACCCATTCATCTCCTTTGCTTTATAGCATTGTTATTCATTTATAATATTTGTTTTTATAACATAAAAATAAGTATGATAATGTTGACTTTCTCTTCATATTATATTTGAAAATTGAAACAAATTATTGCTTAATAGCTACAGATTGTGTTCTAAAGTAGTGGTCCTCAACATTTTAGGCATCAGGGACCAATTTCATGGAAGACAATTTTTTCATGGACCATGGTAGGGGGAATGATTTCCGAATGCTTCAAGTGCATTGCATTTATCATGCACTTTATTTCTAATCTAATGCCACCACTGATCTGACAGCAGGTACCAGGTCACAGCCCAGAGGCTGGGGACCCTTGTTCTTAAAGAAACAAGAACTCCAAATTATGTTGATAAGTATAACTCTGGACTTCCCTGGTGGCTCAGACAGTAAAACATCTGCCTACAATATGGGAGACCCAGGTTCAATTCCTGGGCTGGAAAGATCTCCTGGAGAAGGCAATGGCACCCCACTCCAGTATTCTTACCTGGAAAATCCCATGGATGGAGGTACCTGGTAGGCTCCAGTCCATGTGGTCACAAGAGTTGGACACGACTGAGCGACTTCACTTTCACAACTTGTGAGGGCTTTGGCTATACTTTTTTTTTTTTCCTGTTTATGTAGCATCACAGCTGTTGGCACCAGTGTGTAAGCAGGGCATTGCTGGTGGGTTGAGAGTCAGTTAAAAAGAAAAAGAAAGATAGTGCTAAGTCTTGTCCAACTCTTGTGACACTATGGACTGTAGCCTGCCAGGCTCGTCTGTCCATGGGATTCTCCAGGCAAGAATACTGCAGTGGGTTGCCATTTTCTTCTTCAGGGGATCTTCCCGACCCAGGAAATGAACCCAGGTTTCCAGCATTGCTGGAAGATTCTTTACCAACTGAGCTATGCAGAAAGCCCAGAGAGTCCATCAACAGGCTCCCAATCTAGTGGCGAAGCACTGGCTGTGTCTATAGGCTCTGCTGGTTCACTGTTAACAGTTTCAGGCAAAGCAGATGATCCAGTTAGTCTTGAATTAACTCTTGTTCTTTTCTGTTTCTTTTGTCTTCTTTTTTTCTATACTACCAAACTACTCATTAATTGCTGAAAAGAAAGGAACCTAAAGAGAACAATGCAAGTTACATCATAGTTAGGGTCACTATCCCTGAATGAAAAATCATTATGAAGCCTTTTAGAGCGGATCCATGTCATCTCAATGCCAAACTCACAAATAAGCATATCTGAGTATTCTGCCCATAGTTTCTATTTCAGAAAAAGAGTGGATAATCTCTTCTATCTTCTTTTTTCTTTTTTGCATTTTTTTAAATTTTATTTTATTTTTAAACTTCTATTTTGAAACTAAAAGTTAACATTCCTAGAAGAGACAATATCCTTGAAATATTTTTTTTTAATACACTGTGTTTGGCTTGTTTATTTTCCTTCTTCTCTCTGACCCATTTTTGGATGACAATGCTAGACTCCTTCTTTGGCGCTTATTCTGTTTTACTGATCTTTACTTGCATCATATTGTCAATGTCAATTCTCCTCAGGTAGTAGTATTTTCTCTTTGCAATCTATGTTATGGGAAATGGAGTTTCTGGTTACAACTTACTTTATTACACTTAGGTTTCATCTTTCCTCACCTCACAAATTCAGAGATTCTCATGAAATGGATCTACTTTATCTGTAGTACTTTTGAAGATTAAATAGAATAAATAAATGTTCTTCAAACTTACCATGTACATCTTAACTAAAAGTATAGACCATAAGAATTATTGTTAAATTGTCATCATGTTGCATTTTAATATTTTACAAATAGAATTAGGAGGAATAAAATATATCTACATTGTAGCATAAAAACTGGGAAGCCTTTGGTGGTCAGAAGACTAATACTCTGTCGTAATGGATAAACTGTGATTATTGATTGTCTATCTACTCTGCACAGGACCTAGCTAAGCATTGAGGGAAACGAATACCTACTAATACCTTTGTTCTCTCATTTATATGGTAGATTATTTATTTTCATCGATTTATTGAGATTTTAAAAAATGACAGTATAATTCTTTTAAAACAGTGATTCTGTGTAGTACCATCTGAAATTATGATGCATATGCCAGCTCTCTAAAATTTGAAAACTTCTTGAGAAGTTAGCATGTGATCTACTATGCTATGTATGCTGCTAGAGGAAATTCATAAAAACGAAAATTTTATTTTTACAAGGGCTCTAAGAAACCATCATCTTCTAGACTCTGTCATCTTTCTCTATCATCTTCTTTTCCCACATTCTAGATGAGAAAACTGAGACTGATGGAGGGTAAACAGGCTGTCTGGGATGAGTTATTTGGGCATTCACACAGGTTTCTCAAGTCTACTCACGTACTCTTTCAAATACCACCTAAGAATATTGACAGGTTCATCTCCATCCCCACCAACAGCAATAACAGAGACATTGGTCTCATCTGTAACAATTAACATTTTCTGAATAACAATGATATGCAGGTACTCAGCATGGGGCTTTAATTGACAGAAAGAACTTCTATACAGGAATTGTTCTATAAGACTGTCGTCATAAGGATGGTCTTAATTTCTTGACTAGAGAAAAGCCCTCCTACTTCATTGCTGCTTCTGCTGCTGCTGAGTCGCTTTAGACGTGTCCGACTCTGTGCAACCCCATAGACGGCAGCCCACCAGGCTCCCCAGTCCCTGGGATTCTCCAGGCAAGAACACTGGAGTGGGTTGCCACTTCCTCCTCCTACTTCATTAGGAGAAAGTAAATTCTCCTTACAAAGAATGAAAACATCTTATCCAGGTATAAGTGAATATGTATCTGCCACTTGGTCTGACCTTATGGCACTCCAGGGGGGGTCATGATCACTGCAAATAAATAATAATTTATCAATGTAGAGTAAGTTTGCCTAACTAAAACTAATAATATCTAATGGCTTCCTGTCCTTTCACAACATTAAATATTCTCATTGTTGTTGATCTGTTTTATGTTTGATTCCCTATCACATATCTCATTTTTAGTTCCTTTTAAGGTAAATTGTTATTTATTATGGAAATACAAAATCTATGTCCTTGGTATATTCACATTCACACATGTGATAGAATGGTAGGCTCTAGCAAAACTGAAACTTGCATTATTATTTATTTTTTAATTGTCCATTAAAATTCATTTGCCATATATTCCATTCTGGTAATAGTAGTCTTATGTAAGACTACTGTTAATAGTATTAATAGTAATTAACACTACTACTATTTATTTGTACATGTAGCTAAAAAATTGAGGACACGTGTAATATCAAATGTAATCTTCTTTCTGAGAGCTCAGAACATAGTTTGTATTGTTGACAAGACCCTACATTACAGTTCTAGAAGTTTTCTCAAAAGCAACTAAAACTAGTCAATAGTATCACCAGTCCTTGGTGGCTCAGTGGTAAAGAATCCACTTGCAGTGCAGGAGATATGAGTTCAATCCCTGGGTTGGGAAGATCCCCTGGAGAAGGAAATGGCAACCCACTCCAGTATTCTCACCTGGGAAATCCCATGGACAGAGGAGCCTGACAAGCTGCAGTCCATGGGGTCGGAAAGAGTCAGACCCAGCTTAGTGAAAAAAATAAACAACCAATTTTGTGTATAAACCAACATAGGTTCCAAAGTCACCCCCAAAGCTGGGCTTGGGCAGAACAGAGCCAAGGAAGCATAGCAAAGGCTTCAAGAGGAAAAGGAGTTTATAAAACTCTATCTAAGCTCTCAAGTCATCTCCTGACAGGCTCATGTGATGAGCAGACACAAACAACACAGGAAGAGCTTTGAAGACTAAACTAACATTTAAATCATTTTCTATTGAAGGCAAAAACAGACTTTACATGCTAGACCTAACCAGGTGATTGCCTGCTAAAGGAATAAACAAAGAAATAGACAATCAACATTCTCCATATACATTTAACAGAAGTCAAAGCCTCATAATGTATTTGAAATATCCACAATGCAATCCAAAATTACTAATAACCAGAAGAACAATCAATTCTGAAAAGACAGTAAATAAATCCCATCCTGAAGTGACCCAGAAGTTGGAAATAATAGACAATGACTTTAAAACAGTCATTGTAACCATGATTTACAAGGCAAAAGTGACCACCCTTGAAGAAACTGAAAAATTAAAATTCTCAGCCGAGAGATAAAAGTTACTTTTCAAAATGGAAATTTTGGTACCGAAAAATATAGTAGCTAAGATTTTAAAAATTTACCAGGTGGCTTCATGAACAAAATGGAGTTGAGAAAGGGAAAGGTCAGTGAATCTTGCAAATATAAATCAAAAGGAAGCTCAAGCAAAGGCAGGTTGGCTGGACCTCAGTTAAATAAATCATATGGTGCCTAATATTAATGCATGCTGCCTCTGAACCAAATGTGTAGACACATCAAAGAAAATAGGGCCATACTGTGTAATGGTGAGAAAACTTACAGTAGAGTATATCAGCATTTCACTTCAAGCATAAGTCACTTTTAGACTGTGTAAAAGGGACAAGATCCTTTGAGTCTAATTTTCTTCATCTTCCCTTCATAAATTGTTGTGAGGATTAAATAGAATAATCTATAGAAAAGTGTTAAATTCAGTGAATTATATCTAACATGAATAAAATAAAAGCTAATTCTCCTTTCAGTGTCTCATCGTGCACTGTATTTTGAAATATTTATAGTTCTAGTCTCAAGCTTGATTGAGATAATTAGCATGTAGAAGAGAACTTATTATGCATTTTCTCTAAAAATTATTTGACCATGCATTATTTTTTTTTCTAATGGAACAAATAGGAACATATAGAGATCAGACCTTGAGAAAAATGGTCAAAAGATTTTCTACACTATGTGTTGGTAATAAGGCTACCAAAACTTTGTATTTCCAAACTCTCAGATCCCTGGAATTGCTCTTACCTGGTTTGATCCTAGAATTTTGGTTTATCGGTTCAGTTCAGTCATTCAGTGCTATCCGACTCTTGGTGACCCCATGGACTGCAAAATGCCAGGCTTCCCTGTCCCTCACCAACTCCCGCAGCTTGCTCAAATTCATGTCCATTAAGTCAGTGATGCCATCAACCCATCTCATCCTCTGTCATGCCCTTCTCTTTCTGCCTTCAATCTTTCCCTGCATCAGGGTCTATTCAAATTAATCAGTTCTTCACATCAGGTAGCCAAAGGATTGGAGTTTCAGCTTCAGCATCAGTCCTTCCACTGAATATTCAGGATCCTTTAGGATTGACTGGTTGGATCTCTTTGCAGTCCAAGGAACTCTCTAGAGTCTTCTCCAACACCACAGTTCAAAAGCATCAATTCTTTGGTTGCTCACCTTTCTTTATGGTCCAACTCTCACATCAATACATGGCTACAGAAAAAACCATAGCTTTGACAAGATGGACTTTTGTCGGCAAGTTAATGTTTCTCTGCTTTTTAATATGCTGTCAACATCACTCATTATCAGAGAAATGCAAATCAAAACCACTATGAGGTACCATTTCACACCAGTCAGAATGGCTGCGATCCAAAAGTCTACAAGCAATAAATGCTGGAGAGGGTGTGGAGAAAAGGGAACCCTCTTGCACTGTTGGTGGGAATGCAAACTAGTACAGCCACTATGGAGAACAGTGTGGAGATTCCTTAAAAAACTGGAAATAGAACCGCCTTATGATCCAGCAATCCCACTGCTGGGCATACACACTGAGGAAACCAGAAAGGAAAGAGACACGTGTACCCCAATGTTCATCGCAGCACTGTTTATAATAGCCAGGACATGGAAGCAACCTAGATGTCCATCAGCAGATGAATGGATAAGCAAGCCGTGGTACATATACACAATGGAGTATTACTCAGCCATTAAAAAGCATACATTTGAATCAGTTCTAATGAGGTGGATGAAACTGGAACCTATTATACAGAGTGAAGTAAGCCAGAAAGAAAAACACCAATACAGTATACTAACGCATATATATGGAATTTAGAAAGATGGTAACAATAACCCTGTGTACGAGACAGCAAAAGAGACACTGATGTATAGAACAGTCTTATGGACTCTGTGAGAGAGGGAGAGGGTGGGAAGATTTGGGAGAATGGCATTGAAACATGTAAAATATCATGTATGAAACGAGTTGCCAGTCCAGGTTTGATGCACGATACTGGATGCTTGGGGCTGGTGCACTGGGACGACCCAGAAGGATGGAATGGGGAGGGAGGAGGGAGGAGGGAGGAGGCTTCAGGATGGGGAACACATGTATACCTGTGGCGGATTCATTTTGATATTTGGGAAAACTAATACAATTATGTAAAGTTTAAAAATAAAATAAAATTAAAAAAATTAATATGCTGTCTAGATTGGTCATAGCTTTTCTTCCAAAGAGCAAGCATCTTTTGATTTTTATGGCTGCAGTCACCATCTGCAGTGATTTTGGAGCCCAAGAAAATAAAGTCTGTCACTGTTTCCATCGTTTCCCCCCCTATTTGTCGTGAAGTGATGGGACCCAATGCCATGATCTTAGTTTTTTGAATGTTGAGTTCTAAGCCAGTTTTTTCACTCTCCTCTTTCACTTTCCTCTTACCCCTACATTCAATAAAATGAAAATAAACTTTGTGTGAAATGTCTGTATTTATTTGAAAACTCTTACCTTGAGCATTTTTATCACTCCAAACCTTATATATTAATGACTTCATAACTGAGTTATCTTAGAATTAGGCCCAAGAAAACATGTTTATCCTCATGAGTTAGTATGCTTCCTAACATGGAAAATTCTCTTATCCATTTATTTTTCCTTTATACCTCTGTAGTAAAAACTCAGAGATAGTGCATACACTCAAATGTGGAAGTTGTGCTCACCAAGAATTAATGTTTATTTCTTCTTTGTGCATAGTTCTTAGTACCTGCCTTTGAATTACATTGATTTTCTTGTAACCTGTCAAAAATGCTTTCTGGAAGTAATACAGACCTTGAGTCCTGTGTGACATCTGTTGCTTCTCCAAAATGATTTTTGTGATTTTTTTATATATTCTTTTTTATTCCCTCTTCATCTCTAGAATATTCCCTGATGGATAAATTGGAAGCCAATAGCACAGCTTCATTTTTTTTCCCTCCATGTAAGTCCCATCTTTGTCATCATGTCCACACTTCCCCAACCCATGTATCTAACAGGGAAATGATCGTGAGATGGTTCCTATCTGAATAGATAGTGTATAAAGCCTCTGGATATGGGATAGTTTGCTTTTACTACATTGTTTTACTATAGTAAATGTTTTCAAATGGCCACATGTTCCAGGGACTCAGCCAGATGCAAGGGTACAAGGATAAATAAGACTATCTTATTGCCGGCAAGTTGCTCATGGAATAGTTTCTGGATAGAGACTAAAATTATAACAGCTTATGGTAAAACTTTATCATGCCTACACTAGAGTGAGGCATGAGGTACTAGTGCACAGAATTATACATGTTTTAAACCATCATATTGGTTTAAAACTTTGAATGAGAAGAAGTGAAGAAGTGAAGTCTCCCAGTCATGTCTGACTCTGCGACCCCATGGACTGTAGCCTGCCAGGCTTCTCCATCCATTGGATTTTCCAGGCAAGAATACTAGAGTGGATTGCCATTTCCTTCTCCAAGGGACTTTCATGACCCAGGGATTCAACCTTTGTCTCCCATATTACAGGTAGACTTCTTAACCTCTGAGCCACCAGGGAAGTACCATTGAATGAGAGATATTGAGATATATGAAAAGGATCAGAAGAACTTTCCTTGAGATATGAAAAATAGATGCACTGGGAATAAGATTTTAGATTTCTTAGAACTCTATATCGTTGGGGAGACAAAAATACTTGTCTTTTGGTATTTCTGCTCTTAATATGTGTTGCTGCTGCTAAGTCACTCAGTCATGTCCGACTCTGTGCGACCCCATAGATGGCAGCCCACCCGGCTCCCCCGTCCCCGGGATTCTCCAGGCAAGAACACCAGAGTGGGTTGCCATTTCCTTCTCCAGTGCATGAAAATGAAAAGTGAAAGTGAAGTCGCTCAGTCGTGTCCAACTCTTAGCGACTCCATAGACTACAGCCCACCAGGCTCCTCTGTCCATGGGATTTTCCAGGCAAGAGTATTGGAGGGGGTGCCATTGCCTTCTCTGCTTAATATGTGTATGTGTGTATATATGTATATATAATGCATGTATATGTAAAATACACACATATTTTAACCTAATTGCTTGTTCCCAAATTGGAATACATATCTTTCAATAATATTCAAAATTTAATAAAAACGAAACCCACTGTTGTTACTCTTAATTTTTATAACCATGCAATAACATGTTTATATTATTCCAATTTTATAAAAGAGCAATCAAGGGTAGAAAAGTTAAATGCCTGGTGCAAAATTATACAGCTATGAAGGGTAAACCTAGAACTTGAACCCAGCTCCTTTGATTTGAAAAACTGTATTTTCAGTGCTCTCTATTGCTGTCATTGCATCATTTAGCTTTTTCCATAGTTTTGAAATCTTTCCAGAATAAAAAAATGTAGCACAAGTAATTATAGCTAAAAATTTCTGTATTATTCCACATCCCAGCATTTACCCAGATGCAAGGTGAATGAGGCAAATGGATTTTGGGACATTTTCTTTAAGGAATAGAGTCCTGCTTTTCCACCCCTCACCCCTATCCTGCAGACAAAATAATAAAGATGCTCACTCTTTAAAAAAAAAAATCTGTATTATTCCTAGTGAGTATTCTAATTTTCTCACTGGTCAGTGCCTGTTATGTCCAGCTATAGTTCTCAAATGGTTTACATAATTGACCAAAAAAAAAAAAAGTGGTCTTTTATTACATAATGAGTTCTTTTTTCCTCTGGAAGGAGACAATGAGAAGTACGTTAAATTGGGTAGGATAAACTCTCATATTTGACTGTGTAGTTTACTTATATGGAGAAAAAGAGCATCTAAAAGCTACAATTTTGGTACCTAATAACCTCTTTTTAGGAATCATTGGACTTATTCTATCTCTTCAAATTTAAACACACTTGGAAGAATTTAGTCCTAATTAAATGAAAGACGACTGCTGAAGTAGTGCAGTGTGAAGTGTTGATGTGTTTGGGCTAAATAGCTGTCGATGACATTTTGTGAATATCTTGTTTATGAATATGTTGATTAGAAAATACAAGGCTTGATCTCCCTGCTGGGTCATCTGGTGAGCCGGTAGAGTAATTTACTTAGAGTCTCTTCTTAATGTTGCTTGCTATTTTTATTTTGGGCTTATCACCTTTTTCTCCTAGCAGACTAAGGAGATGTTCTCTTCTACATGCTAATCGTAAACCTCCTCCCCCTCAACCACCAAAGTCAGCCGGATTTCTTTTATATCTTTCCTGCCAGCTGTAAGAGGGAGACAGACAAGATGAAGCCTTTCTCCTGTCAGACACTGACAGAGCAGAGAAATATAGACAGATGGATAACAGATAGTTGGGTTCTAAGTACCCTACAATTTATTGACGCAAAAAGGGGAGAGTTGAGTGGCAAATTACCTACACTGTTCACAAACCAGCAGGCAGCCCTGTTTGCCAGCTATCCAAATTGTTTCTGGGTAATTTGGCACATTTCTACTTTGTTGTGCTATATCTAAAGGTATGACTTTGAGTTTTGAAAACCCCCTGTTGTGAAAGATCTGCCCTACAACAAGCAATGTTTGGAATGTGGTATTCAAGAGAACACACACACTTTTGTTTGATCATTACCAAAACAAGTTTAAGGTATGATCTTTTAAAGTAGTAAAAGGAAAAATATTTATCTTATTATAGAGATAATAGAGCTTTCCTTTTCCTTTTGAAACCTCCCCTTCTATAGCATTCACCAATCTTGGAAATTTGAATTTAAAGATGATCTTGATGGATTTCAAATGTGGGAGTTACTCTTCAAATCCATATTCTTTTTTAACCCTGCAGCAGACTTGAATGAAAATCACACATAACATAGACTAGTGAATTACATGTCTAGTCTCACATCACCTCTCTGTGATGTCTCACAGAAAGAGTTTCACAAGATACTTTGGGAAAGAAAGGAGACTGTGGTGAGGAAACTGGAGTCAATATTAGTACAGGAAAAACAATGTTAAGCAGATATTTATACTATAGGATTTTGTAGAGTCTATTACATTTTGCATTGTTGTTGTTTTGTTGCTAAGTCATGTCCTTATTAAAAAGCAGAGACATTACTTTGCCGACAAAGGTCCATATAGTCAAAGCTATGGTTTTTCCAGTAGTCATGTATGGATGTGAGAATTGAACCATCAAGAAGACTGAGTGCCAAAGAATTGATGGCTTTGAACTGTGGTGATGGAGAAGACTCTTGAGAGTCTCTTGGACTGCAAGGAAATCAAACCAGTTAATCCTAAGGGAAATCAACTCTGGCTATTCCTTGGGACTCTGTTACTGAAACTAAATCTTCAATACTTTGGCCACCACATGCAAAGAGCCAACTTATTTGAAAAGATCCTGATGCTAGGAAAGGTTGAAGGCAAAAGGAGAAGGGAGCTGTCAGAGGATGTCAGAGATGGTTAGATAGCATCACCGACTCAATGGTCATAAATTGGAGCAAATGCTGGTATATAGTGAAAGACAGGGGAGCCTAGAGTGTTGCAGTCCATGGGGGCATTAAGAGTCAGGATAATTTAGTGGCTGAACAACACCAACAAATTATATATTATTGTTTATCCTGAAGGGAAAGTGGTAAATCACTTTTCTCAGGACACTACTCATTTTATCACTGTGATCACTGGAATACTCTTTGTTAAGGTTTTTGCTTTACTTTTTGTTTTTTTGTTTTTTTTTTTGCTGCACTGAATGTAGGATCTTAGTTCCCTGATCAAAATGGAAACTGTGACCCCTGCAGTGGAAGGCCTGAGTCTTAAACAGTGGATGCCATGGGAGTCCCATGGAATGCTCTTTGAAATAAGTACCATAGAAAATAATGTGGCTCAGTCACCGTAGCAATTATGTCATATTTTTTCCCCCAAAAGGACAATTTTCTTATAGAGCTTTTGTGTTTACACTGAAAACATCACTCAAGGGATATTTTAAATTGGAAATATTATTGTTATCATTATTCTCATGATAGATATTTGAAACCAAATGCTTCTTAAAACAATTTAGAACAGCTCACTCAGAATTAATAAGACATAGTTTTGATAGCCTACTAGATATCAAGTGGTATAATGAGCAGGAGCTATGGGCTTCCCAGGGGCTCAGCAGTAAAGAATCCATCTGTAATGCAGGAGATGTGGAGGAGATGTGGGTTCATTCCCTGGGTACAGAAGATCCTCTGGAGAAGGAAATGGCAACCCACTCCAGTATTCTTGCCTGGAAAATGCCATGGGCAGAGGAGTCTGGCAGGCTGCAGTCTACGATGTCACAAAGAGTCAGACACAGCTGAGCACGCACACACAGGAATGCAACACTGAACAGCATAGAAGCGGTCATCAGCCTCACAGAGTCTTCAGTTTAGTCAACAGTTTATCACACTACCTGCTGACCTCCAAAGCATTACAGTGTAAAATGCCTCAAACTGAAATCATCATCTTTCCCAACCCCACTACATACCCACTCCTTCCTCACTGTTCCGCATTTTAATAAATGGCATCATCATCTATTAAGCTACTGCAGTCAGAAATCACCTTGACTTTCCATCCTCCTCACCTCCCACTGTCAGTCAATCATTAAGTCTCGTTAACTCTAACTCCTAACTATCTTTCAATTTCTGATCCGTCCTTCAATCATCGCTGCCTCCATACCAGTACATCTTTATCCTCTCTTTGGAACACTTCCGTAATCTGTTGCCTTGGTCCCTTTCCCTCCTTCCCATTGGGCTTGTAATTCTAATCATGGTTATATTCTGGTATCATTGTGTGTGTGTGTGTGTGTGTGTGTGTGTGTGCGCGTGTGTGTGTATGTGTGTGCTTGTGCCTGCACGTGTACGCGTGCAAGTGGGAGAGCACAGCAAATATGCAGTTATTCTGATTTTCAGTTGAAATCTCACTTTCTCAAAGATGTCATACCTATACTTCACATTGACTTAGTTATTTTTATATCATACTCATGTGTTACCTCAAATGTATTTTTTTGGTAACATGATTATACTTATCATAAGTTGTTAGATACAAGTCTTTGTCAGTTATAAACACATTGAGGACAGGGGCCAGCTCCATCTTTGTCCACAACATAAGACCTGTACCTGACTTAGCTAGAGATGTGTAGAAGTATCTGCAAGTTATTTATTTATTCCATGGCATTGCTTTTGTTGTTTCTGCAGGGTGGAATGTCCATGTCACTCTTTTCTATATGTACCTCCACCCCCAAATTATTCATTCTTCAAAATTCAGATCAAGTGCACTTCATGAGTGAATTATCCCATTATTGCCAATTCCGCTAAGAATTAACCACCCCACAGAATACTTTTTCCTCTCTTTAGCATCCGTAATAATATCTATCTGCCTCCAACACACACACACACTTACACACACACAATGGTATCTGCTTTAAAGTAATTCCTTGCAGAGTACCTTGTGTAAAAGGATCTTTCAACAAGAACTTGTTGAACCAAAATTAGTTTTGCTGATTCTGACTTTGTCCTGTTATGCAGAAGGATCTTTCTTTGCACTCCAGTCACACATATCCTACTGCCTAATTTGATGTCACCAAAGAACCTAACACTTAAAATATCCAAGGAAATTCTTTATTCACCCCAAATCTGTGCCTCCTGAATCCTTTCCCTCTAATCAAATGGTGCCACCACCCACTTTCTCAGGTAGAAACTTTGACTGCACCTTTGGACCCTCACTTTCTCTCACTGTCCCTCCTCCTCCTATCAAATCTAAAAGCAGATGCTGTTAGTCCTCTCCCTGATTGTAGAATTTAATATTTTCTCTACATCAAGTTCAGGTGTTTTTTTTAGGCCACCATCGTGTCTTCCCTGATTCTGCACAACAGTTTCCTAAATGGTCCTCCTGAGTTTGCTTTCACTCTTCACCACTCACTCACTGAACAGAGGAAATAAAATATTTTTAAAATATAAATGAGATCACACAACTCAACTGCTTCAAAACTTTCAGTGGCTTGCTGTATCACAGAGAAGAAAAAAAGTCTTCCCTCAGTACAAGAGCCTGCATTCTATGATACGTCGTAGCGTGTGAACCGTTCTTTAGCCATGCCCACCGTCCTGTCCGTCTACCTCACTTCATTTCCTTCAGCTCCTGGCAGAGGTCGACCTTTTCCTGTCATTGTTCCTGACAGGAAAATGCACCTTCTCTACTTTCCACATGACCAGCAACTTGACTTCCTTTAGGGCTCTACTGAAATGTCAGCTTTCCTGAATTGCTCTGCCAGCGCTACCTGGAATAGCATACCTTGTTCTTTTTCATATCTAATATGTTTATTTCCCTTATAGCCATTATTACAGTTTGTACTCTCTTTTTCTTTACCACTTATTTGTTTGTGGCTTGGATTTACTCGTGAAATGTCAGATTCCTGGGTGCAGGGGTGTGCGTGTGTGCTTAATCGCTTCATTTGTGTCCAACTCGGTGTGACCCCATGGACTGTAGTCCACCAGGCTTCTCTGTTCATGGGGTTCTCCAGGCAAGAATACTGGAGTGGGTTGCCATGGCTTCCTTCAGGAGATCTTCCAGACCCAGGGATCCAACCCTGGGTCTCTTAGTCTCCTGTATTGGCAGGTAGCTTCTTTACCACTGGCGCCACTGGGCTGTTATTTCTATAGTACATATATGAGGATTTTATGCTGAATGAATTAAGACATTTGAAATAATTAAGGACATCATATACAACACAAGTAAAAAGATGATTAATAAAAAGATAAACCTAGCTGTGAATACTGGTTTAGAAGCTTAATAACCATGTGGTCTAGACAAATCATGTAAACATATGGAGCTATACGAGTAGTTTTCTTTCCTGTAGAACCAACATGTAGATTTCTTGTGACTTTTGAGATAGTATATATGAAATATATATAGAAAAGTTTTCTATGCCTACAGCAGGAGTTAAATATGGACAACATTTTATTTAGTTTTCAGTAGTAAATAAGTAGTTGTAGTAATAATGTCTATGTGTGCTCAGTCGCTCAATCATGTCTGACACTTTGTGACGCCATGGACTGTAGCCTGCCAGGCTCCTCTGTGCATGGGCTTTCCCAGGCAGAAATACTGCAGTGGGTTGCCATTTCCTTCTCCAGGGGATCTTCCTGACCCAGGGACCGAACCAACATCTCCTTCATTGGCAGGTCTTTACTACTGAGCCACCTGGGAAACCTTGCAGTAATAGCAATACTATATATATAGATATTATATTACAATGAGAAATATGAATATTAAGCCAACAAGGCTACAAAAATCAAGAAAAAGAATTATAGGTTCTGTTTTTAAGAAATAAAATATATTTCAGATTTTTAAATCTTAGTATATTTTTTAAAATCTTGCTTCAGTTCAGTTGCTCAGTCATATCCGACTCTGCAACCCCATGGACTGCAGCACACCAGGCCTCCCTCTAAATCACCAACTCCTGGAGCTTACTCAAACTCATGTCCATCCAGTTGGTGATGCCATCCAACCATCTCATCCTCTGTCATCTCCTTCTCTCCCCACCTTCAGTCTTTCCCAGCATCAGGATCTTTTCTAATTAGTCAGGTCTTCACATCAGGTAGCCAAAGTATTGGAGTTTCAGCTTCAGCATCAATCCTTCCATTGATTATTCAGGACTAATTTCCCTTAGGGTGGACTGGTTGGATCTCCTTGCAGTCCAAGGGACTCTCAAGAGTCTTCTCCAACACCACAGTTCTAAAGCATCAATTCTTCTGTGCTCAGCTTTCTTTATAGTCCAACTCTCACATCCATACATGACTACTGGAAAAACCATAGCTTTAACTAGACAGACCTTTATTGGCAAGTAATGTCTCTGCTTTTTAATATGCTATCTAGATTGGTCATAACTTTCCTTCCAAGGGGCAAGAGTCTTTTAATTTCATGGCTGCAGTCACCATCTTCTGTGTTTTTGGAGCCCCCCCAAATGGGGTCTCTCACTGGTTCAACTCTATCCCCATTTATTTGTCATGAAGTGATGGGACCAGATGTCACGATCTTAGTTTTCTGAATGTTGAGCTTTAAGCCAACTTTTTCACTCTCCTCTTTCACTTGCATCAAGAGGCTCTTTAGTTCTTCTTTACTTTGTGCCATAAGGGTGGTATCATCTATGTACCTGAGGTTATTGATATTTCTCCCGGCAATCTTGATTCCAGCTTGTGCTTCTTCCAGCCCAGGGTTTCTCATGATGTACTCTGCATATAAGTTAAATAAGCAGGGTGCCCATATACAGCCTTGATGTACTCCTTTCCCGATTTGGAACCAATCTGTTCTATGTCCAGTTCCAACTGTTGCTTCTTGACCTGCATACAGATTTCTCAGGAGGAAGGTAAGGTGGTCTGGTATTCCTATCTCTTTCAGAATTTTCCAGTTTATTCTGATCCACACAGTCAAAGGCTTTGGCATAGTCAATAAGGCAGAAGTAGATGTTTTTCTGTAACTCTCTTGCTTTTTTGATGATCCAGTGGATGTTGGCAATTTGATCTCTGGTATTTTACATTTGCTTTTAAGAATAATGAAAAGAAAGAGAGTTCAGATACATTGACTCAGTAGATTCTGCCATGATTTCTAATAAAATGACTTCTGCTATGGTGGGAAATTAGGGAGCCCCCGTGGCTCAGTGGTAAAGAAACTACCTGCCAATGAAGGAGATGCAAGTTTGATCCCTGGATCAATTAGATCCCCTGGAGGAGGAAATGACAACCTGCTCCAGTATTCTTGCCTGGATAATCCCATGGATAGAGGACCCTGGAAGGCTACAGTCTATGTGGTAGCAAAGAATTGGACCTGACTGAACTATCAGAGCATGCATGCACATGATGGGAGGTTTGAGCTCTATAACTGTCTACCAATTTCCAATTGTTTAAAATGCACGCCAAGCATCTCTGAAATATGGTAGGTAGTAAACATTTCTGAAGATGTGTACCATGCTGCTGCTGCTAAGTCACTTCAGTCGTGTCTGACTCTGTGCGATCCCAGAGACAGCAGCCCACCCGGCTCCGCAGTCCCTGGGACTCTCCAGACAAGAACACTGGAGTGGGTTGCCATTTCCTTCTCCAATGCATGAAAGTGAAAAGTGAAAGTGAAGTCGCTCAGTCGTGTCTGACTCCTAGCGACCCCATGGACCGCAGCCCACCAGGCTCCTCTGTCCATGGGATTTTCCAGGCAAGAGTACTGGAGTGGGGTGCCATTGCCTTCTCCCGTACCATAGTCTGTGTTAATTACATTTGGGATATTTCTCTCACTTCAAGCAAAATATTTTGACTACTTTTCTCTCAAATACTCACTTCAGTCCCACTGCACTATTTAGAAAATGTTGAAAACTTTTGTTGTCTCTTTCATAGTCATTTCCTCATTCTCTGGCTAGCTTTTAACCTCTGTGCCATTTTGACATGGAGATTAAAAATTTCCTGCACCAATCATAAGATATGTGACCTTTTATGTCCAAAAAGAAAAGGATATAGAAAAAGATGATATTATCTGTGGGGAGAGTCTGTTCAGCTCCAGAAAATATCTCTGTGTGCCTCATTTTTATTATGTAGCTTTGTTCCCAGACAGCTTTGTTCCCAGCTTTGTTTTTCCCCTGTGTATTTATGTCACGAAGATATTTGATTCAGTTTCATGTATTTGTATGTCTCTTTCATTTCTAACAGGAAACATTAATAAGAAGGAAAGATTAGGAGTGAGATTTTGAGTTTGGTATATGAGAACTAGGACATGTATGGCTTGCTTAGTTTGAAATGAAGAAGGTCAGGTGCATTAGATGGTTAGATAATTGAGTGATAGCAGCCTGAAACTTGAATTAATATATCTTCAAGAGAAAAAAGAGCAATAGCATTTGCTGTAGCCTCTCTGCAGCTCATAGCCAGTTGATATTGGCCTTTGCTGGTCAATTTGTGCAGTTATTTGTTTATGTAGCCAATTACAAATCTGTTGCTTATGCTTTGCAATAACTTTTCTGAATGTATACGATCTTTAATGCATGATCCAGAAACTTGAAACATGTTTTTCTCCATATTTCTTTTTCAAATAGCAGAAGACAGCTATTGGCTTCATTCAGTGATCACGTTCAACTGCAATTTTCTGGATCTCGCATGTGATAGGCAAAAACAGCATGAAAATAGGCTCTATTTGGGATTAGGTTTTGCTATCCTATTTGGTGATTAAAACTTCTAGGCCCCTGCGAAAATATTGATTAACCCCTGTGTCCTTCCAGTAAGCCTTCCAAATGCCCTGCAAGCTGACGGCTCCATATGGACTATGCTGTGCGCTGTAAGACTTCTCACATGTCAGCACTGCTCATCACTCTGTGACCAACCCATGCCGTGTGAATGACTGTAGTATACCTAAAGTGAGGGACCATAAGTTAGAGATTGAAAGTTAGTGTCCTTGCTTGTGTTGGCTATAATTCTTTTTGGAAATAAGGCACATATCCCAAAATTAGTTCAGGGTTTTTTTTTCAGCTTTTTATTTTCTGTTGGAGTATATTTGGTTAACAATATTGTATTAGTTTCAGGCGTACAACCAACTGATTCAGTTACACATACATATACATATGTCTGTTGTTTTTCAAATTCTTTTCCCAATTAGGTTGTTATATAATATTGAACAGAGTTACTGGTGCTATACAGTAGGTTCTTGTTGGTTATACATTTTAAATATAGCCATTAGGGACTTTGGAATTGACTTAATTTCAGTTTTTTAGTGGTTTAAACAAAATGTGGTTTTACATTTTCAATTACCACATAAGATTGGAGCCGGTTATTATTTTTGGAAATCTTTTTTACCTATTCCTGGTTGTGTGTTGCTGTATAAGAGATTACTTGGACACTCTGTGGCTAAACATAGGAGTCAATAAAATAAAATAAAAATAATAATTTTTATTATCTAATAATCTGGGTCAGGAATTTGGGTGGAACTCACTTCAGTGAGTTTTCTGTTCCAAATTATGTCAATGGCTTTGTTTGTTGATATTCAGCTGACAAACGTACTGTTCGAGGGGATCTAAGGGGTGACCTTTATATACATAGTGCTTTTGCAATGATACCTGAAGCCTGAGCTCAGCAAGTCCTATCCATCAGAAAGCCCATAAGTGGTATCTTCAGGGTAGTACACTCAGGCTTCCTATATGGCAGCTCAGAGATTCTCCAGTGTGGAAAAAGGTGCAGCATAAGTTGAAGGCATCGCATAACCTAGCTTTGAAATCCTAAAATATCACTTTTGATCTGTTCTATTGGTCAAGCAAATCACCAAGGCCAATCTAAATTTAGGAGAGAAGAACTGGACTCCAGCTCTCTGTTAAGGAGAAAGGGCAAAGAACTTGTGATTATCCTTGCTGCTGCTACTGCTGCTGCTAAGTCGCTTCAGTCATGTCCGACTCTGTGCGACCCAGAGATGGCAGCCCACAAGGCTCCCCCATCCCTGGGATTCTCCAGGCAAGAACACTGGAGTGGGTTGCCATTTCCTTCTCCAATGCATGAAAGTGAAAAGTGAAAGTGAAGTCGCTCAGGTTGTCTACTTGAAAGTTACACAGTTGTGTCCAACTCCTAGAGACCCCATGGACTGCAGTCTACCAGGCTCCTCCATCCATGGGATTATCCAGGCAAGAGTACTGGGGTGGGGTGCCATTGCCTTCTCCGGTGATTATCCTTAATGTCTCACATTTCCTTATTTTGTTTTATTTACAATATATATTGGGTGAGTTCTACCATGTAGTTGTGTGTGCATGATCCATCGTTTCTGACTTTTTGTGACCCCCTGGACTGTAGCCTTCCAGGCTCCTCTCTCCCTAGAATTTTCAGGCAACATTACTGGAGTGGTTTGCCATTTATTCCTCTAGGGCATCTTCCCAACCCAGGGATCAAACCCGTGTCTCCTGTGTCTCCTGCATTGGTAGGTGGATTCTTTACCATTGAGCCACTTGGAAAGTTTCTACCATAGTGTAGAACAATTAAGGTGGCAGAATAGTAACATTGGGTCAACTAAAAATTGACCTTCAATATAATTTCTCCTTCATTCATTCATTCATTTATTAATTCATTCAGCAAACAATTGACACCCCATCACATGCAGGCATTGTCCCAGGTGATGAGGAAATGGACTGGAATCTCTCATTAAATTCTATCAAGGGGATGTAAAAAATTTACAGATACACTCTACTCCAAATAATCATTGGTTGATTTATGCAGTCAATATTTATAGCAGCCCGATAAAGTGGATGTTTATAAGTCATGCTTATAAGTCAAATCAGAAAAATGAAGTTCATAGAAAAATCTTACTGAAGTTTACACAGCTCGTAATTTTTCAAAAAATTATGTATATTATGATGGATATCAATCAATTTGATTTTAGTAGCAAATAGATTATTTCCTTTTTATTACAAAATTACATTACTTCTGGAATAACTTAGAAAACACAGTAAATCAGAAAATGCTATTAAAAGTCACAGATCTGTATTTCTACTGCTTAGATATGTTCAGTGTTATTACTTGAGTATATGCCTGTTTCTGTTCTCCATTGTTATGAAACTATCCCCCAAACTTTGTGGCTTAAAATAACAACCATTTATTTGGCTCACTATTGTGTGGGTTGTTAATTTAAACTGAGCTCCGCTGAGCTCTCCCTCCTGCTCTCTGTCGGTTTTACAAGCTTCTGTGTCCAGCTGTGAGTTAGCTGGCTAACTTTGCTTCTGGGTATTGGCTGGCTGATGGCTGGGAAGCCACAGGTCACTCACACATGGCCTCTCCTGCTATGGCAGGTTTGCCTGAGCTGGTTAACATGCCAATCACACGATTCAAAAAGAGGGGACAGAGGTGTGCGATGCCTCTCGAGGCAAGGACTGGCATATTAAAACAAAGTAAGTTACAAGACCAGCCCTGGTTAAAGGGAGAGGACATTAACTCCAACTCTTGACATAAACAGATGTGAAGTTATATTTCAAAGGGCATGGACTCAGAAAAGGGTAAAGAATTGCAGCCACTTTTTTTCAATTAAACTGGAACAACTCTTCCATGTTTCTACCCACCATGCAGGCCTTTTTAAGTAAACAGAAATATGAACATAAAGACACCAAAATTTTATATGTGCTCAGACCCTCACTTGTGTCTAACTCTTTGAGACCCCATGGACTGTAGTCCGCCAGGCTCCTCTGTCCATGGAATTCTCCAGGAAAGAATACTGGAGTGGTTTGCCATGCCCTCCTCCAGGGTATCTTCCCAACCCAGGAATCTAACCAGTGTCTCTTTATTTCTCTGGCATCAAAAGGCAGATTCTTTACTACTAGTGCCATTTGGGAAGAATAGTTATTAATGCCCTGCCCTCTGCTCACTCAATCATATCCATCTCTTTTGTGACCCCATGGTCTATAGCCTGCCAGACTCCTCTGTAAATGGAATTTCCCAGGCAGGAATACTGGAGTACATTGCCATTTCCCTCTCCATGAAAATACCCTAGGTGCCCCCAAAGGCCTCCTCTCCAATTGTGTTTTAAAACATGCCACCCCAGATTACAACAAGGCATGAGAGACAGAAGTCAAAGGGTGTTTCCCTAGCTCTGAGGTGAAGTGAAATCACTCAGTCATGTCCAACTCTTTGTGACCCTATTGACTGTAGCCCACCATGCTCCTCTGTCCAGGCAAGAATGTTGGAGTAGATTGTCATTCCCTTCTCCAGGAAATCTTCCTGACCTAGGGATCAAGCTCAGGTCTCCTGCATTGCAGGCAGCCTCTTTACTGTCTGAGCCATCATGGCATAGGGAGCTCTGAGGTTCATGGCTCTATATTACAGATATACTCTCAACAGTGGCTTGGGTTAAAACCTAGTGCTACTATTCTTGTGTCTGACAATAATCTGGGGACAAACTGGTTTTCTAAAGGGTTTCTGTAGACTGCGTCCTCTGTCTACAATAAGTATTTCCATCCCTCTTGCGAAGCTGAGCGCCAAAGAATTGATGCTTTTTAACTGTGGTGTTGGAGGAGACTTCTTGAGAGTCCCTTGGACTGTAAGGAGATCCAATGAGTCAATCCTAAAGGAAATCAGTCCTGAATATTCATTGGAAGGACTAATGCTGAGGCTGAATCTTCAATCCCTTGGCCACCTGATGTGAAGAACTGACTCATTGGAAAAGACCCTGATACTAGGAAAGATTGAAGGCAGGAGGAGAAGGAGATGACAGAGATGAGATGATTGGATGGCATCATTGACTCAATGGACATGAGTTTGAGTAAACTGTGGGAGTTGGTGATGGAGAGGGAGGTCTGGTGTGCTACAGTCCATGGGGTCGCAAAGACTCGGAGACGACTGAGCTACTGAACTGAACTTGCTATCTACATGGCTGCTCCTTATTTTTCTTTATAATTGCCATATCCTTAGTGCCTCAGTTATGAGTTTAATTGTATTCCCCAGAAAGTTATGTTAAAATCCTAACTTCTGTTACCATGAGTGTGACCTCATTTGGAAATAGATTTTTTACAGATGTACACAGAAGTTAAAAATGAGATCTTTAGAGTGGGCCTGGTTCAACTGGATTGATGGCTTTATAAGAAGGGGAAATTTAGACACAAAGACCAACATGCACAGAGGTATGATGGAAGAGAATGTAAGGATATTCGGGAGAAGATAATGGAGTATGACAATGGAGCATGGCACCAGCAAGCCAGAAATTCCAAGAACTGCCAGGAAGCACAAGAAGCTACAAGAGGTAAGATACAATTCCTCTGTACATCCTTCAGAGTGAACATGGCCCTGCCAACATATTGATTTCAGACTTCTAGCCCCTAGAGCTGTGAGAAAATATACTTTGGTTAAGTCACCTGCTCTATGACTACAATACAGCAGCTCTAGAAAACTGGTCCAGGGCCTCAGATCCTCATGCTTACTAACCCTCTTTCACTTTGCATTATCTTTTATTGAGCGTTTTTCCCTTCAAGCCCTTATTACATGAGAAATCTTCACATGCATGTGTCTGATTTTGTGTTTGCCATTTCTTTTTTCTGTAGTCAAGGCCTGTGTCTTCCATATTCACTCTTATAGCCCCTGCCTGATGTATGAGCAGCGGTCAATGCTTTATTTGCTGTGAACATAAATGAAGATATAGGGCTGGGGAAGTCAAGGAAACAATACCTCCAAGTGGAGAATCAGGGTGAAGAATGTCAAATGCTGACATGGAATCAGAGGCAAGAGGCCGTTGGATTTTGTAATCTTGTGGAAGCAGTTGGTAACCTTTGAGCAAGCAGTTTCAGGAAGTGGGCATGGCAGAAGCCATAATATACCCAACTAAACACTGAGTTGGCAATGAAGAATCACAAGACACAGGTGTAGTATGCCCTTTCAAGAAAGCTGGCAGTGATAAAAGGAAAAATAACAGAGTTATTGAATTTTCTTTGGATCTTTATCTAAATAAAATGGCAAGAGAATATCCAAATATGAAAGATTTGTAGTTTAGTAAGAATAGTACGTGGAGAAGGCAATGGCACCCCACTCCAGTACTCTTGCCTGGAAAATCCCATGGATGGAGGAGCCTGGTAGGCTGCAGTCCATGGGGTCATTAAGAGTTGGGCACAACTGAGCAACTTCACTTTCACTTTTCACTTTCATGCATTGGAGAAGGAAATGGCAACCCACTCCAGTGTTCTTGCCTGGAGAATCCCAGGGACAGAGGAGCCTGATGGGCTGCCGTCTATGGGGTTGCACAGAGTCGGACACAACTGAAGCGACTTAGCAAAAATAGTAGGAACTTCTCAGGGTTCTAGATTTGAGGAGAAAGTATTAAGTGGAAGGAAAGAAGGGGCTGTTATGAAGCAAGGTCTTAAAACATGTAGGAGAGATCAAAATCAGTAATAAAGAGTAGATGGCTTTGCCATATCTCTTATTGGGAATAAGAATAAATCAAGATAATGATGAAAACAGACAAAGTGCCATAGAGTGTCATACTGAGTGGCTTGCACGTTGTTTTGTGCTTGCTTTTGGAGCATATTTTATCTCCTTTACTTGATTATAAACATTTTCAGATACAGAATTTCCTCTATACATACAAATCAGTGTAAAGATGATATTTTAAGTGAAATACTCTTATAATAAGTCATATGTAGTTTATATTTCCCAGGAAGACTTTTGTTCTCAAGTTTATGCTCAATTTTAAACCTGTTAGATATTTTATTCCTGGAGAGGGATGGAAAAGTTATTTTCACTAAGTTAGTTTCTATTAACAGACCTGCTATTGATTGAGTGCCTATTTATGCCAGTCCTGGTCCTAAGGATTTTAAATCATTTGTCCCTGGAAGTAATACAAATAGATATAGTTTGTATTTTTATAGAGATGGCGAAATTGAGGTTTAGAGAGATTACTTGTCTAAAAACCACAGAAAGAGATAGTAGAATTTACAAGGGCCTCTCAGCAGAGCTTAAAGCCTTAACCTCTGCATCATTGCAAAAATAGATATACAAATTGCCCTAAAGGTAATTCTAGCTGTTTGTTAAGGTGTGTTTCTCAAGTTTAATTATCTCTTAAAAATACTGTTTACTCTAAGAGCAGTAATAATAAGTCATGTTTCTACTGACTTTCAAACAAGTTGATTATTGGCTTTGGGGTTCGTTCCACACTTTGCTATCTGTACTCCTGACAATTTCCTATTTCATTAACATTTTTAAAATAAGAAACCTAAAATTTAACATAATTAAAACAAAATGATTAACAAAAGATAGTCTAAGCAGTAAAATCTCCAATTTCTTTGTCTCTGGTATCTCTTCCAAAGAAATGCTTGGCAATAGTGAATCTCTTTTAAAATAAATATTGATGTGTCCATTTGAAAACTAATAAAACCTAATGCCTTCCTCAGTTGGTGGCAATAAAAATGAAGTGTGCATTGTTCAAGGTGGCCTTAATAGCTGACACTGAGACTGAGTCAGATTTTATAAGCATTTTGAATTATATTACTCAGCAATTATTGTTAGCGTGGGCATTGGTATGTGCAATTATCTAATGCTTTAAATTATCTAAATCAATATGTAGGTAGTAAAAGCTTAGACTTATAACTTTAAAATGATTCACGTGAACTCGTTTGACACAATGTTAATGTGTCTGTCCTCTTTAGCCTATATTTATACCTTCTAAACCAGGTTAATTTAAAAGTTTAAGGTACAGGCTGCTGTAACATTATAAACTGAATGTTACCATTATAAGGAAAATAAGTAATGCTGTAGACAAGAAAATGTGCTTGCTTCCCACTGCTGTCCCTAGCATTGTTTTTCCTTAGTGAATTGCAAGTCTTCAAACAGTTGCAGAGAGAAACTCTACTCAGTCACTAGATAGTTAATTCGACTTCCCAGGTGTCACAGTAGTTAAGAATTCTGCCAAGGCAGAAGACACGGGTTCTATCTCTGGGTCAGGAATATTCCCTGGAATAGGAAATGTCTACCCACTCCAGTATTCTTGCCTGGAGAATTCCATGGACAGAGGAGCCTGGCAGGCTGCAGTCCATGGGGTTGCAAAGAGTCAGACTTGGCTGGGCATGAGCATGAGATAGTTAATTCACTGATTCTTTTCACATATTCCAAATTTGATCACTTTTTAATTCTTATACTTTTCTGTAGGCATACAAAGATTTTGCATACTTCATCGAAAACATTCCATATTCTGCTTTTAAGAAATATTTTTTGCGTGGGTTTATAGTAGCATATTGAGGTCAATTAACATTGGGATTACACTTGTATCAAAGAAGTGACAGCTAGTATTCAATTTAACAACTGTTAAGTGGTACTAGCGAGCAGGTTTTGAACTTAGGCCGAGAAGGATCTGGATGTGCAACTACGAATTTTATCACATGCAATGAAGTATAATGACTTGAGTAATGAAGAAACAGCTCTAGGTTTAAATGTTTATACACTGAAATCTTAATATGCATTCAGTACTAAAAAGGTCATTTCTGCATCGCCTCATACTGTCCATATGTGAAACTCGCTTCGTGATCAACAGGAGTTCCAGGTTTATTCACACTGACTACTGACCTGGAGAGGGTAAATAGCTCTGTAAAGCATGTCTGGATTGAGAAGGACATTGAGAGGTTATCTTCCGTGTCTCTCTGCTTTCCAGCAAGGCCACACTTAAATCATCGGAATAACATGGACATCCTTTTATTAAAGCTTTTCAAGCAAGAATATTTCTTAGCTCTCCTTATTTAACCATGTAATATTTAACATCTCACATCATCATCTTTCATTTTAATATATTCCTCCACTCTCCTTGGTTCAATTTTGTATTAAAAAATCCATTTCCTAATTTTCCTTTCTACAGGAGAATATATCTATTATCTACATGTGATTTTTCTTCCCCCTCTTACATCTTTCAACAGGATCAGGAGCCAGCTGAAATTAGAATTTAATTCTGCTTTCTTTAAACATTTTTTGAACCAAGCATTCCTTTTGTTCCAATTATTTCTTTCTGTAACATTTCTCACACCCTTCTAGATGTTCAGAAAAGCTTTTATACGTGTCAAATCTTTTTCTTAATTTTGTTTCTAATGAACTTGCATGTGCGGACATTACTCCACCTTTTTCTTTTCTTTTTTCTTGGTCTTGCCACTCAGCTTGTGGGATGTCAGTTCCCCAACAAGGGATTGAACCCATGCTCCTGCAGTGGGAGCATGGGGTCTTAATGGCTGGACGGCCAGGGAAGTCCCATTCCACCTTTTTCATGCCAGTATCGTCAGTTCTTTCCTGTCTTTGCCTGCCCAGTAAACACATGGAGCAAAACTCCAACTCTGAACTTATCCCTGTTCAACTGCTTCAGGCCTAATACTAGACTGTTGATTGAGCTCTGTAAAAAGTCTTGGTTTCCAACAGCACAAAGACCCTCAACATTGCTTGGAAATTCTGTCCTTTCCCTAGTTCATTCTCTCCTGTTTTCTAAGGTAATTATTTCAAACCTTCTCGACTCTTTAAAAATCACCTTTGCAAGTACCACTCTTCTTGCTATGGATGAGTGACCTTGGCTTCTACTTCACAGAGGGAATAAAATCCTCACAAATCCTTTGAACTTGCTGTATCCCTCCTCCACAACCCTCTCCCCACCTCCACACACACATAAAAGCTTCCCCCTCTCCCCTGCCCCTCTTGTTAGCTAGAAGCTGTTCTTGTGTAAGGCTGGTTACTGCACATCTGCATCTCATTGCCTCCCACAAGATAAAGTTTCTCTCAATTGTGTGTTTCTTCAATCTCTGTTAGTGCCATCCTGTCACTACTTAATCATGTTCAAGTTTTTCCATTTAATCAAAAGAACAATAATAAATCTCTTCAACCCATCTCCAGATCTGCCTCCTTTCCTTTCCTTCATTTGAAAGTGAAAGGAAAGTGAAGTTGCTCAGTCATGTCCGACTCTTTGTGATCCCATAGACTGTAATGTACCAGGCTCCTCCGTTCATGGGATTTTCCAGGCAAGAATACTGGAGTGGATGGCCATTTCCTTCTCCAGGAGGTCTTCCCAACCCAGGGATTGAACCAGGGTCTCACACATTCTAGACAGACGCTTTACCATCTGATGGTCAAACATTTATAAGAGTTACTTACACTTGCTATCTTTATTTCTCATCTGTCATTCATCAGCCAACTTGTATTGCCTGCCTTCATCTCCGGTTGAATCACTTTCTTACACATCACTAATAATTTGCTTGTGTGAAAATACAATGAATATGTTCATTTGATGTTTTTATTTGATTTCTCAAAACATTTCACATGTGGAGATTGTCCACATTTAAGAAATGTGGACAATTCTTAAATTAAAACACCCTCATCCATCAACTTCTTTAGCACCACCTATCTCTGATTTTTTGGCTACTGAACTGAAACCTTCCTTGAACGTTCTTTCTTAACCCACCAGTTAAATGTTGATGTCTGTAAGAATTCTACATATGTTTACATAGATTTGTTCTCACCTATTCTTATGGCACTGACACCCCACTCCAGTACTCTTGGCTGGAAAATCCCATGGATGGAGGAGCCTGGAAGGCTGCAGTCCATGGGGTTGCTGAGGGTCAGACACGACTGAGCGACTTCACTTTCACTTTTCACTTTCATGCATTGGAGACGGAAATGGCAACGCACTCCAGTGTTCTTGCCTGGAGAATCTCAGGGACTGGAGAGTCTGGTGGGCTGCCATCTATTGGGTCACACAGAGTCAGACACGACTAAAGTGACTTAGCAGCAGCATTCTTATGGCTGTAATGAATGACTTTATATTTTCTATTCACTTTCAGATATATTTCTGCTCTTTCAATGCACATATTCAGCTTGCAATTCAATCTATTTACTTGGGTATTCTTCAGATAGTGGTTCAGTGTCTGAACTGGTCATTTACTAGCAAGTAATTTTCTTCACTTATCATTCCCCAAATGAGTGGTACTACCAACATCCATTCGATTGCATAAATCATAAACATATATGACATACATTCCTCAGTCAGCAAATCCTATTGTTTTAATGTCCTCAGCATTTACCTTACTCTAGGCCACAATTATTTCTTGCTTAGATGATGGTGGATTCATTCATTCTTCCCATTGATTCTCTAGGTCGCAAGAAGTTTATTTTTTTCCCCCCAATCTGATCATTTGCGTCTTATTCTTTGCTATTGTTGTTGTTCAATTGCTGTCATATCTGACTCTCTGCAATCCCATGAACTATAGAACAACGAGATTCTCTGTCCTTCACCATCTCCCAGAGCTTTCTCAAACTCATGTCCATAGAGTCAGTGAGGCATCTAACCATCTCAACCTCTGTCATCCCCTTCTCCTCCTGCCCTCAAACTTCCCCAGCATCAGGGTCTTTTCCAATGACTTGTCTCTTTGCATCAGTTGGCCAAAATATTGGAGCTTCAGCTTCAAAATCAGTAAATAATGCAGCACATTATCTAAGGTATTGATTGCTTTGTTTTGATTCATGGAGTTTCTTATAGAAAACTTAAACATATATGTGCTCAGTGACAACGCAGATATAATAAAACATTGCGTGATTTACACTCTAATCTTAAATGTGTGTAGGCGTGCTGATATATACATATACATAGAATAAGAAAAATTTTGAATCGGATTTTGCTGTGACTTTCTTAAGAATAATATTTATTTATCAGGATAGCTGAAATAGAAGGATTAGTTTACCCACATTTGAGTTCAATCTACTATTGGTGTGTTTTTCATACTGAAGCAGGCCAGTGTTTAAAATTCCAAGTATTATATAGGTAACTTATTTTAATTCCATGGAAGAAGAGTAATTGAATTAGTCTAAAAGAGTTATGCCAAAGAATGTTCAAACCACCACACAATTGTACTCATCTCACAGGCTAGTAAAGTAATGCTCAAAATTCTCCAAGTCAGGCTTCAACAGTTTACATGAACTGTAAACTTCCAGATGTTCAAGTTGGATTTAGAAAAGGCAGAGGAACCAGAGATCAAATTGCCAACATCCAGTGGATCATTGAAAAAGCAAGAGAGTTCCAGAAAAACATCTATTTCTGCTTTATTGACTATGCCAAAACTTTTGGCTGTGTGGATCACAAAACCGTGGAAAATTCTTAGAGACTGGAATACCAGACCACCTGACCTGCCTCTTCAGAAATCTGTATGCAGGTCAAGAAGCAACAGTTAGAACCAAACATGTAACAAGAGACCAGTTCCAAGTAGGGAAAGGGGTACGTCAAAGCTATATATTGTCACCCTGCTTATTTAACTTATATGCAGAGTACATCATGAGAAATGCTGGGCTCGATGAAGCACAAGCTGGAATTAAGATTTCTGGAAGCAAAAAAACCTCTTGATGAAAGTGAAAGAGGAGAGTGAAAAAGTTTGATTAAAACTCAACATTCAGAAAACTAAGATCATGGCATCTGGTCCAATCATTTCATGGCAAATAGATGGGGAAACAATGGAAACAGTGAGAGAATTAATTGTTTTGGGGCTCCAAAATCACTGCAGTTGGTGCCTGCAGCCATGAAATTAAAAGACGCTTGCTCCTTACAAGAAAAGCTATAACTAACCTAGACAGCATATTAAAAGGCAGAGACATTACTTTGCCAACAAAAGTCTGTCTAGTCAAAGCTATGGTTTTTCCAGTAGTCATGTATGGATGTGACATTTGGACTATAAAGAAAGCTGAGTGCCAAAGAATTGATGCTTTTGAACTGTGGTGTTGGAGAAGACTCTTGAGAGTCCCTTGGACAGCAAGGAGATCCAACCAGTCCATCCTAAAGGAAATCAGTCCTGACTATTCATCGAAAGGACTGATGCTGAAACTCCAATATTTTGGCCACCTGATGTGAAGAAATGACTCCTTAGAGAAGATTGAAGATGCTGGGAAAGATTGAAGGCAAGAGGAGAAAGGGATGACAGGATGAGATGGTTGGATTGCATCACCAACTGGATGGAGACAAGATTGAGTAAGCTCCAAGGAGTTGGTGATGGCCAGGGAGGCCTGGCGTGCTGCAGTCCATGGGGTTGCAAAGAGCTGGACACGACTGAGTGACGGAACTGAACTGATGAGCTTTTAGGGAGTGCCACTCACGTCCCTGGCATATATTGACTTTTATGACATGATCAAGGCAGGCTTTGATATTCTGGCCTTCTAGTGGGGATCTGGAGCTGCCGGGGCTCTCCTGAGGATGTTTCTCTTTGCTGCTCCTCTGGATGATCTTATTTTCATCCCTCATGGGTGTTTATAGCCAAAAAACTAAAAACTTTCAAATAGGAAAAATACTTAATGATGATGAAAACTACAATATCATGATAATGCTGACTGATGATAAGATTGTATATAATTGAATGTTTTGTATTTACCAGGCACTATGCTAAGAATTTCACACCCATTATGTCAATATAAGAATAGGTATTGTTATAATCCCTGACATATTATTAGCTATATTTTAGATGAGTGTCCTCTGGGGTAAAGTGTGTGTGTTTATATATATAATAAACTAATACATATATATATATATATATCTCACATAGAATTGTATGAAGTATATATCTATAATCCAGAAAATGGCCACAGAACATTTTTATTTGGGCTGCTTTTAGTTATTACTTTTTTAGTGTGAACTGGGTATACAAATCTCAAAGGGCTAGTATAAGAAATGAAAAATGAGACAGCACACTCCAAATAATAATTTTCTCCTAAAATTCATGTTTCTACTGTGAGATTTCTCAAAGGTAAACTGTAATTCATTTAATATCTTATTCCTGTCTTTCTGCATGAAAAATGGCAAATGCTGTAAGGAAAAACTGACAAAATTCAAGCAGGTTTTGAAAACTAGAGATAATCCAATTATATATTAGACATGGAGGCCATTGCCATTTATCCTTGTCATCCTTATTTCCTAAGGGTCGTGCAACCAGAAACCACCATTCTGAATAAATTGATATATATATATATATTAATAACCAATTGAAGGAAACAATTTAGTTCGCTATAAATACTAACTAGTTATTAAGTAAACAAATAATCTATTGTGACATAAAATGGTCTCCATGGTATTCATCTAATTTAGTGTGGATAAGTGATGGCTTGCAGCTCAATGATGCCAGCACTTTAAACATGTCTTGGATGTCTCTGGTGCAAATTGAAATGCGACCTCAGCCAGTTGTTAAGTTGTTAGTTATGCTGACATGCCCAGCTGAGTGACAACATATCCTTCATCTTTCCAGGAGTAAAGATCCACTGACCTAATTAATCTCTTTGTAGATTTAGATCTAGAAATGGATATATTTTAGGTATAAAATAAAACTGTTATTACTGTTAGTATTCTGAGTTTTTCTAAGAAATGAAGTTATATTTTTCCATTTAATGCTCACAACATGTGTGCAAATTGTGGTTATCTCTGTCTCACAGATGAGAAAATGGAGAGTCCATGAAGTTAAGTAAATTCACCCAGGACATACAGCTCGTGACTGGCAGATACAGAATTTTCCTCTATACAACTCACTTCCAAGCAATTTTAAAGCAAGGATGTTTTGAAATCTGCTTGTTGCTCATATATGAATAATTGGTATGTCAGTGACCTTTGCAGGGGTAGGTAAAAAAAAAAAGTATTTAGCAAGATAATACAAGTATCTTGATTTTACATGGGTTGGACACTGTAGTTTTGCTATGTCTATTCTTTATACTTTAAATTCTGACATTTTCAACCTACTCTTTTTTTTTTTTTTAAGTTGCAGCATAATTGCTGTTTACAGTGTTATGTTAGTTTCTGCTCTACAACAAAGTGATTCGGCTACATTACATATATCCCCTCCCTCTTAGAGCTCCCTCTCAGCTGCTCCCCATTTCCCACACCTCTAGGTCACCCCAGAGCACCGAGCTGAGCTCCCTGTGCTATATAGCAGCTCCACACTAGCTGTTTGTTTTGCACATGGTAGTGCAACACATTGGAGAAGGAAATGGCAACCCACTCCAGTGTTCTTGCCTGGAGAATCCCAGGGACGGCGGAGCCTGTGGGCTGCCGTCTATGGGGTCGCACAGAGTCGGACACGACTGAAGCGACTTAGTAGCAGCAGCAGCAGAAGCAGTGTGTATATGTCGATCCTTATCTCCCAGTTAATCCCACCCTCCTTGTCCCCCTCCACGTCCACACATCCATTCTCTGTGTCCATGTCTCTATTCCTGCGCCAGAACTAGGTCCCCATTCCTGAATCACATTCTGCTCTTGTATGACTCAATCTTGTGTACACTATTTCCTCTGCTTTGAAGGCCTCCCACCCTGTCACCTAGTATTTACATTCATACATCCGACTGTCTAATAAACCCCTATTCATCCTTCACACCTGTGTTAGTTTCCTATTGGTACCATAGCAGCTTAAACAGCAGAAGGCCACCACTGTTGACTCTGAAGTTAGAAGAAGAGGGCACAAAGCCAAGGGATGCAGTTGCCTCTAGAAACTGGGAAATGCCCTTGCTTTATATAAGTAACAAAAATACTGAGATACAATCTTGGGACCATGAGAAATTAAATTCAACCATCAATCTGAGTGAGCCTCCAATGAAACATCATTTGTGAACAGCTTGATCTTAGCCCTATGAGACCTTCATAAGATTTCTGACCTACAGAACTGTGACATAATCATCATGTATTTTTGAGTTTTTGGTGACACTGTTTATGATAACTTTGTAAGACACTGAATGTACAAATGAGCAATAGCCAGATCACATATAAAAGTATAAAGCTGACCTTCAACCTCTGTAGCAACTCATCAGGAGGTGAAACCACCGTGTAGCAATGGACCCCAAAGCATCAAGACTTAACCAGCCAGCTTCACTATTTGCCCGATTTTTTAACTTAAGACAAACCAGAGAAAGCCAAATATGCTTTCCATATTTGGTTTCCATAACCAAACACATAGACTACCTTGCTTCTAATTAGCCTTCTTCCAGTTTCCCCATGATAGCAGCCTGCAATCAAGGTACTGTTTAAGCTTTTTTTCTCTCTCTTTTAAGCTGTAAGCTTCCATAAAATTGTTCCTTGAATCAGTTCTGTGGATACCATAATCCAGAGATGCCCATTTCTCTTATATGAAGTGAAGTCACTCAGTATTGTCCAACTCTTTGCAACCCCATGGACTGTAGCCTACCAGGCTCCTCGGTCTATGGGATTTTCCAGGCAAGAGTACTGGAGTGGGTTTCCATTTCTTTCTCCAGGGGATCTTCCCGATGCAGGGATTGAACCCAGGTCTCCTGCATTGTAGGCAGAGGCTTTACCATCTGAGCTTCCAGGGAAGCCCTTCTCTTATATAAACTGGTGTAACTGTCTCCATATAACCTATTTGTATTATCACATATACTTTAAATCATCTCTCGATTACTTATAATACCTAATACAATGTAAATGCTATGTAAATAATTGTCTGTGTAAAGCAAATTCAGGATTTGCTTTTGGGGAACTTTCTGGATTTTTTTTTTGTCCCCAAATGCTTTTTATTTGAGGTTGATTAAATCTGCAGATGCAGAACGCATCAGTTTAGTTCAGTTGCTCAGTTGTGTCTGACTCTTTGCGACCTCATGGACTGCAGTATGCCAGGCTTCCCTGTCTATCACCAACTCCCAGAGGTTGCTCAAACTCATGTCCATCTAGTTGGTAATACCATCCAACCATCTCATCCTCTGTCATCCCCTTCTCCTCCTGCCTTCAGTCTTTCCCAGCATCAGGTTTTTTTCCAGTGAGTCACATCAAGTGTCCACATCAGCTCTTCGCATCAGGTGGCCAAAGGATTGGAGTTTCAGCTTCAGCATCTGTCCTTCCAATGAACACCCAGGACTGGTCTCCTTTAGAATGGACTGGTTGGATCTCCTTGCAGCCCAAGGGACTCTCAAGAGTCTTCTCCAACACCACAGTTCAAAAGCATCAATTCTTTGGTGCTCAGCTTTCTTTATAGTCCAGCTCTCACATCCATACGTGACCACTGGAAAAACCATAGCTTTGACTAGATGCACCTTTATCGACAGAACCCACAGATGTGGAGTAAGAGTCAGTTTTACTAAGAGTCAGTTTATGGTCCTAGAAAGAGTCTGTTCCATCCCCTTGTACTCAGTGGCAGCTGACTTTTTTGTGAAGTCAAGGACTGTAACCTACCAGGCTTCTGTCTCCATGGGATTTCCCAGGCAAGAATACTGGATTGGGTTGCCATTTCCTTCTCCAGGGCATCTTCCCAACCCAGTGATCGAACCCAGCTCTCTTGCATTGTAGGCTGATTCTTAACCAACTGAGCCACCAGGGATGCCTTGTAAATACAATGCAAATGGAGATATATGGAAAGAGTAACATGAAAACTTACATTACCATATGTGAAATAGATAGCCAAGGGGAATTTGCTATATGGTTCAGGAAACTCAAACATGGGCTCTGTATCAATCTAGAGGGGTGGGATGGGGTGGGAGATGGGTGGGAGGTCCGAAAGGTATATATGTATACCTGCTGCTTCTGCTGCTGCTAAGTCGCTTCAGTCGTGTCTGACCCTGCCTGACCCCATAGACGGCAGCCCACCAGGCTCCCCCGTCCCTGGGATTCGCCAGGCAATAATACTGGAGTGGGTTGCCATTTCCTTCTCCAATATGTATACCTATGGCTGATAAATGTTGAGATTTGACAGAAAACAACAAAATTCGGTAAAGCAATTACCCTTCAATAAAAAAATAAACTAAAAAAAAAATACAATGTGAATGTTATGTAAATTGTTGCCAGGGTGAAGCAAATTCAAGTTTTGCTTTTGGGGAACTTTCTAGAATTTTTTTCCTCCCCCAGTGCTTTCGATTGGAGGTTGCTTGAATCTGCAGATGTGGAACCCGTAGATATGGAGAGCCAACTACACTCAGTTGCGTGCCTTCGGGTTTCTGCCAAACAGAAGTGATGGTGGCTGACTCTATCACATAGCAAGCTCTTAATATAAAGGCTTTGCTAGTTTTCATGTGTATAATTTTCTTTTATTTCTGCATCTGTCATGGAAGCAATAGAAGATTGATACATCCAGTATGGGGGCCAACTTGGATTACCTCAATGGCTGGCCAGGGTAGGGTCTGTGAACCAAAGCTACAGTGGACTGCAGAGATGTGCCCAACGAGCATCTTTAGTATAGACTGTCCCCTTTGGAAGCAAAGTAAGGGACAGATTTCAGCAGTGATAGTGTGTGTTGCAAAAGGCACCACATTACCAAAGTGAGCTCACGCTTGGGTTCCCTCTTCATTCTGTGAATTGGTTATGACTGGGGCTACTTAGCTCCTATGAAATGTGGACAGCTGGGGGCCAGCCCCATGAGATAGATAGTAGACTTCTTACGAAACTAGCATGTGGGTTCTCGAGTCATTAATTGGAAAAATAAAAGAGATTTATTGATGTTTGTTGCTCAGGTTTGTGGAGCATGAAATCATGGCTACCTTTCATTTCCACTTTGAGCACTCTGTATGGTTTGAATTATTTATATTGAGCAGGCATTACTTTTATGATCAGAAAAAGAAAACAACACAAAGACATGCTAATTTTGCAAAACAAAGGAAAACAAAACCAAACCCTGAGGTCTATATATTTTTTTTTTCTTTTCTGAATTAGTCTTCATGAAACAGGCATCTTCTCAATTATTTGTGAATATGAAAAAGACTAGTTCCTGAATATCTGTACAATCTGCTGTGAATTTTCTCCCAATTTCCATTTTTTCTACTTAATTTTATGCAAGTGGATTGTAACCAACTTTAATTTCTTATTTAAAACATTGCCATTTCCAGTCTCAAAGGTATCTTTTCATTACCCTCAGGACTGTCATATGCTGAACCACATTTCATTATATCTTAATTATTGTGCTCCTGCATTGAGAGAAGAAAGATTCACCTAAACGTGGAGTTTTAGAAATCATTAAGAAATACTTTCTATCGAAACTATCCCTGTACAAAAACAAAGTATGTTACTAACGGGCCATCATTCTTGAACTGTGTCCCTATGGCCGTTGCAAACAATTACCAGCAAAATGGCACTATGTTAATTCAAAGGTTGCAGTTACCCTCTTCAGAGCTGAGGTTACAGCTCTTTCCCATCTGTTAATTTCATATTATTAGAATTTAGATTTCTTGAGGAAACAGATGGCTATAAACTTTAACAGGTGTTTATGGTGTACTGCCTTAACTTGAAATGCTGAACAGGTACAGCTTGAAGTTTGCTGGGCTGCACAGGGAATTAGTACTTTAAATGATGTGTGGGCAGAGAATTAATTTGTTTTGAACTACCTGAAGAAAATTCAATATACTGTACACAGTGGTTCGTGCTTACTTGACATGGTGCAATACAATGAGAAATGTCAAAAAAAATTAAAGAAACCTTGAACTTTATTCTTCAAACCAGCCCACTACCTTTCCTTCTAATAAAATACCAAACAAGACGATGATGCCAGGTACTGCAGGGGATGAAAGTGGAACAAATAAGGAAGCATTCATGCATCAGTGACTGCTTCAGTAGATATGTGCGTAGCACAGCTTATCTCTGCTCCCTTGAAGTAAAAATAAAATGCAAATCAGCATTCCTATTCTGTACATCTTCACAAATATTTTATACATACATAATATTGTGCTTCGCTTGACAGTGTTCCATCTTCTGTGAATGGAGGACTGTCTGTTGTTCTATAAATTCACACAATGGCAGTAAAGACAGAAAAAGAGTAGAGAACAATATAATGCCTAGACTAGTATGCGTTTTCTGCAGAAATATAAATTCTTTATATAAGCAAGGACTATAACTTTTACATATATGAAATGAATATAAAAGTCTGAGCCATGATGATTACATGAATTTACTCGATCAACTCTTTCATAATACTTTTTACCTAAACCATACATTTTCCCAGAGTTGCCTAGTCTTGTCATCTCTACAAAAAGGTTTCAGACATTGACTGGTCAGCCCTGTAGGTAGGACTTTACTTCACTATTTTATTCCTAGCAGATAGAACATTTCCAGATGCATGTAACTGTTAAATAATTTTTGTGGAATTTATTAAATGTGTCATAGATACAAAGGGTCTCCAGAAAACCAAACGTTTGTATTTTATAACTGGTGGTAAAACTGCAGAGTAATTACTGAGACAGTTATACAACCAAAAGTCCCTTTCAGGCTGTGGGAATGAAAAGAGCACTGCTGATTTCTGCAGAATTACTGCTGTACGAGTATGATCAAGAAAAGAAATAATGTGTCAGTAGTGATGGTGGAATAAACCAGCAGTGGAATTTATGGACAGAGCAGTGCATTGCATTCGCTCTGCTTGTTCTGGAATCCATCGACGTCCTGGGTGAGTTATTCTGCCTGAAATCTACCAGATGACCTGTTGGTCTGCTTTCTCTGATCTTCCTTGGATTCTTTGGACTGTCAAACTGACACTTTCAGCTCTCTCATGTTGAAAAACTTTGGTAGCCATGCATGGTTCAGGAGTATACATTGGATCATGTCATTTCATCCTAAAATATAATTTGACTCTAGAATGGCCCTTAGAAATGACAAATCCTGACTTAAATGTGTGTCCTTTAAGAACGAAGGTCAGTAAAGAAAAATAATTTAAATGATTGTCTAAAAGAATTCTCCTAGATATCTTCCATCTATCCTTCCAGATCCACTCTACTTTTTCTAAGTTACTTTGTATTCAGGGAGGTTGTGGAGAAGGTAATAGCACCCCACTCCCGTACACCTGCCTGGAAAATCCCATGGACGGAGGAGCCTGGAAGGCTGCAGTCCATGGGGTCGCTGAGGGTCGGACACGACTGAGCGACTTCACTTTCCCTTTTCACTTTCATGCATTGAAGAAGGAAATGGCAACCCACTCCAGTGTTCTTGCCTGGAGAATCCCAGGGACGGGGGAACCTGGTGGGCTGCCGTCTATGGGGTCCACAGAGTCGGACACGACTGAAGTGACTTAGCAGCAGCAGCAGGGAGGTTGACTGATACTGACTGTATCCATAGGTATCCCTTTAAGTACCACCAAAATGTCAGAAAGAGAAATGAAAGAGAAGCCAGGGTATTTCCCTCTTCCCTGGCTGGGAGGCTGTCTTAGGTTGATGTTTTTCCTCCATTAAAGATTATAGATCCTGGTTCTTGTAATGTGATCTCTCTTTTTGCCTCTTTAGTCCTAAATATAGTAAAGTGCTCTGCCATAGTGAACTGTTCTTTATAGTTTTTCTACACAACAGCCTGCACTTTTGTAAATAGTGTCTTTATTAAATCCTCCTCAATTTACCCAGTTTAAGTATATACAACCTATTTTCTGCCTGGACCCTGACTGATAGTCTTTAAATGATAACTAAAACATTTGAAAGTATTCAGAATTTTAAATTGCACCCATTTGTTTTTAAGTTTCTTAAGTGATAGAAAATTGGAAGCAAGTGGGTAACAAATTCCTTTTACATGCCTTTTTTTCTTTTCAGTCGAGAAATCCCCTTTACTTACAACTATTTTAAAGTTAAGTAACTACTTAGAATTGAGGAGAAAATAATAAAGCTGTTCTTTTGAGAAATGGAAGCTGTCAAGGCTTTATTACCAAGAGGAAGCACCAAAAGTAATCAAGGCTCTTTTGCAAAATGCGATGTGTACCTTGCTGTCAAACTCCATTAACTTACAGGTTTGAATTATAGTTCTATTTCACAAAATAGTATGATGGAATCAGACATAATATTAGAAGCTGAGAGTTCTGTTTAAAATTGCCTTTTCTTTGTTCTGGGGAGAAATAGAACATTCTGAAATATGTCCTTGTAATCAACTGCTAATAGCTAATTCAGTGGCCAGGTGCATTGAATTCTGCTCCTCTCAGAATAGAACACCTTGATATTCCAGAGGGAAAGTGTTTGCTGTCTTATTTGTGTGTAAGTGAGCTACAAGGTGAACTCGCTGTGAACCAACTGGTAAAGTGTTTTCTTTATGTGCGCCATAAATTGAGTATGTTTGTCCTTTATTGGTTACATATCACAATCCAGGTTCATCCCACACATATCCAATTAGGTGCCACAGTATCACATGTGGCAGGAGCACAGAAAAAAAGACTGAAAGACCTTTTCTAAAACCGTGTGTATTATTGTGAGTTTGTTTTCTTGAAGGCTTTTTGCAAAAGACAGAGATAGACATTCTATAGATCAGTTTAGTTAAGTATTTATTGGGTCAGTTAGCCAATTTTGAAAAATGTGAAAGGATATTTAAAATCTTTATTTGGAAATGTTGTTGATGTGAAGTCACTATTAGATTTAGATTGTTTGATAAAAGCCTGGACAACTAGTATAATCAATTAATTCCAAAAAAGCCTTCTCTTTCCTGACTTCCTCACCCACCCTGAGATGGGGTAGATCCTAGTCTTCCTTTCCTAAGACTGTTGTTGTTGTTTAGTTCACTCGTATCCAACTCTTATGTGATCCTATAGACTTGTAGTCCACCAGGTTCCTCTGTCCATGGGATTTTCCAGCCAAGAATACTGGAGAGGGTTACCATTTCCATCTCCAGGGTATCTTCCCAACCCAGGGATCAAACCCACATCTCTTATATCTCCTGCATTGGCAGACAGGTTCTTTACCACAGAGCCACCAGGAAAGCCTACCTAGGACTATGCTGAGAATTGAGATTGAGTCTTTTTTTAAATAATTTTTTTGTGTTAGAGGATAATTGCTTTACACTGTTGTTTCTGCTGTACAATGAAGTGAATTGGTTATATGTATACTTCAGTTCAGTTGCTCAGTTGTGTCTGACTCTTTGCGACCCCATGAACCGCAGTATGCCAGGCTTCTCTGTCCATCACCAACTCCTGGAGTCCACCCAAACCCATGTCCATTGTGTTGGTGATGCCATCCAACCACCTCATCCTCTGTTGTCCCCTTCTCCTCCTGTCATCAATCTTTCCCAGCATCAGGGTCTTTTCCAGTCAGCTTTTCACATAAGGTGGCCAAAGTATTGGAGTTTCAGTTTCAATATCAGTCCCTCCAATGAACACCCAGGACTAATCTCCTTTAGGATGGACTGGATGGATCTCCTTACAGTCCAAGGGACTCTCAGGAGTCTTCTCCAACACCATAGTTCAAAAGCATCAATTCTTCTGCACTCAGCTTTCTTTATAGTCCAACTCTCACATCCATACATAACTACTGAAAAAACCATAGCCTTGACGAGACGGATCTTTGTTGGCAAAGTAATGTCTCTGCTTTTTAATATGCTGTCTAGTTTGGTCATAACTGTTCTTCAAAGGAGCAAGAGTCTTTTAATTTCATGGGTGCAATCCCCATCTGCACTGATTTTGGAGCCCAGAAAAATAAATTCAGCCACTGTTTCCACTGTTTTCCCATCTATTTCCCATGAAGTGATGGGACCGGGTGCCATGATCTTAGTTTTCTGAATGTTGAACTTTAAGCCAACTTTTTCACTCTTTTCTTTCACTTTCATCAAGAGGCTCTTTAGTTCTTTTTTACTTTCTGCCATAAGGGTGGTGTCATCTGCATATGTGAGGTTATTGATATTTCTCCCGGCAATCTTGATTCCAGCTTGTGCTTCCTCCAGCCCAGCATTTCTCATGTGTTAAGAAGTTGCATAGAAGTTAAATAAGCAGGGTGACAAGATACAGCCTTGATGTACTCCTTTTCCTATTTGGAACCAGTCTGTTGTTCCATGTCCAGTTCTAACTGTTGCTTTCTGACCTGCATACAGGTTTCTCAGGAGGCAGGTCAGGTGGTCTGGTATTCCCATCTCTTTCAGAATTTTCCACAGTTTATTGTGATCCACATAGTCAAAGGCTTTGGCATAGTCAATAAAGCAGAAATAGATGTTTTTCTGGAACTTTCTTGCTTTTTCAATGATCCAGTGGATGTTGGCAATTTGATCTCTGGTTCCTCTGCCTTTTCTAAAACCAGCTTAAACATCTGGAAGTTCACGGTTCATGTATTGCTGAAGTCTGGCTTAGAGAATTTTAAGCATCACTTTACTGGCGTGTGAGATGAATGTAATTGTGTGGAAGTTTGAGCATTCTTTGGCATTACCTTTCTTTGGGATTGGAATGAAAACTGACCTTTTCCAGTCCTGTGGCCACTGCTGAGTTTTCCAAGTTTGCTGGCATATTGAGGTGCAGCACTTTCACAGCTTCATCTTTCAGGATTTGGAATAGCTCAACTGGAATTCCATCGCCTCCACTTTCTTTGTTTGTAGTGATGCTTCCTAAGGACCACCTGACTTCACATTCCAGTATGTCTGGCTCTAGGTGAGTGGGAGTGATCACACCTTTGTGATTACCTGGGTTGTGAAGATCTTTTTTGTACAGTTCTTCTGTGTATTCTTGCCACCTCTTCTTAATATCTTCTGCTTCTCTTAGGTCCATACCATTTCTGTCCTTTATTGAGCCCATCTTTGCATGAAATGTTCCCTTGATGTCTCTAATTTTCTTAAAGAGATCTCTAGTCTTTCCCATTCTATTGTTTTCCTCTATTTCTTTGCACTGATCACTGAGGAAGCTTTCTTATCTCTCCTTGCTATTCTTTGGAACTCTGCATCCAAATGGGTATATCTTTCCTTTTCTGCTTTGCTTTTCACTTCTTTTCTTTTCACAGCCATTTGTAAGGCCTCCTCAGACAGCCATTTTGCTTTTTTGCATTTCTTTTTCTTAGGGATGGTCTTGCTCTCTGTCTCTTGTACAATGTCCCGAACCTCCATGTTTCATCAGACACTCTGTCTATCAGATCTAGTCCCTTAAATCTATTTCTCGCTTCCACTGTATAGTCATAAGAGATTTGATTTAGGTCATACCTGAATGGTCTAGTGGTTTTCCCCACTTTCTTAATTTTAAGTCTGAATTTGGCAATAAGGAGTTCATGATCGGATACTTAGAGTGTTACAAAGCTCTTAGTCCAGCACCTGGCATCCTTAGCTGCCATTATTATTGTCTGCTGCTCTATTCAACAGAAGTGCTGCTGCTTGCTCTTTCAAGTAGAAGTGGATTTGGTAAGAAAGAATAAGGCTAGGATGGAGGTGCAGAGAGGTTGCTATGAGACCTTTAAAGAAGGGGAATTTTAAGCGCTCAAGTAGTGCAGCCCAGGGGCGCCTCCTGGGTCATGACTCATTCACACTGTTGCACCTGAGAGGCAGAGGTGAGGAAGAACCACTCCATGCCTATGTCAGTTACAGCTCATCTGTAGAGAAGTGATTTAGCTTTGCTTAGATTCTCTGTTTTTCACTTTCTGGCTTCTTCCTACATAATAATTTCATCAACACAAGTGTGGTTACACTAACACAAGCGCTCCCCAGGTTCAGGTATCCCCTCTCCACTCTTGGCCCCTTTGCGCCTGGAGTATCACACCATCTCTGAAAAGTTGGTGATTCCCTGGCCGCAACTCTGAGTATACTTCTTTCATTAAGTTTTCCTGAAGTTCCTCCACGTAACAATGTCACCTGTTGTCTGACTGCTCACGGACTGAAAAGGGGAGCATTGTAGGATCAAGTCCCGGGAACAAACCAGTATTAACACTAACAGTCTTCTAGCCATGGCTAGGAGTAAACCTGTACTGTTCAAGTCTTTATTCATCTGCTCCTCCTGAGGCACCAAGGCAAGATCTGGAAGCAGGGATGCAAAATAAAAGAAAGTCATAGCTCTTCCCCATGTCTTCTTGGAGCCCATTTATTGATCCATCTTCACAGAGTCTACCATCTCCCATAGCCTCCTAAAGTACAGAAGCCTTTTCAAAGGGTTACACAGGGGCAGTTTTCTTTGGCTAAATCGCTGCTTTAAATGATTGTATAATAACTGTCCTCATTTACTATCTAGTCTCTGAATAATTTAATAACATCATTTGTCTATTTTTAAATTTAATTAATACCCATTCCTGCTTTTTTTGGTGTCTGCCATTTCTTGTCACATTATATGGCTGATTTGAAGATTTCCATCTCTAATTAATGTATTAATTATCACAAGCTGTTTCTCACGTTTGAATATGCAGAACTAAAAAGGCAGAAAGTTCCTTCATGATGCACTCTGGACTCCAAGAGGCATGCAATCAGTTCCTTGTGTGTCAGAGGGTTTAAGCTCTTTCTTTCCCTATTTGAGCAAGTGTATGAGTCAAGTTTCTGCTCTTTCCTGGCCAGGCATTCACTGCCTGTTTCATTCTTGGTAGATACGCTTGATCTTGCTGAACCTTCCTTTTCTTATTTAGAAAAGGACAACTCTAGATATCCCCACAGGATGTTAGAATAGCATGTGGTAATGTGTATGTAAAGCACCTCTATCCATGGCTCTACAGACTAAGCATATGATTAATGTTAGTCAACCCTGTTAAACATCAATATTAATTTGTAAAGTCAGTATAGATTCACAGCCTCAGAGCAACAGAAACCCAACATCTATGAAAAGAAAAACACTGTACATTTCTTTTTTGCACTTCCTGAGAGCTTACTTTAATGCAAATTCTGGATATAACAACAGGTGCTATTAATATGCAAGATAACTTGTCCTAATAATTCCTTTAATAATTAACTTTAGCTCCCAAACTCTGCCAGATGCAGAGTTTGCACAGAAAATGAACAGTAAATTAGACAAGGCTTTAAGCCATTTTTATTTTTGGTAAGGAACATTATAGTTATATAAAAGGGTAGGTAGCTAATATAAAGACAAGAATGAAAATATTTTATCTTCTACACATATATACATACATAAAATATGTAACTTTATATAACTTTATATAACATACATAGTATAATATGTTTATAATTTTAAGTGCTATCATGTATGTTTAGTTTTTTCTTAATGTTAAATACTAATTATTTACAAATTCTTAATAGTTTAACACTGTCTGAAAAAAAACATGTATTTATAACATGACCTAGTTGACCTTGAAAATACAAGAGATAGTAGATATAGATAGCTCAAGAACTTATGTTAATTTTAGTATTTTCTCTGTTGTAATTTGTTGTATTAAAGGTATTAAGTATTCAAAAATAAGAAAAAAGTTTCCATTAATACTATTTAAAGTTGAATGTCATTTAAAAATATTATTCATTTTTATTCAGATAGCAAATATTTTTTAATATAATATATGTGTCAACTACGTGAAATATAGTATATGTGACAAATGTGTGAGATACCTGGAAAACAGGAATGGATTAGATGAAGATTCTACCCTCAAGGAGCTGGTGTCTAAAATGGTGAATTAGGCAATACATAAAGGGATTAAGTGTGGGTTTGTGCTACCGTAGAATTGTCTGCAGGCACATTGTGAATTGCCAAGGAGGAAGGGATGATGTTTCTTATGTTTAACAGGTTAGGTTTTATTAAGAAGATGATTCTGGAGTCAGGTTTTAAAAATGAATAAAGTTCTCCGGTGATCATGATTAGAATAAAATTCATGGAGAAATTCACGCCTTGTAAAAGAAATTACCAATAATTTGCTTTGTGTTGGTTTTGGCACACATCACCTATTAGACATATAGTCACTAAATATTTTTCCAAATAAATTTTTGTACTTGAGTAACATCATTTTACACTTCTCAAAAATATTCTAAATTCCCTTACATGTCTCCAGTGAGCAGTGTCAATGTTAGGTACTTGGTAGAGAGTAATTTCCTAACTTTTGCCTCTTGTTCTCTTAATGCATATTTTGTTGTAAAATATAAGTTTTTGTTCAAGTATTTTTTAAAAAATACTATCAGGAAAAATTGAGAAATATTTGAAAATGAACTTGGAAAAATAATACACAAGTGAATGCCTGTGTACTGTTCCAGAATATCAACACTCATTGTCTTTGAACTGTTTCAGTTTTAAATTGTTCAAAACAATGCAAATGACCTTGTCCATAGCCACACAAATGGAGGGTAGTTGATGTCCCCAAACTGGAAAAATCAATTTCTTATGTATTTGTAAATTTATTTTGCTCTGCTAAAGGACCTAAATATAAGTGATACTTTGAAATTTTCTGTGAGTCAGTAGTAATATCTTTTTTTTTTTTTTTTTTTTTTTTTTTCATAAACTTATACATTTACTCTGAGACAGGTTATTTTCCATATCTTGGGTGTTGAGAATAATGCAGCAATAAACATGAGAGCATGGTATCTCTTCAATATCTGATTTTTTTTTTTAATTTTTTGAACTACACTCAGAAGCAGGGTTCCTGGATAACAGTGAGTTTTGTTTTAATTTTTTTGAGAAACCTCCATACTGTTCTCCAGAGTGGCAGAACAAATTTACATTTCCACAAACAATGAAACAGTGTTCCCTTTTCCCACCAATATTATTATTTCTTCCCTTTTTGATGATATCCACTCTAACAGGTATGAGATAATATCTCATTGTGTTTTTGATTTGTAGTTCCTTGATGATTACTGATGTTGAATACTTTTTCATGTACTTGTCCATCTGTATATCTTCTTTGGAAAGATGTCAGTTCATACCTTTGCCCATTTTTTTTTTTTAAACAAGACCAACACACACATTAGACTAGATAAACTTAACATCGAATGTTCCATCCAACAGTAGCAGAATACATATTTTTCTCAAGTGCATATGGAATATTCTCCAAGATAATTTATATGTTAGGGCACAAAACAAATCTTAAATTTAAGAATATTTAAATCATATCAAACATCCTTCTGATCACAGTAGTTTGAAAGTAGAAACTAATTACAAGAAGCAAAATAGAAAATTTACAAAATATTAGAAGTAAACAACATGCTCCTGAACATGTTCTAGTTCTGTGAAAAATGCCATTGGTAATTTGATAGGGATCACATTGAATCTGTAGATTGCATTTGGTAGTATATTAATTTTCACAATATTGATTCTTCCTGCCCAGGAATATGGAATATCTCTCCATCTGTTTTTGTCATCTTTGATTTCTTTCACCAGTGTCTCATAGTTTCCTGTGTACAGTTCTTTTGTCTCCTTAGGTAAATTTATTCCTAGATATTTAATTCTTTTTGTTGCAATGGTGAATGGGATTGATTTCTTAATTTCTCTTTCTGACTTTTCATTGTTAGTATGTAGAAATGCAAATGATTTCTGTGTATTGATTTTGTATCCTGCAACTTTGCTAATTTCACTGATTAGTTCCAGTAATGTTCTGATACTGTCTTTAGGGTTTTCTACGTACAGTATCATGTCATCTACAAACAGAGCTTTGCTTCTTCTTTTTCTTTTTTTTTTTTTTTTTTAATTTTATTTTATTTTTAAACTTTACATAACTGTATTAGATTTGCCAAATACCAAAATGAATCCGCCACAGGTATACATGTGTTCCCCATCCCGAACCCTCCTCCCTCCCCCCTCCCCATTCCATCCCTCTGGGATATCTTAGTGAGCCTTTCATTAATGAATGAGTTAAAAAAAATCTTTGACCTGTTCATTTTATACTTGTATGAGAATTTTGATTTTAACAGTTCTTGAAAACATCTTTTGACTTTTTGACAACACTTTCATTTGTAGTGATATGTTCTTGAGCAGTAATAGGGACCATTAGGATGGTCCCTATTCACTAGGATGGTCCTAGTACAAATATCAAACACCTTCTCTATTGTGGTATAGGATAGTTGAGGAAGAAAGTACATTAATATTTTCATATATAATATATAAATTTATACATATGTGTATTATATGTGTACATATAGGTATTGTGTATACATACACCCATACACAAACACATATATCAGTATCATATTGGTCTTTACAAAATATGAAGAGTCCCTAGAAGAAGAGTCAAGGATATGTCAAAAAAGGATGACCTGTGCTTTTATTTGAAGAAAGTTCAGATCAAGTAACATTTTAAGCATTAGGACATTATTCTTGCACAAACTATAATAAATACAGAAGTATGAAAAGACATGGCATGCATGTGAATTAGTTCATAGCAGCTGTGGATTAAACTGCAAGTGGACATGAGGGAGAAAAGCAGAAAAGTATTTAGTAATGATCCTGGAAAAAGTAGCCTAATGATAGATTGTGAAGATTGTTGTACTGGAGAATTTAGAATTTATCCAATAGCAAAATAGAGTCATTCATGAGGTGACGTGTTTCAGTTTGATTTTTTAAAATGAATCCAGCAAAGAATGGATTAGGTGGTTCAATATTGTGGTCAAAAAGAGTCATTAGGGGCAAGAGCATTGTTGGTTGAGTTGGTTGAACACTATTTGGTCTAGGCAAGCTCCAAGAGATGGTAAAGGACAGGGAAGCCTGGCATGCTGCAGTCCATGGGGTTGCAAAGAGTCAGACATGAATGAATGATTCAACAACAACAAAAGTAGTACTGGGGATAAATGGTAGAGTCACAGCATGGATCATTAAAATGAAAAATATGGATATTTTCACATCAGAGCAATGATAAACAAAAAACTTAACCTTTTACTTTATGTAGACTTTGGATATGATAATTACCACCAAATCAAAGTCAGTAAGATTGGTCTATTATGTATTAATATCTGATGAATATATAATACTGAATTATTTTGTGTTCATTTTGATGTTTTCAAGATAAGCAATTAAAAAAATATCATGTATATGAAATAAAAATTGCAAAGCATCACATATTTCTAAAATCCTACACTTTACCCTTTTCTAACTGAATTGAGTTGTTAAGCTGTCAATGTCTAATGTATTCATGAAGAAAAGCTCAAAAATTAATGAAGGCCCTAGTCATCTAACAAAACAGTTATTATGCACACACAGTATTTTAAAATGATTGAGTCATAGTCGACATTTTTGTCTACTAGGCACAAATTATTTTCAAAAAGTTTTAGGGCATCTTGGCTTAAAAAACCTAAAAATAGGTTACATTGTGCCTTTGATTACTAAGTGTAAGAAAATTAGGGACTCAATACCAAACTTATTTTTAGACTGATTAAGAGCATCCTTTTGTGTGCTATATTTAAACCCAGTTAATAAATATAAATACTGTTCTGACTGAAAATTCTTACCTAGGTTTCACTATCTATTTTCTTCATTTCAGAAAAAGAAGGACAAATTTAAAAAATAGCTTTATTTTCAGTAGGCAGCATGATTAATATCATAATTAATTGTTTATAAGGTTCCTAATTATGATATGACTTTTTAAACTTATTCTTTTCCTCCTAGGATTCAGTGTTCTATTTATTTACTTATTTATGGTTTGTTGTTCGGTTGCTAAGTCATGTCCAACTTTTAGTGACTCCACAGACTTTAGCATGCCAGGCGCGTCTGTCCTCCACTATCTCCCAGAGTTTGCTCAAATTCATGTCCCTTGAGTTGGTGATGCCATCTAACCATCTCATCCTCTATCATCCCCTTTTCCTCCTTCCCTCAATCTTTCCCATCATCAGGTCTTTTCCAAAGAGTTGGCTCTTCCCGTCGCGTGGACAAAGTACTGGAGCTTCAGCTTCAGCATCAGTCCTTCCAGTAAATAGTCGGGTTTGATTTCCTTTAGGACTGACTCATGTGAGATACATTTTTACAGTTATTATATCTAATTTTGTGTGTAATTCTAAGTTTTATTATACTTTTGCTTGCACTTTTATATTCTTACTCAACACCTTTAGTTAGTATTCTTGGCACTTGCCAATGAGCAAATTAACTCAAAGAGGTTAAAGTATTTTAACCAACAAGTAAAAGTGAAAGTCACTCAGTCATGTCCCACACTCTGTGACCCCATGGACTATACAGTCCATGGAATTCTCCAGGCCAGAATGCTGGAGTGTCTTTCACTTCTCCAGGGGTTCTTCCCAACCCAGGGATCAAACCCAGGTCTCCCACACTGCAGGCAGATTCTTTACCAACTGAGCCATCCGGGTAGCAAAGGAGAAAAAGAAAAAGAAAAAAAAAAAAGTATTCTGATATCAACTCCTAATTCTCCAAAGTTATTTGCTTAGTAACTACATCCATACTCCTGTCAAACTCCATCACTCCTCTGAGACCCCAACAAGTTTTAGCCTTCTCTAGGGTGCATCATGAACCATAATTACCTCTGCAATGTATTTCCTTCTATAAAAGGGTCATTCCTTTGCCAAAGATGCCATGAGTTCACAATTGCTGACTTAGAAGATTTTAGTTCAGTTCAGTCACTCAGTTGTGTCCAATTCTGCGAATCCATGGACTGCAGCACACCAGGCTTCCCTGTCCATCACCAACTCCCAGAGCTTACTCAAACCCATGTCCATTAAGTCGGTGATGCCATCTAAGCATCTCATCCTCTATCATCCCCTTCTCCTCCTGTCTTCAATCTTTCCCAGCATCAGGGTCTTTTCCAATGAGTCAGTTCTTTGCATCAGGTGGCCAAAGTATTGAAGTTTCAGTTTCAGCGTCAGTCCTTCCAGTGAATATTCAGGACTGATTTCCTTTAGGATGAACTGGTCGGATCTCCTTGCAGTCCAAGGGACTCTCAGTAATCTTCTCTGATACCACAGTTCAAAAGCATGAATTCTTTGGCATTCAGCTTTCTTTATAGTCCAACTCTCACATCCATACATGACTACTGGAAAAACCATAACTTTAACTATATGGACCTTTGTTGGCAAAGTAATGTCTCTGCTTTTTAATATGTTGTCTAGGTTGGTCATAGCTTTTCTTGCAAGGAGCAAGTGTCTTTTAATTTCATGGCTGCAGTCACCATCTCCAGTGACTTTGGAGCCCCAAAAAATAAAATCTGTCACTGTTTCCATTATTTCCCCATGTATTTGCCATGAAGTGATGAGACCAGATGCCATGATCTTCATTTTCTGAATGTTGAGCTTTAAGCCAACTTTTTCACTCTCTTTCACTTTCATCAAGAGGCTCTTTAGGCTCTTCACTTTCTGCCATAAGGATGGTGTCATCTGCATATCTGAGGTTATTGATATTTCTTCCAGCAGTTTTGATTCCAGCATGTGCTTTACCCAGCCTGGCATTTTGCATAATGTGCTCTGCATATAAGTTAAATAAGCAGGGTGATGATATACAGCTGTGATGTACTCCTTTCCTGATTTGGAACCAGTCTGTTGGTCCAAATTTTAAATATTTCATTCATAACTAAATATATATGTGTGAATAGTTAACCATCCTTTTAGCCTTTAAAGGGCATTTGATTCAATTTCCCTGGTGGCTCACATGGTAAAGGATCCACCGGCAATGCAGGAGAACAGGGTGTGATCCCTGGGTCAGGAAAGATCCCAATGGAGAAGGGAATGGCTACCCACTCCAGTATTCTTGCCTGGAGAATTCCATAGACAGAGGAGTTTGGTGGGCCATATAGTCCACGGGGTCACAAAGAGTTGGATATGACTGAGTGACTAACACTTTCACTGACTGTAAATAAAAAATCTTGTTCAGCTAAAGAAAGCATGAAAATACTCTTAGAAGAGTAGATACTAGATGATGGTATTTTATGACAAAAAGAAGCTTTTAGGGATTTTTACTATTTTAGGATTAAAATTATAACTTTTAGTGATGATAAATAGGAAGCAGTCACATCAAAATTAAAACTAAGTTGATGAACAGTTTTGATAAGTTAAACAGTGAATCCTCCATCACATTACATGCTCAGTCACTCAGTCATTTCCGACTCTTTGCAACCCTATGGACTTTAGCCTGCCAGGGTTCTCTGTCCATGGAATTCTCCAGGCCAGAATAGTGGAGTGGGTTGCCATTTCCTTCTTCAGGGGATCTTCCTGACACAGTAATCAAACCCGCATCTCCTGCTTTGGTAGGTGGATTCTTTACTGCTGAGCCAGCTGGGAAGCCCCTCCACCACATTCAGTTCAGTTCAGTTCAGTCACTCAGTCATGTCCGACTCTTTGCGACCCCATGAGTCACAGCACGCCAGGCCTCCCTGTCCATCACCAACTCCCGGAGTTCACTCAGACTCACGTCCATCGAGTCAGTGATGCCATCCAGCCATCTCATCCTCTGTTGTCCCCTTCTCCTTCCACCCCCAATCCCTCCCAGCATCAGAGTCTTTTCCAATGAGTCAACTCTTCGCATGAGGTGGCCAAAGTACTGGAGTTTCAGCTTTAGCATCATTCCTTCCAAAGACATCCCAGGGCTGATCTCACATTACAATAGGACAAAAACCAGTCACAATATGGACACCATTTCACAACTCAGTAGAAGGCGATCCAATGAATCTGTGGTCATCTTTAAGGTACCAATAGAGAAATGTGGATGAAATGGTTAGAATTTCAGTAAATATGGAGTCCAGAGTTTTCTTAAGAGAGACCTTGTACTGGCCATGATATCCTTAAAGTAAACCTAAAATCAATTGAGAGTAAGAGAAGAGAGGGAAAAAAATTGTAAGAACTGGTCTAATATAATTTGAACTGAGGTTTTAATGAAGTAGGGTTAAGATAATTAGAAGAGTTTGGAAAGATAGTTTTAAAATATAATAACTATTTTAACAATATTATACTATGCTTTAGTATTTGTTTCAAATCTTATATCATTGAAAGAAAACTGAAAATAATTCAACAGAAAAATTAGATGAAATAATTTTCCAAAAGATACTGCATTCTGTAGTCTGAGGAAAGTTGTCATTGTTGATTCACCTTCATATGCTATATTTAAATAAAGCACTAAAATACTTTCATAATTTACAAAATAATGATTTGCTTGTATTTTTCCCTTATCACAGTGCTGAGCAAACATGGTCACAACAGTAGAAAAGCAATGGTCATAAAAGTAGAAAACCCGCCTTTGAAATGTGAACTCACAACTTTCCTATGGCTAAATTGTCTTCATCTTCAAATACTGAAGCTTGCTCATCCAGAACATTCCTGTTCTTATCTCATTGCCTCAGCTACCAACCCCCTTCCTAATTCTAATCACACTCCTCAATCATCAGTACACATATTTCAATCATTCTAGCAATTTTACTGATTTGGCTTAATCACTAGGCTGATAATTAATGCATTCTTATTTCCCTCTTCCCTGACCAGGAATGTCAAAATATTAACATCTGGCAATATTTTTTAGAGTCAGTATTACACTTAATCTTAAAAAGATTAAAAGTCTATTACAAGAATAGCCTCTATTCTGTTTTGTAAATATTCTCATTTCCATCTAGCAGAGAGCAACCATCCTTCACAATACATCCATTTGTATAGCTATGATAAGTGTTTTTCCAAAGTTGTTTTGAGTGATTAATGAGAAATTGAGTGTCATTTATTCATTCAACAAATACTTATTAAGGAGTCCTAATACAAATAGTCATGACTGGGCATTCCACAAAGATCATAAACTGTTAAATTTAAGTCAAATTTTCAATTACCTCTAAAAGTTTTAATATATTTCAAAGCAAAAGTAAAAATAATATGGTCCATTGCAAATATATATATAGAAATATCAATAAACTCAGATATGCAGATGACACCACCCTTATGGCAGAAAGTGAAGAGGAACTAAAAAGCCTCTTGATGAAAGTGAAAGTGGAGAGTGAAAAAGTTGGCTTAAAGCTCAATATTCAGAAAACGAAGATCATGGCATCCGGTCCCATCACTTCATGGGAAATAGATGGGGAAACAGTGGAAACAGTGTCAGACTTTATTTTTCTGGGCTCCAAAATCACTACAGATGGTGACTGCAGCCATGAAATTAAAAGACACTTACTCCTTGGAAAGAAAGTTATGACCACCTAGATAGCATATTCAAAGGCAGAGACATTACTTTGCCAACAAAGGTTCGTCTGGTCAAGGCTATGGTTTTTCCTGTGGTCATGTATGGATGTGAGAGTCGGACTGAGAAGAAGGCTGAGCACCGAAGAATTGATGCTTTTGAACTGTGGTGTTGGAGAAGACTCTTGAGAGTCCCTTGGACTGCAAGGAGATCCAAACAGTCCATTCTAGAGGAGCTCAGCCCTGGGATTTCTTTGGAAGGAATGATGCTAAAGCTGAAACTCCAGTACTTTGGCCACCTCAGGTGAAGAGTTGACTCATTGGAAAAGATTCTGATGCTGGGAGGGATTGGGGGCAAGAGGAGAAGGGGACGACAGAGGATGAGATGGCTGGATGGCATCACTGACTCGATGGACGTGAGTCTGAGTGAACTCCGGGAGATGGTGATGGACAGGGAGGCCTAGTGTGCTGTGATTCATGGGGTCTCAAAGAGTCGGATGCGACTGAGCAACTGTTCTGATCTGATATATTAACTTTTTCCCTTAAAAGACAATACTTTCTTGGCAAATTGAATTAAGTGGTTTTCTTTCCTGATCATTTTTTAAAAACAATTTGTAGAGGAGTTTTATGGTTATAGTGCAGTTAAGAGGCATGTACATAGAGTTCCTGTATAAACCCTGCCCACATACATACATAGCCTCCTCTATTATCACCATCCTCCATCAAAGTGGTACATATTTTACAACTGGTGGGCCTACATTAATACATTATAATCCCCCCAAAACCAATAAAGCTAACATAAGATCCTGCAGTCCTATTCCTAAGTATATATATACTGCTACTGCTAAGTCACTTCAGTTGTGTCTGACTCTGTGCGACCCCAGAGATGGCAGCCCACCAGGCTCCCCCATCCCTGGGATTCTCCAGGCAAGAACAGTGGGGTGGGTTGCCATTTCCTTCTCCAATGCATGAAAGGGAAAAGTGAAAGTGAAGTCACTCAGTCGTGTCTGACTCTTAGCAACCCCATGGACTGCAGCCCATCTGGCTCTCCATCCATGGGATTTTCCAAGCAAGAGGACTGGAGTGGGGTGCCATTGCCTTCTCCAAAGTAGGAAAGCATAATTCAAAAAGATATATGCACCCCAATGTTTGTAGCAGCACTATTTACAATAATCAAGACATGGAAACAAACTAAGGTAGATAAATGGATAAAGATGTGGGGTGTGTGTGTGTGTGTGTGCATACACACACCCATATATATACAGTGGAATATTACTCAACCATAAAAAAGAATGTAAGAATGTCATTTGCAACAACATGGATAGACCTAGAGATTTTCAGACTAAGTGAAGTAAGCCAGAGAAAGTCAAATATATCATAAATATTGTTTATATGTGGAATCTAATAAAATAATACATATTAATTTATTTTCAAAACAGAAATAAACTCACAGACATGGAAAACAAGCTTAGGGTTACCAGACGGGGAAGGGAGGGACAAATTAGGAGTTTGGAATTAACAGATTAATGTATACATATTACTGTATATAAAATAGGCAATCAAAAAGAACCTACTATATAGCACAGGGCTGGAGAAGGAAATGGCAACCCACTCCAGTATTCTTGCCTGGGGAATCCCATGGACAGAGGAGCCTGGCAGGCCATCGTCCATAGCATCACAGAGATTTGGACATGACTGAAGTGACTAAGCACGCATATAGTACAGGGAACTATACTATAACAGAAGATAATGTAAAGAGGGAATATATATCAACATACTGTATTTCAAAAATTTTAAAAATATGAAAATGAAAAACTCAAAGTCCATAGTTTACATTAGAATTCACTCTTGGCATTGCCCATTCTGTGGGTTTAGACAAATGTATACTGATGTGTGTCCATCATTATGGCATCCTGTAGAATATTTTCACTGTCCCTCCAAATCTTTTGCCCTACCTATTTATCCCCCTTTCCCTGCTCACTGTTATCTCTTATCTGAATTTAGACTTATGTTTGAAATAGAGTGTCAGAACACATTTTTTTTTAAATCTTGTAAATTCAAATACCAAAAACTACACATATGCAGAATACATAAATTCCAAGATTCATTTCCAAATTCAAAATTCTACGTTTATGGCAAATATGGGTCAAGTACAAGTTAGACATTTCTTCTAAACCTTGAAAATATGCTTAGAATTGCTTAAATGTAGAATTGAAGTGTATTTGTTCAAGAAGACCAGCTTGAATTATTATTCAAAATAGAATTTTAAATGGAACCCCCTAAAATAAGTAGCTCATCCTGAGCATGAAAGTTTTTAAAGTGAATTCAGCAAACTCAAGGTTTCTGAACAATAAAATAACTTAATACTAGGACATTTGGTGAAGGTGATCAAAATATTAATTTTTTCTCTTTATAAAATGGATCTGAAATCTTTTTAGTATCAGATTTGGCAAATAATTATCACTAATATTAAGCATACATTTGAAATTATTTAGGGATGATGGAAATTTTTTTGCATGTAATATATTAGTTTTAAACAAATAATGGAATAATTTTAGCGCTATGTAAGTTTTTGGGTCCCTCAGTGTGTGTGTGTGTGTGTGTGTGTGTTTGTTTGTGTATTGCACTGTGAGCTGATGTGAGCCCTGTATCTCAAGGGTGGTAGTGAAGGAATGGGGGTTTTGAGGTAGTAATTATCATGTATTTCTAAATACCTTTTACTCATCTGAAAATTCAGTAAGGAAAGCTAAATGTTTTCTAAGATATATTACACTTGTACCAGTTCTTTGTAAAGTTTGGGCCAGCTTTTAAAAAATCAAGGACCGTATGTCTCTTCTTTCTCTCAGATCAGTTTATTATCTGAGTTCAAGTTCACCCTAGACAAAGCAAAGGAGGCCCCTTTGTGTGTTTGTGTGCTTAGTCCCTCAGTCGTGTCTGACTCTTTGCGACCCTATGGACTGTAACTCACCAGACTCCTCTGTCCATGGGATTCTCCAGGCAAGAATACTGGAGTGGGTTGCCATGCCCTCCTCCAGGGGATCTTCCCAACCCAGGGCTGATTTACTTTTTATTTTTCTGTCTTCTTGTGCCTCCTTTGCTCTTATTTTTATTCAGTCATTTGCTCCTCTCTCGGGTGAACAAACCACTTGCCCTAGGTCTTGATAACTTTGAAAAGCAATCTGAGCTTAAAAATCAATTTAATGACATGTTTTTGTAGCATTAACATCCTTTGCTTGTATGCATTTGGCAAAGTTAAATAAGACGATCTATTACAACACCTATAAAAATAAATGTGCTCACAGAAGGGCAAGCCTGTGAAAGTCCAGAGGCTTTACTATCCATCTCAAGTCTAAACATCTCCATATCTTGTCCCAAATTCACAGTCCGGAGAGACTGAGACCTGGGCATCAGTGCTCAGCAGCATTGCTATTTTCTTCTCAATTGGGTGTTCAATAATTTAGTTCACTACTTCACTAGAATGAATCTGGAATGATTTAGAGACTTGATTTCATAAACTATGATAATCCATTCCTCTTCCTGGAAGTAGGCATGGTGAATGTGAAGGAAATCAGAGACCTCTGCAGAATTCTAAGGCCTGGAAGCTACCAGAACACCACTGGTTGCCTGTCCTTGTCTCTGTTTCTCTTGTTGTGGTGCCATTAATATGAAAAATACTGACTATGAGAGTACAGGTGCTTAATTGTTGTTGTTGTTCAGTTGTTAAGTTGTGTCCAGCCCTTTGAGACCCCATGGACTGCAGCACACGAGGCTTCCCTGTCCTTCACTGTCTCTTCGATCTTGCTCAAACTCATGTCCATTGAGTCAGAGATGCTATCCAACCATCTCGTCCTCTGTCGTCCCCTTCTCTTTCTGCCCTCAATCTTTCCCAGCATCAGGGTCTTATCCAGTGAGTCAGCTCTTTGCATCAGACGGGCAAAGTATTGGAGCTTCAGCTCCCACATCAATCCTTCCAGTGAATATTCAGGGTTGTTTTCCTTTAGGATTGGCTAGTTTGATCTCCTTGCTATGCAAGGGACACTCAGGAGTCTTCTCCAGGACCACAGTTCAAATCCATAAATTCATATTACTTTAAAAAATTATGACCTCTTTTCTAAGAACATGGAAATGTCTGTATTTTTTAAAAAGGTGTCTGCTTCATTTTGATTATAATTTTGCTTTGTACATTATACACATCTCAAACAAATCTCACAGTACTAATAAGATACTCTAAGGATAGATTTTTTTTTCTTATGTAAAGATCAAAATTGACCTTATTTTTAATAATATTATTCATAATCTTTCAGTTTTTAAAACTAAAATTTTTCTTGTGTAATTGTGGAAATAAGATTATTATTTTCAAGAACTGAACAGACCTAGTCCAAGGATAAAAGGAATCTCTCCTACTTTACTACCAAATAAATGTGTGATCTGCAGCATCAGCTCTATTTTAGAGCTTGTTCCACTTTAGAATCTCAGGCCCCACCCCAGACCTTCACTTTAACACATCCCCAGGTGATTCTCCTGCACATGAATATTTGAGAAGCAATGCTATAACAGTTCTTTTGAATACACACATAATGACTTTTTTGATGCCAGGCTTTTATTTTCACCTCCAAACCCCAGTCCAGATGGATTTTAGATTTTGTTTAAAGATATGATCTTTCCTTTTGTTAATATGCTTTATATACTCCATACAAAAAAGTAGGAATTGTTTTGCTTCTAAAGAATACTTTGTATTTCTTTAAAGTATTGGCTAAGAATCTTGCACAAGGTCAGGATTATTTATGTAGCAAAAATGCCATGGTAAACCGGACCTATGATTGAGCTTAAATTCTCAAATATATCCAAATTGGGGGGGAAATGTGCATGTAGAGAAAATGTGAAATATCAGATGATTATTTTGTGAATAATATTATTAGCCTATCAAAGAATTCCCGATAACATTTCCTGTTTCATTTATAAAGATTCAATTTACATACAGATGCTTAAGCACAAATAAGGTAGCAAATTTGTTATGTCAGCATCAATTTTTAGGGGTTATGACCCCAAGAATGGTTCCATAAATAGACCACCCAGGGATAGTGCTGTGTCTTCCTCCAGGGTCAGCCTGAAGCTGGAGAAATTTCTATGCATAGGTCATTAAATCCTAGGCACTCTTGTTTTCATTTTTCTCTAAGATATTTATAATAATTTGGAAATAGTACATTACATATATTTCCATGGGAAGACAATCCATAATGTTTGTAGAAAATTATGAACTAAATACATTTAAGGAAATATTTTGTATTCTTGAAAGATTGGATGTTTATTCTTATATGCTTGTATTAGGTTTAGAAACCAGAATTTTATGTGTTTTGCAATATTTTAAGTATATTATATCAGTGTCTTAGAAAATCTAAAGATTCCAGTCTAAATCAATTTACTATTATGAAACTTTGAGAACTTCCAGATTTTAATACTGACTTAAATAACACAATATCCATAAATAAATAAATGAATGTTGAACTTATTTTTTTAAAATTAGAAAATATCTGATTATTTTTAAATATTCTAAATCTTTTTTCTTCAAACTAAAATTACTAAATGTTTCGGTTGACTTTGCATAAATATATAATTTCAAATGCAAAATGCAATTTCAAAATGCAATTTCATGGTAAAAAGTAACATTATAATATTCTTTTGTGGGTTATAAATATCAAAAGATTTAATTCATTTTCTTCCATTTAATCAATTACTCTCCATATGACTCAAAGGAAAGGATTATGTAAATGGTTTTATATATATATCATAAAATCAGAATTTTAAATATGATTATTAATAAAAATTATGTAGGCGAAAATGAAATACAGGTGCAAATGCTATCTCTTTTAAAGCCATTCATTTTCTTTACATTCATATTAGGATTAGCAGTTATATTTTGTTTTGATTTTATCCTAACTTTACCTTATGAAAGAAGTAGGAGGTATTGTAAGTTTCTAGAAGGTTTTTATTTCTGAATTATACTTAAAGAGGAACAACAACTAGAAATATCCATCAAAGGTATCCCTATGGTAACTTTAGGTTACAAACGTTAATGTAACTGATTGTCTGAAAAGAAGAGGGACTATCCCAACAGCAGTGGTAGCTCTGTGTGCTGAGGTATAAACAGGCCCGTTTCTGTGGCAGCCTGTCAGAAGGCTCCAGCCAGAAGTGACCTCATGGCTGGATGGCAGATGGGCAAGGAGACCCCATGAGATGCTGCCCAACAACCACCTCACCTTTCTCTACCAGAAGATTGAATCTTTTCCTATAAAGCAAATAGTGATGTTTTTAGGTGTCAGCTCTTCCAAATTCCCACTCTTCTGCCAATCTCCAGTTTATCTTGGTATCCACACATTCTTGCATCTTCCCCTCCAATCACTAAAAATGAGGCCCTTCTTCCTAATGGAGTCCAGGACAACTGGTGTCTCCATGCATTATCCCCTAGTCTCAAAGACTCTCTCCTTCTATAACTACTAATTGTCTTGTGTTTTTCATTCTAAAAATATCTTTCCTTGACACAGCACCCCCTTCTAACGTCCCTATAGTGAAAGTATACTTGAGGTCATAAAGACCAAAAGTGAGCCATTAATTGTCAAATGCATGATTATTTCAGCTTGTCTCACTAGCGCTCCCTGTTTTGTTTCATACATGAGAATCCCTTGGACTGCAAGAGATCCAACCAGTCCATTCTAAAGGAGATCAGTCCTGGGTATTCTTTGGAAGGAACGATGCTAAGGCTGAAACTCCAGTACTTTGGCCACCTCATGCGAAGAGTTGACTCATTGGAAAAGACTGTTGCTGAGAGGGATTGGGGGCAGGAGGAGAAGGGGACAATAGGTGAGATGGCTGGATGGCATCATCGACTTGATGGACATGAGTTTGAGTGAACTCCGGGAGTTGGTGATGGACAGGGAGGCCTGGTGTGCTGCAATTAACAGAGTGGCAAAGAGTCGGACACAACTGAGCGACTGAACTGAGCTGAACTGAACTGAACCAGTATCATCTTCTACCGACTTTGGACCCTTTACATCTCTCTGTCCCATTTCTCCTCCTCTGTAATGCTCTGTGTAACTGAATGTTTTTTCCATGACCCACTTCCTCTCACTTATTTTATACTTCTTTATGATCTCACCATTTTCTGCGCTATTAATTACTGCATTCAGAAGGAATTAACACTGTGTATAACCTGATTCCAGACTTCTAGCCTCCAGAACTCAGAGTCAGTAGATATCTGTTGTTTGAGGTTACCCAGTTGGTGTTTTCTGTTGTTGTTTTTATGATGATGACCCTATATATACACTAGTACCCACCCTCCCCCCTCTATTGAGAATTTACGTAACAATATGACATGGTCTTGTCAGCGACACACATAAAGGCCATTTATAATCATGTCTCATTTACCCTTTACTTTCCTTGATTACCTCCCCTTTTCTTCTCCTCCTTTATATACTATAAATACAATCCTGTGACTCTTTCTTAGTGTGCCCCTTTGCCTTCTTGCCCTTATGTGGTTTGGCAAATACTGTTCACTTTGTCTAAAGTGCCCACTATTCCTTGCTTGAGAGGTAAACAGCTTTTTGTTCTACAAAAGCCAGTTCAGATTTCATTTCTTCTTTGATGACTTCCTTGACCCCTTTTCTGCAATTGCCATCCATCTATTACTTTGTTTTCTCTCTCCTGCTTGTGCCCCTTATGAGATTGGAGTTTGGGAAGGTGTTTATCTCTATATCCTTCCCTTCTAACTCAGTGACTGGCCTAGAGCAGTTAGTGACTTTATTTCTCAATTTAATCCAGTGCACATTGGGTACTTATGGGTTCAAGCAATCTGGTTTCAAGTCTAAGAAACAAGGATGAAGAAATCTTATGTATGAGGGGTTTGACATTTAATAACAGGTTCAAACTTATTATAAAGCATAAACAAGTATATAATATCATATTTGGTATTTAAGCAGTGGCAAGTAGTATGGCAGATTAAATCAAGACCAGTATGCCCTTTATGAACAATCCTGAAATGTATTGGTTCAATAAAATATTTGGCAATTTTAATTTGTTGTTAGCTATTCTCTATGCAAGATTTAAAGAAAAATAATTGTGAGTCTTCATTAATAAAATAGCTGTATATATTTAAGCTCTAACTTGTTCAATGTGGACTGCTAACATCATAAATATTTTATCCAACACCAATCCTGGTGATGCAAGCATGAGTCAGCCAGGTTGTGGTCTGAGCTTCAGCACGGAGTAATCAGCTATAAGTACACCATTTTCAGAAGCATTACTAAGAAAAACAGAGCTTTACAAAGTTTTAACTTTTTTTCAATTTTTAAGGTAGAAAAATTCTCAAGAATTTTATAATATTTATTAGCATTTCAGGCATCCCCAGTATAATTGGCTCCTAAAGACTAGTAGACTTGAGAGTAAGAGGTTCAGAAGATTCTAGAAATTTAACTTCCTGGAGGCAAGCTCAATGCAGATCAGCCAGTTTGATCCTTTCTGCAACAGTACCAGTATATTTGGACTTGATGTTGTTTATATGAGTAAGACATTTGTTTGAAATTTTTAACGTGGACAGGAGGATGTATTTATTAAATATAATTATTTCAATGAGGGTGAGCTTGATGCAAAATTGCAAACAGCACATAGTTTACAAATAAACACTATGGTTGCATATCAGAAACAATTGTATCTGAATCGTTGCTTATTCAAAAGTCACATACAGATCACTTAAATAGTAACTTCAGTTTAACTGTGGATGCTGTTAACAATATATCAAGGCTGTTTAATGTGTCTTGCATATTTCATGATCGTAGACTTCCACTAGGCTTCTCCAGTACTGCCTGTCCATCCCACTACTTTCATCTTGTGAGTTCTTTTTTCCAGTTCTTCTGTAACTCTTTCAAACTTTTCACTCCCTCCCCCCACCCCCAGTATATAGCCCAGCCTTTTATTTCCAGAGAAAATAAATGGCACTTTGTTCAGGTACCAAATACCAAATTGGCTAACCCACTTGCGTCTCTACTAATTGATCTTTTTCTATCTTTCTGAAGGAGTAACTGTCCTCTAACCCTTTCCAAAGTGAAACTAAGAGCATTAGTCACTCAGTCATGTCCTGCTCTGTGACTCTATGGACTGTAGCCCGCCAGACTTCTCTGTCCATGGATTCTCCAGGCAAAAATACTGGAGTGGGTTACCATCCCCTTTTCCAGGAGATCTTCCTGACCCAGGAATCAAACCCAGACTCCTGCCTTGCAGGCAGATTCTTCACCAACTGAGCCATCAGGGAATCCCCTACCCTTTACAAACCTTCAAAATCTTGTGCCATAGACTACTAATCTCTCTCCAGTGAATTTAATTTTATCTGCACTGTTGAATCCATTCATTTATTCTTTTATTATTTCATACATTCATTCAGAATTTATTTCTGGATATTATTCTAATTGTTGACACATACATAAGAGGTACAAGTGCCCTCACGGGAGCTCACAACCCACTGGGGATCCACTGGGATAGAATATTCACTGGATCCTTCCCATCAGCCTATACATATGCTTTATTCTCTCCTATTTAAAAATAAAATAATCCACACATCAATTCTATGTCATCTTTATGGTGTCTTATCTCTCTTCTCCAATCCAAAGATAATCTTTTACTAAGTTGTTAAATTCATGCAGTTCATTCTCATTCCCCCACTGTGTAATGTTTAAATTTATATGTCAAATTGATTGAGCTAAGGGGTGCTCAGATGGTTGGTAAACCATTATTCCTGGGTATACCTGTGAAAGTGTTTCTGGCAATGATTTATATTTGAATCTAGACTGAGTAAAGAAAACTACCTTCACCAGTGTAGGTGGGCATCATCTACTCTGGTAAAAACTTGAATAGACCAAAAAAGGCTGAGGAAGGGTTAATTTACTCTCCTTGAGCTTGCAATTTACCTTTACTTGCTGCTGAACATTGGTGTTCCTCATTCTCGGGCCTTCAGACTCAGATGAGGTTTTATACCATTGGCTCCCCTTGGTTCTCAGGCATTTAGGTTCAGACTGGAATTCCACCAGGGGTTTTCTTGAGTCTCTAGCTTATAGACTACAAATCATGGGACTTCTCAGCTTGCATGAGACAATCCCTTATAAATCTCTCTCTCTCTCTCTCTATATATATATATATATATATATGTATATATATTTGCATTTATGTATATATACATATATTTATATACATTATTTTGTTTCTCCAGATAACTCTATTATACCCAGTTATTCTTCAACTGATTTCAACACAATTTTTATCTTTATCACATTACACAGTATTTAAATTGGAACAAAACATTTTCTGCTTTGTAAACATACAATCTTTTTAAACAACAACAACAAAAAGTTTCTCTGGCCCTTTTGCTTAGGATCTTTTATACCTTACCAATCTCTTCTTACCAGTTCTTTGGTATTCCTAATTGTTTGATCTTGCTTTATCTTTTAAGTTGCATTTTCTCTGTGGATTTACTTACACCAGTGACCTAAATTCATACCTTAAACTGCTGACACCCAAGCCTTTTCTATTCTATCCAATCCTATAGGTCAAATTAAATACCTGATGCCTATACCTTGGGTGGCATACAAATACCTCAAACATTCATTTAGTGTTCAGTGCATCCTCTTTCCCACCCACCTTTGTTATTTCAGGAATCTTATTTAGCTATAACTATCACCTCAATCAATCTATTTTCTAATCCAGAAATCCAAGAGTAACTTTAAAAATACCTCTCATACTTACTTTCTACATAAAATCAGATATATCTCATCATTTCCTTATCTTCACTTTCTGTATTGCACCAATTGTGGAAGCCACCATTATAATGCCAAGGGATTAAAGGATATTAAATGTTCTCCCTGTATGCGTGTTTGACTTTCTTCATTTAGTTCTCCACAGGGAGTATGCCAGACTGATAAGTCGAATGAAAATACCTGATCGTATTACGCTCGTAGTCAGTACTCTTTGGAAGCTTCCCATTGCTTACATTATGTTGACTGTATTTACTCAGCCTCAGGTCTCCTCATGTATCTGTCTCCTTTGTTGTGTACCAACTACAGTGGTCCTTCCCCCGTCCATGACTTTGCTCTCTGCTGATTTTTTTGTCCATCTTCCCACTATTTATTTATAAAACCGCTTTCACTTTTAGTTCTAAGTTTTAGTTTTCGGTTGACACAATATTTTTGAGTGGCATTCAGATCAGATCAGATTAGATCAGTCACTCAGTCGTGTCTGACTCTTTGCCACCCCATGAATCGCAGCACGCCAGGCCTCCCTGTCCATCACCAACTCCCGGAGTTTACTCAGACTCACGTCCATTGAGTTAGAGATGCCATCCAGCCATCTCATCCTCTGTCGTCCCCTTCTTCTCTTGCCCCCAATCCCTCCCAGCATCAGAGTCTTTTCCAATGAGTCAACTCTTCGCATGTGGTGGCCAAAGTATTGGAGTTTCAGCTTTAGCATCATTCCTTCCAAAGAAATCCCAGGGCTGATCTCCTTCAGAATGGACTGGTTGGATCTCCTTGCAGTCCAAGAGACTCTCAAGAGTCTTCTCCAACACCACAGTTCAAAAGCATCAGTTCTTCGGTGCTCAGCCTTCTTCTCAGTCCAACTCTCACATCCATACATGACCACTGGAGAAACCATAGCCTTGACTAGACGAACCTTTGTTGGCAAAGTAATGTCTCTGCTTTTGAATATGCTATCTAGGTTGGTCATAACTTTCCTTCCAAGGAGTAAGCGTCTTTTTTTTGATTTCATGGCCGCAGTCACCATCTGCAGGGATTTTGGAGCCCAGAAAAATAAAGTCTGACACTGTTTCCACTGTTTCCCCATCTATTTCCCATGAAGTGATGGGACCAGATGCCATCTACAAGGTTTTGTCTATCTTCACCTTCTAAATTAGGGTAAGCCATCCTTCAAGCTCTCAAACCGTGTGTCTTCATGCCACAGGTTACATTTGCAATTGTTTAACTATAAATATAAGTTGCATTTTTAAATGTATCTTTTACAATATAAATTCTGAAAAAACAAATATCCTTGCCCATTTTCTTATGAATACATGTGTCTATCATAGGGTTATATGAAATGCTTGGTACATGATAAGTTCTCAAAATGAATTTATATCGACTAAGCAGAAATTAAAATGGTATTATTTGAAAAATATGTACTACAGACTTGATGAGAGCTGAACTGTTCCTAATGCTGGAGGAATATATAATCTGAAAATTTCTCACTGAATTGTGATAGGTAGAAATTTATATTTTTAATATGAAAGTGACAAGCAATCTAAAGACAGTTTTCCATTCTCTAGTATTGGATTCATTGACTAAATGATTATTTATTAACAGAATAACGAAGATAAATTAATGAAATCACTTTAGATGTAAAATAATTTAGATGTAAAAATGTTCTTGTAATGTTCTATATTTTATTTTAGTGAATTATTTTTCATCATCATAAACAAGAGGTAGCAATTTTCAGGTATTACTCATTAGGCCTATGTTATTAAGTGTTTTAATTCCTGTGTAAATAAGTCAGCATATTAGAATATTTTGAATCTTCAGTGGCAGCAACCTTTGAACTCAACTACTATTATAGATTTTATGTTTTTTTAACCATATTAAAAATATTTACTGCTGCTTTAGTAATTGGAATTGCATCTGGAGGTCTACAGGTTGTGAAGCAGTCACTTCCAGGGATATTTCAGCAGCCCCTTAATTCAGAATCTGTTATCTCAGGGGTCACAGTTCCTATAACTCCTTGCAAGGCAGAAAGCAGGGTTAATAAGACAGCATGGGAGATCTTTCTGTCCTCTCTTTTCATCAGGAAGGCTCTATTTCTCAGAAAACCTTATTGTATTTTTTCCTTATCATTGAGATAACTTGTTCACACTGGCAAAGTCTACCTGCAAGAAGCTGGGCAACTGGAACAGAATCTAAGGCTTTTACAGTCTCTCTGTAGCAGGAAACATAAGGGAGAATAGGCTGGGAAATGCTATTAAGGGACATCCACAATTAGTCTTCCTATAGAAACATATTCATGTTCAAAATTTCAAAATATAAAAATCTGAATACAAAATATATAAAGTACCCATATTCTCACAACCCAGAGATAAACATTAGAAATTAATACCTAAGGTGCTTTGATGATGCTTTCTCTTATCTAGATGTATTATATAGATCACTGTCATATTAGTCAGTGATTTATTTTATAGGCCATATATTATTCAATTTTACAGATACACAACCGCTTTAACTATTATCTAACTTATTACTGTATATGATGCTTTTGTTATGCTTGCTTATTCAATTTTATATTTTCTTTACTAGTTTTACCAGGAATCTATACATAACAGGAGATAGTGATTTAAAAGGATGTGTACTATTTAAAATGGGCTTCCCCAATGGCTCAGCAGTAAAGAGGCCACCTACAATGCAGGAAATTCAGGAGACTCAGGATCAGTCCCAGGGTTGGGAAGATTCTCCTGAAGGAGAAAAGGCAACTCGCTCCAGTATTCTTGCCTGAACAATCCCATGGACAGAGTAGCCTGGTGGGTTACAGTCCATGAGGTTGCAAAAGAGTCAGACATGACTGAGCGACTAAGCATACAAGCACACACGTGGTAATATAGCTGAGCATTCCATAATACCATATACAAATGTGTATTAATTACATTAAATGTATATCTAAACATTAGTCTGAAATTACTGTTGAATGGTATATTCAAGCTAAGTGTTTTTTGTTTTGTTTTGTTGCTAACATTCTGTCACCATGGATCTAGAGACTAGGGCTTGTCACTATCTAGAGGATTGAAAAGTAGGATCATCGATCTATGGAGAATTATTCTTAGGCCAGGAAACCTACTAGAATTTGCCCTGTTGAGTTTTAAACTTACTTGGGGTAAACGACCCCTTTTTTTCCCTTCCATTATTCTTTTCTGGAATTGTAATGTCTAACCAATTCATGTTTCTCAATCGTAATTTAGAAGTCAGTAGTTTCTTTGGGGCTTCCTATGTGGTGCTGGTTTGATCACTGGGTCGGGAAAATCCCTTGGAGAAGGAAATGCAAGCCACTCCATTATTCTCACCTGGTTAATCCCTTGGACAGAGGAACTTGGCAGGCTACAATCCATAGAGTCACACTTGTCAGATATGACTGAGGTGACTTAGCATACAACTGCTTTCCAATTTCACAGGTCCACAAAGGGACAGAAAATTTTTTCTACGTTAGATCATACCCAGAGTCGCACACATACCTGACTGTTAAGGTGATTTAGATTAGAGTTTGGTCTTAGAGTTGATGCTGGAATGGGTTAAGACTTTTGGAGATGTCAGGACGTCATGAAACCATTTTGCAGGTGGGCAGGACTTCACTTTTGAGGTGCAAAGAGTGGGCAGATTCATGTCCCCAAAAGTTATGATGGCTCCTAACTCCCAATATCTGTGAATGTGACCTTATTTGGAAGTGAATCATTGTCAATATAATCAAGTTTGAAAGAGATCATACAGGGTTAGTAGGATGGACCCTAAACCAGTGATCTGTGTTTTTACAAGAGAAAGGGAAGGGGAGGCACATGGGTGTGATGCTCAAGATTGCCAGTGACTAACAGAAGCTAGCGGAGAAGGCAATGGCACCCCACTCCAGTACTCTTGCCTGGAAAATCCCATGGATGGAGGAGCCTGGTGGGCCACAGTCCATGGGGTCGCTAAGAGTCGGACAAGACTCAGCGACTTCACTTTCACTTTTCACTTTCATGCATTGGAGAAGGAAATGGCAACCCACTCCAGTGTTCTTGCCTGGAGATCCCAGGGATGGAGGAGCCTGGTGGGCTGCTGTCTATGGGGTTGCACAGAGTCGGACGTGACTGAAGCGACTTAGCAGCAGCAGCAGCAGCAACAGAAGCTAGAAAAGGCACAAAAACATGCCTCCCTAGGGCTTTCAGCAGGTCTGTGGTCCTGTCAACACCCAGATTTCAGTCTCCAGCCTCTATAACTCTGAGAATATAAAATCCTGTTGTTGTAATCCACCCAATTTGTGGTAATTTGTTACAGCAGCCTTAGGAAACTAATAGATTTTTGTAGTCCATTAAAAGTTAGTATTGAACAAACTATTTTTATTATTATAAAAAAGTCAACTGAAAGAGGCATATGAAAATTTAAAGCAACCCTCAGGATATCTTTCTAAATTTGGAGCATTTGAACTTGTAACTTTTTCTGTGTTTACAACTTGTCACATGTGTTTAGAGAGAAAATTCAAAAAATTAACATTGCCTTTCTTAACATCAAATCATGTATGAGCTATTTCATGGAACTCATTAGTATAGCTATTGGTGTTCATATTTTTAGGGCTATTAACTGAATTGGAGGTATTAAAAAGAATGGTGTGGTGAAATGTTGGAATCATTGGAGGGACAAGATCTATATTAACTGAATAGCCAGTTAAAGTTTTTCATGGACTTGACATAGAGGATTTAAAAAGTGGAAGATAAAAGGGGAGAATAAAGACATTAAGAAAGGGACCACATTTTAGTTATAAGATGAATGGGTTGCACATTTCATAGTATGTCAGTGAACATTAAGGAAATCAACCTTGTACAGTTAATTATCTGCCCTATTTGATTAATGTTAATCACCAATTCAAATAATTCAGATTCTCAATTAATGTTTTTGTTCTAGTTAATTGGGATTCACTATTAATTAAGAATGGAACTTAATTTTATTTCTTTGCTCATATTTTAATATTCTTTTTTTCTAAGTATATATTTATTTATACTTTATATGGATAAAATGTTTCAAGGTGTAAAAAACTGAAAACATGCATTGTGATAATTAATCCTATATACTCTTCTACATGTGAAAATATCTGCTTTGATGGTATATATAATTACGTCAAATTTTGTCCTTATCTTGAATTTTCTCATATAATCTCACCTTTTTCTATAAATAGGTACATCTAACTTGCAAAGTGAAATACATTTTGTGAGTCTATTTCTACATGCTGCTGTATATAAAGATCATATTTTAGCAAGGTAGTTGATACTTCAAAGGACAGAATCTTGGAGGTTCTTGCAAGTAATTGGTGAATTTGAATAGTGAATTTCAATACTTTCCTGTTCTAGTCTAAGTATAATCATTGCCTCCTTTGGAAGGAGGGCTGTTTCCCTCTGCCTGTGCTGTCCTGTGTGCTGTGCTCAGTTGTGTCCAGTTTTTTTGTAACCCATGGACTGTAGCCCATCAGTCTTCTCTGTTCATGGAATTTCCCTCTGCCTCCTCCTCTGCCAGTTGCTGGAGCACTGGACCAAATAGTGCCTCCCTGACCACTAGATCACTGGTTCTCAACACAGGCTGCAGAGGAGAATCAATTGAAGAGCTTTTGCAAAATAGGAATGTCATTGTGCAAGTAATCTGTTAGCAATTCTTCTGTTTCTTAATAACCTCTGAAAATCCTGCAAATGACAACACTAAGTGTAGATTTTATATTTGTGACTATTGGTATAGAAGAGAGAACCATATTTCCTTCTTAAAACTGTTAAAAATTAGAGGTTAAATTTTTTTAAAGGAGAAGATGCAAGATTAAAACTTCGCTGACTTACACATGGTACTAACATTGACTAGATAAGTTCATAAGAAATAGAAAATGACTAGATGATGTAAGATTTGATAGAGAAAATATACCCATAGTGTACATATTTTTCCTCTATATACATCATTTTATGAAAGTTAAATTACCAAAGTCTAATTTCTTAGTTGTCACATACATTTATTAATAGAATAGCACTTCAGTCATTTGAAATTGAACATGCTTTTGTTCTTCTAAGGTTTATGTAATTAATAATTAGAAAGCAGTAACATTTACAGCATTTTAAATCTTTAAGTAGATGAATGATAGTGAAATTTAATTAATCACTTTAATTAAAGGAGCCATTAGTTGTGCTTCTTTGAAGCAAATGAATTAAACCTCCTACACATAAATAATACAAATCTAAAATATCCATAAATTTTGATTTTAAAGTTATTTTGATACTGAACTTGTTAAAGCGCATCTATGTTACCTCGAGTTCACTGGAACCTATCAATGAGCCCAGCTATAGTTGCCACCTGTTTTGTTTTTTCCCCTTCACATGTTTTATCTGAACATCACCTTTATAGTCATTCAGTAGAAACTGAATTTCTACAAAGCAAATCCCAAGCAAGCTATATCACAGCATCCATCCCTTGAAGATACATGTGTTACTAACCTTTAAAATTTCACATTTTCCTGATGCCTGAAGATCTCCTAAAACAGACTGTGAGTGGCTCACCCAGGTGACCACGGCACCAGTATGATGAGGTTGGTCCCTGCCCCAAGTGCCCTTCAAGCCTTCCCTTGATCGTGACCTAGTGACATGCAAATGCACCAATGACATCCCATTAAACCTTTGCTTGTGTGCTCCACCCAACACCTCCCTCACACCAGCTCCTGCCAGAAAATAAAAAGACATTTGCTCACCACCTCTCATGCCCTTCCAGTGCCACACTTGCTTGGTTGACTCACTCCTTTGGTGCTCCTTCAATATGACCCCTCATATAGCGACCATGCTTCCCTCTTCTAGGACCTATAATATAATAAAGTTCTTTCACTTTCAAACACCTGTCTGTGGTGTTACAGTTGGCACAAGATTGATCATCAAAACCTTCATTTTAAAGTAATATAATGGTTCCTCATAACACAGTATATGTAAACAACTTGATATGAATCTTGGATAAACAGAACGTTTCACATGGCATATAGGAAGATCTGCTTCATTGACTATGCTAAAGCCTTTGACTGTGGGGGTCACAACAAGCTGTAGAAAATTCTTAAAGAAATGGGAATACCAGACTACCTTGCCTGCCTCTTTAGAAACCTGTATGCTGATTAAGAAGCAGCAGTTAGAACCAGACATGGAATAACAGACTGGTTCAAAATCAGGAAAGGAGTATGCCAAGGCTGTATATTGTTACCCTGCCTATTTAACTTATATGCAGAGTCATGCAAAATACTGGGCTGGATGAATACAAGCAGGAGTCAAGATTGCCAGAAGAAATGTCAATAACCTCAGATATGCAGATGACACCACCCTAATGGCAGAAAGTGAAGAGGAACTCAAGAGCATTCCTGATGAAGGTGAAAGAGGAGAGTCAAAAAACTGGCTTAAAACTCAACATTCGAAAAACTAAGATCATGGCATCCAGTCCCATCCTTTCATGGCAAATAGATGGGGAAAATATGGAAACAGTGACAGACTATTTTCTTGGCTCCAAAATCACTGTGGATAGTGAATGGAGCCATGAAATTAAAAGACTCTTGCTCCTTGGAAGAAAAGCTATGACAAACCTAGACAGCATATTAAAAAGCAGAGACATAACTTTGCTGACAAAGGTCCATTGAGTCAGAGCTATGGTTTTTCCAGTAGTCATATATGGATGTGCGAGTTTGACCATATTGACGTTTCTTTGCTGATAGACAAAGAATGGATACTTTTGAACTGTGATGCTGAAAAAGAGCTTTGAGAGTCCATTGGACAACAAGGAGATTAAACCAGTCAATCCTAAAGGAAATAAACCCTGAATATTCACTGGAAGGACTGATACTGAAGCTGAAGCTCCATTACTTTGGCTGCCTGATGGGAAGAGCTGACTCTAAAAAAGACCCTGATTCTGGGAAAGATTGAGGGCAGGAAGAGAAGTGGTCAACAGAGCATGATTTGGTTGGATGATATCATCCACTCAGTGGACATGAATTTGAGCAAACTCCAGAAGAGAGTTAAGGGCAGGGAAGCATGGTGTGCTGCAATCCATTGGGTCACAAAGAGTTGGACACAACTGAGTAACTGAACAACAACATAGAAAGATAAGGACTTCCCAGGTGGTGCTAGTGGTAAAGAACCCGCCTGCCAATGCAGGAGATATAAGAGATGTAAATTCTATCACTGAGTCAGGAAGATCCCCTGAAGGAGGGAGTGGCACCCACCCCAGTATAATTGCCTGGAGAATCCCATGGACATAGGATCCTGGTGGGCTATAGTACACAGGGTTGCAAAAAGACGGCCACAACTGAAGTGACTTAGCACACACACATAGGAAGATAAACATCATATCTTTTGCTTCCTTACCATTGCATGCTGCTGCTGCTAAGTCGCTTCAGTCATGTCCAACTCTGTGCAACCCCATAGACAGCAGTCCACCAGGCTCCCCCGTCCCTGGGATTTTCTAGCCAAGAACCACTAAATTCTAGGAATGACTTAATCATCTCAAATGTATTGGTCAATTATTTATAATAAATGCCCAATAAATGAATAAATAGTATAGTCAATAAAAATAAGTAACTATTGAGCATCTTTTTTAGGTCAGTGTGATTTTAGGAGGATACAGGAATAAATGAAAGATATAAGACTACCTATGAATGAGTAAGCCTATACCACCCAAATATAGAATGAAACAGGCACAGAAAAAAAGACAGTGTGGAGGGAGGATATGAATGTGAAATAAAGTGATTATATTATAGGGGTTACTGCTGCTGCTGCTTCAGTCATGTCCAACTCTGTGTGACCCCATAGATGGCAGCCCACCAGGCTCCCCCTAAGCTTGGCCAAAATTCAGGTATTTCTGACACAGCGCTTGGGATGGTTTACAGATATTCTTAGACACTGATTTCCTCCCAAATGTTGGGACTGAGATGAGATTAATGACATACTTTGTAGGGATCCTGTTAGCTTTGTGTAACCTTTGGGAACCTGAACCAGCTGGAGACTTAGAGTCCAGTTTCCTTTGATCTCAAGGAACCCTATTATTTTTCCCAGGATGCAACACAGATATTATCATTCTCTGTGTGTAGTGTGATAACAAGATCTTAGAAGTACCAAGTAAAGCCTTTTTGACCATCTTAAGGAGTTTGGATATCATTCTCACTGAAGTGTAAAGCCACAGAAATGCTGCAAGCAATGGAATAAAATAATCCTGATATGTTTTTGAAAGATCTCCCTTTCTGCTTTTTGAAAGGAGACTGGGGAAGAGTAAAAAGCATGAACAACAACAATAAAAATGAAAGCAGGGGGACTAGTTAGGGCCCCTTCAGAGTAACCTATTCCAGGATCTCTGGAAGAATGTCGCTCACAGGCCAGTAGTTTCAGCATCACCTGTGAACTGGTGAGAAATGTAAATATTCAGCCCAGTCTCCTCCCCCAGGCTTCCATTAATCTTGGGTGTCACAGAATCTCCAGGTGACTGTGATGCTCACTAAATTTTGAAAACCATTGCTTTAATCTACAAACGATGGCTTGAGTGAAATGGTAGCTATAGATAAGGAGAAAATTGAGTAGAATTGGTGGGGTATTTTGAAATGAGGCCAACATTTAATACAGCAGTATCAAAATGCTTACCATAACAATGTTCTAATTCCAAAAGATACTAAGTAGTTTCATTTAACAGAAAAAAATAAATAAATAAAGTGATCTGGCATCACTTAATATATTGTGTTGGCCAAAAAGTTCATTTGGGTTTTTCTGTAAGATGGTATGGAAAAACCCAAATGAACTTTTAGGCCAACTCAACATATGTATATAGGCATATATTGTATATAATATACATAAATATTTGCACATGTATTTATATATATTTGTGTATATACATATTGTATACCTATATAAGGTATACTCATACATGTATATACACATACATACTTTATTTTAAAAATCATCTTGATTGATCAATCAGAGTAGAGCCCTAAATTAAGATATTATTTGGAAAGAATTACTATACTGGGTTGAGATGGATAGATCTAATATAGAATTACTACTTTGTGTTGAAAGTGAAAGTGAAGTCGCTCAATGGTGTCCGACTCTTTGCAACCCCACGGACTGTAGCCTATCAGGCTCCTCCATCCATGGGATTTTCCAGGCAAGAATACTGGAGTGGGGTGCCATTTCCTTCTCCAGGGGACCTTCCCGACCCAGAGATCAAACCCAGGTCTCCCACATTGCAGGCAGACGCTTTACCGTCTGAGCCACCAGGGAAGCCCACTTTGTGTTGAGACCATATCAAAATTCACTTGACATGGTTCTATTGCAATCCTTGATAGTACATAATCTGTGGTTTCATTTGAATACTTAATGGGAGCATGCTAACCAATTAAAGGGAACTTCTTGGGAGGAGCTATGATCTCTATCTGATCAAAAATGCAAACTAAATTATTTAATTTTCATAGCAAAACTTGAGCTTTGATACTTAACTGCAGCTTCTTATTAACAAATGGCTTATGTAAAGTATATGTATATAGTGACCTCAGCCTCAAATAAGGAGCTACCTGTTTCTTATGAAAAATAACAAATGAGTGGTCTTTATAGGAAATGCATCAGATTCTTAAGAAAGCGGCATAATAGTCTGGTTGCAGATTGTTAGAGAAGGCATTCTGATGATGAGAGCTATGGACAGGACTTTGAAGGAAATCTGGACTGAGTAACCTGAAGGAAGCCAAGGCTCACAGTGAGAAGAGCAGTTGTAGAGAACGGAGGGTTATACAGGATCATAGTGCAGTCAGGCAGAGCACATTGTCCCTTCTAGATGAACCACTGTGCTTTTGTAAGGGAGTGATAAGGACAAGATTGAGCTGTTAGTCTGGAACTGTAGTTTCAAAGGGACTGCCAGGTTAACATGTCCTGGGAAGCCTTTGAAATTGTTTTATTGAGGATTTTCATGATGAGATATTGTATTGAATACATCTTTTGATATTGACATTTAAAACTGAAGTAGAAGACTGAAGAGTGTTAGAGACATCTAGAATAATCCAGGTATGCTATGATTTTGATGAAAGGAGAAAAGAGGATAGATACCAATTGGTTGCAATTGAGTAGAAAGAACATTGTATTGAGACATAACTCTTTGAGGACAGAGGAGATGTCTTGCTCTTTCTTTATATACTTCACCTAAATCAGCTTTACTTATATAGGAAATATTAATAATAAGTCAACACATGGAATTTCAACTCTAGAATTATCCAAAATTACTGTGAAATTAATAAATATTAGTGTTTTTATTTAAATCATATTTTATCACTTTTTATTTTTTGTAAAATTTTCTCATCTAAATTTATAGTGAGATGTTGGTTTCTGTTGTGATTTGGGGCTTTATTTTTTGTTTAACTCTCACTGATAAAGTCTACAAAACTTTAAAATGTCATTACTTAAAAGTCCATCCTAAAGGAAACCAGTCCTGAATATTCATTGGAAGGACTGATGCTGAAGCTGAAACTCCAATACTTTGGCCACCTGATGTGAAGAACTGACTCATTTGAAAAGACCCTGATGCTGGGAAAGATTGAAGGCAGGAGGAGAAGTGGAGGACAGAGGATGAGATGGTTAGATAGCATCATCAACTCAATGGACATGAGTTTGAGTAAACTCAGGGAGTTGGTGATGGACAGGGAGGCCTGGCATGCTGCAGTCCCTGAGGTCGCAAAGAGTCAGTCATGACTGAGCGACTGAACTGAACTGAACTGAATAGGCAAAGTTATTTCCTCTGTATGAGATAAGCAAAGCTATTTTAATATGTAAGTAATTATCTTTTTTAGTGAAAACTTAGCCCTTACAAAGACGGTAGACTTGGGAAGATACTTCCACAGAAGAACAAAATCTCTGCTCACTCAAGCAAGGTTGGTTAATGGGATTTTTAAAAGAAGAAATCTACCAATAATGCCTAGTTTACATATCATTTATGGCATTTTCTCAGTACTGAGATTCCCTAGGATGATCAGATCAGATCAGATAAGTCGCTCAGTCGTGTCCAACTCTTTGCGACCCCATGAATCGCAGCACACCAGGCCTCCCTGTCCATCACCATCTCCCGGAGTTCACTCAGACTCACGTCCATCGAGTCGGTGATGCCATCCAGCCATCTCATCCTCTGTCATCCCCTTCTCCTCCTGCCCCCAATCCCTCCCAGCATCAGAGTCTTTTCCAATGAGTCAACTCTTCGCATGAGGTGGCCAAAGTACTGGAGTTTCAGCTTTAGCATCATTCCTTCCAAAGAAATCCCAGGGCTGATCTCCTTCCATTTTCTATTTCCTACTCACAAGTATATCCTATCATTTTTCTGAAATTTACCTTCTTATCCATATACACATGCACACACACACACACACACACACACACACACACACGTAACATAGACTTCTCAGAGTGTTAAAGGCATTGAATAAATAAAAAGATAAAAAGGAAAAGCAAATAAACAAGGGAAGACTAAGAATTGTGCAAACTAAAGATGGTGTCAAAGTCATTAATAAACACATTCACATTTGCAAAAAATACTTACTAAGCAGTTACTATGTGTTAGGCACTGCTCTAGTGCTAAAGATACAACAGAGAACAGAACTAAGCCCATGCCCTCAGAGAGTTCATATATTTATACACTAGATGTTTTACAAAATAAGCTGCACTGGATCAAACTCTTGACTTGGAGAATTTTTTTTTGCTTTAGGTTCATGCTCATTTACATTATAATGTGAATACAGTAGCCTGTTTAACACCTTAGCCTTCAAATCCTAGGAGAAGATGAAGGATATGTTTTTGCACACAACATTCAACTGTGTTCCTGAAGCAAATGGTGTGTGGTAAAAAAGCTCATTTGCAGATTGTTGCTAATTGTGTCTCTTACATATATTTTGTTTTGTGCAGTGTGAATGAGAGTGGTAAAAAATAATTATACATTTCAGAGAGGGGGAAAAAAAATACTGCCTGGGTGCTATAAAATGTAATGGCCTTTTCTTTTATAATGTTTTATCATTGGCTTCAATGAATTAGGGCAACTTTCATGACAGTATTGTGAATAATTAAACCTTCACATGTGAAGCAAAGTGGGAAGAGATTAGAATCCCATTTAAAGGACAAATAAAATATTTTAGCAACAAAAGTGCTGATTACTACTCTGAAATACTATCATAGTGGTCACTGAAATATTATTTTTTTTCCCTAAATGGCTCTGGAATGTTTGGGACATTACTTTTTTCTCTTTTTTTATGTGATTAGAAAATGATCTTGGTTAATTCAATTCCTTATTGCCAAAAGTAGCCATCATTTTACAAAGTTACTTTCCAAAACAGCTCTTCAATAGCCATGTTTCAACCAGTTGCTATGGGTATTATGGCCTGCATGTTTGTGTTCCCCAAAGTTGACATGTTGACACCCTAACCCCTAATAAAAGGGTATTAAGATGTGGGATTAGTGAGAGTTAGTTATGCCATGAAGGTGGAGCACCTGTGATGGAATTAGTGTCTTTATAAAAGGAAGAAAACTATCTCCCTTTCTGCCATGTGATGATACAAGAAGATGATGACTGTTTATAGACCAGGAAGGGGACCTTCATCAACTACTCGACTGTGATTTGACCTGACATGATCTTAGATTTCCCAGTCTCCAGAACTGTGAAAAATTTATTTTGTGACAGCAGCCTGAATGAAAGCCATGTTCAGGTCCTATGCACTGGCTACTAAAAACTCACAATTGCCCTCTTAAGACACTTGCACGTGGCCAAAGGAGAGCCCACGTGCCACAATGGAAAACTTACAGCTCTCCCTCAGCCCCTGGAGGGGAGCAGCCTCACCCACACCCTGCCAGTGTCAGGTACAAAACACTAGCCTCCTTACCTCCATGTGGGATTCATTCAGCTTAGGAGCTAGAACTTCCTTGTGAAATCAGGCAGGAGCTAATCTCCAGTCAAACTTAAGCTTCTGTTTCTCAGTTCTATGTCTTATGTGTCCTTCTTGCCCCTTCTCCTGAGAGCACCCCCACAAATAAATTGCTGGAACAAGAATTTCTCTCTCTTTTTTTAAAAATTTATTTATTTGGCTGCCTTGGGCCTTAGTTGTGTTGTGTGGGATCTTTCGTTGCAGCGCGCAGACTCTAGTTACCTCGTATCCTCTGTATCCTTTGCGTGCATGCTCAGTCCTTCCAAGTCTTCAGTCCTCATGGACTATCGTCCACCAGGCCCCTCTGTCCATAGGGTTTTCTAGGCAAGAATACTGGGGTGGGTTTCCATTTTCTCAGCCAGAGGATCGTCTCAACTCAGGGATTGAACCTGCGTCTCTTGTGTCTCCTGCAATGAGCAAGCAAATTCTTAACCAACTGTGCCACCTGGGAAGCAGTTTCTCTGAGGATTGTGGGAGGATCTTAATTCCCAGACCGTGGATCTAACCTATATTCCCTGCACTGTAATGTGGGTTCTTAACCACTGGACCACCAGGGAAGTTCCTGGAACAAGAATTCCTATCTCAGGTTCTGCTCCTGTGAAACCCCATCCAAGATACCCTATATTTACACAGGGGGTTAAGTTGGTATATAAGATTCCACTGCTTCTAGGCCTTTCCTGGCTTTTAAATCTGCAAACACAGCTGATTCCGAAACCATCTCACAAACTAAGGACAATTCTTGGGGGTTCCTCATTCCCTTAATTTCCAATTTGCTCCTGAGTCATTTGCTTAACCTTTTCACTTATACCTCTGGAGACACATTGTGAAACTGACTTCCATGTCCTTTTTGGCCCCTTTTGCCCCTCACATTTTCCTTTTGGTGTATTTAACACAGCTTTTAGCTTGTTCAGCAAAGCCAGGCATTGTGCTCGCAGTTGTTCTGTTGCAGGTGCCCCCTGCCCTACAGCCTTGCGTCAGCTCTCCAGGGGAGTGTGGGGTAGAGAAGGAGGGGCATGAGGTCAGGAGGTGTTTTGTTCTGCTGTGGTAGAGTGCAAGGAAATAGAAAAGAAGGGAATGGATCCTTCGTGATCAGTTCATGGAGAGGTTACAAAATAATGAAATTAGCATACAGAGAAAACACAATAGTATCCCAAGCCTGGAAATCAGCCAGGATAGCTCTGAGCATTTGTCAGGGAGACCCCCACTCTTGGATCATTAAGCCAAGGGTTGGACACAGGAAGATAAAAACTACAGAAGCTCAAGAGACATAGAAAGTCATGGAGAGTCATCAGTGGACGGCTGCACTTGTAGGCAGGATGCTTTGTGGGTGAGAAAACCAGTGTTTACTATTTTGCCTGTTGTTTAACTCCTTTCAGCCAAATTATCAAGTTTATATCTCCCCTTTTTTTGGTTACTTGAGGGAAATTTATTTATTTAGAGAACCAAGATAACAGTATTATCTTTTCCTGTTTAGTAGATAAAAAGCTCTCAGAACTAGTAACTGATTAAAATGAAATGGACCACTACTTTGTGTGCCTACCCATATAGTAAAGATATTGTGCATTAGCAAGTTAGACAAGATACAACTTTTTTTTTTTAATTTAGGAGGAAGGAGTCCACAGGGAGGGGTTTGGGTAAGAAATCTGATTCTACTATCAGATTTAGTAATAACAGTAAATAGTAGTTAAATATTATGTATTTACTCTGTCAGACACTCTTTTAGGCATTGTACATATTATATCTTACTGAATTCATAAAAGAAACCTGTGAAACAGGTGTTACTAGTTTTTCTGATTTACTTAGAAACAAGACAACTGAAGCACAGAGAGATCAAGTTGACATAACTAAGAAGAGATGAAACCAGGAACAGAACTTGAGAGACTGTTCAGAAGATGTAGCAAAGGCTAGCTAGCTGTCTTGAGCATCACTTTTTCTTTTCTCTCTCGGGGAAAGGAAATTTTAGTTGAAGCTCAGAGTGATCGTATTACTGGGATCTGGCACTCAGAGTTGCTGTGTGCGGCTTCTGAGGCTGTGATGAAAGGGAAGGAGCATTCCCACCCACTCCCCATGGCCTAGAATATGGATAGAACCATTGTGCTGAAATACTTGTTTGGGACCAAAAGCTGGAAACCATGCATGAGGACAGCAGAGGAGATAAATAAAAGAAACCCAATTTCCTGAGCATTGTGGATCTTTATTACTAGCCTGGACTCTCTGGACTTTTAGATGAAAAAAAAAAAGAAAAACACAAATGTCCATTTTGTTTGAGCCACAGTTTTGAAGGACTCTTGTTTAAGCAGTCTAGCTTATATAGTAATTAATTCAGAGAAGCAACATAATATATTCAAGGAAAAATTGGACTGAGCATCAGGAAACCAGAAAGCTGGAATATTGTGCTAACTCTAAAAGTTTGATTGTAGACAAATTATGGAATTAGGGGTAAAATGAATGAGTTAGAATAGATATAACAGAAAGTCCCTTCTCCTGGCAAAATGCTATAAAAATAACTTTACAAGATGAATAAAAATATTCAGACAATATCATTTAATCAGTTTGGGAAGTTTTAATGGATTATATTAATATGACTTCTATATCTAGATAAGTATGAGACTAATATCATCTTTTGAAAATTGCTCAAGCAAAATTGATTGTTATTACAAAATCAATTTGTGAATGGTTTCAAATTTCTTTATTTAATCACCAATGAAATTAAGCATACTATGTAAATATTGTCACTCACATGATAAAACGTCTTCTTTTGAAAAGATTTTAATTTAAAACTTGCTCTTGTAAAACCTGAAAAACAATTCATCACTAGGTTATTTTTAATCTGTATCTATCTTATCTATTGCACATATACAGCAAAGAAGGGAACTTAATCTTATGAAAGGTACATGTAAATGCTTTTTATTTTTATGTTTGTTGTATATTGCGTATATAGCAATAACATGAAAAGACCAGTAAAAAAAATAACAATAAATAAATATGTCTTACATGTATTTTATTAGTGGAAAACTTTTTTTCCAAACTAGAAAAACAAATTTTTGAATCTTCAGGAAATTGTGAAATTGACTCCTATTTCCTGCATATGAACACACAAGAGTAACCCTTTCAACAGCTGTGAAGCAGTAAATGAAATATTGACTGAGTTACTTGTCATTTAATTTGCAATGATTTCAGCGCTTTTCAAATGCTAGGCAAGGCACAGGGTATAATTCAATTGCAACCTTTCTCGTAATTTGAAGACACAAGACAAGTTACAATTTAACTGGACCACAGAAAGTTTAATGCAGGTTTTGAAAACTAATTAGTAAATAAATGTCATGGCATGGACAACTAGTTACTCAGCATTTTTCTTTCTTACCAGTTTTTTTCCTGCATCTTAGTTAAAATTCAGTGTTAAATGTTTCATGCATGTTTATTCCATTTTGATTTATAGTTCTTGCATGGACACATTGCTTTTAATGAATTTGTTCACTTCACCAGTAAAAAGTTATGTTTAGGAAGTAGTTTAATATTCCCTAGAAGACTTGATAAATTCTAGTTCAATTCCCTGCTGTGCACATTATTTTCCCACCTAATTAAGAAAAGTTTAAGAAAAAAATTGGGGGATGCTAAACTCTCGACTAGAGTATCTACTTCTCTAATCAATCTTAATTAGCTGCTGTGTAGAAGTTCTGATGGCTCCTATATTAGCTCTATTTCTTTTTGCAGAGCTGAACTATATAACTTTTTTTAGAGTTGAACAGATTTTCAGCCAAATTTTAAATTTTGTTTTACTGAAATTTGAACATTTCCTATTAGGAATACAGTATGAGTTGGATGGCCCTGGAAATTCTTATATTCCATCTTATATGTAAATCACCAAACATGATGCTCAAGGGTTGCCTGGAGACAGTCAAAGGAAAGTGATTTTACATTATCAGAGAGAGGCCATCAGATGCACCAAATTCCAATTTCTGATACATTATCATGTCGGTTATTTGCTATATGTATAATTTATATATTTCTGCATATTTCTATGCATCCATCTACTTAGTGGTTCATCATGACCACCTAGAACCATCCTTTCCCTTTCCTCTTTTTTAGGTGTATATCTGTTTAACTGCCACATTCTGTTTCTTTTAGCAATAAAATCTTCTAGGAGTGAATGCATCCACATGACCCTGTCTTCATGCCCACTGTTCCAATCAAAGCCACCATGCTTTCTTCCCAGGAAAATTGCGGTCTCTTAATTGATAGTCTCTTAATTGACCTCCCCGCATTCATTCTCCATCCAATAAATAGACTTTGTTATTGAAAACATAAATTAAATCATGATAACCTCTTTTTAAATATCATCAAAATTTTAACATTCTAAATGAATAAAATCCAGATTTCCTACTATTCAAGTCCCTCTCCCACAACTGTGCAACTATCCTATTTATGTTTTATGCTTAGACACATCACTTTGATTCCTTAAGTAAAATGAGGTGTTTTGTTTTTTTTTGTGTTCTTATTGTTTTTAAATCTCAGGACTTCCAGTCAGGCTGATTCATTGGCTCTAATGTTCTTTCCTCCAGCCTTGATACGCCTGACTGTTACTCAATCTTCAAATCTTAATTTAAATTTTATTTACTTAGAGATTTTTCTCAGGGCCCCACAATCTAACAGGATCTTCCAATCATTCATTTTCCTGTTTTGTTTAACTATATACCTTTTTATTAAAATTAAGTTGAATGTATTAGAACTTACTGCTCTTAGAACACAGTCGTGGTAGAGTTCTTGCAGTGCCTCAGAAGTAGGGAGTCAAAATTGATATTTACATAGTTTGTGGCTCTTGACTTAAATGGCTTGAGATGAGTTTTTCAAGACACACAATAGATTGGACATGGAAAGAGGTTTATGACCTAACAGTACATGTAATATTGTTGGGGAAAGCAAAGGTTTTGAATAGAGAGAATTTTAATAGTTAAATTGTTTATGATAACAGAACTTGTTTACTCAGGTGAGAAGAATGCTAACATTGATAAATGAATCTGCAGATTTGCCTGAAGCAAAGAATAAAGTTATTTATTATTTTACAGTCTTACCTTTTCCCTAGCAAAAATTTCCTGGTACAAGCAACAAAGTCATGTTGACACAGGTGGTTTTAATTATTAGTGCTACCTACCACATCATGTTTGATGAAGGTAGTCACAGTTTTTCTACAGAAAAATACTACTATACTGCATAAAATTATTTTATTATATCTTCTGCAAGAGAGACGAAAAGGGGAAAAAAACAGTCCTAAAATATATTTGACTATGAGGAAAGATGAATGAGAGAGAGAGGATATTTGATAAAACAGGCTTTCTAGTGTTAGGCCACTAGTTCTGAACAGATAGTTTGAAGAATATTGATTCTAAGGAAGCTTCAGGATATTATGTTAAATTCCATCTTCAAATACATTGGAAAACAATGAGTTAATTAATGTTAGACAGGAGCTCCCTTCTCTGCAAGGTGTCTCAGAGCCTTTAGTATATTAAGGTATTTCCGAGTTTCCAACAGTGGTATGACACAAAGAAAATTTGTCATGTGTACACTGGGGAGGATCCCCTGAGACCAGTGAATAACGGAGTTCATTTAAAGAAATACTGTTATACAGTAACAAAATTATATAATACTAAGAATTTATATAGTTACACTTGTTTTTTACCTTCAAAGTCATGTGTGAATTAAAAAATGTCATGACTAGAAATGTTTGAAATTGCACCTCAGGATGTAAGTTATATTTTATAAAGATTACTTAGTGAATTTGAGGGAACAAATAGAATACCTAGTTGTGAATAGTCTTCACATTTTGTATCATTATTGTGCACTGAAATTAGATTTGTATAAATTTGATTCTTTTTCATTGTGGAGCTAAAATCATATTATGATTGAAATTTTAAAATGTATCATATTTTGAGGGACATTTCAGGAGTAAACAACTAGTGTTGCCTATAGAAGAATTTGAGTTTGGCATATTTACATAACACTCACCATGGAACCCATTTGACATGTTCTAACTCTGCTTTTTCTGAGGAATCTAGTCTTAGACAAATAACACCCCTGTCCTTTAGATAACTTATGAATGAAGTGAATGATATAAGGTTGTTCTGAGAAAAAAACAAAGTGACAAATCTGGTAAAGCCCTGGAAACAATACTTTGCTAGTTCTCAGTACTAAGTAAATGCTAACTATTGTTACTAAAAGCATATTAAGTTTTCAAAAGCTTACTTTTTAACTTCTCACCATTTTCTCCAATGAATTTTGATAATATTTTCATTATTTAATCATACACATGGGTCAAAGCCTAGTATTTCAAAACACCATAATCATGTCATTTTCAAACCTGGACTCCAGATGGTAAAGTAAAAAACAAACCTAAATTTTTATATGAATAATTCACCTGGATTATCAGAGCTTTCAAAATTCAAGAATCTATAAATGTAGTTGGATACTTATGCTTCTATCCAGTTGCAGCTTCAGCCTTTAGAACATATTCTTTCCTGACCGATTGTAACTGAACACAATATGATGACTGAAGAAAAGAGCTCTTATCAGTGCATCCGTTCTACCCCCACAGCATTTTGATTAAGTTGCTGGTGTCTAAACATCATCTATAATTGTATTCTTGTAACTGAAGATAGATGACCAAATTTGTCATCAGGCCACAAGAGTTATTAACTGGTGTTGTGCTCATAATTTCCAAAGTGACATTAAAAAAAAAATCTACTTCCTGATAGTTAAGGGAGGGAATGAAGAAGACATAAAATGGAAGAAGCAGGTGCCAGGCAAGAGAGGAGGTAGTTTCCTTTGCCAGCGAACAGCTGTAGATCTAGGCAAGAAGAGGGGGAAAAGGCACATTCATACCCTGGATGAAATTAGTATAAATCTACAGCTATACCCAGATGGTGTGATTTCACAACTTTCATTTTATAACACTTGGTTTTGTGGCAAAATGGTCAATTTCTCTACTGGATCATACTTGTAAATTCTCTAGCAAAGTGTCACATTTTTCATGTAAATACTTCCAAAGCAAAACTTATTTTTAGCATCAACGATAGGAAAGAAGTCATGAGCATCCTCTTTTGGAGTCACTTATGTAACTGTTTTCTGTAAGAACTTCAAAAGAAAAAGAAATTCAAAGAAACAGTCAAAGAAACAGTCAAAAGTGTGGATAAGGAACATTCAGTTAACATGACTAAATTATTTTGAAGCTAGAATAAAATCTTCAGTGGATGCTTTAAAAACCTGACTTGAGTTCAAAATATGATGCTTTAATAACATTAAAGAACTGCTGGTTGCAATTCTTCATTCATCAAGCAAACATTTATTGGGAGTTATCTCAATGGCAGAGGCCATTATAGACTCTAGTGAAATGGTAGTGAACCTCATGAAAATTATGTTTTGTATGGGAGACAGAAAAAGAATAATTTAAAACAATGGCAAGGTATTGATAATGAGAAGCATTTATGGAGATTGAGAGAGCCTGAGGACTGGACTTCTGGTGTGTCTATATAAGGTAATGAAATGTCACCAAATTGAGTGGATACTTGAAGTAAGCAAATGAGTAAATCACAGGCTATGTTTCAATATGAAACTGAATCATTGGAAATAGACATGTTAAATTGAGAAAACTTGTTTCCATCACTTTTCATATAGTAAATATGCATGGTACCAGGCATACTGGAATTAGGCAGACTGGCTTTGACTGATCCTAAGCCTAACTCTGGAATAAAAGATGGATTCATTTCCAAATTATGACCCAAACTATTGGGTGGTATTTGATGAAAGAAGGGTGAATGAATCTAGGGAAATAATCCCCACTGTCCATTTAAATGATGAGAGTGGTTTTAATAGGCTGCCAATATGCATATTTCATTAATCAATAATTTTGTATCATTAATAAGTGTGTTGGTTGTATCAGTCAAGGTTCTTGAGAGAAATAAAACCAGTAGAAGAAATCAATATGTCTATATCAATAGCTATCTCTACATCTAGTGAAAGGAAAGACTTATTTTAAGGAAATCACGCATAGGATTAAGAGGACTGACAAGTTTGATACCTATAGGGTGACCTTGAAGGCTGGAAACTCGAGAAAACGTTGATGTATTCTTGATGTATAATTCCTTCTTCTGTAGGAAATCTGTTCTTAAGGTTTTCAAATGATTGAGATTCACCCACATTATGGAGGGTAATCTGCTTTACTTAAAGTCCACTGATTATAAATGTTAACCACATCTACAAAATACACTTAATAGAAACACTTAAATCAATGTTTCGTTAAGTGCTTGAGTACTATAGCCTAACCAAGTTAACATGTAAGACTAATCACAGTACTTTAAAGAAATCAGAGTCTTTGCCTGGGAAAGATGTTTTAATTAGAAATTCTAAGGACGGGGGGCCTGGCGTGCTGCGATTCATGGGGTCTCAAAGAGTCGGACACGACTGAGCGACTGAACTAAGCACATAATGTGGCTAAACCCAATTTAATGAATAGTATCTAGGATAGAAAGAAAAAAACTAGTTACTGTACCTTATAGCCACCAAGAGTCATGATGCTATCATATGAGAGGAGAGAGAGAAGGTTCTGACAAGCCTTTGTTGCCCTTGTTACAGAAATAGTTAAGTGCTGGCAGATATGAGCATCAATATTGTACGATATCTATTTTGTTTTACATATGGAAAAATGAAGGTGGGATGCCTTATCCATTCTAATAATTCAGTAATCTTTCTCAGTATAAAGTGCCATAATATTCACTCTGGGTAGGAAATAGTTTGGACGCATCTTTATTAAGTTACATACTTCACTCTCAGGAGAACACTTATCTTGAGAGGAGAAAAAGGGAGAGGGGTCAGCACATGTCTAGAAACTATAAGACAGATGATCAACAGCAAAGCTGCATACTCTCTAAAGTAATATGATATGCTTTGAGCATCAATATATAAATCATTAATAGTGATCTATTAGGGCTTCCCTGATAGCTCCATTGGTAAAGAATCCACCTGTAATGCAGGAGACCCCAGTTTGATTCCTGTTTTGGGAAGATCCACTGGAGAAGGGATAGGCTGCCCACTCCAGTATTCTTGGGCTTCCCTTGTGGCTCAGCTGGTAAAGAATCCACCTGCAATGCAGGAGACCTGGATTCAATCCCTGAGTTGGGAAGATACCCTGGAGAAAGGAAAGGCTACCCACTCCAGTTTTCTGGCCTGGAGAATTCCATGGACTGTATAGTCCATGGAGTGGCAAAGAGTCAGACACAACTGAGTGACCTATAGCTCTCTGTAAAAGAAATTGATAATTATAACAGTATTTTCAAAAAAATCATCTTTAGTAGCCAAAAATTTACTTTCTCAGATCCATCTCTGTTTTTTTTAGTTCACTTACCAGGCTGTGGCTAGGGTGATATCAATCTGGAAAGCAAAAGCTGATAGGTTTTAAAGCTGATCGCTTTAATATTTCTAAATGTAAAAATAAAGTAAGCATACAGTTTCCATTAATTTCTTATAAGATTTTGTAGTCAAGTGACTATGGGAGCCACCGAATCCACAGATAAGAGTTTTAATTGTCCCTAGATAATATATTGAGAATGCAGGCAGCAAAATAATTTGGTTTCTTCTTCATAAGACTGATGACCTATGCCAATAAGTTTTTGCTCACATTTTTAGTTAAGTAATGTGCAGAATTTTTCCAGAATGTAAATTTGGAGTAAGTCAGAGAACTAGGAAATCATCTTTCCTGATATTTGCCTAGAGGACTGACATAATCAGATTTGCAATTTAAACTGCATTGTAAATGACACATCAGAGGGACTGGAAGTTTAGAGTCAGAGATGTCTTCTAGGAAGCTATTTCAACACAGGAGGTGAGAATTTGGAGAATATATAAAGAAAAGAAATCAAGAATTAAAAAAAGAAAGAACCATCAGGATACTTGCAATGATATGAATATTCAGCATCCTTACTGTGGTAGGAGATATTCAAACTTATGTGATAATATTGTATAGACCTAAATACATACACACACAGAGAGAACAAATACTGAGGAAACATGAATAAGATGTGTAGAGTATCAAAGCAGATCAATATCCTGGTTGTGTGTGTGTGCTCAGTCGCTCAGTCTTGTCCAGCTCTTTGAGATCCCATGATCTGTAGCCCTCCAGGCTCCTCTGTCTGTGGGATTTTTCAGGTAAGACTACTGGAGTGAGTTGCCATTTCCTCCTCCAGAGGATCTTCCTGACTCAGGGATGGAATTTGCATCTCCGGTGTCTCCTGAATTGTAGGCATATTCTATACCACTAGTGCCACCTGATACTATACTATCATTGTGCAAATTGTTACACTGGGAGCAACTGGGTAAAGTGTTGTTACAACAGGGAGCAGCTAGGTAAATACAAAATAGGTAGGTCTCTTTTACTACTTCTTACAACTGCCTGTGAACCTGTAATGATCTCAGTGAAGATTTCAGTGAAAAGAACAGGCAGGACTTGGTAACTGATGAGCTGTAAGTAGAGCAGAGATGAAAAATTTTAGGCTAACACATTGGACAAATGATGATGATGTCATTCATGGGATAAAAAGACAAGGAGAAAAAAGATTTGAGGAAAGTTGTTGATGCCTGCTGAACTGTCTGTTGGGTACATAAGTAATAAATAGCCATAGAGCTAAAGGACGACTCTTAACCTGGTGATATAGAGTTTAGAGACATCAGAAGGAGTAATGTTTGCAGATAAGAGAATGCTTAAGATTACCTGCTACTAGTAAGTCTAATATTTTAGGGTTTTGACCCTATCTGAGAAAGTTTGAAGGTATAGCGCATGAAAATTTAAAAGGGTCAGGGAATAGGTAAAACATTTCCTTAGTATTCTCACTGAATCACCCATTAGTCCACAGTGAGATTATCTGTGATGGATGGTATTTGCTCTCTTCTCTACCCAAATCCCTCTTAAGATGAGTTCCTTCCACAAAACTGAATTCCAAAATTCCAGGGACCAGTTTCCAAAATTGAGGAGGACGTCACACTTTAAGTTTAAACCATTGATTGTGAATTTCTGAATTCTAAACATTTCTACACTGCCACTATTTTGCAATATCAAAAAAATTTTGAAATTTTTAAAAACCCAAGATACGTACAGGCTTGAAAATGTAATAGTGGGAAAAAGTTTGTAGGTTTAAATTCAAGTACTCAATTAAAAAATGCAGAGAATGCAATTTAACACATTTTCTCTGATTTATCAGCTGTTTAAAGACCTCTGGTCTTCCCTGGTGGCTCAGATGGTAAAGAATCTGCATGCAATGCAGAAGACCCAGTTTTGATCCCTGGGTGGGGAAGATCCCCTGGAGAAGGGAATGGCTACCCACTCCAGTATTCTTATGTCTTCCCTGATGGGCTCAGATGGTGAAGAATCTTCCTGTGATGTAGGAGACTCAGGTTCGATCCCTGAGTTGGGAAGATTCCCTGGAGAAGGGAATGGCAACACACTCCAGTATTCTTGCCTGGAAAATCTCATGGACCGAGGAGCCTAGCAGCCTACAGTCTATGAGTTGCAAAGAGTCAGACATGATGGAGGGGCTAACTAAAGATATCTGTTGCATAGTAAGTCCTCGTGCAATTAAAAATAACATCCGGGAATAATAGAATGAATCAGTCCCCCCGTGTTATTGACATTTAGGTTCAGATCAACAGCAAAAATTGAGTCAATACTAGATCTTATAAAACAAAGGCTTCTGGAGAGTGGGAGAGAGAAAAATGTGTTTAAAAGAGCTCTTTTCTTTTAAGTGAATGCCTGTTACATTGGAGAACAGACTAAAATGTTTCCTCAAATCTTAACTCTTTGCATATTTTATTGACCCTCATGATATTTTTCTGGAAAAGAACATATTCTATATTTTTCTCATCATCTGTTGATCTGTTGGATGAGAGAAACAAACTTGTACCATTTCATTTTTATTCATCTTCACTTACAACTTTAGCGAAAGTTGTCTCTTATTCTTTTTTTCTTAAGCTTCTTATGCAAATGAAAGACTTTTCTCCTTCAATGTAAAACTTCCTACTATTTCAAGTAAGCATCTTTGTGAGATATTAGTATGATTTTGATTTGGATCCATTTTAATATTCTTTAAGCTGTATATTTGATATTTTATGTTAACATTAATATTTGTTTTAGGTTCTTTATGTTTCATCATCACTAATCCTCAAAAAGCAAATTTTTATCCAGTTTTATATTAAAATACAACTATTTTAAATGTTTCAGTTTTAAAGGCAAAGCAATCTTGCATTCTTATAAAATTTTTTTATCATTTTCAGTGTGAAATTTACCAAAAATTTCTTAAGCTTTCAATTAACTTGTAATATGTTATAAAAGTTGTCTTAATAAGGAAAATGTTTCATTAAAAGTTACAAATATGAAATGTGGGATTTTTCTTGATGTTATTTACAAAACATCCTTTTAAATGGTTCTACTGTTATTGTGTGAATTTTGCTCTGATCATTGACCATTGCTTCATCTCTTTTTAAAAGTCATTTTCAGATATTCTCCCAAAATTTGTAGCCTACTCTATCTCTCCTATTTGATTGTGATCTTCCTCACCACAGATATTTCTCAATATGTAACTGAATACATTACAGTCTCTATTTTTTTTTAATTTTCTAGACATCTCTTCTTAATTTGTATGACCTACTTTAATTTATTTCCCTATTACCCTTTACTACTAATAAATTTCTGATTTTAATTAAATGTAAGATATAATGCAGGCTTGGAATTTTAAGTGATGACTGTTTTCTTTATTTGGGTGTGAGGGTCGTCAAATTTTATCAACTTTTCTTCTTTCCTAATGATCAGCATCTGTTAAGGAAGCTGGAAGTATCTTTTCAGGCACATTTATCCAACTGTCAACCAAGATTGAATTTTGTAAAAGGTGAATGGTTATTATTATTGTATTCTTAGGCACAGTTCCCTAATCTAATTTTCTTTTGTTTTCTGAGGAGGTTGGTATTTTGCTTTTTGAATTTTTTCTTTCTTCCTTTTTTTTTTTTTCAGGGAAAATAGCAGAGTATCATAAACTCCAACTAAAATAACATGGGTCAGAAAAATATAATGAATGAATTCTAATCTCTACCTCTTCCTCAGTATGATAGTCATTCATCACTTATTTAATTCCATATGATTGGTTCCTTATGTATGAAATACGAAGTTGATTCACTGCATGCTCTAGGGCAGACGCAGTGATAAAGAAAGGAAATGAGTACCAATTTCAGCAAGCTCACAGATGCTTATGCAAGGATTTTTGCTTTATTTGAGAGTCAGTTCTGCATAGGGGTCTTGTGTTTCTGTACATCTTGTAAGCAGAGGCTCTGATAGCTTTTGTTCTGGCCTGTATTTACCATATAGTGAACACTCTTGAAAATTAGCAGCAGTGTCTCTCTGCTAGACAGAAGGCAGTTTTTTTTTTTTTTTTTATTTTTAAACTTTACATAACTGTATTAGTTTTGCCAAATATCAAAATGAATCCGCCACAGGTATACATGTGTTCCCCATCCTGAACCCTCCTCCCTCCTCCCTCCCCATTCCATCCCTCTGGGTCGTCCCAGTGCACCAGCCCCAAGCATCCAGTATCGTGCATCGAACCTGGTCTTCAATATAATAAAGTTACTGTTTCTCTCTGAGATACATGTTGGGCAGATTTACATTTGACATCTTATAAAAGATTGGCAGACTTGTGCTTACCAAGGGAGAGAGGGATTGGAGAAGCTTGGATTGGGAGTTTGGGACCAGCAGATGCAAACTATTATACATAGGGTGGCTAAACAGCAAGCTTCTATTGCAAAGTACAGGGGATTATATTCAATATTCTATAATAAACCATAATGGAAAATATTTTTTTAAATGTTGAGGCTTCCTAGGCTTGGGGGTCCTTGGCTGTGATGCAAACACACTGTGTGCACAGAATCAACATGGGCCCATATCTCATTTCTAACCTCTTGGGATTTAGGAAACAAGGAGAACAAACCCACGTGAACAGGAAGCTCATGCTGCCTGCTAAACCATGAGGTGTAAAGTCCTTTATTTCTGACCCAGGAGTCTTGTGTTTGCTGTCAGCATACATGAGCCTATGTCACAATAACTTAATAGCTTACAAGTAGAGTAAAATCTCGGACAAGGCGATGGCACCCCACTCCAGTACTCTTGCCTGGAAAATCCCATGGACGGAGGAGCCTGGTAGACTGCAGTCCATGGGGTCGCTGGGAGTCGGACATGACTGAGCAACTTCACTTTCACTTTTCACTTTCCTGCATTGGAGAAGGAAATGGCAACCCACTCCAGAATCCCAGGGACAGGGGAACCTGATGGCCTGCTGTCTTTGGGGTCGCACAGAGTCGTACACGACGGAAGCGACTTAGCAGCAGCAGCAGCAGAGTAAAATCTGGACCTACCACAGTGCTTGACACTCTGGTATAAAATGGTGGGCAACAGGAATCTTTAATGAAGTAAATGAATAATAAAACTCTTCTAGAACCCTAAAAATATTCAGAAGTAGAAAACGTATTTGACAGTTTTCTCTATATAGTCAAAAACTTAGAATCACTCTGCTGAAAAGGATGATGGTGGTCCAGATGAAGGCCAAGGATACGTACATGTGAACATGAAGGCTGGTGAATTAGATGCACATATCCTGGGGGAGGGGAGACTATATACAATATGTTTAATAAATCCAAAAAGTGAACATAAACTTCCAATTTCAGCACATCATAAAGCACTGATGCTATTGGGCATGAGAGATGGTGATCATGGAAGTAGAATAGAAAATAACAAAGAATGACATTCTGAAGAGAAAAGAGTCTCTACAGTGATTGTGAGATGAGAGAACCCAAATCCGCAGAAGTCAAATTGGAGAAAGACTAGGAAGCGGCATTTGCTTTGATTAATAGAAGAAAATTGAAAATATTTCAAGAACAATTTCAGTTGAGAGGTGACTGTAGAAGGCTGAATGGAAAGGACTAAAGAATAAATGGTATCCATTGATGCTTTCAAATTGTGATGCTAGAAATGACTCGAGAGAGTCCCTTGTATAGCAAGGAGATCAAACCAGTCAATCCTAAAGGGAATCAACCCTGGATACTCATCAGGACTGATGCTGGAGCTGAAATTCCACTTTGGCCATCTGATGTGAAGAGCTTACTCATTGAAAAACACCCTGATGCTGGGAAGAAATGAAGGCAGGAGGAGAAGGAGCGACAGAGAGTGAGATGGTTAGATGGCTAACTGACTGAATAGACATGTGTTTGAGCTCACTCCAGGAGATAGTGAAGGACAGGGAAGCCTGATGTGCTGCAGTCCATGGGGTTGCAAAGAGTCAGGCAGGACTTATCAAATGAACAGCAATTCTTTTGCTGATAGACATTTAGGTTCCTTCCATGTCCTGGCTATGTAGTACATATATACAATGGACTATTACTCAGCGATGAAAGAAATAAATGTGAATCAGTTGAACTTACATTAATTAACCTAGAGCCTGTTATACAGAGTGAAGTAAGTCATAAAGAGAAAAACAGATAACCTATAACATCGCATGAATGTAGAATCTAGAAAAATGGTACAGATTAATCTATTTGCAAAGCAAAAATGGAGACACAGATATACAGAACAAACATGGATACCAAGGGGAGACGGGTGGTGGGATGAATTGGGAAATTGAAATGGACATATATATATATATATATATATATATGCGCTATTGATTGACTATGTGTAAGATAGATAGTTAATGAGAACCTACTATATAGCACAGGGAACTCTATTAAATGCTCTGTGGTGACCTAAATGGGAAGGAAATTGAAAAAGAAGGGATACATGTATAAGTATAGCTGATTCACTTTGATGTATAGTAAAAACTAACACATCATTGTAAAGCAAGTATACTCCATTAAAAATTAATAAAACAAAATAAAATAAATTTATCTTATTAGCCAAAAAATTAAATAGCTTCAAAGAACATTTATTTTAAAAGATAAAATCATGCTTCATGCAAACATTAAAGCAGACACATACCAACGCTTTTATTTAATTCATTAATTGATGAAGGAGATAGTAAGAAGATATCACTAATTCACAGGAGGCTTCAAAGGACCACTCAAGAATGCCGAAATGATTTACAAATATATGTAAAACTGGTGAATATTCACAGAACAATAATTAACCATATATCCACTAGGTACAATTTGCATTTCTGCTAATATTGTATGACTTACAGTGGCAAAATGGTTCAAAAACATTGGAAGGCAGAGATAAACCTGAAAGATCCACTAGGAAGAAGCCCTAGTGGGGGGTTTTAACATTTCATATTTGTTCACAATTTTTCTTGTGATAGGATATAAGGAAATGCTGAAAGTGAATACAGAAAGATGTAGGAAACGGAAACAAATTCTGCAATGCATTATATTAGGAAAGATACTGAAATGAAATTATGACAGGAACAACTAAATAATTCTATAATCTTGATATGCAATTCACTTTTCAATGTGAATTTCTTATCAACAATAAGAACAATTAGAATCCCAGCTAAGTTATGTTCAAACTTCTCTTTTAACACAATTTTTTTTTTATCTTTGCAAATAAAAGCTTCATAAGAGTTCTGACATAGAATAGAGAGCTCTTCTGTTTGAAGTGATAGAAAGGACGCTAGAGTACTTTTCCTTGATCTTCTTCACCTGTAAAACGCTGATATTTTTCAGTAACTAATGTAAATTTCTTATACAATTTTAAGGGAGGTACAAATTTCTATTCTTTATCAGATCATACCCTATAGGGCTTTTCCTAAACTGTATGTGCTTATATAGTTTGAAGTGAAGTTCGGAATTTGGATTCATTGTATTATTGTATTATTTTGTTGTTTAACCTGCTTCATGATCACATGCAACAAGTTAATTTTAAAATACAAAGGGATTAAATTTAATTTAAAATTTAGTTAGTAATACCTAGTGAAAATTAAAGCGGCAAAATATTTTAAAATGAAACAATATAAAATTAAAAAGAGCTTAGAAGTATTTTTATTGCTTTGATTGTCATTATATTAAATAGATTCTCATCTCATAGTAGAAAAAAGTGGTATGTATATATTTTTTCTATTGATTTTATTTATTAGAATATATTTTTTGTGTATGGTTGAACTGATATATTATATTAAACGATTCTGTCTCTGTTATACTGTTCAATTTATATTTTATAAATGTAGTAGGTAGTGGTTGAGAAAGGCCACTGTATAATTGATAAGGGAGAAGGTATGACAAAATTTTATAGAAAAGGTTGCTTTATTTTGGATCCATTTTAACTACTATTATTGAAGGAAATATATAACATGGCCCTTTAAAATCTAATTTTAGAAATTATTTTTCATTCAGTCGGCTTTTTATGTAGCATAAGCTGTTGTCACATTTAAAAGCCTGTCACGTGGGCTCAAGGTCTTGTTTTTAATCATCAGACCTGTGACAAAAGGGATCATTTTATCTACTACTCCTTGACACATTTTATTATGTCTTATAGTACAGTGAACTGAACTACTATATTCCAGAATTAAGATCCAAACACTTAATATATATTAAATGTTAAGATTTAGTTTTTGTGAAATAATATGAACATTTGGTGACTTGAATAAAATTTAACTAGCTTTCCTTTTCTTCCCCCTTTTAATTAATTGAATTAGTGACTTATTCTGAGATAATGCTAAAATGTTGATGTCATATGAAAACTTTTTTTTAATTTCAGTGAACTTTCTATTTTTTTTTAAAGAACAAACTTCTTGTTTTTCTGGACAAGCAAAATAGCAAAGGGCATAAAATGGAAAAGGTTGTTTTTACTGACTGACACAGTTGAGTGGTTTTTCTAGGAGAACACTGAGTTTTTATTTTTGTGACTGCCCCTTTTCTTTCTATTGTATAACCTTTTCCTGTCTGGTTTATATACCCGGGGTTACCTCTAAGGCTGGTTAGTAGCTTTTCTAATATTCTCCCACTTGTGACATTTTGGAAACTGCATGGCAGACAAAGGGTAAAAAAAATCACTTATGATTTTCAAGAACCTCATGCTCTTAAACCATGTTTTGTAAACTCAAAAATCCCTAGAAATCAGAAATGTAATAGCAATGTATGAAGAAGATGAACTTTGAGAAACATAGGTGTGATTGACATACAACAAGCTGAACATTTCATGCCTACAACCTGATGAGTCTGGAACTAAGTCTACGTCTATGAAACCATCACCTCAGTCTGTTCGGTAAGCGTGTCCATTGTCTCCAAAAGTTTCATTCTGCCCTCTTTATTTATTAATAAGAATATTTATGATCTATCCTCTTAGTAAATGGTAAGTACACACTTCAGTATCATTAACTGTAGGCTCTTTAAGTGGTTACAAAAAGAAAAAAAAGGAACAAGAGGGAGAAATCAAGGCTTTGGACAAGTTAGGGAGCATTTATACTTTGGAGAACATAGCTACTGCCTACTCCCAGCAAGTTGCTGCCAGATCTGAAAATTTAAAGAGATGGAAATTCAAACTTTTATGCAAAATCTCTTGGCTGTTAAGTGTTGGCAACTAATTCAGAGTTAACATCAACAGCAGTCACATTTCACAAGCTAACTCTCTGCAGGCCAAATTCAACAAGGACTATGACCCAAGAAACTTTCTGAGTAGTGTATTCCGGCTATCCATGCAGCTCCCAGCCCTCTTTGAGCTCTGATCTCTTGATGACAACAGAACTGCAAGAGTAAACTTCCTTCTTCTCTAAAAAAAAAATTGTTCACATTGCTGCAAAACTCTTCAGCAAATACTGTTCAATCACAGCATGGTATTTCTTAAGCTACAGTGGTCACTGATTACTGTTGAGGAAGTTTACCAGAAATGGCTCAGATGGTAAAAAATCTGCCTGCAATGCGGGAGGCCTGGGTTTGATCCCTGGGTTAGGAAAATCCCTGGAGAAGGAAACAACTACCCATTCCAGTATTTTTGCCTGGAGAATTCAATGGACAGAGGAGCCTGGCAGGCTGCAGTCCATGGAATTGCAAAGAGCTGGATACGACTGAGCGACTTGCACATTCACCAGATTGGAATTCTGAAGGTTTAGGTTTCATGAATTCAAGCAAGAAATGAGAAATTTTATTTGATAAGTTTTGCCTTATAGGCTTGTTGTGATGATGAAATGTGATAGTATATAATAAAGTACTTTGTAGATTAGAAAGAACAGATATATCAGCTACCACCAGAATTCCAAGTTAGTATTACATAATGATAGCTTTTAAAACTTATGTGTTATCTATTCACTTGTTTTTTTTTTTTTTTCCTGTTGTTGTCCTATCATTCTATAACACAATGTAAATTTTTGTGGCTTTTTATCAGTGTACCTTGGCCCATGATTCTAGTTTTGACTTAATAGTAGTGCAGTGACTCTTCCTTTTCATGAGAACGCTGATCTCTAGGTTAAAAATCTAGAATGTTGACCACATTTGTTCTTACTTGTCCTACAAAATGATTCTTCAGTGTTTTCTCTGTATAATTTTCTTTCCATGCAAGTTCCTTCCATAAAATTGTTTTCTCTAGGGGAGCAGATACCATCATAGAGTGAAATACTAGGCAAGTATTTGGCTCAGTGGAAAGGAATCTACCATGCAGGAGATGTGGCAGGAGCTTCTGGTTTGATCCCTGGGTCAGTAAGATCCCCTGGAAGAGAAAAGAGTAATGCATATTCCAGTATTCTTGCCTGGAACATCCCATGGACAGAGGAGCTTTATGGTCTACAGTCCATGGGGTTGCAAAAGATTTGAACATAACTTAGTAACCAAACAACAACGAAATCTATTTAAAGAAAATAAATTATTTTCAAAAATTCTGTATTTCTAGCAAGCAGTTATGAAGTTACATCTGAATTCTCTTGCTGCTGCTACATAGCCCCTTTTCTCACTCAAGTTGAGGTCTTAACCCAAGGAAGTTCTTTGGGGCCTTTGCTTGAACCATTCCCTTCAATTGATCCTCATCACCAACATTCTATCAGTGAAAAAAGATGTTCTCTTTCAGGATCTAGTAGAAAACTCATCATCTTCATTTAGATTTTCTCCGTTTCCCCAACTTATCTACTTCATATCTATCAACCCTTAAATATCAACTTGTGATAAAATATTTATATGTTTCACTGGATTATTTGAAACATAATAATCCTCATAATAAGCCTCTTATTCTTGACTGTACTTTAGTTATTCAAAGGCCTGAGACATTTATTTTAATGAATATAATAATAACAGTACTCACTATTTATTGTTTACTGTTCATATTTTGAGCACCTGCAAAGTGTTATACATTTGTATGTGGGTGTGCTCAGTTGTGTCTGACTTCATGACCCAATAGACTGTAACGTACCAGGCTTCTCTGTCCATGAGATTTTCCAGGCAAGAACACTGAGGCGGGCTGCCTTGCCTTCTCCAGGGGATCTTCCCAACTCAGGGATTGAACCGTGTCTCTTAAATCTCCTGCACTGGCAGACGGATTCTTTACCACTGTACCACCTGATTATACATTTAATATCTCCTTTAAGCTTCACAATAGTCCTGTGAGGTAAATACTATTGAGTCCCATTGTACAGAAGAGAGAGTGGAGACACTGTTCTCTCATCTTCCAGGCAAAGAAGAGTCAGAGCTAGAATTTGAACCAGGTAATGCAGGATGAAGTTGTTGTTCAGTTGCTCAGTCACGTCCAACTCTCTGCGACCCCATGGCCTGCAGCACACCAGGCTTCCCTGTCCTTCACCAGTTCATGTCCTTTGAGTTGGTGATGCCATCCAACCACCTCAAAGTTCTCTGTGCATAAAAGTTTTCAGCACATTTTTAATGGAACCAGTGGGTCAATGTGCTGTTCAAATTCTTTAACTCATGGGATTCTCTGTTTCATCACTGATAAGAAACAGCAACAAAAACTTTAGAAAGGATATACCAGTTTATAAAATGATCAAAACTAAAGGTAAATATGCTCTTCCAAAGGGAACTCTTCAATTTTAATTTTTTCAATAAGAAAACCGTATATGAGATAATAGAAATATCATGGTTTTCAAAGTAAGATGTTTTATTTTTAGAGAAGTTGTTTTTTTTTTTTTTCCAAATGTTTGTCAAATTATGGTCAATTAACCAAATAATATCCTCTGTCTGTTTTTGTAAATAGAGTTTTCTTGTAACACAGCCATGCCCTGTCATTTCCATATTGTCGATAACTGCTCTCACATTTCAGTAGCAGTGTTGAGTAGCTACCCTGTAAGGAAAGATTTTCTGCCCCTGTTCTAAATAAAAGGCATTTTAAAACTTGCATGTCTTCTCTCTCTGATACAGAATTACATTTGGAAAAAATGCACACATCTAAATGGTTCTAAAATTCTACACTCAAGATTTGCATTTTCAAGGGGCATACAAATAACACTGGGAATCTTCATGAACATTATGAAGATTACCTACCAAAAAGAAGTGAACGACTCACCCAAGCTTACTATAATAGCTTGAGCTCATGCAATGCTATTATGCCATTGTTCTACCAACCCTGAACAATGAATAGCTGCTGCCTTCCATGCTTCCATTAAGTTTATCTGAAATTCAAGGAATAGCTGATTAAAAATTGTATATGATTATATTTACAAGTAACTGTAAAAGCTCCATGCATTAAATTACATTTTCTTCCCTTAAATTCCTCAAATGATGGCTTCTAATCATTAGGAAATAGCTATACATTCCATTAGTTATTTAAAATCTCCACGTTCCTCTGATACTTAAACGGAAATATTTTTAGTTGTTTCCAAAAATGGAACATATGAAATGAATGTTTTTTTCTCTGTCAGCATATTCTTTGTGTTGATGTTTAACCATATTGACTGTATTTCAGATCATGTAGAAAGGATTCCTGTTGTTAATTCATAGCACAAAATCTCTTTGAGTGATGTTTCCATTGTCACAGCGTCCTATACATTTCACAATACAGTTCTTAGAATGCTCTATTAGTCAAACTATCTCTTTGTCCATATATTCAAATGAACTGTAGAGGTTATTAACTTGCCCTTGGCAAATAGATTTATTTTTCTAAGACAAATGCTTTTATAAATTCAGTGTGTGTCAGTTTTATTACAAATTGTAAATAGAATGCCCTGCCAGATTTTTATGACAGCCATTGCTAACTCATTTGGGCCCTTATTACATTTCCAGCTTTCATGTTTGTGTGTGTGTGTGTGCGTGTGTGTGTGTGTGTTTGATCACTATCAAGACTATATTGGAATGTTGCAAGTTTTACATTTTAGTGTTGGATTTATATAATTGGCCCTTTCAATAGTAGCCTAGTTTAGGGAGTTTGTATCTATCAAACATTAAATTTAATACTTATATTTACAGTAGTCTTTGTCCCATATCTATGCTAATATGTTTGATGTTTCTTTACAAATATGGAAGTGTAGCGACATCTATGGGGTTGCACAGAGTCGGACACGACTGAAGCGACTTAGCAGCAGCAGCAGCGAGTGATAAAATTACAAATTTATCAATAGCTTTTTGAATTTCATTAGACTGGTATTTTTGTTTGCTTATATAATATAAATATGGTATTACGGTATAATCCTGAAATATTTTTAATGATTTTAATATTCAAACATGTACTTAAGGTTAAAAATGAAAGCTACATTAAGAATGGTCACTCTATACCCTTTAAGAACAATGGCTTGCTTACTTGCTGGCTGACCTTTGGCAAGTCACTACACCTTTCTGTGCGTCAAATCTGCACCATCATATCCAAATTCATGACCTGTAATCCAGTAAGGGCCTAACACATGTTACAAGTTACCATTAAGAAAATGCTGTAAGTCACTTGATGCAATTGTTTTCCATTAACAAACTGGTTTGTCAGCTCTGGCTATCATCACAAAATACTGTAGACTGTGTGGTTTACACAGCAGAAATCTATTTTCTCACAGTGCTGGAGGCTGGAAGTCCAAACTCAAGATACCAGCAGGGGTGGTTTCAAATGCAACCTTCTCTCTTGGCTTTTAGACAGTTACCCTTTCTTTGTGTCCTTGAATGGTCTTTCCTCTGTGCATGGGCATCCCTGGTATCCCCTTTTCCTATCAGTCGTATTGGATTAGGACCCTGCCCTATGGCCTCATTTTACCTTAATTACCTCTGTAAAGGCCTTATCTCAAATACAGTTATGTTGGGGGGTAGGGTTTTCACATATGAATTTGGGGGCACACAATTCACTTTATAACATACAATGATATTACTTATTATAATTTTATCCTCTCCCTACTTAATAGATTTTTTGAAAGCATAAAGTTCAAGTGGCCTGCCTATTATTCACTTGATTCACAAGTATATTAACATGTAACTCCTAGTTTTGAGGGTAAATCAGAAAAACTAGACTAATGTATTGAAATATAAACATATATAGAGTTTTTCACACAGCTGTACTTAGACTTTTGCTCCCCCAGGTATAGTTATTAATCAGTTATCTGTTGGCAGGAATTCAAATTAGAGATTTGTTTCAATATTACTTGCTTTGCAAAAACATTGAAATAACTGCTTTCCCATTTTCAAAATGAAGCTTTATACCATTGACCTCTCACTTCTTAAAACTCTCTCTGCCTTGGCTTTTGAGAGATTTGCTTTGATACAGTTCAGTTCAGTTCAGTCGCTTAGTCGTGTCCGACTCTTTGCGACCCCATGAATCGCAGCACGCCAGGCCTCCCTGTCCATCACCATCTCCCGGAGTTCACACAAACTCACGTCCATCGAGTCAGTGATGCCATCCAGCCATCTCCTCCTCTGTTGTCCGCTTTTCCTCCTACCCCCAATCCCTCCCAGCATCAGAGTCTTTTCCAATGAGTCAACTCTTCACATGAGGTGGCCAAAGTATTGGAGTTTCAGCTTTAGCATCATTCCTTCCAAAGAAATCCCAGGGCTGATCTCCTTCAGAATGGACTGGTTGGATCTCCTTGCAGTCCAAGGGACTCTCAAGAGTCTTCTCCAACACCACAGTTCAAAAGCATCGATTCTTCGGCGCTCAGCCTTCTTCACAGTCCAACTCTCACATCCATACATGACCACTGGAGAAACCATAGCCTTGACTAGACGGACCATTTTTGGCAAAGTAATGTCTCTGCTTTTGAATATGCTATCTAGGTTGATCATAACTTTCCTTCCAAGGAGTAAGCATCTTTTAATTTCATGGCTGAAGTCACCATCTGCAGTGATTTTGGAGCCCAGAAAAATAAAGTCTGACACTGTTTCCCCATCTATTTTCCATGACGTGATCGGACCAGATGCCATGATCTTCGTTTTGATACAAGTATATGTAAATCAAGTTTCCCAAAAGACTGTGAGCTTTTGGATAGTCATGGTTTATCCATCTTTTGTATCACTAATACATAGTACATTTTCTAACTCATACATACACTCAATACATTATGGTTAGATGAAAATATGAATCTAAGTAAATTAACAGATACACTGATGAATCCATGAATGCAACAAGCACACCTATCTTTCATATGACCTAAAAACCAATGTTTGCAATTTTCCTACCTTTTTGGAAAGGCCAGTGTTTCCAACTTTTCATGCAATAGTCAGATCAATTTTGTTTCTTTGGTATATTTATTTATTTACCTGATAAATTTAGTTTTTTTTGTATATTTCACACTTCCCCTGTATTCAAAATATCAAAACCAATGCTTACATGTAAGTCCTTTCCATATTACAAAATTGACACAGAATATTAACCTAACTGTGATTGTTTGAATTGGAGTTTCTAGAGAAAGGGATTGATCTTCTGTTCTCTGTTCACACAGAGATTAAAAGGAAAGAAATCAGAGTATGAGTGAAGTTAGACGATTAAGGATAATAATAAGGAGGTTGCAAGAAATTCTTTGTACTACAAGTGGGAAAGGCTACTATTGGATTTCATACAATCCCTTTCCTTAGATGTGCTTAAAAAATGGAATTGACTGTCAAATTGCTGAAAGAGTTTAAGAATAGTGCTTATTGAAGTCAGGATATGTCCTGGGTGATTTCTCAAAGGTCATTTCCACTTCACTTGTATAAACATTGAAGTAGAGGTTCAAGGGAACCTCAGTGGCATATAAGTGCTTCGCCTCTGCTGGCTGCTGAAGGGAAGATATAAGACAAACCATCCTTTTAAACACATATTTCTCCTCTGTCTAGAACTGTGGTTCTCATCTCTTTCATTTTTGTATTAGCAAGGATATAATAGACACTGCTTAGAAGCATGACACATTTCCGTAGATAACCCCAGTTTATGTGCTGCAGCAAATATAAATTCAGTCCCCCGGATTTGTATAACCTTGTCGCTCAGCTGGTAAAGAACCTGCCTGCAATGTGATCGCTGGGTTGGCAAGATCCCCTGGAGAAAGGAGAGGCTACTCACTGCAGTATTCTGGCCTAGAGAATCCCAAGGACTATACAGTCCATGGAGTTGCAAAGAGTCAGACACAACTGAGTGACTTTCACTTTCACTACACTTTAGCTGAGAGGACATGAACTCACAATAGTCTGGCATGTAAAAGAGGTGGTGTAATGAGAAAGGTTCAGTTTTTCTCCTTCTGGGTGTTTCTTCCCTGTGAGTCTCTTTTGTTACTCACACAGAACACTTCACCTCTGGTCACCAAATGTGTGGAGGTTTTCTTCACACCAAGCAATTTCTGCAAATGCCAGCTGGGTTTCCCACTGTTTAGTTCAATTCTGATACTGTCTACATGGAGATAGCATCAGATTCCACAGGTTAAGGGCTTAGTCTCATCAGACTGATTCACCCTCACCTCAGACACCAGTCTCAAGCCCAGATTGTCACCTGGTCTTCTGACCACCAGCTATAGATAGTAGATTCCAAAAATGCAGTCCTTGACCCCTTGTTCAATCATATATGACTCATTGTAACCCCATGGACAGTAGGCTCCTTTGTCCCAGGCTCCTTTGTCCTTGGGGTTCTCTAAGCAAGAATACTGGAGTGAGTAGCTGTTCTCATCTGCCGGGGATCTTCCCAACCCAGGGATTGAACCTATGTCTCCTGTAGCTCCTGCATTGGTGGCATTTTCTTTACTGTCTGAACCATCAGGGAAGCCCTGGTGCAGTCCTTGGGTTTGATTAATTTGCTAGAGTAACTCATAGAACTCAGGGAAACATTTACTTTCACTTGTCAGTTTCTTATGAGAGAATGTGATAAAAAGATACAGATGAACACATAGATGAAAGATATGCAGAGAATAAAGGCAAGATATATGGGAGCGGTGGAAGATTTCATGCCCTGTTCAGACATGCCATTCTTCCTAGCATCTCCACATGTTCACCAACCCAGAAGCTCTTGGAACCCTGTGTTTTGGGGATTTTTACAGAGGCTTCATCATGACGGTATGGTTGATCATTAACTCTATTCTCAGCCCTTCTCCCCTCTCCAGAGAGTAGGGAGTAGAATGAAAAATTCCCAACTTCTAATCATGGCTTGGTCTTTCTAGTGACTGGCCTCATCCAAGAGCTCTCCATGAGCCTACTCAGAGTTGCCTCATTAGAACAAAAGACACTCCTATCACTAAGTAAACTAGGGGCATCTTCTATTCTAATAAAAAGGCCAAATATTAGAATAGAAGATGCCCCTGCTGCTAAGTCACTTCAGTCGTGTCCGACTCTGTGTGACTTCATAGACGGCAGCCCACCAGGCAAGAACCCTAGTGCTCTTATTACTTCAGAAATTACAAAGATTTCAGGAGACCTGTGCCAGGAACTGGGGACAATACCAACGTCTATTTTCCATCATCTTACAGGTGACATCAAATTGTGAGTGTGCTCATTATCCTAAAAGATGACTCCTTTCTCCCCTTTCTGCACTTTACTTTTAAGACTTTCTACTCATTGTTCTGGACACAGCTTAGATTTGTGTTTTGTTAAGCATTTCACTTGAGAACCTTTAGTACTACCTGATCCATAATGATTGGTAAATAAATGAGTAAACTATATCATGAATAAATGATACTAGGTAATTTCCTGGTGGTCCAGTGGCTAGGACTTCTCAATTTCACTGCCAAGGGCCTGGATTGAATCCTTGCTCAGGGAACTAGGATCCCACAGGTCTGGCATTGCATGGCCAGAAAAATTAAAAATAAGTAAATAATACTAAATATATCCTTAAAAAAAAAGATGGAAGAAAAGAAGGAAGAAAGAAAGTGAAGGAAAAAGTAAGAAAATAACATATATCCCTCTGTGAACTCTAGTTGATGTGGAAGAGTTAAAAGAATATTGGACCTAGAGTACAGGTCTATATATACCACTTGAAAGCTTAGAGACCTTAGGCAATCGGAGCCTCAGTTTCATAAATAGTAAAATAGAGATAAGAGCAGCTCCTCTGCCTGCTTACAAGACTTTTTATCATGCTGAATGAATGTACTTTGAATCTCTTGGTAGATTTTACCCATGTAAAATGTTAGGAATGTTTTCTTCATGATTAGTGTCTTCTGCTACTGGTAGGTGGCTCATCAGATTGATTAAAATAAACTTACTTATCTTTATATTAATATGAAAATAAATCAATCATTTGAGAAAAAAAAAAAAGCAAAAACTAAGCAAAATAAAGCCAAATAGGACAATAAATACTTTTTGAATTGTGTTTGTCTTTGACTTGGAGAGTTATTTCTTAAAGGAGTAACTGTTTAACTTACCATGTGTCTAATTTTTAACAATTGTTCCTTGCCGAATTTTGTGTCTCCACATTGCACTAAGGACATGCATACAAGAAGAATGAAAAAGAATTAAGAGACAGTCAGTACCAGGGAAAGCGGGGATCTAGCCTCCACTACAGATTGCCTATGTTTGATGCCAAAGCAGCTAGTAGGTTTAAGTGAATAAATAGCATCTGTCACTATAGAACTCTTACAACATAGTCATTGAAACCCCATAAATGGATTTGTATTGCCTCATATGGGCAGAACCTCCTGTCCAATTCCCTTTTGCTAATCTGAACAGTAAGGCTATGAACCCATGCATATATGCATTTGTTAAAGATGCCAACTCTATAGCACAGTGGAGTTTACCCCCCTCCCTGTGTTCTCTTTTTCTTTGCCATCTCTCTTTCTCTCTGTGTCTTTCACATACACATAGCCTTTATCCCATTGAGATGAATGACTCAATCTTTGCACTTAATGATAAAATCAGACTCAATAAATATTGGCTCTTAAAATATTTCTGAAGTGACTGACTTGCTTGTCTCGAGAGACAGCTTTATGTACAAAACCTATCTGGCTTATTCTTTTTTTTAAATCTGCCATTCCAGTTGTCTGTTTTTCTGATATGTGTCACTTAAAAGGAGCATATGCTTTATCTATGTATATTCCTAATAATTGTGTTGAGTTTTTAAAAAGTCTATGTGTGCTTTATAAATATAAGTTTTCCAACATAAACATATGACAGTATGATATTTACTACAATGTCTGAAGAGGCACTTGATTCTCAAGGGCAGGAATTTTAAGTGAAATGTTTGTGTCCTGATATTCAGGTAAACTAGCACTTGTCAAAAGCTATGACCCCCTGCCTTATCTCTTTGTTTTTTTATGCTTCAGTAGGACCATATTTTTACCTCATCAGTCCATGTAATACATCTTAGGAAAAAAGTATTAAAATTATGGACCATTGTATATATATATCCCTTCAGTTCAATCGCTCAGTAGTGTCTGTGTATATATATATATATATATATATATATGTATTTGTTGTACACCAGAAACTAAAACAGCATTGTAAATAAACTATACTTCATCCAAAAAATCCAAAATTATGGACACCAGAGGTTGTTAAAAACAAGTTGCTGCTGCTGCTGCTGCTGCTGCTAAGTCGCTTCAGTGGTGTCCAACTCTGTGCAACCCCATAGACGGCAGCCCACCAAGCTCCCTCGTCCCTGGGATTCTCCAGGCAAGAACACTGGAGTGGGTTGCCATTTCCTTCTCCAATGCATGAAAGTGAAAAAATAAAGTGAAGTCGCTCAGTTGTGTCCGACTCCTAGCGACCCCATGGACTGCAGCCTACCAGGCCTCTCCGTCCATGGGATTTTCCAGGCAAGAGTACTGGAGTGGGATGCCATTGCCTTCTCTGAAAAACAAGTTATTACTTATCAAATTACCAATGATATTTTTCATAGAACTAGAACAAAAAATTTCACAATTCATAGGGAACAAAAAAGACCCTGAATAGCCTAAGCAATCTTGAGAAAGATGGGTGCAGCTGGCACAAATACAGAAATATACACCAATGGAAAGCCCAGAGATAAACCCACACCCCTATGGGCACCTCATCTTTGACAAAGGAGGGAAGAATATACAATGGAGCAAAGATAGTCTCTTCAATAAGTGTGGCTGGGAAAACTGAAGAGCTACATTCTTCCCTAGTAGCTCAGTTGGTAAAGAATCCACCTGCAATGCAGGAGACTCTGGTTCGATTCCTGGGTCAGGAAGATCCCCTGGAGAAGGGATAGGCTATCTACTCCAGTGTTCTTGGGCTTCCCTTGTGGCGCAGCTGGTAAAGAATCTGCTTGCAATGTGGGAGACCTGGGTTCGATCCCTGGGTTGGGAAGATCCCCTGGAGAAGGGAAAGGCTACCCACGCCAGTATTCTGGCCTGATAATTCCATGGACTGTATAGTCCATGGGCTTGCAAAGAGTCAGACACGACTGAGTGACTTTCACTTTTCACTGGTCACGTGTAAAAGAATGAAACTGAACACTTCTTAACACCATACCCAAATTTAAACTCAAAACACCTAAATGTAAGACCAAAAACTATAAAACTCTTAGAGGAAAGCATAGGCAGAATACTCTATGACATGAATTACAGCAAGATCCTCTCTGACCCAAGTCCAAGAGTAAAGGAAATAAAAAACAAAAATAAACAAGTGGGACCTAATTAAGCTTAAAAACTATCAACAAGGTGTAAAAACAACCCTCAGAATGGGATAAAACAATAGCAAATGAAACATCTGACAAATAATTAATTTGCAAAATATACAAACAGCTCATGCAGCTTGATATCAGCAAAACAAACAACCCAATCAAAAAGTGGGCAGAAAATATAAACAGACATTTCTCCTAAGACATACAGGTGGTTAATAAACACCTGCAAAAAGTTGACTCATTGGAAAAGACTCTGATGCTGGGAGGGATTGGGGGCAGGAGAAGAAGGGGATGACAGAGGATGGGATGGTTGGATGGCATCACCAACTCGATGTACATGAGTTTGGGTGAACTCCGGGAGCTGGTGATGGACAGGGAGGCCTGGCATGCTTCAATTCAGGGGGTTGCAAAGAGTCGGACATGACTGAGCGACTGAACTGAACTGAATAAACACATGAAAAGATGCTCAACATAACTCTTTATTAGAGAAATGCAAAGCAAAACTAAAATGAGATATCACCTCACACCAGTCAAAATGGCCATCATCAAAAAGTCTACAAACAATAAATGCTGGAGAGGATCTGGAGAAAAGATTTGCACTATTGGTGGGAATGTAAATGATACAGCCACTATGGAGGACAGTATTGAGACTCCATAAGAAAACTAGGAATGAAACTACCATATGATCCAGCAATCCCACTACTGGGCATATACCCTGAGAAAAACATAAATGAAAAAGACACATGTACCCCAATGTTCATTGCAGCACTATTTACAGTAGCTAGGACACGGAAGCAACCTAGATGTCCATTTGACATTTGAGTCAGTTCTAATGTGGTAGATGAACCTAGGGCCTATTATACAGATTGAAGTAAGTCAAAGAGAAAAGCAAATATCATATTAATGCATATACATGGAATCTAGAAAGATGGTGCTGATGAACTTATTTGCAGGGCAGTAGTAGAGACACAGGCATAGGGAACAGACTTGTGGACCTGGAAGCCAGGGGAGGAGAGGGTGGGACAAATGGAGAGGGTAGAATGAAGACATGTTCACCTACCATATGTAAAATAGATAGACAGCAGGAATTTGCTGTATGATTCAGGGAGCTCAAACTGGTGTCTGTGACAACCTAGAGGGGTGGGATGTGGTGTGAGGTGGGAAGAAGGTTCAGGAATGAGGGAACATATGTATACCTATGGCTGATTCATATTGATGTATGGCAGAAATCAACACAATATTGTTAAGCTATTATCCTTCAGTTAAAAACAAATTAAAAAAAAACAAGTAATTAAAATTTTTTCTAATTTGAAATGCATTTTAAAAAAAAGCATTTATATGGATAAGTGAGACTTTTTTGCTAAATCAGAGCCTCCCCCTTACAGGGGGACTCACTCAACAAAGTTCTGACATGGCAGTAAGGTAGCAACAGTGGAAGATATCATTTTTTGAGGTTACTGTGTAGAATAAAGAAGATAATGACTCTCAGGAGTAGGTGATTGATTTTATTTCTATTTTTAGCAGTAAAATGCATCCCTCCTTGGATTTTCACTTAGTAACAAAAATAAAAGAGTTTTCAAAGTAGATCTGAAATTAAGGGACATATTTCCTTATACTTTTAAAGTAGAAACTTTTGAATGTTTGACTGTATGTTGTAGATTTGTCTATAAATTATTTTAGTGTCTGATTTGCTGTGAAATAGAGGTTATTTCTCAATCTTTCCTAGAACAAGCACCCTAAGTTTAAAGGAATTTGTCAATATTACTAATATAATCAGAGAAGTAATATTTTGCCTAGTTTGCATGCATTCAGTATATATTATACATGAAGACCTATGACTTAGGGATGTACAAAATCATTCTAATGTATGCTATGCTGAGTCACTTCAGTCGTGTCCGACTCTGTGTGACCCCATAGACGGCATCCTACCAGGCTCCCCTGTCCCTGGGATTCTCCAGGCAAGAACACTGGAGTGGGTTGGCATTTCCTTCTCCAATGCATGAAAGTGAAAAGTGAAAGTTAAGTTGCTCAGTCGTGTCTGACTCTTAGCGACCCCATGGACTGCAGCCCACCAGGCTCCTCCGTCCATGGGATTTTCCAGGCAAGAGTACTGGAGTGGGGTGCCATTGCCTTCTCTGATTCTAATGTATACAGTTCTTTATATATATGTATGTGTGTGTGTGTGATATGGGCAGTTATTTAATAAACCTACCTTAGCTCATTGCATTTTAGTTGGAACTAATAATTTCACAGGAAACACAATAATAATGACAAGTACTAGTGGAGAGTTTTCACGATAAGTACTGTACTTATATTAGTATGAGGTGAGTTAAAATAATGCCACCATTTCGCATGTGAGTAATCTGAGATTTAGCAAACCCATAGATACAATTCAAGTAAGAGATGGAGTGAGAATTCAAGGCAGATTGGTCTCAATTCAGAAATGGTACTCTTAACCACTTACTCATTTTTATGTGATGTATTATCCTGAAAAATATAGAAACACATTTATAATCCTGAATCTATGTCTACTTCTTCATCATTGATTGTTTCTTGTCATTCTTTTATGTTCACCAAAAAAAAAAAAAAATAATCAGAATGTCAAAGTATTTAAATACTACATTTTCCCCTAACACAGAACTTCACTGAAGCTGAATTCAGGTTTTTAAAATCTACATACAATACCAGAAACATTATTTGACAGATATAGAGTTCAGCCGCCAAGTTATTTGGCACCATGATAATGTTTACTTGAATTTAAAGCAAAGAACCAAAAATAATTTCAATTGAGTTTGTTTGGTAATATGACTATTTAAGAAATCTAAATACAATTAAATTAGTTAGTGTTAAACCCACAAATTTTAAAAGGGAGAGCAAGTAGAAAGTCTTAAAGAAAAGAAATAAAATTTTGTGTATTTGATAACAAATATTTTCCAAACATACTTCCCAAAAGGTAATGCTGGCTTACCCTCTTCTGCTATTCTGAATCATACAAAATTATAAAATAAATTTCTAAGAAGATTCAGGACGTCATGGAAGCAAAAGTGTAGACTTCCCAATTAGAACACCGCGGACTTAAATCTCACCCTTCGTCGCCCTCCACTGGCCCCTCACCAGTTGTTTAAGCAGGCATAAATTTCCTTAAGGGCTGAGGACCCTCACCTGCCCCCTTGAAAGGCTGATATGAGGATCGCATGAAATAACAGTGAATGGAAATATTGGCCAGATGCCCAGTCCAGAGCAGGAATTCAGCAGTGGCTAGTTTCTCTCACTTCTACTGTCTGTGACCAAATAGAAGTCGAGCATTCTTGGGTCACAGACTGCAGATATGTTACATAGACACCTTTCAAAGGAAATGATAAAATTTTAAAAGGTAATAGTTACCTACCTGTTCCTAAAAATCAAATAGTACACATCTCAGTCTCTGCTATGTAACTGTGACTTTCTCAAGGTCATTTTCTGTGACTAACACTTCTAATCTACAAAATGAAAAATAAATGGAAAAAACCTTGCCAGCTTTAAAATTCTATGATCCTAATACCTCCCTGGTTGAAAAACATAGGTATAAATGTTACCTATTCAATCAGATATTAGCTCATAACTAAAGCACATAAAACTGAATGTTAATTAGATCCTGTTCTTTAAAGACCTGTTTCTTGGACATTCTGCAGGAGACAAATCAGAATAATGGGGTTTAGCATTTTAAATACACAATTCATTTGGCATATCCCCAAATCAAAAATTGTTTTTACACTATAAAGTCCCCTGTCAATGACTTCCAGAGGTTTAGGTTATCCTGAATTAATCATTCACATAGAGTTTTAAAAACCATGTGCTTATAAAATGTAAAAACAAACAGGAAAGATCTTGGGAGGGTTTTTAATTGTTTTTTAATGGAGGCTCTCATTTTAATTAAAAATCAAACATATGTAATTTAAGTACATGAAGGGATGTTGATATCAAATAATTAACATATAAGTAGATCTTGCTGGTAAGTTAAATATCCAAGTCTTTATTTCAAAAGAAAAAGAACTCTTAAACACCCAAAAGGCAAGGTATTTCTGAAGTGTTTGAACCATTTTAAGTTTATTAAACTTTATGTTTTAGTTACTGATAGTTCAGTTGAGATAGAAATATTCTCAACAAGTTAAGATACATTTACTTGAAATTCAACTTTGCTAGCTATAGTGCAGAAATTACCCTTTTGTCCAAAGATACGGTGTCAGTATAGTAAAATTAGCCAAAATGGCTATTTAAATTTACATGAATTAAACTGAGAATTTCACCTGTCATGCTAACTGTATTTCATATGCTCAAATAGCTCCATAGAGTTTGTAACTACTCTATTGAAGAGCAAATATATAAAACATTTCCATCCATGCAGAATGTTCTATCTAACCATGATAGTCTAGGGTCATTCTTTTCTTTTGCATAAACTCTAAGATGATAACATATTCTGAATGTTTCTATATTGGAATTCTAATTTTAATAATTTTTTAAATCTTCAATTGATCAATTTTTCATACAACTTTGATTAGCTAATTCATTATATTTAAAGACAAGAGTTTGATGACAGAAGTCCGTCAAAGCTATGGTTTTTCCAGTAGTTGTGTATGGATGTGAGTTGGACCATAAAGAAGACTGAGTGCTTAAGAATTGATGCTTTCAAACCGTGGTTCTGGACAAGGTTTTTGAGAGTCCCTTGGACAGAAAGGAAATCAAATCAGTCAGCCCTGAGTATTCTTTGGAAGGACTGATGCTGGAGTTGAAGCTCCAGTACTTTGGTCACCTGATACGAAGAACCAATCAATGGAAAAAACCCTGATGCTGGGTAAGATTGAAGGCAGGGGGAGAAAGGGGCAACAGGGAATGAGATGGTTGGATGGTATAACTGATTGAATGGACATGAGTTTCAGTAAACTCCAGGAGATAGTGAAGGACAGGAAAGCCTGGCATCCTGCAGTCCATGGGATCATAAAGAGTTGGATATGACTGAGCGACTGAACAAAAGCCACAGAAGACTACACAGAGTTGAGTAAGCAAAGTGCTTAAATTAAAGAAAACTTATTGAGAAGGTTTTAAATATTTCCATTTTTAGATCTTGACAGAAGAATGCCTCACATAATATTGAATGACAGGACATCTGTCATAATAGGGTAATGATGTTCTTATTTCTAGAATCTGTATGTGATTTATGCCAGTGCTGTTCTATAGAAATATAACATGAGCCATGGATGCGAGCCACACATTTCATTTAAAATTTTTAAGTAGTTGTTTTCAAGGAAGCAATAAGAATAGGCAAAATTAATTTTAATAATACATTTTATTTAATCTAAAACCAAACAGATCATTTTAACATGAGTTTTATATAAAATTATTAATGTGATATTTTATCTTTATCATACTAAGTCTTCAAATTAGGGTGTGTATTTTATACTTAAGTGCATTTTGGACCACTTAACATTTTAAATTTTCAGCACACACATGGTTCATGGCTGCAGTGTAAGACAATACAGATATACATGGTCAAACCCACAGACATTATTTGTCACTTACTCAATATTTATTGAGCACATGCTCAATGCTGAGTGTTGCACTAGGAGGTAAGAGTGTAGTGGTGATGACATTGCATATACTCTTAGGAAATTTCCAGTCTGGTGGGAGATATCACAAAACAAATAGAAAAATGCAATGTTGTACTTTTGACAATTAGCTGAAATACTTCTACATCGAAAATCCCACTCAAGGTCCTAAGCAAATAGAGAAGAGCAAAAAATGAGCAAAAAGTAATTTAGAGTGTCACTGATGACTTCCAAAGGAAAACCTAATTTAATACTGTAATAATGTGTATAAACTGACCAGCAAATACAAGTGAGGACACAAGAATGACACAGTGAAGTATTCTTAGAGGGAAAATCATATGGAAAGGATGTTCGTATGAAAGTGTGTGTCTGCGTGTGTGTGTAACAGAGTGAGAGAAAGTAGACAGTAAGGGATGGCAGAGGAACTTCAAGGATTCCATAAAGTTGGAGGTTTGGAGGTTGCCCCCTGTGCATGGTAAAAACTGATCCAAGGGAAGCAAGATATTTATACCCTTAGTGAAATTGCTGTCTATTATGCTTAAAGTAATATCTAACTGTATCTTGATTGGTAAGAAGTGGAAATAAAGGGCCAATAGTATAAAAGGAAAGAAAAAAGGAGTAGACAAAACCACTGTAAATAGAAGAAATATTGGAGGAATACAAAGTCCTTAAGTAACTGCGCTTGGATTCTGCTACCAAAAGCCAATATATGTCCATCAGTAATAATATCACTGAAACTTAGCTATGCAGCATTATTTAGAATAGCTAAGATATATAAGCAACTAAAGTGTTCATCAATATATAAATGGATAAAGAAGATGCGGTGTGTATACATGTGTATAATTCTGTGTGTGTGTAAGTCACTCAGTTGTGTATGACTCTTTGTAACCCCCATGGACTCCAGCCTGCCAGGCTCCTCAGGTGATGGAATTCTCCAGGCAAGAATATGGGAGTGGGTTGCCATTCCCTTCTCCAGGGGATCTTCCCTACCCAGGAATCAAACCCATGTCTCCCACATTGCAAGCAGATTCTTTGTTGTCTGAGCCACCAGGGAACACAGCCATAAAAAATGAAATGTCCAAACAGCATGTAGTATACCTGAAAGTAACAAGATATTATATCTCAACTCTGTTTGAATTAAAATAAAGTTAGCAATGTTATTGCTATATATAGTGATGTTTCTTACCCTGGATACAAATAACCTTCAGTCAAATCATGAAATACCTGTGCTGAAGGACTCTTATTTTTGTAAGATAGTTTTTATTGTCACATTAAGCCACCTAATGGCTAAATAAGTAAAAGTTTACATGGGATGAATATTTTCCATCTGTGACCCCCATCAATAAGTAAATAAATAATAATTCCAAGTCATTTTATACTCTTTCAGATTTAAAGTTACAGTTTATTTTAACTGGAAAGTCATTGGATCCCAGTGCTACTACTCAGTAGCCTAGACTTGTGCAGTCCTTGTTTGATACTGTACAGAAAGTACTGGATCAAAGCATAGCTCATCTTAATCGTCATTAAGAGATAAAAGGTAAAATGCAATATTGTCATGCTCTCCATCTAATTAATGATAAAGTCAAACCATTATGGTTTAATAAAATATGCCACAGAGCAAGAATAATTGCATGAAGAAAGTAGAAATTGAAATCAAATAGAATTGAGCCTCAAAAATGAGGAAAAACATTGTGATTGACTTGAGATGTATTTAAAGATCAAATTCAAAAAGTTCTTCATTTACAATAAGGAGTAGATTCTAGTATTTCAGTCACAGTACTCATAACCTTATAAACACCTTGATTAATTACATTTTCGCATTCTATTAAATTGAAATGGGGCTTCTCTTGTGTCTCAGACAGTAAAGATCCACCTGCAATGCAGGAGACCTAAGTTCAATCTCTGGGTTGGGAAGATCCCCTGGAGAAGGGAATGACAACCCACTCCAGTATTCTTATCTGGAGAATTTCATAGACAGAGGAGCCTTGTGGGCTACAGTCCATGGCATCTCAGAGTCAGACTTGACTTGGTGAAGATCCCCTGGAGAAGGGAATGACAACCCACTCCAGTATTCTTATCTGGAGAATTTCATAGACAGAGGAGCCTTGTGGGCTACAGTCCATGGCATCTCAGAGTCAGACTTGACTCGGTGCCTAACACTGTCCCTTTTTTTTCCAAACTGGAAAACCACGGGTATATTTCTGTATAACTTACTGTACTGGGTGTTGTTCGTAGTAGCAATTATACCTGTATAAATTATTTTTCCTTAAACATGATTTTCATAAAATTTCCCCCAAATAACTATTTTCCATTACTCTTAGATACTGCTAAGTTTTATCCCTTCTTGTCAAGTCAGTTGACAAGAGGAAAGAAGATTTCAAGAAGCCCATAAAAATAACAGAACAGTGGGAGAAAAATATAAGTTTGCCCTAGCATTTATTTTAAAAGGTTTCCCCCAAAGTAAAAGTTAGAAGGCATCTGGAACCTGTCATTTTGTGATGATGGATCTGAACAAGAAGACACATGTACATGTCAGAAACAGAAATAGTTCTGTGTTCATGATCTGGCTGTCATCAGATATTTTAGGGGGAGAAATGGGGAGAGGTATGGGTTTTGAGGATTAGGAGGGAAATCCACTGATATACTTTGGAGAGAATGTGAATGCCACTAATCCTCCTTTTATAGGTTTACTGATTGAACTGCTATCTTATAACCTCTTTCTCACTCTATAAGCTACTATCGTATTCCTACCTAATGTCTTAGGAGGAAAAGGTGATCCTACTGAGTATCAGTAGACTATGGGATTGCTGAAAACGAGATGGGAAAAAAAAATCACTTTTTCCAATAATTTGTTTAAATATTAACAGTTTTATTACAGACAATACATTCAGTAAAGTCTAAATATATTGTGTGTATATACATAAATGTGTATGGATATATGTGCATATAATGCATATATCTCTGTGTGTGTGTGTGTGTGTGTGTATATATATATATATATATATATATATATATATATAGCATAACCATTTCAAGCTTACTTTATTTTGAAAAATTTCATTCAAGTCTCTAGTTCTTTAGATTGACTTTAGAGAGAAGACTCTTAAGAGTCCCTTGGACTGCAAGGAGACCCAACCAGTTCATCCTAAAGGAAATCAGTCCTGACTATTCATTAGAAGGACTGATGATGATGCTGAAACTCCAATATTTTGATGTGAAGAATGACTCCTTAGAGAAGACCCTGATGCTGGGAAAGATTGAAGGCAGGAGGAGAAGGGGACAAGAAAGGATGAGATGGTTGGATGGCATCAGTGACTCGGACACGAGTTCGAGTAATCTCTGGGGGTCGGTGATGGACAGGGAAGCCTGGCATGCTACAGTCCATGAGGGCGCAGAGTTGGACACAACTGAGTGACTGAACTTAACTTGGAAAGAGGGAAAATGAACGTTGCTCAGTCATGTCTGACTCTTTGTGATCCCATGGGATAGTCCATGGAATTCTCCAGGCCAGAATATAGGAGTGGGTAGCCATTCTCTTCTCCAGGGAATCTTCCCAACTCTGGAATCGAACCCAGGTCTACTGCATTGCAGGTGGATTCTTTAACCAGCTGAGAAGCCCAAGAATACTGCAGTGTGTAGCCTATCCTTCTCCAGCAGATCTTCCCAACCCAGGAATCAAACAGGGGTCTCCTGAATTGCAGGCGGGACTTTGCAGAAGTCCTCAAAATTAGTTGAACTTATATAGCTTGGTTACCTTAATACATTTTTTATATTCATCTCCCCATTATTATATACTTTTCTTTCTACCAGAGCTCGATACGCTTATTATCACTTTAAAGCACTCTAGTATTAGATACTCTTCAGGCTCTAATTTCTTGGATCATGTCCTGAAAGTATTGCTCCAAATGCTTCTATGTACCAAGATTCTCTCCTCAGACTTTCATATTAAAATAGTTCTCTAGTTTGTGTCTGGCAATTGACTTCCCACTACTATGACAAATGAAAAGTGGAAGGTATATTTTGAACAAATTAGTTATCATGTCTCAGAAATGATCTTATATAAATGCCTTATATATTAATAGTTGAAGAACAAAAGGCTTATTCTTCAGCTTCCTAGAACATAGTATGTTTGATATTTCCATACATGTGAGCAGGTGGGTATTCTGTCTATAGTAAGTAAATAAGGCATTCTACAAATGAAAACACAACAAAATTTAAAGGCCTAGAATTTAATGAAGAATTATATAATGCTTTAATAAGTTAATGTTGTCCTTAAAGTGTCTGTAGTTTTTGTGTTCTACTCAATAAACTAATGCTTAGTCATGGCAAAATTATCCTTTCACTTGAACGGGAATATAAAGATTTGTTTAAGAAATGACAACAAAGTTTCGTAAATTGGGCATGTTAATCTTCTCTCTTAGCCTTACTACAAATGTGCTTCCTTTCTTCTAATCAGTCTTTCAGGATTTATTTTAGGAATACAATTCTTTATTGCTAGCCTGACAACTGTCCCATCCTTACTCTGAGATCTTGACGTGTCACTCTCTGCTGTTGCTTTAAGTGTCTCATCTAATCCTGGGATTTACAATAATATCTCTTAGTTGTTGGTTCACGACTTTACTGTCCTGGTTTTCAAGATCTTACATGTTCTATCACCCCTGCTCTTGTGGCAGGTAAAAGCTCCTTTCCTGGGATGCAATAGAATGTTACAAAGTGCGTATATTACTGAAAAGCATTCTGCATTTCCAGTTGAAGGTAGTAATGTTGCTACTTATACCTATCCAGGCAGTCATGAGGGCTTCCCCGGGTAGCACAGCCATAGAGAATCTGTCTGCAGGGCAGGAGATGTAGGAGACCTAGATTCAATCCCTGAGTCAGGCATGGCAACACACTCCAGTATTCTTGCCTGGAGATTCTCATGGACAGAGTAGCCCGATGGGCTACAGTCCATGGGGTCACAAAGAGTTGGGCATGACTGAAGCGACTGAGCATGCATGCATGCAGTCATGAAGTTTCTCATTCATAATAATGTGAAGTATCTTGCTGCCATAGACTGAATTTTATCACCTCCAAATTTGTATGTTGACACCCTGAACTCCACTTTGATTGTATCTAGAGATATAATCCGAGAAGGCCATGGCACCCCACTCCAGTACTCTTGCCTGGAAAATCCCATGGATGGAGAAGTCTAGTGGGCTGCAGTCCATGGGGTTGCTAAGAGTCGGACACGATTGAGCGACTTCCCTTTCACTTTTCACTTTCATGCATTGGAGAAGGAAATGGCAACCCACTCCAGTGTTCTTGCCTGGAGAATCCCAGGGATGGCGGAGCCTGGTGGGCTGCTGCCGTCTATGGGGTCGCACAGAGTCGGACACAACTGAGCGACTTAGCAGCAGCAGCAGCAGAGATACAATCGGAGAAGGCAATGGCACCCCACTCCAGTACTCTTGCCTGGAAAATCCCATGGACGGAGGAGCCTGGTGGGCTGCAGTCCATGGGGTCACTAAGAGTCGGACAGGACTAAACGACTTCAGTTTCACTTTCACTTTCATGCATTGGAGAAGGGAACGGCAACCCACTCCAGTGTTCTTGCCTGGAGAATCTCAGGGATGGGGGAGCCTGGTGGACTGACGTCTATGGGGTTGCACAGAGTCGGACACCACTGAAGCGACTTAGCAGCAGCAGCAGAGATACAATCTTTGGGAGGTGATGTGGTAAGGTCATAGAGTGTGGCCATAATCCAAAAGGACTGTAGACATGTAAGACTAAGAAGAAATCTCTCTCTTCACCATGTGAAGACTTGGAGACGCAGTAAGACAGCCATCTGCAAGGCAGGAAGACAACTCTCACCAGACACTGCATCAGACAGTATCTTGATCTTGGATTTCCAACTTCCAGACTGAGAGAAATACATTTCTGTGGTTTAAGTCTCCCAGCTTGTGGCATTTTTTTTATGGCAGCTGGAACTGACTACTACACTTCCTTTTCCAAGTCTTATTTCAGACTCATCTCTCCCAAATGGCATGTTTTAAGTGATCATTCTACTTTTGTTTCAGAAACAGTTTTATTTCTCAAAGATCTTTACAACTTTCACCTAAAACAGCAGGCGCTTGTATTTACTTTAAGTTCTTCCCCAAACTGTTTGTCTTTCCTTTGGCATTTAGTTCAAAATCCTATCAAGTTGGTGCATAAACAGATGCCATTTTTCTCTATCAATCTAGCAAAAGATTCTTTAATGACACATTGCAACACATTCCTGGGTATACAGGAATACCGGACCAGCCTTTCTGGAAAAGGAAATGGCAACCCACTCCAGTATTCTTGCCTGGAGAATCCCATGGACAAAGGGGCCTGGTGGGCTACAGTCCAGGGGGTCGCAAAGAGTCAGACATGACTGAGCAACTAACACACACACACACAGCCTTTCTGGAGACGGTTGACAGCATGCACCTTTAGCAAAATAGCCTCTAAGTCAATGATGCCAAGAAGATTTTCTAGGCAAGAAAGTTTGTCATGCCAAAAAAATAAGTCAAACAGCAAATCCATCCATTAGGAAAAGTCAATGAAGCTGTGGTGATCTGTATGTTGAAATACTAAGAAACCACTAGGAGAATATTTGCAAAATATGTTGAATGATCTGGGGGAATTTCTGATGATACAATGAACTGGGCAAACTCCAGGAGACAGAGTAGGACAGAGAAGCCTCGAGTGCTGCAGCCCATGGGGTCGCAAATTGTCAGATATGACTTAGCGACTGAACGACAATGACAACGATCAAACAAGCATGCATACTAGGACTCCACAGTTATAAGTCTACAATGGTAGGGTATGTCTGTTTGTATTTATAGGTAAACACAACAAAATTTAACAATGATTTTTCGTCTTTAGGCTTTTATCTCTTTCCAACTAAATGAAAATAAATACATCTTAGTTATAGAGTTAAAACTATCAATATTATGTTTTAAAAATGTTGACAGGACAGACATAGAGAACAGACTTGTGGTTGCCAAGGAGGAGGAAGGGTAGGGGGGAGAAGGACTGAGTTTGGGATTAGCAGACACAATCTAGTATATAGAGAAAGAATAAGCAACAAGGTCCTACTGTATAGCATAGGAAACTGTATTCAACATTCTGTGACAAAAAATAATGGGAAAGAATATGAAAAAAGAATGTGTTGTGTGCTTAGTTGCTCAGTTGTGTCTGACTATTGCAACCCCTTAGATTCTTGCCTGCCAAGCTCCTCTGTCCATGGGGATTCTCCAGGCAAGAATACTGGAGTGGGGTTGTCATTCCTCCTCCAGGGGATCTTCCCAACCCAGGGATCTAACCCAGGTCTCCCGCATTGTGGACAGGTTCTTTACTGTCTGAGTCACCAGGGAAGCCTGAAAAAGAATATATTCATGTATAAATGAAGGAGGAACCTGTTGGGCTGCAGTCCACGGGGTCACTAAGAGTTGGACATGACTGAGCGACTTCACTTTCACTTTTCACTTTCATGCACTGGAGAAGGAAATGGCAACCCACTCCAGTGTTCTTGCCTGGAGGATCCCAGGGACAGGAGAGCCTGGTGGGCTGCCGTCTATGGGGTCGCACAGGGTCGGACACGACTGAAGCGACTTAGCAGCAGCAGCAGCAGCTGTACTGCAGAAATTAACACAACATTGTAAATCAACTATACTTCAATAAAGTTAAATATATATAGATATAGATATAGACAGGAGATTTCACAATACTTAATACACTGCTGGATATAATTGCCTACTTCTGCAGTCTGAGTAATCTACTTACTATGCCAAAATTTGCTCTAAATTCTAACATCCTGTGTCTCTACGCTTACATTGTGTCTCTTTGCTGGGAAATGATATATTTCCTTATATTAACAGACTTTATTTCTCCCATTATCCGAATTGAAGGCACAAGGAATATTATCTGCAAAAATTTTCTGAAAAATTATGCTTCTCTTTCTGATACATTTTAGAGAACCACTTTATGTTAGTACCAAACATTGTTCACATACAATACGAAGGGTATGAAAAGATCATTCCTACTGTGTATGAGATTGTGAGTACAAAGAATTGTTTCTTAGGCTGATCTAAAAATTCAAAGATTATGTGTCTTCTGGTCTGTGCCCCTCTGGAGTTCACCTAATGCCAAACTCCTAGAGGGCACTCAATTAATATTTAATTGATGGGACTGTTGGGAAGCTCTTCAAGGACAGCCTTTAAAGTTATATTATGTAGTGGACATTCATGGAAAAGGCCTTGATATCTTTAATCCTCATTTTTGTTGCATTGGATGGCATTGAATATATAGTAAGAGGAGTGTTATGAATTCTTAAGTGCTTCAAAAGTAATTTTGGCATATTGATTAGAGGCTATTTGTCTATACAGAAACAACAATTGCATGTCCAACCATTGTTTAATTGTGATTTTATTCCCAAGAGTACTGTCAACCTGCTCTACATTTTATAGTAATATGTAATAATATTTTTAAAATGTAATAATATTACCTTGCATTTTGAATCCTTAGAAAATATTTCTGTCATTTACAGTATCAGTCATGAAGATATAAATGAAGAATACATTTTGCATTGTTACACTATTCTCAATTTTTGAGAGTGGCCCAGTCGAGTTGGCTGATTCACTTAAGAATTATAGAAAATTGTCAAAATTCTCCAGGAAGTTCATTAAGGGACCATTGATTAGGACTTGTTACCTGACCTTTTAAGAATTATCCCAGGAAACAATTATTTGTCCTAACAATTTTAAATGGGTGACTTAATTCCTAAACTCTAATTTATTGGTAATATATATTTTTCAAACTCCTTGGTTTCTCTAGTTTTATCTTAGACTCTGGCACATTTTGATGCCCCAACTTCAATAAAAACTAATCAGCTTTTCTAAATAAGTTCAGCCCTAAAACATATGTTTTTACTCATAATATATGGATCTTCACTCATCTAGCAGCAGAAAATAGCTACACTTGAAATGCCTTCAAGAGTACATTTCTGAATTTATTGTCGCCCAATCCCCATTTAAAATTTAATAGGCATAAGCAACATTTATGACAGAGTTCCTGAAGGATATGAAGTTCACCTATTCCTCAAGAAATGCTAAAATGCAGAATGCTAAAATGTACTCTTGGTCTCTATATCACTAGAAGTTTTCCATAATGTCATAGTCCCAGTTTATGGTATTTTTTTAAATTAAAAAATAAAATCCCTATGAAACTTGATTGTGTTTGATGTAAAGATGTTTAGGTTTCTTTTTTTTCCCTTTTATTACATGCAATCAGGAGTATGAAAATCTTACAAAGAAGTACCTTTCTTAGGATCACTTCTTCTGAGCAATTGCTCAGATTTTATTCTGTAAAAGCTGAATTTCATAATGACCATTTCCCACTTTTTATACTGACTTTTAGCATAAATCCAAAATGATTCAGCTATTCTGATTGCACAAGCTTCATTTCAGATTAAATCTTATATCCTTTTTCTTGCTTTCCCTTTACTGTATATTTTCTCCATTATTGTTTTATAAATTTATAGGTATTTTAATTATGCTATTAAGATACTTTTCAAACATGTTTAGAAAACGGTAGTGTTTAAACATAGAAAAGTTTTGTTGTTGTTTTTTTTAGAATTATTTTACCTTGACAATAAAACTAATCCTGAATACTATTTCTGGAGTGAAAGATTTTTTCTGTTGAGAAGTTGCCTCTTTTACCTTTAATTCTCCTGATGAGATTCTGTTCTTTCCTGGATGTTTATGTTATTCTTGATAATTCTTTTTGAGAGTACAGAGCACTCTGGGAAACACTGGATATTTACTGCTGTAAAGAGTTCTGAGATAATCTTAATCATTTTAGCCTGCTAAAGGCATCTCCCATTGTTGTTGTTGTTGTTTTTTTTTTTTTTCAATGTATATTTGATAGATAGAATCCATCCCTTTTATGAAATAACGGAAAGGATTATCCATTCATTTTCCACCTTTTTGTGTCATTGACACAGCTTCTCTCAGTGTGAAATAGCACACTGTTCTGATTTTAAATGATTTTTCAACTGTTTTCTCAAAAATATGTTTTGGTCATCAGATCCTGTGGGTAAAAAACAATCCTGGAAACTTTTGGTCATTTTGAATTTATACTCAACGCTTAATTTTGTTCAAAGGAGCCTAACCTTTTTCTTCACTTAATTCTTCATCTGATTCCAACTCCTCATGCACATTGCATTTAATCTGAGTTCTAACTGGCACATTTTCTCACCTGCCACAGTTATGTTGCTGGGATAAACCTGAAATTTTTGTTTTATTTTATTATTTTTTTAATTTTAGAGAGACCTTAAATGCTTTCTAGCTACATTAAACCACAATCCAATCTCACTGTTGAAACTGATCCTTTTGTTTTTCAGTTGCTCCTTTCAAAGACTTTTAACAAATCATTTTTGTCCTACAAGCCTATTCATTCCAACATGCTTTCTGCACAATTATATCTGGAGAAATAATATTTGAGTCCAGAGGCAAGTCTGAAAAATAATATCCAAGCTTAATAAGAGATCAATTCCTATGGAACAAGGAGCATTTTTCTTGTTCATAACAAATTTATTGTTGCTGTTATACCACTCTAGTAAATTCAGTTGAAAAATCTAAGCAGTCCTTCACTGGATAAGTACTATCTACATATAATATATTATATATATATTCTACCCACATATAAAATATATATATATATATATATATTCTAGTTTCTATATAAAAATGATTTTATTTTTAATTATAAGTAACTCAAGAACATTAACTCAATTACAATGGTGGTTCTCTGGTACCAGATTAAATCAAGAGCAGTAGTGACAAATTTTTATTTTTATGTATCTCTCAGAGGAAGAATACATTGTGACTCTCTATTTCCAGCAGAACAGGAGTTAAAGTCCAAAAGTTGAAAATTTAATTTATTTTACTGCTATAAATATTTAGTATTTAACATATAACATTTAAATGTTGTTATAAACATTTAAACAATATTTTGATTTAAAGACCCCAGGAACTTGAGGGAAATAAAATTTCTGAAAAACATGCCATTTTCTCTCTAAATCAAAGATCACATCCCTTTATGTCAACCTACTTTTAAAAGCAAGGGCATGGATTTACTGTATAGCACAGGGAACTCTGCTCAATGTTAAGTAGCAATCTGAATGGGAGGTGAGTTTGGGGGAGAATGGATACGTGTATGGGGCTTCCCAGGTGACTCAGAAGTAGAGAATCCCCTGCAATGCAGGAAACACAAGAGGCTCCAGTTCAGTCCCTGGGTGGGGAAGATCCACTGGAGGCGGGCATGGTAACCCACTCCAGTATTCTTGCCTGGAGAATCCCATGGATAGAAGAATCTGGCAGGCTACAGTTCATAGGGTCACAAAGAGTTGGACACAGCTGAAGCGACCTAGCATGCACACATGGATACATGTATATGTATGGCTGAGTCCCTTCTCTGTTCACCTGAAGCTGTCACGACATTGCTAATCAACTGTGCTGCTGCTGCTGCTAAGTCGCTTCAGTCGTGTCCAACTCTGTGCGACCCCATAGACTGCAAGCAGCCCACCAGGCTCCGCCATCCCTGGGATTCACCAGGCAAGAACACTGGAGTGGGTTGCCATTTCCTTCTCCAATGCATGAAAGTGAAAAGTGAAAGTGAAGTCGCTCAGTCGTGTCTGACCCTCAGCGACCCCATGGACTGCAGCCTTCCAGGCTCTTCCGTCCATAGGATCTTCCAGGCAAGAGTACTGGAGTGGGGCGCCACTGCCTTCTCCTAATCAGCTGTATTCCAGTATTCCAATACAAAATAAAAGTTAAAAAAAAATAAAATAAAAGGCATGGAAATAAGAGATTTCTTTTTGCTAATAGAGATACTAATTTTATTTTTTTTTTATTTTTTTTTTTTTTTGAAATTTTATTTTTAAACTTTACATAACTGTATTAGATTTGCCAAATATCAAAATGAATCCGCCACAGGTTTACATGTGTTCCCCATCCTGAACCCTCCTCCCTCCTCCCTCCCCATTCCATCCCTCTGGGTCGTCCCAGTGTACCAGCCCCAAGCATCCAGTATCGTGCATCGAACCTGGCGGCAACTCATTTCATACATGATATTTTACATGTTTCAATGCCATTCTCCCAAATCTTCCCACCCTCTCCCTCTCCCACAGAGTCCATAAGACTGTTCTATACATCAGTGTCTCTTTTGCTGTCTCGTACACAGGGTTATTGTTACCATCTTTCTAAATTCCATATATATGCGTTAGTGTACTGTATTGGTGTTTTAATGTTGTAAAACAAAGTTAGAATGTAAACTTACAGACTCTTATAATTTAGTCTCTAATCAAACATTGAACTTAACCTTTCTCCCCAGTTCTCTTTTCTTGTTTGCATATCTTAGCAGAATCTTCTGTTTTTTTTATTCTCTCCCTCATTAAGCCCCCTCTCTGTCACGTTTTCTGTATACTTGTATACATTTCACAAAAGAAGTTACATTTATTGAAATGGATTTTTTCCTGGCAGACACAAAATGTAGGCAGCTCTGTAGACAAAACAACCTCATTTAAGTATAAGGAACATAAAAGGTCATGGTGTGCTCAATGAATTGTGAAAATTTAGGTGGAGGACTAGTGCATAACTCTTCATGGGGTTTGGCTGGGTGGTATGATAACAAACTTGGCAAGGGGATGCTTTTTATATCAATTCTGTAGAAGACAAAAATACCAAAGAATAATTATCAATGGAGAAAAATTAATTTATCAACATGACTTTGGTGACATTGTGGGTGATGATCAAAACTGGATGAGGCTGAATAGAGGGTGAAAGGCTGTTAGGAAAATATTGCCAAGACTATGAGAAAGAATTTGAGATCTGAGAGAGCACTGGGAATGACAGCAAGTGAATGGTTGACAGAAGTGATTAGAATGAGGACTATAGATGTCATAAGTATTATTTCCTTATGGAAGGTAATGAAGATATATAATGGAGGAATAAATTCCAAGTTTCTAGCTTATGTGAGTGGCAGTTTTAATATTTTAAGATGGGTACTTCGGTTGAATACATTGTTGCTCACTAACATTTGTTCTTTTCTCTGCCGTAAATTTGCATCCTTGACCTGTTGATTCACTTGGGACCATGTGACCTCCTTTCTGAGTGCCATGTTTCTCTGCAATGAGAAAGTTTTGAGAGCAGGCACTTGATTCAAAATGTCTTGTTTTCCTTTTGCCCTGAGGCTGGAAATATTCCAAATGGACATTACTCAATTCATGTAGACCCCACAAGCAAGATCACATGCCACAAAACCCTCACTGGTTTAAAATTAGCACCTTCTTCTAAGTCACTGAGCTAACAGGATCATTTGTTACTATGCCATAACCTAATCTATCCTGACTGAAATAGAGGAATATAGCGTAAAAAAGGAAACTTTAGAGAGAAGATGATTCATTCAGTTTTGGACAGGTAAGACTGAGTCTTAACCTTAATAAATGTAAAGGAGACCTTTACATTTATTGCACTAGAGAACTCTCAATACCTATTTCCATTTCACTATTCTCTCTATTCGGAGAAGGCAATGGCACCCCACTCCAGTACTTTTGCCTGGGGAATCACATGGACGGAGGAGCCTGGTGGGCTGCAGTCCATGGGGTCGCTAGAGTCAGACACGACTGAAGCGACTCAGCAGCAGCAGCAGCAGCATTCTCTCTATTAATTGATTGCTGTTTTTTTGGTGGTTTGCTTGTTGAAAGGTGGTTTTGCATAGTGGTTAAAAGTGTACTCTCTGAAACCACACTTCCTGATTTTGACTCCCTTGTCTTTTACCTCAACATTTTCAGGCTTCAGTTTCCTCACCTGTAAAATAAGGATGATCAATGTACCTCATAAGGTTGCTGTGAGAATTAAAAAATGTAAAATGTTTAGCTGAGCTTAGAAGAGTCTCTGGCGCATAGCAAGTGTTCTGTAATGTTATCATTACTATTTTTGTACTCATAATTTGGTCCTTTCAGAAAGCAGCTGGAAAATGAAGATAGGTATACATATAAGATCCAATAAAGCTGTAAAAAAAAAATAAAAAGATTTCTAGTCTTATCATTTAAGGAAAACTGCTCTATTGAAAAATTTTATCACTTACTTTAAACTGAACTTCATATGAAAAAATATATCTTAAAATTTGATTTGTCAATCCTAGTAGTGAGCATACCTAGTCTGTATGAGATGTAGAAGAATTATTTCAAGATTACCAATTCTTTGAAAATAAATTTTGATCCAAGAAATATAAAAATGCTAAATGACCAACTAAGATAAGGAAGAACCTGTTGGTATAGCATTCACTGGAAAAATACTAAATATTTCTCTAGGTTATTGTTTGATTTCTTTTTTCTACTGGTGGGCCCAGTATTTTAAATTTCTGGCCTTTCCCACTGGGTGCTCACATCTTTCTGCCATGCTGTTTGTCCCTGGAAAGCCCTGTGGTCTGTTCTTGAGCAGGTTATAAAAGTCAGCTCTGCTGAGTTTGAAACTTCCTCTGCAACGTTCCACTGCAGAAAGAGCACACACGCTCTAGACCTGAGATCTCCTACATCCATCAGCAAAGTCCTGCTTTTATATATATATTCTACATGTTATGGAGTATTGTTGTTGTTCAGTTGCTAAGTTGTGTCCAATTCTGCAACCCCATGACAGGCTTCCCTGTCCTTCACTGCCTCCTGGAGTTTGCTCACACTCATGTTCATTGAGTCAGTGATGCCATCCGAGTATCTCTTCCTCTGTCATCCCCTTCTCCTCCTACCTTCAATCTTTCCCAGCATCAGGGGCTTTTCCAATGAGTCGGCTCCTCACGTGAGGTAGCCAGAGTATTGGAGCTTCGGTTTCAGCATCAGTCCTTCCAATGGATATTCAGGACTGATTTCCTTTAGTATTAACTGGTTTGATTTCCATGTTGTCCAATGGAGTATAGAACATAGTAGTTAAGAGGACCAGAATCATATTGCCTGGACTCAAATTCCACCCCACTGTTAATTAGCTAGGTGCACTGATTTTTTTTTTTTTTTTTTTTTGCATGTGTAAAATGGTTTAGTTTCCTAGACTGTGGGTATTAAATGAGTTAATATATAAAAAGAAATTAGAATAGTCTCTGCCACATCAGAAGTTAGCTGTTGCTAATTGAAAAGGGTTCTTCTGCTTATAATAATAATAACGTATTAAAAAGTTTCCAAATCACAGGAGATAAGTTTCTGTCTACATTTCTCTGCTGTCCTTTCTCATAATCCAAATTTAGAACTACCAGAAACCATTACATACATACTTTTTAATTGGTCTGCTCTAAAAATAAAGCCCAGTGCAATATATTAGTTAAAATACTCAGGAAGCCAACAGGCTAGTCATGGTGACATTAGTACATGTTATCAGCATCACACAAACCAGCTGAAAGGAAGCGCCACCTCCAACACCTGGCCGCACACTGCTGCCAGCCATCAGGAAAATGCCTACATTTCCTTATGCTGCACTATGAGAGAAACAGTTCAAGTAAGTGTTTATTAACAGGATATCATAGATGAAGATTCTGACAAGCATGATTAAAAGCAAATATTTAACCAGGGAGGAAGGAATAATTAGGGAGTTTGAGATCTACATGTACACACTACTATATTTATATTTATTATTTACTTTGACTTTGTTGGTTCTTCACTGCTGTGCATGGTCTTTCTCTACTTGGGACAAGCAGGGCCAATCTCCAGCTGTGCTGCACGGGCTTCTCATTGAGGTGGCTTCTCTTATTGCAAAACAGGGGTTCTGCCGCACAGGTGCTGTGGTTGTGCCCCACACACTGAGTTGCCCAGCAGCCTGTGGGATCTTCCCAGACCAGGGGTCAAACCCATGTCCACATGTTGTTATATTTAAAGCAGATAACCAAAAAAGACCAGGGAACTCTGCTCAATGTTATGTGGCAGCCTGGATGGGAGAGGCGTTTGAGGGACAATGGGTACGTATATGGATGGATGCGTCACTCGGCTGTGCACCTGAAACAGTACCAGAGCATTGTTAATTGGCTATGTTGTTATTGTTGTTCAGTCACTCAGTCATGTCTGACTCTTTGCAACCCGAGGGACTGTAGCATGGCAGGCCTCTCTGTCCTTCATCATCTCCCAGACTTTGCCCAAGTTCATGCCCATTGCATCAGTGATGCCATCCAACCATCTCATCCTCTAATGCCCTCTTCTCCTTCTGCCCTCAGTCTTTCCCAGCATCAGGGACTTTTCCAATGAGTTAGCTGTTCACATCAGAAAACCAAAATGCTGGAGCTTCAGCTTCAGCATCAGTCCTTCCAATGAATATTCAGGGTTGATTTCCCTTAAGATTGACTGGTTTGATCTTTTTGCTGACAAGGGACTATCAGGAGTCTTCTCCAGCTTCATAGTTTGAAAGCATCAATTCTTCAGCACTCTGCCTTCTTTATGGTCCAGCTCTAACAACTATACATGACTCGTGGGAAGACCATAACCTCGATATATGATCATTTGTTGGCAGAGTAATGTCTCTACTTTTCAACACACTGTCTAGTTTTGTCATAGCTTTCCTGCCAAAAAGCAATCATCTGATTTCATGGCTGCAGTCACTATCCGCAGTGATTTTAGAGCCCAAGAAGAGGACGTCTGTCACAACTTCCTCTTTTTCCCCTTCGATTTGCCATAAAATAATGGGCCCGGATACCATGATCTTAGTTTTATTAATGTTTAGTTTTAAGCTAGCTCTTTCACTCTTCCTCCACCCTCATCAAGAGCCTCTGTAGTCCCCCTTAGCTTTATACTATTAGAGTGGTATCATCCACATATCTGAGGTTGTTGATGTTTCTCCCTCCTGTCATGATTCCAATTTGTAACTCACCCAGCCCAACATTTCTCATGATGTGCTCAGCATATTGGTTAAACAAACAGGATGACAGCAGACAGCCCTGTTGTACTTCTTCCTCAGTCTTGAACCAATCAGTTGTTCCATACAGGGTTCTAACAAGGTTGCTTCTTGAACTGCATACAGGTTTCACAGGAGACAGGAAAGTTGTTGTAGGTTGTGGTATTCCCATATCTTTAAGAGCTTTCCACAGTTTGGTATGATCCACACAGTCATAGGCTTTAGCGTATTGATGAAACAGAGGTAGATGTTGTTCTGGAATTCCCTTGCTTCCTCTATGAGTGTTTGCATCCAGTGAGTGTTTGCAGTTTGATCTCTGGTTCCTCTGCCTTTTTTAAGCCCAGCTTGGACATCTGGAAGTTCTTGGTTCACATAATACTGAAGCCTAGCATGCAAGATTTTAAACACAACCTTACTAGCATAGGAGATGAGTGCAATTGTCTAATGGTTAAAACATTGTTTAGTACTACCCTTCTTGGTAGTTGGGATGAGGATTGACCTTTTTCAGTCCTGTGGCCACTGCTGGGTCTTCCAGGTTCAGTGCCATGCCACACCTTGACAGCATCATCCTTTAACATTTAGAATAATTCTACTGGAATTCCATTGCATCCACTAGCTTTATTAACAGCAGTGCTTCCTAAGGTTCACTTGACTTTACACTCCACAATATCTGACCTTGAGTGACTGACCACACCATTGTAATAATCAGGTTCATTAAGATCTTTTTTGTACAGTCATCCCATGTATATTGGCTGTACTCCTGTATAAAATACAAAGTTAAAAAAGAAAAGACATGTTTAAAGCTGCAACCCTTACCCTTAAAGAATGGAGTTTCTTTCGTCCACCTGTTCTCTCAGTTTCTACTGTGCTTTGAGAAGGGCCTGTAAGGGTCATCAGTGACTGAGGACAAAGTGGACAAATGTGCTTTATCCAAGTGAATGATCTGGGTTTCAAGTTTAAATGAAGGTACAAAGAATGACACGCTCATCACACATTCTGAATAAGAAAGGAAAAGACCTTCATGCAGTTTGGAGAAATTTTACTGAATAAAAGACAATAATCTTTAATGATTTTTAAGTATAATAGTTCATAGGATTCCTTCAATTTCTCTATTTTTTCCAATATCAAAGCAAGCTTAACATCACGGTTTTATTTCAATTTACATTGTTGTAGAGATCTGATTAACCTACCTTATTACCTATAACTATGGTAAATAGCAGCACTATTTAATGATTTTCAGAAGATGAGGTTTCTGAATGTCATATGCCAGAAAGTGCTCATTTTTTTTTTCAGACTATATTAGTCTTCGGTTTGTTATGACACTAAATTTTTCAAAGTCACCTTTAGTTTACCAAAAAAAAATTTTTTTAATGAAGAAAAACGTCTCCTTAGGTGTTACACTTCTCTCATCAGAGAAGAGGAAACTGTACAAGAGTATTAACCTGCAGGCAATCAGGAACAGCAATAACACACAAACGAGAATCCACTGAGACCCGAAAGGTCTCAGGAGTGAAGCTGGCTTCCTGTCGGCTAGCATGTGTTCTTATGAGAATTAGAAAGCGTGTCCTTCGAAAGGGCAAAATAAGTGTTCAGAAAAATCAAACATTTTCATCAAGGAACTAAATCTAATCCCTCAAATGAGAGAGCCACACAGGCAGGGAGCCCCTCCCTTGCTAGGCAGAAATGATACTAGAGGCCAGAGGGGCCAGACTGAAGCAGAAACTCTGCAGGCCCATCTGCTGGGAGGTGAGTCAGAAAAGATGTTCCATGCGAGAGGGAATAGAGGCAACCATTCCAGTTGGTACATGAGAATGGGGTTCTGAATCCAAAAAGATGAGAAGGAGAAAAAAGCATGTTAAAATCAGACAGTGAGGTGAAGAACAGGGCAGCTGCTCTGATTGATCCTGACTGATTGGCTGAAGGGTCCTTCCCAGGCAGGCTTGGCTTTCATGAGCTATAGGGATGTAACTTTTTCCCAGGTGACCCTCTGAAAGGGCCAAGATTCCAAGAAATATTTCTATAGCTTCAGGATCACCTTTTCAAACTTTGGTACGGTTAGAAGTTCCTTGGATTTGCAAGGTCAAGGTCACATGACTTTTCTCTGAGCTCTTATTTTTTCTTTTGAGTTCCTATTCTTTCTGGGCTTCCCAGGTGGCTCAGTGGTAAAGAATCCGCCTGCAATGCAGGAGATGTAAGAGATGCGTATTTGATCCCTGAGTCAGGCAGATTCCCCTCGAGGAGGGCATGGCAATCCACTCCAGTATTCTGGCCAGGAAAATCCCAGACAGAGGAGTGTGGAGGTCTATGGTCCATGGGGTTGCAAAGACTCTGAAGTGACTGAAGCGATTGAGCATGTTCTTTCTATTACTCCCAGTTTTCCTTTTACCACGATGTGGTGTTTGTTCTATATATTAGACTCAGAGAGATTAGAAGAAAGGCCCTTAAAATCTCAGTGGCTTAAAAAGTTTATGGTTTATGGTTAAAACCAAAGTTTCTTGTTTATGGTGCATGCATAAGAGTTGAGCACAGGGGATGCAGATAGTTCTACTTCATCAATCACTCAGAAATCTAATATGGCGAATGCTCCATCATCCTGGAGCTCTACTTTGTAAAGCACTGATCCTCACTTTCCCCTGTGGCATAAGAAGAGAGTAGAGAAACCCACATATATGCCTTTCCTCAGTCCAGAATTTATACACATTATTTTAGTGCATGTTGCATAGGGCTCCATTCAACATCCAGAGGCCTAAACAATGTAGGGAACAAGTGAAATATTTGGTGAACATAATTGTCTCTGCTTCATGGGGAGGACTAAGTGTTGCTGGGAAGAGGCTATAAGCAAGCTATGTGTGATGTGGTGCATCTGTTTGATGCAGTAGCTTAAAGGATGCCATCTCTTGGCTGATGGCTTTCCTCACTATGGTGGTGGTGGTTTAGTCATTCAGTCATGTCTGGCTCTTGTGACCCCATGGACTACAGCCCACCAGTCTCCTCTGTTCATGGGATTTCCCAGGCAAGGTACTGGAGTTTATTGCCATTTCCTTTTTCCAGGGGATCTTCCAGACCTAGGGATCGAACCCAGGTCACTGTAAATGGCCCCAGTGATGACTAATTGGGCTAACTAATAACTTCAGCCAGATGTCACTTCCCATGTAGATCATTTTGTCTGGTGCCTATTTTGTGTTTTTTTTGTATTGATATTTTGCTTTTGCACACTAGAGTTGGTGATTCCATGCCTGGTCTGACACTCTGACATATGAAGTTGTGTGCCACGATATTGCACAGCAAGTGAAGAGATAGCATCTGTTTTTTTTACCCAAAAGTAGCATATTGTGACAGGTGCAATATTTGTCTGGAAAATGTACATAGATCTGGAATTACTTTTCTTGGATTTTTACCTGGCTACTAGCCTTGCAGATAACAATGAATGGTCAGATGGATCTGGGTAAAAGTATTTGCACTCTGATTATGAATTTGGTTCTTCAAAGTGAAGAATAACATAAAGGTGAAAATGTATCTTTATGAAAAGTGGTTTTTACATGAGTGTTGATGCCTCTAAGACCTTTTATTTATAGGCAGGTCGCATTTCCCAAACTTCTCTCTTGCTGAAAATCAGAGGTGAGATTCTGCTGCTGCTGCTAAGTCACCTCAGCCGTGTCCGACTCTGTGTGACCCCATAGACGGCAGCCCACCAGGCTGCCCCGTCCTGGGATTCTCCAGGCAAGAACACTGGAGTGGGTTGCCATTTCCTTCTCCAGTGCATGAAAGTGAAAAGTGAAAGTGAAGTCGCTCAGTCGTGTCCGACTCTTAGCGGCCCCATGGACTGCAGCCTACCAGGCTCCTCTGTCCATGCGATTTTCCAGGCAAGACAGAAGGCCATTAATCCAGATGTGACCTTCTTTCTCAGCTCATGGGGAGATGTTCTGTGAATAAGGTCAAGTTTAAGTCACTAGCTCAGGTAAAGAGGCACTGAAGAAATATACTTGGAACAGCCAATAGGATCTCAAAACAAGAATGAATGGACTTTGACTCATACACTCCACCAATAACCTAACTGAGACACAGTAAGAGACTCTAACATTCTTAATTTAAACTGCTTATTGAAACAGTTGTATCTCAAGCCATAGAGTAATTTTATTGTGGTAGTGGGGACTGGGAGGGTAATCATATGTTCTAATAGCCATCAATGGCACCCCACTCCAGTACTCTTGCCTGGCAAATCCCATGGACAGAGGAGCCTGGTAGGCTGCAGTCCATGGGGTCGCTAGGAGTCGGACACGACTGAGTGACTTCACTTTCACTTTTCACTTTCATGCATTGGAGAAGGAAATGGCAACCCACTCCAGTATTCTTGCCTGGAGGATCCCAGGATTGGGGGAGCCTGGTGGGCTGCCGTCTATGGGGTCACACAGAGTCGGACATGACTGAAGTGACTTAGCAGCAATAGCCATCAAGACTATCAAGATTCTTTAGGCTCATAAAGAGTCTCCTAAAAGGGATATAGATTTGGAGGCAAAGCTTGTCATTGTTTGCTATGCAGTCTCTGCCCTCAAGAAGTTCTTATTTCTCTGAAGCCAATATGTAAACATGGAATTACAATGTGTGTGTATGTTCACTTGCTTGCCATATGTTATTAAAAATATTATAGTATATGTACATCCTTGATTCCCACAGGTGAAAAGCCTCCACTACATAGTGAAATTGTAGGAAAACTTGAGCATGAGAAGATGGTCATTCCAGGTCTTGAGTGAATCCCAGGAATGGGCCACCAAGTGAGGGTCCTTGGCAGGAAAGAATTCAAGATTGAGACATAAAAGAGTGAAAGCAAGTTAGGAAAAATACACACTCCACAGAGGTGGGCCTTCTCAGAGACTAGATTGGCCCTTGGCTGTGGAGGTACTTATTTCTTAAGGGCTGGATAATTTCATAGGCTAACAAATGGGAGGAATATTCTTGGAAAAGGAGTGGGATTCCCATGAATTGGGGCACTACTGACTTTTACGCACAGTTTCAGAATTGTCATGGAACCTGTGGGTGTGTTGTTTATCATGATAGGCTGGAGGTCTATTGGCAGTCAAATCTTCCACCATCTTGGACCTATTTGGTCTAACCAGCTTATGGCATATCCTGTTCTTAATGGTAGTGCCATTCTTTTAATGGTTGTGCCCTGCCTCCTTCCGGTTTCAGAATTATAAGAGTATTCTTTATGACTGACCCTTTAAGGACTCATTGATGAAGTTTTGGTGTATGCCATTCTCCTGAATTCTCTGTGTGTGTGTGTGTGTATGAGAGAGAGAGAGAGAGAGATGTTTGCCTTCAATTTTAATCTATGGGAAAAGGAAAAGTGCAGTTTAAAAGCTCTTATCTAGAAGACATTAAATGTTGAATGGCTGTATTTGCATCTGAATTTGCTGCTTAGGGTGCCCTTAATTGCTGATGTGACTTTGCCTAAATTGTCTAACCTTCCTGAGCCTGAGCCGAAGGAAGTGCTGGGTTTCTGCAATAACCAGACTTTTTTAGCTTAAAAATGAGTGATTTTCAAAACAGGAGCAAGGTAAGGAATGCTAGTATAAGACTGGACTCTGTAGGTCTTTCAAAGAATAACTTGCCTTTACTAACTGACCATGAATGTAACACCATGCATCAACCCCCAACTAAACAGTCACACAGCCACTCATAAAGCTCATTCCCTTTTGTTGTAGGCTGAAATATGTTCCCCCAAAGATATTCACCTAAAATCCCTGGGAAAAAAAAGTGAAGTGAAAGCGATAGTTGCCCAGTTGTGTTTAACTCTCTGCAACCCAATGGACTGTATGTAGCCCATTAGGTTCCTCTGTCCATAGGATTTCCCAGGAAAGAATACTGCAGTGGGTAGCCATTCCCTTCTCCAAGAGATCTTCCCCACCCAGGGATTGTACCCATGTCACCTGCGTTGCAGGCAGGTTCTTTACTGTCTGAGCCACCAGGGAAGCCTAAAACTCATCAGTGATATCTTGTCTTGACAGATGTAATAATGTTAAAGTTCTGGAGCTAAGATCAACATGGGTTTTTTGGGTTGGCCCTGAATTCAATGACAGGAGTTTGTGTTCTTGTGAGACACACACTGAGGAGAACAAAACACAGGGGACAAAACAATGTGGTGATGAAGGCATAGCTTGGAGCATTGTGGCCATAAACCAAGGAAGCCTAGAAATGTGGATGGCTACCAGAAGCTGAAAAAGGCAAGGGAGGACTTCTCCCCACAGCTGTGAGAGGGAGTATGGTCCTGCCCTGGCAACTAGATTTCAAACTTCCGGTCTGTGGAACTGTGAGGGAATAAGTTCCTAGTGTTAAGTTACCACATTTGTGGTATTAATAATTTGGCATTATCAACTCAATGGACATGAGTTTGAGCAAACTCCAGGAGATAGTGAAAGACAGGGAAGCCAGCACATTGTAGACCATGGGGTCACAACGAGTGGGACATTACATAATGACTGAACAATAACAACGAAAAATTGTTACAGCAACCATGACAAACTGATGCAAGATTTCTATATCTTTGTTCAATTAAATCCTGCCTGCATTAATACAAATTTGAATTCTCCATACCCTCAGAGGACCTATTTCAGTAGCATCTTTTTAAAAACTTTTGTTTTTTTCTCACTCCCTGCAATTAAGATCAATCTCACCTTCCCCTTTCTCCAATGACATTTTATTTATGTTTGTTTAAATACTTCTATTTTTCCACTGTTTATCGTTCTATCCTGCCTCTAGTACCCTACCTGAGTATTGGCATAGAGTCAGCATTGTATAAATATTTCCTGTTTGCTGTGGGACTGTGACTCATTGATGCTGGATTAGGGCCATGCTTCAAGGAATTATATACAGTGCCAGCACCTAACCTCCTGACTATTTGGCTGCTTTCTTGGAAGTCACTTTATGTATTCAGTGTCTTAAAAAATAGGTGACTAGATGACTTGATGGAATAGGAGTTACGGGAAAAAAGGGAAGATTTAAAAAATAATTTTAAATACTATAGTTACATTATTATCTCATTAAGTAATCGCATGTCTCTAAAAACCAATTGCCACATTATTTTTATTTATTTACATCATACTTGATTTCTTGAAAATGAGACTGGTCTACATATTGTATGATTCCAACTATATGACATTCTGGGAAAGGTGAAGCTATGGGGACAGTAAAAAAGATGTTTTCCAGGGCTGAAGGTGGTACACAGATGTTTAGGGTAGTGAAAATAATCTGTATGATGATATAATGATGGGAGCATCATCATATGTTTGTCCAAACTTTTAGAATGAATAGTACTGTTGCAGGAAAGGGGACCCCTTCCAAGGGCCGAAACTGGGCTCTTGTCTAACACTCGGAAATGAATTGTCCGAGGAGATACATCTGCTGACAAAGCAAGAGATTTTATTGGGAAAGGGCACCCGGGTGGAAAGCAGTGGGGTCAGGGAACCAAGGAGAACAGCTCTGTCACGTGGCTTGCAGTCTCCGGTTTTATGGTGGTGGGATTAGTTTCTGGGTTGTCTTTAGCCAATCATTCTGACTCAGAGCCCTTCCTGGTGGTGCACACCTTGTTCAGTCAAGATGGATGCCAGAGAGAAGGATTCTGGGAGGTGGTTGGACATGTGGTGTCTCCTTTGGACCTGTCCCGAACTCTTCTGGTTGGTGGTGGTTTATTTGTTCCTTGTTCCTTAGCAGGACCTCCTGTTGTAAAACAACGCATGCAAATGGTTACTATGGTTCCTGGCCACGGTGGGCGGTTTCGGTCAGTGCGCTTCCCCTAACAACTCCCTGCTGAGAGACTTCGTACTCAAGAAAGGTCTTGGGAATTGGGGCTTCCCCTAACAGTACCAAGTATGTAGTCTAACTTATAGACTTTGTGATAATGATGTGCCCAGGAAGTCCATGGTTATAATAAGTGTTCCCCTCTGGTGGGTGATGTTGATAATGGGGTAGGCTTAGCATGTGTGGTGGAAGGAGGTATGTTGAAAATATATGTACCTTCCTCTCAATTAGACTGTAAACCTAAAACTTCCCAGAAAATATCCTTAATAATATTAAAAAGTGGGTGGGGGGATGGTGAGGATTTGTGAAACATGAAGGGATATTTCTCCTGTAGCAGAATTGGAGGCCCTGGAATAAAAGGCTTATCTCCTTGAGCACTTCAGTCAACTCACACAGACAATTATCTAACACACATTGTATGTGGGATGCTAAATGGGGTGGTCTTAGGTTCAAGAACCCAAATGTTTACATTTTCTAATAGTGTGGAGAAAACACAATTCTCCATTTATTGATGAGGCAATTAAGGCTATAAACAGCTACATAATTTTTGAGAGCAAGTCATTGCCTCTCTGAAACTGGATTTCATCATCTTAATGTACCAACCTGGAGGGGCCGCCCACCCTGAATCCTCTTTTTAAAAATGTCCCCATGATTGTGCCATACTTGTACTAGAACATTCCATCTCCTTGACAACCTCTATAAACCCCAAGAAAGACACTACTGGACCACCCAAATGTTAATTTTTATAATATGGAAATTCTTCTTTGTATAATTGCACCATAGCCAAGTTCCCCATACCTAGAACTATACCCATGTGTCAAGCAAGGTATGTCACTTACTGCATGCTTTTGCTTAAATCTCTTTAAAGTACTCTTTTTAAAATGATGCCTAATTATCTTTTTCCAGGGAAAGAAATGATGTTTATAACTTCAGCTCTAGAAAGTGTCCTTAGGAAAAAAAAAAGTTCAAAGTGATTTAGAAAGAAGAAAGCTTATTTCTTACCTTAAAAAAAAAAAATCCCTCTTGAGAAAAACACTAAAAAAACTACATTTAATTCCCAAAGGTGCCTTATGAGAAAAACAAGCAAATGAAGGAATGTGTTTAGAAGAGAAACTGTGTTTCAAGCTATTGCTCTAATTCCTGAATGCTATAACGTGTATATATATATATATATATATATATATATATATATATATATATAATTTTAAAAGGATAACAGCCATAAAAGAAGAACATATACACATAAACAGGGGTCCGAGATAGTCACATAGATTGTCTGAATTTATTCCACAGAGCAGATGTAGTTTAAGATATACCTGATCCCAAGTAGAGGCCATCAGAGACTGCAGTTAGTGTTCCCGGAAAAAAATCCTCCCTATTCCAGGCCTGAAACAAAGGAATAAAGTTCATGAGACACTACAGGATTCTCTACAATATGCCATCACGGTGGAACTAGAAGTGTGGGTCACTTCCTAAGTGAGAGGTCCTCAGTGCAAAGACCTAGTCCGGGTGCTTTGCAGGGGACACAAAGATGAGTTAGGTGGGATTGCACAAGGGTGGGGGAGAAAGTAAAGGAGAGAGAAGAACTGGGGAGGGAGAGAAGTCAGTAGAGATGAGAGTGAATTATGTAGTGTAAATTTGACCCAGGAAACTTGAGGTTCCAGACTACAACTCTGGAGGTAGGGGCAAGGTCTCTAAATCACATCTCTAGGAAACTTATTCTGAGTCTCATTCTTGAATCAGGTTGAGGGAGAGTATTTGAAAAATGCCCTAAAATAGAGGACATGGAATCAGATGGTATCATTTAGATGGATTCAGCCTCTTGGCAATCATTCAACAATTTGAAGTCAAAGAATACATAGACTGGGAGAAACCTAATATTCTTAGAGTACATACTCCTGCCCCACACTTTTAATCTGTGATCTCTTTTAACTTCAAAACAGCCCCCTAGGATATATTTGTTATCTTGATTTTTAAAAATAAAGACTATCAGACACAGCATGATTAAAAAAATTTTATCAGAGTCTCACTGGTAATGAGTAGTAAAGCCAGGAATGCATGTATTTTTCTACCACCAACATGCGAAATGGAGATGCAATATTAAACTTTGTTATTTGTTGAAATTAGGTTTATGGCTAGATTAACATGTTCAAGGCAACTCTAGCTTCACAACCATAATTCAGCGTTCCTTTGAACATGCCTTGTCAGAAGTGATCCAGCGCTTCAGATCTGTAAGTGGTATTCTCTTTTCATAAGTGTCCCAAAGTGCTTGCATTTCATTCATTTGTTAACAAATATTCCCTGAGCTTCTTTTGTAAGCTTAGTAAATATGCAAGTGCTTTAGACACATACATCAGTGAATAAAACTATTAATAACAAAAACTCCTATTTTCAAGGAGTTTATATTCTATTTAGGGGTAAATGGGAAATAAATACAAAACACAGTAAAGAAGTAAGTAAACAGCATGTTGAAAGTTAAGTTGAAATGTTATAGGAAAAAAAAATATGGAAGATCTAGAGTGCTATGAGTGAGGATAGACATCATGTTTCTAGGGTAGTAGACATGCATGTCATTGAGAGGATGAATCTGAGCAAAAACCTGAAGCAAATGATGAATTTGATGAAGCTGAAGTTAGACATAAAAGGACCATTAGAACAAACACTCTAAAGCAAACATGTTTTCTTTGACATGATTCTTTTACTTTTAAGGAGACCAGGAAACTGATACCGAGTGAGTGAGAAGAAGAATAGGAAAAGATGAAGTCAAAGTGGATGGCTAAAAGACAGATCATGAAAAATGTTCCAGGTCATTGCCTGAGCTTTGGCTTTTCCTCTAAGTTAAATGGGTAGATGATGCAGAGAAAGATGTGATATGACTCAAGTTTTTAAAAGATTTAGTCTATCAACTGTGTTGACAATATATGTAGGAAGAAGATGGTCTAAGGTTGAGGTATAAAGACTTATTTGGCTCTTGTAATGGAAAATGGAAAAAGTCAGTGGCTCAGATGAGAGCGGAGTAGTGAATATTATAGATATTTTATAGATTAGATTCTGGATATTTTATAGACATTGATTCAACAAATCTGAGATGGTTTAGAGAGTAAGAGAGGATTTGAGAATAATCCCCAAATTTTCTTGCCTGAACAGCTGCAATTATAAAGCTGCCATTAAATAAAACAAAAACCTACAGAAATGTGACTGAGAGGAAATACCAGGAGTTGTTTATTCAACACGTTGAGTTTGAGATACTTGTTAGATTTCTGTGTTACTTGTCTAAGGATGCATGACAAATTACCACTATCTTAGCCTCTTAAAATGGCACCCAATTATTAGCTCATATTTCTCTAGGTCAGAAGTCCAGAAGGGTCCTTTGCTAAAGGTTTCACGATGCAAAAATCAAGGATCTATACAAATTGGGCTCTTATTTGTTGATTATGGAAAATAATCCATTTCTAGGTTAATTCAGGTTGTTATCAAAACTCAGTTCCTTGTGGTTACAGAACTGAGGTACCTATAGACTTGCTGGTTGTTATGGGAGGGGTCACTCTGTAGTCATTGTTCATGGTCCTTCCATCTTCATCATAGTAATGCTCCATCAAATTCTTCTCTTGACTCACATCTCTCTGACTTCACCATCTGCATTCTTCTTCTGTTGCCAGCTAGAGAAAGCTCTCTGCTTTTAAAGATCTATTGTAATTTGTTTAGTTCCACTCATATAATTTTTATTTTTTCAATATGAAAACATAATCAGAGAAGTAACATTGAAGTAGGAGAGAATGAAAAGGTGAAAGTCATGGGAATCATCTTAAAATTCTCGCTACTGTCGTATCCCAGTGTAGAATGTTGAATAAGCAGTTAGGTATATCAGCCTGGAGTTTGAGAACAAGGTGTCAGATAGACTTGAAAGTTAGTGTTTAAAGTTTTGATTTCTATCTTCCATATGTGTTCCTTAAGCAGTTGGGAGCCAGTCACTAAGTGACAGTTATGTAAGTAAGTAAGTGAAGTCACTCAGTCGTGTCCGACTCTGCGACCCCATGGGCTGTAGCTGACCAGGCTCCTCAGTCCATGGGATTCTCCAGGCAAGAATACTGAAGTGGGTTGCCATTTCCTTAAGGGCAAAAATGAAGCAATTGACACAAGGTCAGACATTCAGTTTACCTAAAAATTACCTAAAAGAAACATTTCAGTGACTTACTTCATCAGGTGGAGCTGTTAAGAATGTCATGCTTGCAGGCATACAGACTTTACTGACTAGACGTTTGGTTGCTATAATTTAGAAGAAATCTACTTCAACCTTGATGGGAGGCGGTAGCTGCTCCCTAAATTGTTCATCTGTTCAATACTAAATGGTCCTACTCTTCTCACCAGCTTTAAATACATCTATGCCAAATAAAAATTACATTCCATATCTTTTATTCCAAGAAACTGGTATCAGATCTAGTGCTAAAATTCAGCATCTACAGAAGCAGAAGCCAGGCTGGTCAATGAGTGATATATTGAGCATGTCTTCTGGATGGAATAGTAAGTAGTTAGGAAGAAAGCACTAAGACTTATATCACTCATCATCTGGTGAATTAATTAACCTGAGGCTTGACTAATGGCAAGCTATTTTACTGTTAAGGGTGATTAATTAACAAATTCTCCCACTTAGAAATTAGTGCTTATATATGCACATATGCATATATCTGTGTATTAATACATCAATGTGTGTATATAAATTATATTATTAGGCATAATTATTTAAAATGTTATTTTTCAAGTTGTTTTAAAATGTTATTTTTCAAGTTGTTTTAAAATAGTTTAAATGATTTAAAGTCAAAGCAAGAGAAAAAAAAAATGCCTCTTCCTGGAAATTTCAGAGGCTAATGAACAGTCCCCATGGTCATGTTAAATTGACATCCAACAGAATAGGAAATGGAACCAGGTGATGGTTTTCTTGTCAAAATCATTAGGCTTAATGCTAGAGGACACAGGACAAATGAACTGTAAAAGTAATTGTGAGCCACATTTTTTGTCATATGACACACTCTCCATCTAAGCAGAGGGAACTAGGTGGGTGGGGACTGAAAGGTGGAGCGTACTGTGAACAGCTGGCAGGCCATTTTTGCTATGTCTATTTCAACTTGAATTAGGGAGAAAGGAGAAATGAAGAATGCCTTGTGCTTTAGGATGAATACTGTTGAATCAGAAGTTAAAATTGATTTAATAATAAGCCAGAGGGATGGTATGGGGAGGGAGGTGGGACGGGGGTTCAGGATTGGGAACATGTGTACACCCGTGGTGGATTCATGTTCATGTATGGCAAAACCAATAAAATATTGTAAAGTAAAACACACACACACACTGAATTGAAACAGAAAAAAAAATAATATAAAGAAATCCAAAGGAAAGAGATTAATTTGATGATAATGAATCTGAAATTTGTCTCCATGAAAAGCAAATTATTTGGCTTGAAAGTGATTGTGGGGATGAGACTTGAGGGGCACAAGCAACCCCTTCCTAATATAAAAAAAAAAATTTCTTCATAAGAAAGAAAATACTTTTTTTCATTATGTTGAAGGGGAGTATTAGAATGAATGATTGGAAATTAAAAGCATCTAAAACATTTGAGATCAATGCAAGAATGGTATTTATATATATATATATATTTTTTTACTTTAAGTATTTAAACAAAAACTAAGATACTCCTGGTGAGGATTGTTTTCACATAGACTTGATGTCATTACATATGATATTTCAAACCTCTAAAGTAGTAAGAAGCATTGGAAAATACGCTGATGCTGGGAAAGATTGAGGGCAAGAGGAGAATGGGGCAACAGGGGATGAGATGATTGGATGATATCACTGAAGCAATGGACACATGAATTTGATCAAACTCCAGCAGATGGTGAAGGACAGGGAAGCCTGTCTGGATTGCAGTTCATGGGACTGCAAAGTGTCGGACATGACTTAGCAACTTAAAAACAATACCAATGTTGTTAAGGTTTACTGTGTTAGTACACAAAAGTTACTTCTAAATTTTTTTCTGAAGATCTATCATGTATCTATCATAATATCTCAGGCTAGAGGCTCATGTCAGAAAAAGTAAACAGTTTTTTTCCCAAAAATTTATTCTCCAATTTTCTCAAAGGGATGGAACCCCAAATTTTAGCTGATAACATTAAACAAAAAATATGGCCAATTCATGGTAAGCATAAGTGACATGTAGCGATTTTCCTAAATCTTTCTCTGAGATAGTTGCTTCCATCTCTGTTTATTTTACCCCCTTTACCTAGTCCTCCTTCCTGCTGACTTGATATCTACATACAGATGGAGAGAATTTATTGAATCTTTACTTTTTCTGAAAATGGAGATGACGTCCCTGTTGAGGGACGTCATCTCCATTTAAACACAGAAAGTAACTGTGAGGTGATGGATGTGTTAATTACCTTGCTCATGGTGAATATTTTACAATGTATACATATATAAAATCATCAAGTTGTGCACCTTAAAAATATGCAATTTTAATTCTCAACTCTACTTCAATAAAGTTAGACAAAAAAGATACAAGGAGCCTGAATGTCTTAGAACTTTATTGAGCAAAACTCAATTGCCTGTAACCAGACTTTTTCATGAGAGAAAAATAATCTTTTATACTACTGTTGATTTTTTGTCTGTGGCATTTGAAATTTAATTCTTTACTGATATATAGCTGTATGAAAAACCTACAGTCAATCCTTCAGCAATACTGAATTGCTAATAAAAATTTATCATAGCAGGTAGAAAATATTATAAAAATATTTAATTTTACATTTCTTGAATATTACTTGCAATTTGTTTAAAATGTATACTCTTTTTCAACTTGCAAATGATATGAGAATTGCAGTTTTTTTGCTTTTCTCAAAAAAAGCAAAGTATGACAGTTGTATTTAACTTCTTCAACATTCACAGTATAGACACATATTCTTGGGAGAGCTACCATATAACTAAAAACTGAACCAATACTCAGTATTCCTGGGGAACTCAAGAACTCTCTGGGGAGAGCCCAAGCAGATTCAACCATATATTTAATATATGAATACATACTCTACCGACATCCTCATGGGACTCTGCAACATTGTGATTTAGTGACTTTCTAGCTGTTCATCTCAAAAGACTATTTTGATTCTATATTTTTGAGGGAAAGAATATCACATGTTAGAGTACAAATATTGTACAATATTAAAAAGCAATAATATTTCTTTTAAAAACATCCTGTTGATATCTCCTGTAGATATGAAATGTTTTATGTAATTGATGTAGCATAGCCAATAGACCATGGCAACCTATCTAGCACTGTCCTTTAAATGAACTTTACATAAGCCCAATAAAATACCTCAGATAAAGAAAAAGTATATTTTATAGGTTCAGGCACGTTTGACCAGATTCTGAGGCTTATTCTCCAGAAAATCACTGAGATAATTCTCCAGGACCCATATTCCACCTTCTTTACAGAGAAGTCTCTAATCATTTGCAATTTAGGTTAAATATGACTTAACATAGCCTTGAAATTAATTTTTCTCCGAACTCCCAAATCATACTAAATTTTATTCAAAACATTTCAAGTTGACTCTAATTTCCTTGTATCAATATGTATATAAACATAATGGTCTGGATAGCAAACACAGATAAGCTTTTTGTTTCAAGATAATTGTTGAACACTGGAGTAGCCTATCAGAGACACATGGAGGACATTTTTTCAAAACACATGTGCCCAGCTTCCACACATAGCTTACTGAATCAAAACCACAGCGTTGTAGCCATTTGTTTCTCAAAAGAATGGAGCCCCCAAAATTTGGCTGGTCACATGTCTACTCAGAATGAAAACCACTTTGCAGTGTTGTTTATAGCTAGCTTTGGCTGCATAATATCCCAGATGATTCATGGACCCACCAACACTTAGAATTGCTCTTCAGGGCTTCAAATTAGCCTAAATCTAAGTGCTGACTGAGATTCTCCCCTTTGGGACCCTGACAAGTCTTGGCACACACTCAGCTACTGGGAGCTATTAAAAAGGCAAAAATAGAATCTCTCTAGAAAACAAGCTTATGTAGAACAAAATATCAAGCTGCCTTTCTCAGTTGATATTTTTAAAAGCATATTATGTAGTGAAACCTGAAATAAAGACATATAAGGCTCCACTTGAGTTTTTAAATGAAAGAGAATAAAAATGAAATGCAGTATTAGGAGTTCATTTGAAAGGTCAGTGAGCTCTGATCTCTTTACAGATTCAGTGCTACTTTGTCATTGTCTATAATTGCAAGCTAATAGCATAACATATGCCTGAAGCCCATGATCCTTGGGTACCACTCGGTCTTAAATCAGAGGAATTCAGAGATGTTCACTCTGCGGAAACTGCTGGCAGACAAAAAAAGGAATGAATGAAACTCTTTGGAAATACTTCTTAAGAACTGTGAAAACAATTTTTTTTTCTTTTAATTAAGTGCCTATTTCACTTAACCAGAGTTTATTTCTCAACCATACCATAGCTGTGGAACTTTCCAGGTGACTCAGTGGTAAAGAATCGACCTGCCAATGAAGGAGATGCAGGAGACGTGGGATTGATCCCTAGGTGGGGAAGATCTTTTGGGGTAGGAAATGGCAACCCTTTCCTGTATTCTTGCCTGGAAAATTCCATGGACAGAGGGGCCTGGCAGGCTACAGTCCATGGGGTTGCACAGAGTCGAACTCAACTGAGAGCTCACCTGCACACATCTTAAGTGTAGATTTTATATGTATATATTTGAACTGTTACATATGTAACTGAACCTATCTGATCTTGGGAATAAAATTAATATATGTCACAGTAATTTGTACAAAAGTCCAAGGATGTTTCTATTATTTAGCCTGTGGAATAGTTTGTGTTTCTAGTAAACTGAGATAGAAGGGGTATATGAAATACTTCATCATTTCAGTTTAAATAAAGCATAAGGACAAAGGATTAAAATGTGTTATTAATGCAGCACTGATCCATCCAGATCTGTATTTTGGCTTGTGTAGTCAAAATAGAATGCAGAAGAGTTAGAGAGTAATAATGAAGTAATTAATGACAACTCTTTACATATGTATATGTGTGTATGAATGTATTACTGAACTTATCTGTGGTCTTTCAAGAGTTACCAAGCTAATACTACGGTTGATTTACAAGCCTCTTCTTGATTAAATCCCAGCTAAACTTTTCCAATGGCTTATTAATAGAGTATATAAAATATAGTGATGATAGTACAACCTGTAGTTAGCCGAGAATAATCATTGTCAGGTTAATAAGAGGGAAAGTCATTAGAAAGCCAGAGACCTAAGTTTGCTCTGATGATTTTCTCTGATGTTTTGAGAAATAGAATCAGAATTTTTACTGATATACACACATGTCACAGGGTCCCTTTCAGTACTCCAGTGAAGTAAACCCACCAATTCTTTGGCTTGATATTAGGTATTCAGGGAGATGAGTGGTTTCTTGTAAATGAATTATAGCAAGAGAAGTGGGACACTTTTTTGAAGCATACGAATATAAATAGGGCAGTTTACATTGATGCTCTGGGAAAACACCTGGGTTAGAAGTGTTCTGTGGTTATCTTGTGAACTTCAGTCAATAAGAGCATTTGTTCAAGAGAAGCAGCAGCTAGAAGAATTTTCATCTTGTGGTCCCAACAAGCTGAGGGTACCTCAGAAGTTCTCAGTTTGGGCACTATTGACATTTTGAGTCAGATCTCTCTTTGTTGCAGGGACTGTCTTCTGAATTATAGGGTGGGGGGCAGCATCCTGCCCTCCAGCCACCATATAAGATGGTAACAGCCTCTCACACACTCATTGTGAGAACTAAGGCATGTCTCCATACATTGCCTAATGTCCCTGGGGGGAAAGGTATAACTACCTTGCATTAAGAACCACCTAGTTACGTAATTACCAAACTCAAGAGAATTTTCAGGAATGTGACATTCTTGGTATGCAATCACTTCTCATGGAGTGAGCATAATCTGTGAGATTAAGAAAATATGTTGACACAAAGATCAACTAATTCTTTTGAAGTGCTTAGGAACACTTTCTGGTTGTAAACTCAGCAGGAGAGGTTTATTCTTGTCCATTTGCAATCATTAGAAGCAAAACAGAACATCTGACATTACACCATTACGTAGTAGGATCAAAGATTAGTGAGATTATACCCTTGTTAAGAAAATAAATAAGATGGTATTTATTGAGCATAAATATCAAGATCTTAGGGAATTTTGGTAGAATAGAATAAATACTTTTATTATAATAAAAATGAATACAATTGCTAAGATACATGAATCTTGCTTAATGCTATCAAAATTGGAGCAAATATTAGGTCAGACAAAAATCTATTTTATAAAGAGTTTTTATTCTTTTATAAAGAATCTATTTTTAAAGAAGAGAGTTCAGACACTGCAACAATGCTCCATTCCTACCTGTGTCTACTTAGCCCCCAATTCCTTAAGGATATAAGCATCTTGATTATAGAATCTTATTTACCCTTGTCCTCTTCATCTTAAAATACCTAGCATTTTGCCTGGCTCAAAATATTCAGTTATTAAATGTTTGTTGAATTAATGAATTATGATACTAAATCTTATAATTTATTTCAAATTAGTTTATTCCTATTTATTCCTGTGATTTTAGTTAAGCTTGCAACTGTATCTTGCTTGCAATGATTTTTCTGCTTCCAATTTCACTCTCCACCATCCTTCAAAGAGTTGTTTTTGTTTTTGTTAACTCATTTTGTATTATGTAATTTCCTTGATTTAAACTCACTATTGATTTCCTATCACCAAGAGAAAAGCCTAAGACTTTTGGTAATAAGCATATTTTAATATTTTAATCTACCCCCTTCCTATTATTGCTACCTCATCTCCTGCTACTTACCCATATGCTCAGATATCCCAGACATTCTGTCTTCATGGCAATTCTTGGAAGGATTCAGGCTTTCTTGCATCTCTGTGACTATACTCATGCTATTTCCTCAGTATGGATTATCCTTTGCCTCTTGTCTGACTTGACCTAGTTCTAAAATATGTACTTAACCATTTGATTCTTAGGCAAAAACCCACCTTCTCTGCTGGGAACATCCTAACTGAACCAAATCTTTCTTCCATCTTTCACTGCACTTTGTTTTAATACAGTAGCCCTCCCACTCCTTCTCTATGGGTTTGTTTTCTGTGGTTTGAGTTACATGTGGTCAGCAGTGGTCCAAAAATATTATATGAAAAAATTCCAGAAATAAATAATGTAATATTTTTTAATTGCTAGGGACCACATTTACTTAACTTCTATACTACATATTATTATAATCATTCCATTTTATTATTAGTTATTGCTGCTAATCTCTTACTATGCCTGATTTATAAATTAAACTTTATCACAAGCATGAATGCATAGGATAAAGACATAGCAGAGCATATATAGGGTATAGTACTATCCTTGCTTTCAGGCATCCACTGGAAGACTTGGAGCATATCCCACATGAATAAGAGAAACTACTGTGCTGACCACCTTTATAGACCTCTCTCTCTCGGCAGTCTTCCTGAAAATTTATTATGACCTGCACTATGACATTTGTTAGGTTCTATTGTAACAATTTCGGTGTTGACCATCTGGTGATGTCCATGTATAGACTCTTCTCTTGTGTTGTTGGAAGAGGGTGTTTGTTATGACCACTGCAATTTCTTGGCAAAACTCTATTAGTCTTTGCCCTGCTTCATTCCGTATTCCAAGGCCAAATTTGCCTGTTACTCCAGGTGTTTCTTGACTTCCTACTTTTGCATTCCAGTACCTTATAATGAAAAGGACATCTTTTTTGGGTGTTAGTTCTAAAAGGTCTTGTAGGTCTTCATAGAACCGTTCAACTTCAGCCTCTTCAGCGTTACTGGTTGGGGCATAGACTTGGATTACTGTGATATTGAATGGTTTGCTTTGGAAACAAACAGAGATCATTCTGTCGTTTTTGAGATTGCATCCAAGTACTGCATTTCGGACTCTTTTGTTGACCATGATGGCTACTCCATTTCTTCTGAGGGATTCCTGCCCGCAGTAGTAGATATAATGGTCATGTGAGTTAAATTCACCCATTCCAGTCCATTTCAGTTCACTGATTCCTAGAATGTCGACATTCACTCTTGCCATCTCTTGTTTGACCACTTCCAATTTGCCTTGATTCATGGACCTGACATTCCAGGTTCCTATGCAATATTGCTCTTTATAGCATCGGACCTTGCTTCTATCACCAGTCACATCCACAGCTGGGTATTCTTTTTGCTTTGGCTCCATCCCTTCATTCTTTCTGGAGTTATTTCTCCAGTGATCTCCAGTAGCATATTGGGCACCTACTAACCTGGGGAGTTTCTCTTTCAGTAAACTCATCTCACACACTAGTGAAGTAATGCTCAAAATTCTCCAAGCCAGGCTTCAGCAATATGTCAACCGTGAACTTCCTGATGTTCAAGCTGGATTTAGAAAAGGCAGAGGAACCAGAGATCAAATTGCCAACATCCACTGGATCATGGAAAAGGCAAGAGAGTTCCAGAAAAACATCTATTTCTGCTTTATTGACTATGCCAAAGCCTTTGACTGTGTGGATCACAATCAACTGTGGAAAATTCTGAAAGAGATGGGAATACCAGACCACCTGACCTGCCTCTTGAGAAATTTGTATGCAGGTCAGGAAGCAACAGTTAGAACTGGACATGTAACAACAGGTTGGTTCCAAATAGGAAAAGGAGTACGTCAAGGCTGTATATTGTCACCCTGCTTATTAAACTTATATGCAGAGTACATCATGAGAAATGCTGGACTGGAAGAAACACAAGCTGGGATCAAGATTGCCGGGAGAAATATTAATAAACTCAGATATGCAGATGACACCACCTTTATGGCAGAAAGTGAAGAGGAACTCAAAAGCCTCTTGATGAAAATGAAAGTGGAGAGTGAAAAAGTTGGCTTAAAGCTCAACATTCAGAAAACGAAGATCATGGCATCCAGTCCCATCACTTCATGGCAAATAGATGGGGAAACAGTGTCAGACTTTATTTTTCTGGGCTCCAAAATCACTGCAGATGGTGACTACAGCCATGAGATTAAAAGAAGCTTACTACTTGGAAGGAAAGTTATGACCAACCTAGATAGCATATTAAAAAGCAGAGATATTACTTAGCCAACAAAGGTCCATCTAGTCAAGGCTATGGTTTTTCCTATGGTCATGTATGGATGTGAGAGTTGGACTGTGAAGAAGGCTGAGCACTGAAGAATTGATGCATTTGAACTGTGGTCTTGGAGAAGACTTTTGAGAGTCCCTTGGACTGCAAGGAGATCCAACCAGTCCATTCTGTAGGAGATCAGCCCTGGGATTTCTTTGGAAGGAATGATGCTAAAGCTGAAACTCCAGTACTTTGGCCACCTCATGCGAAGAGTTGACTCATTGGAAAAGACTCTGAGGCTGGGAGGGATTGGGGGCAAGAGGAGAAGGGGACGACAGAGGATGAGATGGCTGGATGGCATCACTGACTCGATGGACATGAGTCTGAGTGAACTCTGGGAGTTGGTGATGGACAGGGAGGCCTGGCGTGCTGCGATTCATGGGGTCACAAAGAGTCGGACATGACTGAGAGACTGATCTGATCTCATCTGATCTGATCTAACGATGTATAACTGATTCCTCTTCTGCATACCTGAAACTAAGACAGCAATGTTAGTTGCTCATTTGTGCCCAACTCTTTGCAACCCATGAACTGTAACACACCAGGCTCCTCTGTCCATGGGATTCTCCAGGCAAGAATACTGGAGTGGAATTCCTTCTCCAGGGAATCTTTCCATCCAAGGGATTGAACCCGGGTCTCCTGCACCGCAGGTAGGTGGCTCAGAGGTTAAAGTGTCTGCCTGCAATGGGGGAGACCTGGGTTCAATCCCTGAATCGGGAAGATTCCCTGGAGAAGGAAATGGCAACCCACTCCAGTATTCTTGCCTGGAGAATCCCATGGACAGAGTAGCCTGGTGGACTATAGTCCAAGGGGTCACAAAGAGTCAGACATGACTGAGAGACTTCACTTTCACTTTCATTGTAACTATCCCTGAGTTCGGTCCTCTTTGGGTTTTCTCTTTCTTTGTATTTTCCTTAGATAATATGCAAGTGGTGAGGAAGTATATTTTTATTACTTCCCTCAGGGGACCTTCTGTGGAAGTTTCTCAGTCCTATACCTCTCTAACAGAGAAGGCAATGGCACCCTACCCCAGTACTCTTGCCTGGAAAATTCCATGGATGAAGGAGCCTGGTAGGCTGCAGTCCATGGGGTCACTGAGCCAGACATGACTGAAAGACTTCACTTTCACTTTTCACTTTCATGCACTGGAGAAGGAAATGACAACCCACTCCAGTGTTCTTGCCTGGAGAATCCCAGGGAATGCAGAGCCTGGTGGGCTGCAGTCTATGGGGTCGCACAGAGTCGAATACGACTGAAGCGATGCAGCAGCAGCAGCGTACCTCTCTGAAGTTAACAACCAATAGAATCTCAATGTCACAGATGTCATGACAGTCCCTTCAGTTCTCTCATTTCCCAGCCCCCCCTTGAGTCCCATCTGGTTTCCCCAGACCCATGGACCAGACTCTGGAAACAGAAGCTGAATGGTAAACTCAGAATGTCTGTGTGCCCAGTTGTGTCCGACTCTTTGTGACCCCCTGGACTATCACCTGCCAGGCTCCTCTGTCCATGGGATTTTCCAGGCAAGACGGTTTGAGTGGGTCACCATTTCCTACTCCAGGGGATCTTCCCAACCTCGGGATCAAACCCACGTCTCCTATGACTCCTGCATTGAAAGACAGATTCTTTACCACCTGAGCCGTCTGAAACCACACAACATTCGATTCTGGGTCTATCTTTAACTCATTATGTGATATTGAACAGATAATCATCTGTAGAGTATGAATAATGGGTTCATTTCACAAGGTTGTTGTGAAGATAAAATAACTAAGACATGTAAAGCACATAATTAGTTCTTCACATATTGAGTGGACCATCATTATTTGCTCTTCTTTTATATAAAGATGTAACTTCAGAGCCAGCCAGTTCAGAAAGGTTAAGAGTTCAGAGAGTACAGTTTAGCAGAGGGAATAGCACAATGGTTTCCAAAGACTTAGAGCTGAGCTATTTGAGTTCAAACAGCCCTTTGACCTTGGATGAGTGACTTCATCTCTCTTTGCCTCAGTTTCTTAATGTACTGAATGGAGATGATCATTCCTACTTCATTGGGTTTTTTGTAAGGATTAAATGAGTTAATTCATGTAAAGTACTTAGTCTTTGTAACAAGTTAGCTAATTTAGTACTTGTATTAAGACATTTTGACAGATGTATCAGTTTAGAAATTTGTCTCATGTAAACAGGCCCCTCCACTAAAATTCTCTTTTTCTTCCTACTGCACCCTTATTCATTCTCTTTGGTATACCCATTCACTTGAAATTTCCTCTAATTCTTTAAAGTGTCTAGAAAGTTTGAGTAGTACTTCACACATCAGTCAGATGAGTTCTACTGGTAAATGGCTTTCCTTCATGAACAATAGTGATTTGCTTCCTCCAACCCCAGTTTAATTTCTCCACCAGGGCTGGTGTTGTCACAGGGTCACCAAAAAGGAAGAAACTCTTGAAAATCTAAACTTGACATTGTCCTCAAGTCAACCCATTCAACTATATCACATATGAAAGAAAGAATACTTTTCCTATTAACTTCATTCTTGTCAGACCTTTCTGAAATACCATGTATCTCTACCAACATCCTTTGTTGTGTCTAAACCCATGTCTCATTTTCCTGTTTAACCTAAGGCCCAGGTTATTGAAAAATACAGAACTTACTAATTATGAAAACTTACATTCTTTCTTTCAAGAGGAATAGAGCCAGTCAACAGTAAATAAGTTTGTGTCTAGAATCTTCCTCAGAAAGTGATGGTGGGGAGTTGGCCGATTCATTTTACCAACATCTGTTTACATGCTTGTGAGAAAAGAGGAACAGGTTAAAAAAAGAAGAATGACTGGTAAAGAGAAAATAGATTTCCAACTTAAATTTAAAGTCACCATTTTAAAGTATACAGAGACACAAATTTTAAATTCACTATTTATAAAATAGGCATGATATGAACTTTCCTCACTTCCCTCAGGAATTTTCAAATTAATTAAAAGTTGAATACAAATTGATTATTATTTTTAAACTAAGGATTAACCTGAGAGCTTGTTTTGTGTATCCCGTACAACATCTTTGACAAGTGCTGCTTCCTTTATATAAAAGCAAATTTCAATAACTGTGTTTTCAAATTTAATATAACTAATCTTATCAAGATAAATTATTCTTCTAAAAGTACGTCTTCCAATAACATGATTTGAAAATGGCAATTTATTATCCAGTTTGAAAGTGATAACATCATAAAATTGGCAGTTATATCATTATATACCAATTGATTAAAGTACATAAATGCATAATTCATGCATTGTGGCTGACTGATTAAAGGAATAAGTGACCAGACAGATAATACTAAGACAGATTTCAAATATTGGCCAGAATGTTTCGATCATGCTAATTCACTTCAGGCAGACAGACCAAATTACTTTTATTTGATTTGCCTTCACCCACCTTCTCATGGCTGAGGGCATGGTCATGTGCTCAGATGCTAATTATAACCACACCTTGTGAGCAGTAGTGTTTTCATAAATATATTACAAAAGACCAAGACACTTAGAGAGCTTTTCGTATTTCCACGGTGATGTACACAAACAAATATAAAAAAATATGTTCCCCTGAAAGTGTGATTGGCACAGTACAGATAGCGTCTCTGTTGCTATTTCCAAAAGTTTGCTTAACAGGATTCACTGTGGGTTCATGCGGGTGACACAGAAATGGCCAAATAAACTGGCATGAATTCAGTAGAGAACTGAAACTATTGAGAACTTGCCCTGCCTGCTTTATTGTCAGGATAAAAATCCTACACTGATTGATGCCCTTCCAATAAATATTTTAGACCGTTTTATGAATAATTAGTGCAGACGCGATCCCCGTTTAATGTCAGGAGGTGAAGTGAAGGAAAAATGAAATGGATTTTAAGTTCAGCGTCTTTCCCTGCAACGTTGCTCGAATCCTCCTCTATTATCCACACAATAGATTATCTACCCTCTGTGCATACTATATTTTGCTCAGCCCTTAATATTCTGAAGCGGGACTGAAGCAGTCGTTATCTGTGGCGGTTCCTGGGTGATTTTCAAGCCCAGCACTACCCACCCAAGTGGCAGTGACACCGGCTTTCACGGAAGCCTTATTACTCTTAAAAGAGCAATTTGGTTGGTTGCACAGCTATTAGGATCGCACAGCAGCCTGAAAGCTGTCAGTGCAACTGCTTCTCATCTTTTTCACACAATCCTGACATCTTCTCTCTTTTCTGCTGGACACAGACATCACTGTTTTTATCATTTTCAATCAGGCTCACTCAGAACGCAGAGCAATATATTCCCACGGAAAGCAAAGTGGAGATCAGAAATTATTTTCTAGCTCCTAGGGCAGCAGCAGTGAGTGCTGACTGCGGGCTGAACGAGCCGGATCGTGAGAAATGTAGCTTTGGCTCAGGGCTACATCAGGGAGCTGCTACTTCAGCTGTTAGAAAGATGGCAAAACAACACCTACCTCGGGTTTTTCAATGATTAATGCGATTTTAATAACTGGGAGGGAAGAGGATGTGAGAAATTTTGTGACATTAACTTGTGGAAATGTTATCATCCGAGAAAGTGGGGAAGATTACTCGGCTTGAACTTCTCTTCATTTTGATGCTCTTTTTCTCTGGATCCACTCTGAGCAAGCTGACTCGGACCCCCTGGAAAGGAAAGCCTTGGAAAGGGGGTAAGTGATGAAAGTTTGGTGTTAAAAATCTAAATGGAGTTAGTGAGGCTAGTCAATGGGAACTTGAGGAGAGCTAAAGGTACAGGAACTGTTTCTGTTTGGAATCAGATTTTTATTTCCAGAAAGAGGATGTGTTTTATAGGTGGCTAGGAAGAAGATCTTTTCTTTTTCTTTTTTTCCTCTGTTATTGTTATAAATATGTTTTGTGCAATTTTTGGTTTTGTGGGCTTGCAAAGCATGACAAAGATCATTTCCAGCAGGAAAGATATAGAGCCAAATGCATGTTGCTCTGGTTCAAGGCTATATGTGTTATCCTTAGGAAGCTGCATTATATTAGAAAAGAAACAGGTTCTGTGTTAGATCCCTGAATTGTTAGATTTTGTGAGATGATCCGAGGGATGTTATGAAATACATTGCCACCAGGACTAATTTTCTGGCTGACTCCATCAGTTTTGATGTATTAATAAAGATAAATTGCATTAACTTTATTGAAAAAAACCAGCTGTATGAGAACAAGCCTTTCAATACTTTGGAGTGTTGTAATCCATTTTCTTCTGCTGTTGAAAAATCATTATGAGATAAGAGAGCATTTTTGAGACTTTGGACCTGCTTTTTTTTTTCTTCTTCCCTATGAAGTTCAGTTGATTCTGCTTTACCTGAATACCATTTGTTTATACTAAACACAGTGATCAGGGTACCTGTTCTGTGAATGCTCTAAGCCTAAATGATGCTGCAGAAATATCCCAGGAGAGATGTTCTGGATAGTCTGAGAATGTTTTTTTTGGGGGGGAGTGAGGGGACAGAAATCTTGATGAGAGTTAGCCAAGGATTTTGTTTGGCAGGAGCTTCCTTTTCACCTGATATTTTTCTCTCAGTTCTAGAAAGGTTTTCTGGGTCTGCCCACTTTTGCTTGGCTGTCAACAGTCCAATGTGAGGTTAAAGAGAAGCATGAACATTAACAAGAAGTTTTAATAATTGATCACAGCATCTCAGCAGGATTTTCTAAATACACGAGTCCCTTCAGTTTGATCTTTCTGTTTCTCCTTTTGTTCCATAAAAAGTATTACAAATATTCTACCTACTGTACCTTTGAAGGAAAAGTTCCAACGGGCACTTAGCTTCGATGGTTGGTGCAGCTGCAGCCCCAGGGAGAGGGAGCTGCAAGTTATCCTTTGGGCCTTGTAAAGTATATCACCACATTACTGTATGTCCTGATGTTATCAATGGATTTTTTTTTTTTTTTCTTGCAGACTGCAAGCTCTTATGTTAGCCTGCATGGCTGCTTTTTGGTGGCTTGAGATCTAGAGATGTATGCTGTTATCAACTCTAGGTGATGTCAGGAGTGTTAACTTGTACTTCCTATATAAATTTTTCTAAGACAGTAGGCATTTCTACCCTGTGAGAGTATCATTTCCTATGATAAACTTCAGCAATAGACTTGGGAGGCTTAGCTACCCAGTGAGAAAGTTAGACAGCTGCAAGATTTTAGAAAAATCGTTAACTTAGTCACAAAGGTTTATTTCAAAGTGCAAGCTTTCCTAGGCATTTATACATCGCACACAGCTTTAAGGCACTAGATTTCATTTGTAAATCAGGTCTGAGATATTTCATCTGAGCATATGACTACTCTTTCTAATGTACTCTAGCTCGGCTAAAATGTGTTAGACCTACTGTACAGTGGTGATATCACTCAGTCAAGTTCAGGAATAGGCAATCATAGCCAACATATTTTATTTATTGTTAAAAGAGTCTTGTATATTTTAGGAAGGTCAGGCAAATTATTCAATAACTTTAAACATGTCTACTGTTCTTTACTTTAAAATTACCTCCTTTTTTAGTGTTCTTTTTTGTCACTGTCTATGCATTGCATAAATATTTTCCACAGAGTCTGAGTTCCTGTGAAGTAGCTTTACCTTGATATGCATATGTATATATTGTAAATATTTATTTATTCATGAGTTTGGCTATTGATGGTTGTGTGGCTTCTAAAATTCTGTTACTTTTCTCTTGGAATATTATGCAACCTTTTAAAACATATTTTTACAATTTTTCAACATTATTTTCTTTTCCAGAAATAGGAGCCTTTATTACTTTGTAACATACCTAGCAGAAGTATGTGTATGAACTGGATGAGGTGGAAAGGGAGAATGAGGCTTCTTAAGTTAAACGCTATGGCCAGAAGCAAAGAGGATCGAAGTTCAAAACAGAAAATTTTTAAGAAGTTTAGTTTACCTGTAAAATTTGCTTTATATCAACACTGATTCAATCTTATCTGCTTTATAGAGCAATCTTTAAAATTGATATTATTTTTCTTAAAATCCTAGGAAAAATAATAATAGGAAAACAAGTTGTTGTTTTTTTTTTCAAAATGAGGTTTTTTTTTTGCTTTTTGTTTTTTTTGCACTCACATTGCCTATTTCATTTGTCTTAATCTGATTGAGCAGCTGTCAACCTCCATATGGCAACCTGCCCACGCTGACAATTTCCATTTTTGTTGTATTAACAGGGGCCACCATTCTGAGAGAAGGGGTTAGGGGGGCAGGACTAGGAAAGAGCATCATAGATCAGTGAATAGCTAGCCGTGGCCTGTGAGGAGTGGAACAGACAGCATGTGGCTTGGCAGCTCAAAACAGATATCTGTAAGCTGACTTGTTAGAATGATTGGGGAAAAAAATGCTGATTATTGTTGGCTACCAAGGGATTTTTAAGCTCATCAATGAACATGAATCTCAAATATAGGTTAGTAGGCCAGCAAGTTTTCCCTCAGGTGCATGCTTTTCTATTTAATCACAATATATGAACTCCTCAAGGGAAAGTAGATGTCTCATCTGATTAGTTCAGAGCATAGCATAAGTGATCATAAGTTTGCATTCATGATAAACTAACCAGAAATCCTAAACACACTGCTGGCATCACCCTCATTAGGGTTAAAGGACCTAATTATTCTGCATTCATTTTGCTTCCACCAGGAAAAAGGGCTAAAAGGCTTAAACAGCTCCAGTTCAATGAACATAACTTTACAGTGAAGTTTACATTGCAGATGGTCAATATATGTAACATAAAGGAGACTTTAAATTGTATACTTCTTTTAAAAAAACTTTGCTGTTGAAAATTAGAATTTAAGCTAAACTTTTATTTCTGTAATTTCTATCGAAGGTGAAAATGTGATGTGAAGAAGTGAAGTGAAGTCGCTCAGTCAGTCGTGTCCGACTCTTTGCAACTCCATGGACTGTAGCCTACCAGGCTCCTCTGTCCATGGGAATTTCCAGGCAATAGTACTGGAGTGGATTGCCATTTGGATGTAAATAGGTATAAATAGAAGGATAGACGTAAAAGTTGCAAATTGGGGGAAGCAAGCACAAAAGAGGATAGTCTAAACAAACCCTCTGGGTAGCTGAAACTGGTAAATCAGCGCAGCCGCCTATCAAGCTAAGGGGCGGGGCACCCCCCCCAACCCCCCCCACCCCCCCCCTGCATTGTGCAAGGGGCGGGGCCTACACCCCTCCCCCCATGGTGCCTAATTCCCACCCAGCACTTTCACTTAATCTTGACTCCTTTGAATCTCCTGAAGGAGTCTGTTGAGTTCACTCAGGCATCTCAGTTATGATATGAGTTAAACTATGGCAACAGAGCATGAAGTTATCAAAACTTTTGACAATTCAGAAGATTCTTTCACAGAACATTCATACTTCCTTTTATAAATTACAGCAGCCGGTTGTCCGTGTCTATTTTTGCTGAGCAAAGAAAACCTCTCTGGCAGTTATCCCCCCCTCTCTGTGAAGGGTTAGAATGTTTTATGAGCATTCTATGCCATTATGTTATTTTACTTCATGGTGCATTGAAGCAGTCATATTCAGAGGGCGCTAGTTTAGATTGTATGTACATTTTCGCATGGAACAGTATAATATATTGACAATTATTTAGAGTTAGATTTTTTTGTTTGTTTGTTTGTTTTTTACCTTAAAACTTAAAATAATTTAACTATGTGCTGGTACCTGACACCTATAAGCTTATTTTTATGATATTGTTTCTGAAGTTTTTCCTGGTTATATGAGCTAGTAAAAAATTTGCTTTTAGTAAGCACCTCACACAATCCAATATTTTGCATTCCTTGTTATTGTGTAAGAAGTAGATTTTCATGAATAAAATTGAAGACTGATGATTTGCTCTTTCTCAATTACTAAAATAATTTAAGACTTCCTGATTTGAAGAAATATAATTGGATAATTTTGCCTTTGATGTTTTTCCTAGAATGCCCCTTTATCTCTAGAGTAGCACCTGACCTCCAGCTCAAATACCCCTCAACCATGTGTTGAAAGTAATGTTTAATATTTTGAATGTTAGGACATTTTATTTAGATTACACATCTGTCAGTTTTTATGGGTATACATGTCTTATATGGGTATATATGACTTACATGTTTGGCATTTCCCAAGTTATTTGAAGAGAAATTTTGTCTTTAATTCATTTTTATTAACATGAAATCTTGCACTTACTAGAGGATCAATAAATATTATTTGATACATGAGCAAAGTATTTGAAAAATTAGACTGGGAATAAGATTTTCAATGACATTAGGTGTTAATTACATTTTTCTTTTTTTTAAACTTTGAATTGGTGCTATATCTTACCTTTCTAATGTTGGGGAATTATTTTTATCACTCTACATTTACTATATCATTTAAATTTCAGTTTTAGTTGTAGAAAAATGTGAATGTATTTATAGTATTTTAAAACTTGGAAAATTCTGGCAGACTCATGTAGGAAGTAGTGCAATAGGGAAAAAAAGAAAGCAACGTTGTTGTTCTAAAGTAATTTATAATGTGAGATAGTGAGTCTGGAAACTGAGCAGTATGAATATTCATGCAAAATGTAGAGTGTTCTTTGTACTGTGTATAATAACTACTTCTGTTTTTCATTTGTTTAAATTATTTAATCTCCATCTGCATGCAATAAATAGATTTAATACCTTATCTTCCCTACAACTGAAGAGTAAATTCCAAAGCTAAGCCTGAAATGAGTGTTTTTTTTCTATAATTTCAAAAAGATGAGAGTATTTTTTAGATACAGAAATCAAAGAGTATGCTTAACAGCCATATTAAGATCTGTTGGAAAATTTGCTCATGTTCTCTAGTGCTATTTGAAAAACAGCATTTGAGAAAATCAGGAAAATGTATGTGAGAGTTTGATAAGAAAAACTTAGTGCTTAAGCATAATAGACTTTTCTTGGTCTTAGAAATTATGACCTGAGTATATCTTATCCACAGGCATATTGGTCTAACTTTTATTCTAATTCACTCTTTCACTTTTAGCCTCAAAATTTTATTTTATTTATTACTAATGTAACTTTTGTTGCCATGTAATTATGAAATTTCATGTAATATTTACTTAAAATGGATTTTGTGTTGGATGATAAATTGGAGGCTGGGGAAATTGGAAAGGGTTTGATGTGTTCTTTATGTTAGAAAGTAGCTAAAAAGAAGTTATTTACATTTAACTTGCAAATAGAAAAACACGCTTTTACCAAAAATGGGAAAAACTACTGCCCAGGAAGCAGAGTGCTAATCCATTTTAAAGAATATAGTTTTGTGAGCTGAATGTCCTTTATAAAGTCAGAATATACCTGTAAAAGTGTAATCTGAAAATATTAATATATAGTTCACACTACCCCAATCGGATATGAGTGTAAATCTCTAAATGTGTATCCATTGGTTCCTACCTGTCTCCACTCTAGAGAGACGATTCATTAGCCAAATTCCACAAAAAAAAATTTTTGTTCAGGCATTGAAACATGTAAAATATCATGTATGAAACAAGTTGCCAGTCCAGGTTTGATGCACAGTACTGGATGCTTGGGGCTGGTGCACTGGGACGACCCAGAGGGATGGAATGGGGAGGGAGGAGGGGGGAGGGTTCAGGATGGGGAACACATGTATACCTGTGGCGGATTCATTTTGATATTTGGCAAAACTAATACAATTATGTAAAGTTTAAAAATAAAATAAAATTAAAAAAAATAAAATAAAAATATCTAGCACAAAAAAAATAAATAAAAAAAAAAGACTAAAAAAAAAAGAAATAAGTATTTCTGAAGAGGTTATTTAATTTTAAAAAGTGAGATACATTGACAGTAATGAAATACCTTAGATATATTAGTGGAGGGGTTCATGAATCCATTTTAAGATGGTGTCAGCACTTCCATTATAAGCTACATTTTCAAAGGGTTTACAACTGAGCCATAAAATTTTTGCTTCAGGATGGATCATGGCTCACATTAGGCCTCCATCTGAGAGCAATTTTGTCTTTTTAGTTTTCAAATTCAAACCTTCAACCTTCAAAATTATGTGAGTATTTAAAAAAAAGGAGAAAAGAAAGTGAAATATAGTTATATCCACAGGTTTTGATACTTGATAAAGAATTACAGTTTCAAAACAGAAATTCAGAAAGTGATGAGAGTTTATAATAAGGCCTGTTTGCTTAAGTCATTTAAAGATTTTGTGTGTGTGTGTATACGCACGCATGCAAGAATAGTAGGGTAGGTTGCCATTTCCTACCCCAGGGGATCTTCCCAATCCAGAGATCAAACCCATGTCTCTTGTATCTCCTGCAATGGCCAGCGGATTCTTTACCATTGTACCACCTGGGAAGTCCCAGTTAAAGATTATGTGAATCAAATAGTAACCTTGATCATTTGAGACTGGGGAATCTTTTATGTGTTAAAGATTTTTGTTTGGTTAGGAAACCAAGGTCATCCAAACAAGAGATATTATTTCTGAAAAGGAAAGAAAACAAGCACATTACATTCTACATTTTCAGAGACCAGGGTGCTCAGCAGGGCCTGTGCCTCAGCTGGGTTCCCTGGTGGCTCAGTGGTAAAGAATCCGGCTGCCAAGCAGGAGAGAGAGGTCCGATCACTGGGTTGGTCGGATTCCCTTGGAGGAAGAAATGGCAGCCCGCTCCAGTATTCCTGCCTGGAAAATCCCATGGACAGAGGGGCCTGGTGGGCTTCAGCCCACAGGGTCGCAGACACTTACACACAACTGAGTGACTGAACAGCAGCAACGTGGCCTCATCTAATTTGTCCTTTAGCCATTTAACCACATTAGTCCTTAGTGTCACCTTTGTCTGGGAGTAGAATTGAAGAAAAATATATGAAAGATCACAATTCTAGAGTTATAATGTAAAAGTCAAATCAAAGATCCAAAATCCGGAACTAGTATCTTACAAAGGACAGACATTTTCACCACATAAAAGGGATTGCTATAGTCATTCCACACTGGGTTTTTGAAAACTACTTACTAAAGAGGCATTCAAGAATTGGTTTCTCCAAAGCACTAAAAAACTATATACATACACACAAATTTCTGTCCACTAGGAGCTTTTATTTTATGATCTTTAAAACTTTTTGGCTAAGTTGGAGGTGGGAGAAACAATTTTCTTTCCCTTCAACTATCTAAGTAAGGTAAGTGACTGTGATGTTAAAAACAAAACAGCAGAACTAAACTAAGGTTGGCCTTGATGCTACTGAGTGGTAGAGGGCTAGGGGTAGCAGGGAGTAAAATTACAAATTATATTCTGAACTTATTTTCTTCTTGATATTATGGCAAAATCACATCAACCTCATTAAGCTCAGCTCCAGCATTCAAACTGTTCTATAGATTACTTATTAACTTCTAGATGATTTATACTGTTTTGTTTTGTTTTGTTTTATGTTCCTTTGCTCTGTCTTTTCTATTTGTTCCCCCTCTTTTTAAAATGAGAAAGCAACTGGCTGTCTCAAAGTATTTTTAGCTATTGAATAGCTGAAACGACTCACCTTAAAATATACATTTCAAATTAGCAATTTGGGAACTTTGGTATGTAGAAAGGCATGATGAGATGGTGGCTCAGATGGCAAAGAATCTGCCTGCAGTGTGAAACCCAAGTTCAGTTCCTCAGTCAGGAAGATCTCCTGGAGAAGGAACTGGCAACTGACTCCAGTATTCCTGCCTAGAGAATTCCATGAACAGAGTAGCCTGGCAGGCTAGAGTCCATGGGGTTGCAAAGACTCACACACGACTGAGTGACTAGATGAGACATGACATGATGATATGGTCTTGGAAGCAGTCTATATTCTAGGATTAGAAGAGAAAAATAACTGGTCTTGATAATAGGGGGAAAGTAGTTGTGAACACATTACTTTTGAGGCAGGATGTGATTTATACTTAACAGATTCAGTTTGAAATCTAATCTAATTTTTCTAAAAATCTATACATCAAATTTAGCCTTGCATATATGCTTCAGACTCTATTATGTAATGAAGTTTTGTGTTTTTATCTTTATTTTTTGTAGAAATAGGTGGGATGTTATCCAATAGTGTGCAGACATACATACCAACAAAACTGAATGCAGTTACGAATTACATTTTTTTGAATGACTACATCTTGAATTCTGTCTCTGTAAAAATGCCAAATGAATAAGCCTATATTCTCACATGATAAAATTTTTGCCTGGTATTATTATTCAGGAAAATATAAAGATTAAATGAGTTAATTCAGTAATGTCAGTGTATAGCTCTTGACATGTTGCCAGGATGAGTATAAAAATGCATTCCTTCTGTCAATTTATGAAGAGTTCACCACATAGACTATTAGGATAGACCCTACATATACTTGGTAGAATCCCTTTCAGATCAATGTCAAAAACTCTGTCATCAAAGAGGTAGTTATAAAGCTGGGCAAAATCCAAGATTCTGTTCTGGAGACAGGGGCACATCAGGCATTCTCTAATGTAATAGTTGGCAGCTAATAAAGAATTTATTTTAGGGCAATCAGGAATGTAACTGAAGTGCCTTCTAGAATCCATAGGGGCCTGAGAATTGCCTCTGGCTACCCAGTACGGATTTTTATTTATCTAACAGAATGTCCCACTCCTGTTTAGGGACTGCATGGACCGGTGGAGAGATATTTGCAGACATTTGGGGCTGAGGTTGTTAATGGCCAAGTGTGATGATTTACATTTGATGTACTGTCAGATAAAGGGTTTTGCTATTTGTGCATTTCCATGCAAGGTCCCCAAAGATGGTATGTACATTCAAGGTAGATCAATGTGTACTGTACTATTAGTAAAATGTTTTTATGTCCATATATATGCCTATACTGTGCTTATAAAGTGTAGCTGGAAACCTAAAATATATACATTCATTCATCAAACAAATGTGTATTGAATGCTCTTGAGAGAAATGTAATTTAAATGATCAGAGAAGATAGGCATAAAGAAACAGTTGGAAAAACAACCAGCACCATAAATGAGCTGCAGATTATGTGTATGTAGCTTTTTAAGGCTTTGAATAAATAGATAAATATAAAAGGGAAAGATTTTTCAGATGATAATAGCCAGAATAATGAGATCAGGGAAATACAGAGCTATATATAGCTGAGCAGGTTTTTTATTTTATTTTATTTTCCTTTCTAAAAGCACATTTTCTATTTCTGTAACATAATACTTGCATCAACTCTATCCAAAAGATACTGTTACCCATATTTGTCACTGTTGTTATTCAATCGCTAAGTCATGTCTGACAATTCGTGACCCCATGGACTACAGAATGCCAGACTTCCCTGTCCTTCACAGTCTCCCAGAGTTTTCACAGACTCATGTCCGTTGAGTCAATGATGCCATTCAACCATCTCATCTTCTATCACTCCCTTCTCCTCCTGCTCTCAATCTTTCCCAGCATCAGGGTCTTTTCCAATGAGTCAGCTCTTCTCATCAAAAGTATTAGAGCTTCAGGTTCAGTCCTTTCAAGGAATATTCAGAGTTGAATTCCTTTAGCATTGACTGGTTTGATCCCCTTGTTGTCCAATGGACTCTCAAGAGTCTTCTCCAGCACCATAATTCAAAAGCATCAATTCTTCAGTGCCCATCCTTCTTTATGGTCCAATTCTCATATCCGTACATAACTACTTGGAAAAACCATAGTCTTGACTCTACATTTGACAATAACAATTTGCCTAAGGTTATTGAATAGTATGTTTTATAGCCAGACCGCTGACCCAGGCCAACAGTATGCTACATTTGGGGAGTATCAAGTAACCAATCTGATTCCAATGGGCAGCATATTGAGAATTAATGGAAATAACAACAGAATCCATTAATTATAGCTTTGAGAGTTGGGCAGAGAGTGAACTAGAATTTATAGAGCTGGAAACAAGTGGTTGTAGTGGGTCTTGGTAAGATATGTCATGTGATGACTGCTGTATTTAGGGAGCAAAACATGGTGCAAATTACCTGAGTAATTTTGCAGATACCTGTTAGATTGTAGACCTTATTACATTTGCCACATTTATGTTTTCATGACTTAAAAACAAAGCAGTGACCCATAATTGTGTACTGGAATTAAAAGTTTGAGTTGTGATTTGATTTCTTATTGTGAAGAGTTTAGTAAAGTATAATGTCACTGTTACTTAAAACCATTTATTTGCCTTATATAATATGTAGTGTGCAAAGCATCTTCTTGAGTGGTTTATTTGACAATGCAAAATACTTTGCAACAAAGCTATTAAATGATTTTGTATTACTGCAATAACAAGTTAGTTTGTGTATATAAAAATTAGTGTATAAATGTATATATGATTATGCTTTGTATGAAAGTGAAAAGGTTAGTTGTTCGTTCATGTCCGATTCTTTGTTATCCCATGGACTATAGCTCACCAGACTCTTATGTCCATCAAATTCTCCTGGGAAGAATACTAGAACGGTTGCCATTTCCTTCTCCAGGGGTCCTTTCTGACCCAGGGATCGAACCCAGGTCTGCTGCATTGCAGGCAGATTCTTGACCATCTGAGCCACAAGAAGTCCACACTCTGTATAGACAGTCCATATTTTATAAGAGCTGGATTAAACCTTGTGAGCATAAGTTATTTGATTATAATATTTCTCAGCTATTTATCAGTTGTCATACATTTTTAAAGAAGTCTAAAAGGGATATAAACATGTCATTTGAAGCCTCAATATATGTTCTAAAGAGTTCTTAGTGTCATAATTAAATTATTGGATGATCTTTAAGATTTACTGTTGTAATTTTGAACGCCTTATGTATATATAAAAGTAAGATTTTATTCATCTGTTTGAAGAATCTAGGCAGGTGGATGGGTATATGAGTTAAGTAATTTGGAAGTGGTAGCCTATTTTTCTGAAGCAAAAATTTAACTTTTAATAATTAGGTTAAAAAACATGTGATGAAATCACTAGAAGTCAGTTTTACTTGTAACTGTCATTCACTTTTAACTAGATTTGACTGGACTATTAAGAACTAAATCGTCAATAGATGTACCATTAGAGAAGTGCTAATAGAGAAGATGCATTTCTATACATCCTTTTGTAGCTTAAATCCCTACAGTTTTGATTACAATCATTTGGCTTCAATATCTTACAGATGCCTTTAAAGCTAATTAAAATAATGTTGTGGTGTGGTAGCTCACACTTGCTAAATTTACTTGAGAGTGTCATCAAGTAATAACAAAGACATCAAATTTCTGTTTACATCTCCACCATTTATTAACTGTATGCTCAAAGGGGAGTTATTGAATCCTGTAATCCTCAGTATTCTTGTCCACAGTTGTACCCCACTGAATGTGCCTGATCTCATCTGTAGTGCTCAGCATAATCACGGAGTTATTTTGTGTGGAACAAGTAAGATAGTGTATGTTAAGTAACTAACAATGGCTTTTCAATACATATTTTCTTCAAAAAAAAATCTTTGAAGAAATTACCAGCTGAGCCACATGGGAAGTCCAAGAATACTGGAGTGGGTAGCCTATCCTTTCTCCAGCGGATCTTCCTAACCCAGGAATTGAACCAGGGTGTCCTGCACTACAGGCGGATTCTTTACCAACTGAGCTATCAGGGAAGCCCTCAAAAAAAAAAAAAAAAAACACTCAAACCTTTTTCATGTTATTATTAGTGCACACACCCACACACACACACACTAAAGGTTAATTGCTAACATTTCCTGAGTACTTCTTGCATGCCAGCGTTGTGTCAATGCTTGACTCGCATAATCTTATTTAAACCGATGTCTATGTATTGGGCCTTATTTTTTCTCTTACTTGACAACTCAAATAGCCAAATCTTTTCCCCCCACCCTTTATTTGGATTCATCAATCTGTATTTTAGGCTCATTAAAGATGTACGTTTTAAAAATTTTACCAAATAAAATGCGATCACTATTCAATAAGCGAATACATCAAATACGAATGGCACATCTGATTTAAAATAAAGTGTGTCCGTGATTAAGAGGGCACTTAGGAAATATTTTTGTGTAGGAAAAGAACAAAAACAACTACATTTTTTAGGAAATACAACAAGATGTGCTTAGGTGGCAAGAAGATTATCGTTCCCATGTAGTATATATAAAATTGGAGTATTCACCAGGGCAAAATTGGAACTGAATGAGCCAGGTCCAAAACCAGATGGCAAGAGAAAGTTTCAAGCTGTTCCATTTGGAAATTGATTTTTAGATTTCCACGTGGCACATTACAAGTTCAAATTAATTTTAAACTTTTAATTTTTCATATATATCTTCCTGACTCCTAGCACACACTTTTTTGTCTGTCTTGTTGCCAGTGAATCTAAAATGAATACCAAACAGCTTTTCAGTCTATATTAAATGCACACAGAAGAGCACTTAACTGTATGTGTTTTGAACTCCTCTCAATAAAAGTTTTAAGAGACAAGAAGCTTTTTCTACTTCAGGGTCACTATTAGTCTGAATAATACATAAACATGGAGAAATAGGGGAAGTTCTACTGAGGATTACAGCGTAGATTGAATAAAATTACCTGTCATTATCACAATTGATAAGTTTGGCACACGCGTGAGCCTCGTATCATACTGGTCAGTGTCCATGTCATATGTTTTCCCCGCCCATCAGAACCCAACTTAAAGGAAGAAACTGAAAGAGAACACATGGATGCTTTCAGAAGCACTTTGAGGTGTCAAGAGTAAAACACTAAGAAAAAGAACAACTTAAGTTCTCTAGCCTCAAAAACCACAAATGATAAATAAATGCTATTGACACATGGGTGCGATGCTCTTCTTGGACTGAAATTGTGTGTTCTTTCCCAGTCAGGACTTAGGTAATGGGGTCATTTATATGCACCTTAGAAAATAAAATTTATTATTTAAAAAAATGTACAATACTAAGGATGTTTCCTAAATGCCTCTGTAAATGGATATTTGGAAAGATCATAGGGCAGAAGTCCCTATCTTTTAACCAGTTAACAATTGCTTTAATTTTTTAAGTTGCCAGACTTTATTTTTTGGGGCTCCTAAATCACTGCAGATGGTGATTGCAGCCATGAAATTAAAAGACGCTTACTCCTTGGAAGGAAAGTTATGACCAACCTAGATAGCATATTCAAAAGCAGAGACATTACTTTGCCCACAAAGGTCCGTCTAGTCAAGGCTATGGTTTTTTCCTGTGGTTATGTATGGATGTGAGAGTTGGCCTGTGAAGAAGGGTGAGCGCTGAAGAATTGATGCTTTTGAACTGTGGTGTTGGAGAAGACTCTTGAGAGTCCCTTGGACTGCAAGGAGATCCGACCAGTCCATTCTAAAGGAGATCAGTCCTGGGTATTCTTTGGAAGGAATGATGCTAAAGCTGAAACTCCAGTACTTTGGCCACCTTATGAGAAGAGCTGACTCATTGGAAAAAACTCTGATGCTGGGAGGGATTGGGGGCAGGAGGAGAAGGGGACAACAGAGGATGAGATGGCTGGATGGCATCACCGACTCAATGGACGTGAGTTTGAGTGAACTCCGGGAGATGGTGATGGACAGGGAGGCCTGGCATTCTGCGATTCATGGGGTCGCAAAGAGTCGGACACCACTGAGCAACTGAACTAAACTGAACTGAATATCATGTTTGTTATGCAATAATTACTTGAAGGTATGTAAAAGGGTGGCTCAGTATACAGAATCTTCCTGCAATGCAAGAGACATGGGTTTGACATCTGGGTAGGGAAGATCCCTTGGAGAAGGAAATGGCAGCTCACTCCAGTATTCTTGCCTGGAGAATCCCAAGGACAGAGGAGCCTGGCAGGGGCACAGTCCATGGGATCACAAGGGTCCAACATGACTTAGAGACTAAAAAAGAACAACCAAAGTAATTTACTTAGATTTTGTCAATTTAAAATTATACCTAAATATCCAGATGAAACTGGATATTTTTTAAAAGCACATGAAAACAGAAGTTTTTCTTGATGGATAAAATAAAATTTGATTTCAAGTGATACTTTTTTATCCACAAATGCTTTTTTTTTCCCCCATCTACTTGAGGAGGAAAAAAAATAAAACCTCACAAATGCAAATTTCCTGTTATCTGCTATGATCAAAGAATATGGTTTTCTGATAAAGAGGCTTTCATGTGAATAGAAATACTACAAACAGATCAGTCTTAATAGAAACACCTATGAAACAACCTCAAGTACTCTTAAATGCAACACTGTATTTAATATTATGCTGAAAACTCATATATTCTCATATTTCAAGGTAATTCAGAGTGCCACGGTCTTCATTATACGTGTCAACTATTACGATACTAAAGCAAAAAGAGAAAAATAAAGAACTAAAGTTTACACTTAGCATATTGTAGATTATAAAGAGTTTGTTGTTTTCTAGATAAAGCATTTCTAGATATAGAAATAATTAAGTTAATCAAATCATGAATATGTTGAGAAGAAGTTCTGATTATTCCATTCTAACCCAACATGTCCCATTGTTTAAGTTAAAAAGTAATTTAAAATCTACCTTCTAAATGTTAAGAAGTGTTGGGTATCAAGTTATGTTCATAAGTGGAGGTTAGTTATAGTTTGAATTACATACCTTTTTGTGCCTTTTAGTCAGTCTGTAGGTCAGAGTAGGTAACATTAAATACGTTTCTTGTCTTTTTATCCAAGAATACCACTTGACGTATGAAGATATTATTAATCAAACTTTCCTATAAGTGAATATTAAAACATTTGGAAAGGAGTTGGGAAGGAAGCATAATTATTCCTTGACCCAAAAGGAATAACATTAGCTTGAATAACTACTAAAAGCTGTGTGGATTTAAGTGAGAGTAAACAGAGTTAGATACAATTATTCTGAGTCTGAGAGAGAACTATAGAAAATATGTGTAACTAGTTGAAAAATGAACCTAGTGTCTTTAAAGATAATTGCCAGAATATTAGGTAACAAAACAAAACATGTTGGAAAACATGAAAAAATATTTCAGTACTGAATTTTTGGTGAAACTGAATGTTTTATTCTGCATGTTCTAGAGAATCCTAATCTGGCAAATAGGAGTTGTTTGGTGGTGGTGGTTTAGTTACTAAGTTGTGTCCAACTCTGCGAGCCCATGGACTGTAGCCCACCAGGTGCCTCTGTCCATGGGATTCTCCAGGCAAGCATACTGAAGTGGGTTGCCATGCCCTCCTCCAGAGGATCTTCCTGACCCAGGAATCAAATCCTTTACCACCCTTGTTAGTGGTAAAGGCAGATGCTTTACCACTAACACCACCTGGGAAGCCCACATAATACATATAGAGTTTAGAATATATGTATACAGAATTATTGTTTTCTTACATGTGTAACTTTTTATCTTATTTTCTTTTACTTTATGTCCAATTTATACTATTATTCTGCTATAAATATATTTGAGCATAAATCTAATCATTCCCTTGGCAGAGTTTCTAGAAGTAGGACTATTACCTCAAAAGTCATGATCATTTGAAGACTCTTGATTCATAATGCCATTAAGCATTTCATAAAGGAGTACAAATTTTCATGTTGACCCAAACTGAATTTGAATGGCTAATGGAATGCACTTTTAAAAATATAAAATTATCATTTATTTTTAAAATTTTATATACAAACATAGTATTATCTCATTTTAATTTAAATTTATTAGTAGGGCTTCCCTTGTGGCTCAGCTAGTGAAGAATCTGCCTGCAATGCGAGAGACCTGGGTTTAATCCCTGGGTTGGGAAGATCCCCTGGAGAAGGGAAATGCTACCCACTCCAGTATTCTGGCCTGGAGAATTCCATGGACTGTATAGGGGTTGCAATATACTTAAATTAGATACATATAAAAAATATTTATTAGTTATGCATAGCTTACATTTTGGAGAAGGCAATGGCACCTCACTCTAATACTCTTGCCTGGAAAATCCCATGGATGGAGGAGCCTGGTAGGCTGCAGTCCATGGGGTCGTGAAGAGTCGGACACAACTGAGTGACTTCAGTTTCACTTTTCACTTTCATGCATTGGAGGAGGAAATGGCAACCCACTCCAGTGTTCTTGCCTGGAGAATCCCAGGGACGGGGGAGCCTGGTGGGCTGCCGTCTATGGGGTCACACAGAGTCGGACACGACTGAAGTGACTTGGCAGCAGCAGCTTACATTTTATGAATTTCTTACCAATTTAATATTCGAAGCATATATTTTAATCAATTTTCTTTTTAATTTAATTACACGAAAAAACATGTTTTCAAATTTAATAATGATGGTCAGCAATGTCACAGTTCAAATACCACAAGAAACAAAAATTTCATCATTGAAAAATGATTCTTTGATTCTACATACAATTATTAAATAACTAACCCATTGATGATTAGAGCCCAACATGGTAATATCTAGCCACATAAATGCAAACATTTTAGATTAATTTTGAATGACTTAAGCCACTCATGTTTTTAATGATCTAAAATCAATCATTTCATGTGAAAAATATCATAATTTAAGGAGGCAATGTGATGTGATTGTTAATAAAATGTAGGTAAATACATGCTTAGGTTATAGTTATATAATATGAAGATTTTAGGGAAGAAATATTTTGGATATTATGCTTTTTGAAACAGTGGCATAAAGAACACATAGGCAATGGTGAGGGTCTTCCCAGGTGGCGCTAGTGATAAAGAACCTGCCTGCCAATGCAGGAGACATAAGAGACTCTGGTTCTATCCCTGGGTTGGGAACCTACCCTGGAGGAGAGCATGGCAACCCACTCTAGTTTTTTGCCTGCAGATTCCCATGGACAGAGGATCCTGGCAGGCTATACTCCTTAGGGTTGCAACTTAGCATGCTTGCACACAGACAATGGTGAATTGGGTATTGAGAATTTAGAACACTTTTCTTATAAAGAATGCTAAAACAAACAAAACAAATAAACAGATAACAGAGGCAGATTAGCCTGGAAAATAGAGAATCATATAACTTTTTGCAGAGTCATATGGAAAGATGGAAAAAGATAGCCTGATATTTCAAAGAAAAAAGGAAGAGTTGCCCCAGATGCTTTTTTCCTTTCCACCAAAAGAAAAAAAAAAAAAAAGATTAAAGAAAGGAAAATAAAGCTTAGCTAAGTTAATTGATGCCTTAAGAAAACTCTGATTTCAGATCATTCAAATATCAATATGATGCCCTAATGAATATAGCTGTCTGAAAATCACATGTATATCTTGTGAACATTGATATATATTTTCACTAGATGTTTAAGGGAATCATGCATGGCTTCCTGCTAAGAAAGATGACCTCTATGTTCCTATTCACCAGTCAGATTGTATGGTTATATAAAATGAAAACAATCTTGTTGACTATGCTGTTAAATCATTTCCAGAAGTATTAATTGTAGTGATCAGAAAACTGATAACAATTGAGCATTATATATGTTTTAAAATTCTCTTTTGAAGAATCTTCTTTAAATTAGCATGTTAGTTTCCTAATATAAACTATTAATGTAGCATTTTGTTTTTATCAGTTATGCCATTAGTTGTCATGGGAGACCTCCAAACTCCTAAAGGATGGTGACAAGTAACAAGACTCTACATCAAATGTCTATGTTGCCAGAAGATTGGTTTGCCAGAATTCAAGAGTCCCCAAGAATAGACAAGAAAACTCAGTGAGTCAGAGCAACCCAGTTAACAAATTGTACACTCACAGCATAGCATGGCAAACAGCACGAGCATGGGTGTGATAGCTTCCTTTCTCCTGCCCTCAAATCCCACAGGGCATGGAATACAACAGGGCCAGATGGGGCTATAGCAAAGGAACCCAGGACTAGGGCCTCAGCATCTTTTATAGAAAACAGAAAACATGCCATTTCCCTAGCCAGGGGAATCAGTAGTGGAAAAGCATTCTTCTTGGTCTTAGTTGCCTATATGACCTGCTGGAGGAACAGCTTAGAGTTAGTGGGGAGCCCTGCCTTGTCGTTTGGCACACACAGCAGGAACTTGCAAGAAGTGGGCTTCACGGTAAAATTTTGTGTAAAAATTAATAGAAATTTTGAAAGCAATTTTCCTCAGGTTAAACACTTACTTCTAATTGGAGAGAAGAAAAAAGAATAGACTCTAGAGCCCTCTTTTCTGAATCCTCTGCAAAGTCCTTTTGATTTACTTTCGCAGGAGGAGCAGTACATTTCCTTAAGACTGTTTGTTGTAAGCCAGTCTTCCCTGTGACTACACTGGGATATTTTCAAAAGCCTAACTAGCAAAAGAATCTAACTTTCAGGCATCCAATTTATCATGCAAAATACACAGTATTACCTCCAAGACATTTTCTGAATGCTAGAATGTGAAAGTCCAATTCTTTCAAATAGATACTAGTATCAGTTTCTTATATCTATGTAGGTTTTTTTAAAACCCATGTTTGAAAGATGATTCTAAAGCTACGGATCATATAAGACATGGACATCAACTGAGAGGGGCCCTGTGGAGTGGAAACTAGATGAGTGCCTTGTAGTCTATGTAAGAAGAGATTAAAACAAAAGAAAACAGAACTATGCATATTTGCAGGAGAAAAAGAAATAATCCCAATTAATTGCAGAGATAAACAAAGTTCATAACTAATTAATTGGACAGAAGAAATAAGTGAGATTCTTTAATATCAGAAGACTAAGCTCGATTATTGGTTTTTTTTGCAATAAGCATTTTTTTGTACCACAAAGAAGCATTTCTTGATGGTATAATTATCATGCCTGTATGAGTATATGAGTATTCAACTATGCTATTTTTATTTTTGCTCTTCTTGCAGTGTTATTTGGGAAGGTTTTAATACTTGGTTTTATAATGGGAATATAAGTGGAAAGGACATTTTCACTTCCATTGTGCTTAAGCAAAAAAAAAAAATGTATTTTTGTAACTAATATGATAATAATGTTGACTTTTTTGGAATTTCAGCATCTAAATATATTCTTCATCTTGCAAACTTGTCAAAAATAAAAGACTGTCATTAAGGTAATTTGTGTAAATAAACTAAGGTCTGAATTTCAATAGCCCATCCTTATAGAAATTCTATTTTGGTCGACTAGATCACATCGATTCATTTTGATATTACATATAAATGAAAATACCAAATGTCTTTAGCTTTGTCAGTGAAAAAGTAGTTTGGGCTTAACAAATGCTTCAGTGATGTCTATTTGGAAGCTTCATGACATATTAAAGGAGTTGATGAGGTACAATTTGTTGTGGGGTCACATCTGATTGATGGTTTACTATCTACCACAGTCTCATCTTCTGTGATATTCCCATAATGAATGTTCATTGCTAGACAGTGTTAAATGTGCTCTATCTAAATCATTTGTTACTTATAACAAGTTTCAGTATATATGAATCAAATATTGTTTACAGTTGCCTTCAATAGGATTTATCATTTTGCACCTTTCTATCACTTTAAATGGAATAAATAAGATATAGGTTTTTGAATATTTTGAGCCCATGGATGGTAATGTACCAAGAATTCAATCATAAAGTAAATTTAAACAGGTTATCTTGAAGAATGAAAATAAAAGTAGTTTAGTAACTATTTTTTCTCTTTCTAAGCATAGGAGTTGTTTATTTTATAGTATGTATTCTTGGGAAATTAATTAAAATACAGGGGAATTTTAAAATATTTATCATTTATGAAAAATCATATGAGGGAAATTGCTTCCAGATTTTAGGAATAAGTTTTTTTTTTTTATAGTAGCTACTCTACCAGCTTTTACTCGGAAACTTGTCTTTCAACCACAAGCTTCTATTTTTTATATCTTACCTCCCATCATTGATGCTAAGTCTAACCTTGATCCCATCTCATTTTCTTCCTTGAGGTTTTTCTCCCCATTTGGCTCTTATTCTTTGTTACTTGTTTTTAACCCCATGATTGACAGTCTCAGCCTACGATCAATGTTTATTGATATCCACACATTTCTGCATCAACCATTCTACATCAAGGTCCCTTCTTCAATCCCACATCCAGGGAAACACTAACATTTATTTTTGTTCTATGTAAATAATACCTATGTTTAAATGAACAGAGTATTTTCCGTCACTTATACATTTACTTAAAACTAAGAAAACTTTTGAGAGTATTATAATTATGATAAAATTAAAAATCAGAAGCATAGACTTTATATTTTGGTACATTCATTTCTAATGCAAAAGGAAAAACTGGAAGTCATCTCTGTGTTTCATGCATGAAGAAATTTTGAGATGAATGACTTCTTTGTCTCTTGCCTGAGGTCACATGATAAGGGACACATGGTTTCAGGCAGGTAAAGAGCCTGTGATAATTCTGTTTAATATGGATTTGCTTTATATTTCCTACAAATTGCACATATAAAGAAAGGTGTTTTGTGATCTGAAACTTAAGACCATTCAACATCTGTTCATTTATTCTGAACAAAACAGCATTTTTAAAAATCAGTATAAATTGCTCTAAAATTTGCATTTGATTAATAATATAAAATTTTGAGGGGAACATTATCAATACTTTTAAGTGTGTTTTCCCTTATATTTTTAAGACTGCTCAATTCTATTTAATCACATTTCTGTTCAGCCTCCTGGGATTTATCTCTTGCTCAGAACTTAAGAAATATCTTTCTCATTGTTTCTTTTTTTCTTTTTAATCACAGACAGTATAATCTTGATGTGTAAAAACTACTTACTAATTTCTAAAACTGTTTCACACAAATTCAGTCTTTGAATGGCGACAGGGGGAAATCTTTACCTTCTAGCCAAGGAATATAATTTAGTACTTTCCACCTGTTTATGCCCCAAAGCATATAAATACATGTTTTTCCTTGAAAATTCACTTTGTGCATTCCAGATGCTTTTTCTGTAATGAACATAGTTAAACTTTACACTGGATATCAAAATTAGTTATACAACAGAAGAAAGTCCTGAGCTGAGTAAGAAATTTAGTGTTTTTGTTGTTGTCTTAGAGTGAATGGTTTTCCAGCTTCAGTGCACATTCAAATCATTTGGAGGGCTTGAAATACAGACTGCTGGACCCCACCCCTAGTTTCTGATTTAGTAGGTCTGAAATGAGATCCATGAGTTTCCTTTAAAAACAGATTTGCACATGTTGCTGATGATATTGTTCTGGGGCCACATTTTTAAAACCAGTAGTACATTGGAGGGGGCTACCTAGTGGCTCAGATGGTAAAGAATCTGCCTGCAATATGGCAGACACAGGTTCGATCCTTGGGTCAGGAAAATCCCCTGGAGAAGTGAATGGCTCACCAATCTAGTATTCTCGCCTGGAGAATTCCAAGGACAGAGGAGTGTGGCAGGCTACAGTCCATGGGTTTGTAGAGTGGGACATGACTGAGCGACTGATGCACACACAATACATTGGAGTTGGTGTCTGAAATAAACTTTGTTTAAGATCCTGATATTACCACATAACAGCCTTGTGATCTTGGATAGCTTTTATAAATCTCTGGAACCAGTATTTCAAAGTTTGTAGAATGGGAGCCATGGTACTTGCCTGAGAACATGGTTGTGATCCTTTGCTGCTGCTGCTGCTAAGTCGCTTCAGTCGTGTCTGACTCTGGGCGACCCCATAGATGGCAGCCCACCAGGCGCCTCTGTCCCTGGGATTCTCCAGGCAAGAATACTGGAGTGGGTTGGCATTTCCTTCTCCAATGCATGCATGCATGCTAAGTCACTTCAGTTGTGTCTGACTCTGTGCGACCCCATGGATAGCAGCCCACCAGGCTCCTCTGTCCCTGGGATTCTCTAGGCAAGAACACTGGAGTGGGTTGCCATTTCCTTCTCCTGTGATCATTTAGCTACTGTATATAAGATGCCAATGGTGGCACAAAGCACATATTAGCTACAGTGATTTTTAACTCTCATTTCTGCAGATGTGTTTCTGTGTAAATCATCATTCTTATGCTGAGTATATGAGCAGAAAAAATTTTCCTTGAGTTTTGATTGTCTAGTTTTCAGTAGAAGGAGAAAAAACTATTTAGTCATGTATGATGTATTCAATAAACATCATTGATTATCTCATATAGAGCAAATATTGCTCTAATTATTTTAATATAACAATGAAAAGACCTGCTCACAGATCTTGAGAATCTTTAAATCCAGTTCACTAGTTCCTATAATGAGTTGTTTATAATAGAAAGCATATGCCCAGAATAACTTCTTTTATTATTTAGTGTGCATGCGTGTTCAGTCACTTTGGTTGTGTCTGACTCTTTGTGACCCTATGGACTGTAACCCACCAGGTTTCTCTGTCCAGGCAAGAATACTGGCCTGGGTTGCCATGACCTCCTCCAGGGGATCTTCCCAACCCAGTCATGGAGCCCTGAGTCTCCTGCTTTGCAGATTGTTTACCACTAAACCACTAGCAAAGCCCCTCATTATTTAGTTTTCAGTCCAAATCTTATCATCTCAAAGAGGAATCCCTCTCCACCAACCATTCAGTCAAAATAAGCCTATTTCCATCACCCACATCCTTGTTTTTCTGGTCTAAATAAGCTATCATATACAGTCATCTGGATTATTTAAAATTGTATTTGTTCCCTCATTTGTATTTAACTATAAGAAAGATCTCTTTTATTTATCTTTGAATAGCAGCCCTCTGATATGTTTGAATGTAGAAGGTGGTCGATGTATATTATTGCACAAATGAACGTATGAACGTCTGTTTAGAAAAATCTGGTTAGGTTTCATTGTACAGAAGCATTTGAACCAAGCACCCAAGTAGGAGAAAAGCAACTACAGTTGAGGAAAACACACTAAGGGTTAGGACATTGATTGGAAAATGTAAGAGTCTATGTTAATGATCTATCAGCAGCCTGGTTCTTTGATAAACATGAAGGGAAGTGGGAGGAAGAGTTACAGCAGCATTACAGGAAGGGGCATCAACCTCTAATCAGTGGAGGAAAATTGAAGAAAGGGGGGACATGATCAGTAGTCATATTAGTAGCTTAGTGTAGCTATTTCTAATTGACAATTGTGAATCTAAATTAAATGTCTGAATATAGCATGTAGAAGCTCTTTTTGGTGACACTAGAGAAGTAGACTTTAATTCCATTGCGATACTAGGAAACTTAATGACATAATAGAGATGAGAGATACCTGAGAGAAAAGGTAAAATATAATTTTACAAGGCTAATTTTTCTAATTATAAAAATACTCCCTGCTCCTTTTTATTTGGATTTGGAATATTTAATTTAAAACATTCACATGTAAAAACATAATTGATATTTTGGATACTTTACTTACATACAGTTTTCTGTGTGTTTTTACATTTGAGATGACGTTAGAAAATTAAATCCTGTGGTTTTGTTTAAATTACAACAAGGTATTCTTATTTTCAAAGATATAATTTGCAATGGCCACATGCTTCATTTTATGAGGACACTATACTTAATAGGGCTTCTCTAGTGGCTCAGACAGTAAAGAATCTGCCTCCAATGCAGGAGACTCGGATTTGATCCCTGGGTTGGGAGGATCCCCTGGAGAAGGGAATGGAAACCCACTCCAGTATTCTTGCCTGGAGAATCCCATGGACAGAGGAGCCTGGCAGGCTACAGTCCATGGGGTCACAAAGAGTCGGCCATAACTGAGTGACTATAACTATACTTAATATTTCCCCTTGAATACTTAGATAGAATAGGATATACATATATTGTTAAGTAGGTAAGACATTCCTTGGTTGTGTGCAATATAGGTACTGAAAACAATAGCTGAATTAAGATACATATTTACATCTCTTCCATTAGAAATTTGAAGGAATAGTTGATGGTATTCTGAAAGCCACCACTGGTTCAGGTTCCTTCTGTGTCACTGATAACAATGATCTGGAATGTTGCCCTCATGGGTTTGGTCCAAAATGGCCCATGATAGTTCAAGATGATCATGGGTTTGAAGCAACTGGTTTCATGCAGAAATTTCTGTATACTTTCATTCATTGGTTGTAAAACATTCATATAACCATCCTACTAAGGGAAGTGAAGAAATGTAGTCTTCCTTTGGAGCTGGGAGTCAAGTGCTCAGATAAAATGCTGTCACAGGGCAATAATGACAGACTGGAGAGTGTTAGATAAACAGCAGTTTCTGCTATGCATAGTCAAGTTTCTCATCCCCACAATGATATTTGTCTCAAGAAGTCTTGTGGAAATCATTGTGTTTCAGGCATTTAAATGTGCTTTTGAAGAATACTATAATGGTCCAGTTCAGAACATATCTGCTATTTTGTTTCAATTATATACTTTACAATATTTAGGTAAATATTTAATTCTTGATTTGTGAAAAGTGCAAAGAGAGACATGATATTTAAGAGAGAACTCTGGTCTACAGCATTGTTTAAATTATTTTAGGCCAGAATTCCTTTGAGTTTAGAGGCTAATTTATTTTTAAATTAATAACAAAAATATGTTAATGTGGTTAAGTAGATTTTTTTTGGCTCTGAAGAATTAACATGAAATTAGGTATTTAACAGGATTTTTGTTCTGTCATCTACTAATATAAATATATATTTAATTCCCAACTAGTTAAAATATAATTTAAAATCTTAAAATTAATTTTATGCATCATAATTTATTAAATATATTCTGAAAATAAATTAATGGGTTATATTAAACAATAGTGAATGATAGATCTGCTTTTATATCTCATAAACAAGACAAGGTCCTACTAGAAGTAAAATATTTATTATTCAGTTTTTAAGTAGTATAGCTACAAATTGGAGAAGGGAACAGCAACTCACTCCAGTATCTTGCCTGGAGAATTCCATGGACAGGGGAGCCTGGAGGGCTACAGTCCATGGGGTCACAAATAGTCAGACATGACTGAGCGACTTTCACTCACTCCCTCACTCATAGCTACAGATATACATCTCCTGCATTGTATGTAGGTACTTTACCACCAAGCCACCTAGGAAGCCCATTAAGTAACAATACACAGCCCCTGTTTTCTGGGCCTTGGTGGAGAAAAGAAAAAGATAAGGTTGTGTCTATCAAGCATATTTGTAGCTACACTATTTAAAAATTGAACAATGAATATTTTACTTCTAGTAGGACCTTGTCTAACTTCTGAGGTATAAAAGTGGATCTTTCATTTTTTTAAGTGTTATTTACTTATTTTTGGCTCTGCTGGATCTTCTTTGCTGTGCAGGATTTTCTCTAGTTGTGGCAAATGGGGGCTACTCTTTTGTGGCAGCACAGACTTCTCATTACAGTGGCTTCTCTTGTTGCAGAGCATGGGTTCTAGAGCATATGGGCTTCAGTAGTTGTGGCTCCCAGTCTCTAAAACACAGGTTCAATAGTTGTAGTACAAGGGCTTAGTTGCTACACAGCAGTGTGATCTTTCCAGCCCAGAAATAGAACCTGTGTCTCCTGCATTGAAGCCGATTCTTCACCAGTGAGCCACCAGAGACGCTCAGGTATTTCATTTTATTAAGACCTTGTTTTTTAAGAGCAATTTTAGCTTCATAGACAAATTAAGAATTAAGTACAGAGATTTTTCATAAATCCCCTGCCCCCCACATGCATAGACTTCCCCATGATCAGTATCACCACCAAAATGGTACATTTGTTATAGTTGATGAACCTACATCAATTCATCATAATCACCCAAAGTGCATAGTTTACATTGCAGTTCACTCTTGGTGTCATATGTTCTATGAGTTAGATGTATAAGGACATGTAGCCATAAAACAGAATCATGGAATATTTTCACCACTCTAAAAATCCCCTATGTTCCAGCTATTCATCCCTCCGTGACCCTCAACCCCTGTTAACCACTCAACCCCTGGCAACCAGTGATCTGTTCACTGAACCTCTAGTTTTGCCTTTTCTAGAAAGTCATTTGGTTGGGATCGCACAGTTTGTAGCCTTTGGCTTCTTTCATGTAGTAGTATACATTTAAGGTCTCTCCATGTCTTTTTGAATCTTTCATTTTTAAAACTTTGTTTTTTCAGGATGTTAACCTCTGAAAGTATGGTCAATACCTGCCATTTTCCCTAATTAAACCTCTTTTGGCCCACCGTATATTCTCAGTAACAGGTAGCAGAATCTCAAGTGAAACAGAGAAAAAAATTCCTTCGTATACCAGGAAACATTTGTGAGCTCTTCTTTGTTGTTACAACATGTGAAGATTTTTGGAATTATTTTGAGCTCAATTTCTAGGTCCATAGAAGGTGTATAATAGATGGGCTGCTGCTGAAGATGAGGAAATTTATTAGATAGGAAGAGTTAATCTTTCTTTTGCTTAGAGGAAATCTACCTTTGATAACAAAACAAATATTTTCTTTTCTCTTGATATGGATTCTTGGGCATCACACTGTCTGTTTTGTGAAATTTCCTTTGCAATAGGAAAAAACTTGGGACCCAATGTATATATATTAAGTCATGACCATAACGGTCACTATGCGGAGGAAGAAAGTGGAATCAGAAAAAGAGAAAAACTAAGTAAGAGAACTAGTAATAAAGAATGTGAAAGGTGGAGGTGAAGAACAAAATCCATACCTTATTTCATAAAAAAACAATGCTGTTTCAGATAGTTTGAATTCAATTTTCAATTAGGTATATATAGAGAAATAATTCGTGATTTAGTTTGATAAATTCACCCAAATATTAGTTTGTTGTCATTATTTACAAAGTATTGTTAAAACATGCAAAGTTCAAAATAATTTAATAATAAGATTTGAGAGATAACTTAGCCACAGCAGATTTATTTTTTGACTTATTTAAAATCTCAGTAGAACTAGAAGCAGTACTTTAATATCAGCAAAAGATGAACATGCAGTTCTGTGACTATATGTTACCTGCATTTTCCTCCCCACACTATCATAATGGTTTCCGTTTATTCCATGTTACTTCAGGAAGAAGATAAGACAAGGGAAGAAGGAAGTTTAATAGCTATTTGTGGACATTTTGAGACCTTAAGCACATGTAAATGAGATCACTCCTCAGCCCTGTATTAAATTTCATCCCACCCAGTCAATGGAGTAGAGTGTGAATTCATGTCTTTTCCCTTATTGACATATGACTATCAACTTAGTAGACATCACCTCCTGCACTGCTTTCCAAGCCTCTGCAATATAGAGTTTGGAGGTTCAACTTTATCTTCAAGTTCTTACCTTTAGTTTCTTGTTCGTGTAATGCCCACATTTGGGCTCTCAGGTAATGCGACAGTAAAGAATCTGCCTGCCAGTGCAGGATATACAAGAGATGTGGGTTTGATCCCTGGGTAGGGAAGATTCCCTGGAGGAGGAAATGGCAACCCACTCCAGTGTTCTTGCCTGGGAAATCCCGTGGATGAGTAGCCTAGTGGGTTACAGTCTATGGGATCTCAGAGAATCAGACTAGACTTAGCAACTAAAAAATAACAATATCAATATTCTTTCAGCTCATTTAAACATAGCATTTCAACAGGGCTTTTTAGAATGTTTATAATCTGAATACTATATTTCCAAATAGCATATTTGTTAATAAAAGTCAAGCATAATACAGATGACTCAGACTGTAGTTACTTTTGCAAAGTAGCTACTTGGATGATAGATTAGATTTAAATGATCCATTTTAATGTTTGCTCAAAGTTTCCATTTTACCCACAAAATACATTTAGAATTTATACTACACGCGCTAATGAAATATTAGAAATAAAGTATATTTAAGCCATATACTGTTCCCAGAACTGTCACCTTTTCTGAGCACATGAGATGGTATTGCCAGTTTATTGATTATATAGGAGTTCATCCTTCTCTTCAGTGAACTCGGAACTTGAGAAGACAATTAACCTCTGTGTGTTGATTTCTTCATTCTTTTAATATATAGTAATTATATATATATAAGTAATAAAGCTTACTTATAATTGGTTTTTGCCATGCTAATTGCAGTCTTTTACTGTTATTTTATCTAAAATTCCAATCCACTCCTAAACTCTAATAAAAGTATGTAAGACACACTATGTGTGATCCTGCCTTTAACAGAAGCTTGATTTGGGCTCGTATTATCTCCTTTTTTGAGTGTATATATTTGTTAACAGTCACAATGATATTATTAATACGTGTTCGTGCCTCTAAGGTTGTTACTGCATGAAAATTAAAAATCGTAATGTTTATGTATGTTGTGCATATTTAATGTATGTTTGTGCAGTTCTTCAAGAAATGTCTTTCCTACTATTCATCATCTAGAAAAATTTTTCCCAAATTTGGCATATAGCTATTATCCATCTTTATTATGTGTTAAGTCACTTCAGTTGTGTCCGATTCTTTCTGACCGCATGGACTGTAGCCCACCAGGCTCCTCTGTCCATGAGATTCTCCAGGCACGAACACTGGAGTGGATTGCCATTTCCCTCTCCAATCTTTATTATAATCATTGATTATTTAATGCTGCCAAAGTTCTTCTTGAAACTATTGTATAAACAACTAGATGCAAATTCTAACAGAAGTCAAACAATTGCGCAGAAAAAAGAAGAGAAAAACACTAAAGTTGTGTATTGAAATGCAATTGTGTAGTTAAAAGCTAGGTAATTGCACAATAATACCGACTGTTAATTTTGTTAGTTACAATATGGACATGATGAAAAATACAAAGCTGAATTCAAAACAATTGCACATCATTCTAATGAGAAGATCCATGCTGGCAAGCTGTCCTTTTGCTCTCTCTCAGCCTTCAGTCAAGATAATTTCATTTATCTTCCAAGTTTCCGTAACCTTGCAGGATAGAACAATACTCAAACATTTCACCTCCTTGACCACATTCAAGAAAGCTTGTTTGTCTTGGGCATAATATTTTAGCCTATCTTCAGTGTCAGCCTATCACTCTAACTGATTTATTTCTAACCAGAATAATATGAGTATAAAAATATATGTAATGTGAAGTCTAAAGTATTGAAGTGCTGAATAGATTTATACTGCTTTACAGTACATGTGATTTAGAGCTAATGGAGTATCTTGACATTTTATAAGCATTTAACTTTTAAAGAAATCACATCCTAGGTCACAAAGGATATTATGATTTTAAAATATTGTATAGCGTTCCACGTTTGGAAGGACATTGGTTTAATGGTTAGGAGAGCAGGCAGTTAGTCATTCATTGAAAGTGAGTCTTACCTTTAGCAGATGGACAGAAAAAATGTCAACATTTGAAACAAAATGGGATTTTTAAAAAATTTCTAAAAAATGCATTGCTCGTTTTCTAAATACTAAAGAAGCGACATCAGAGCTAATATATCCTATCACATTTATTAAAATATGTTAGTCATTAGCATAAAAACAGCTTAATAAAAAATACTTGAGGGCAAATCTACCATCTGAGAACTGTCAATAAAATAAAGGCAAAAAATCAATTTATCTGGGTTCTGTTGTGTTTTTTAGGTGCTTTCTGTCTTCCTAATGATCATTACCTATTCTTTGTCTGATAATGCTGTATTTTCTAAAGGTCAGAATTAGTATAAATTTAATTTATGTTCCCCTTCAATTAAACAAATTATTCATGATCTGAGGAAATTTATCATAAAATTTAACTTGTCAGAAACATTATCATAACAGTATTAGGTAGACTATTATAAGAAAAAAAAAGCAATAATTTCATAATCTCAAGGAATCACCGGCTCACGTCATATACTAATACTCAAGGTCTCTGTTCCCTGCACTGATGTGGGTTCCTTTCCCCTATGCCTCTCTTGACACCTAGCTTGAGTCAAAACCATCCCACACTTTGTTTTTTGTTTGTTTGCTTTTTGGTACTGCATCAAAACTAAGATTGTTCTTCACTTTTTTTAGAGGGTTGTGAAAAATAAAAAAGAAATAATATGTGTTAGAGGCTTTGTGTGTCTTGCAAAGCCTGTAATAATGACTACCTGTCTCTTTCTATAAAAAAATGTGCTGATTCCTTCTCAGGTGCTTTGGAGTCTTTACTGGATTATTTGCATCTGTCCAGCTGAGCTGAGCAGAGAAAAGATGCCTTCAAAATTTACCAGAAGTTTCCATGTGCTTGCAGATTTTATCTATCCTTTTTACTACTGTTCTATTGTTTAGAACTCAGTTCCTTGGCCAGACCCAACAAAAAGGGAAACTAGTAGACACTGGAGACCAGCAGAAAGACTTATATAGAGAAAACACAGAAGCAAAGAAAGGAAATTATTTAATTGGCTATAGTTTAAAGCCCAGTTGTCTGCTTGTAATTAGTAATTCTTTGTTGTTTTGTGTTGTTTTCACTGATAAGTCATGTCCGACTCTCTCATGACCCCATGGACTGTAGCCCACCTGACTCCTCTATACATGGGATTTCTCAGGCAAGAATATTGGAGTGAGTTGCCATTTCATTCTCCAAGGGATCTTCCCAACCCAGGGTTGAACGCATGTCTCCTGTATTGGCAGGCGAGTTCTTTCCCACTGAGCCACCGGGGAAGCCTAAGTTGTTCTAGTATTTTGATTATATAAACTTGAGGCCTTCACAAACCTTTGGTTTTGCTTTCTAGAACCATAATGGTCTAATGGCCTTCTTGTTTAATTATCTCACATCCAGTAGTGATTCCCATGGGCTCCCCTCAAATCTTGTTATGCGGCCTATGAGGTGGTTTTTTTTTTTTTTTCAGGCCGTGTCTGTCAGCATCACAGTCCCATCCCCCAAAACATCATGAACTAAGAAGGTTCTTACACTTACTCATCTTCCAAGCTATCAAGTAAGCCTGTTATATTTTAATGAATCCTGGCAGAAGTTATGTATGTGACTCTTAGATCAGAGACAAAGAACTGTGTTACTCACAGCCCTGCAAATATCATGAAAATATCTATGTATACATCAATTTCCCTTGAACCTAAGTCCTACTGGAGTGACATAGAAGTGCCCAAATGAATGATACATACACAGTGAGTGGCATTTCAGGAGAACTGTGAGCTTAGGGTAACTGAGTCTCAAACATACATACATGTATGTATGTATAAAAGCATGTCTGCTCTTAGCTTTGGAAGGAAACAGGCAGTAAGTAAACCCTTCCTTTGCACTGAAGACAGAAGAGAAATACTGTCTCCCTATTCTAAGGCTATTTGGTCTGTACATAGTCTCATAAATATAGTCTAGAATAAAGGGCAGTTGGTGCCACACTGGCAAGACAGGTAAAAGTACAAGAGACTCAGAAAGAATTTTTTCTCCAATATTATTATCATTGGATTGTATATTTTCAGAATCTGTCCAGCAATATACAAGTCTATACCGGAGACACATTTAATAGAAGTCATGGGTAGATTAACTAAAATCTATACTTGCTGTTTATGGGAGAAAACTGAAGTCATGATTTCTTGTATTGACATAGTTGTTTGCCAAGCTAACTTTATGTCAGTACAGAATGATTACATTTTATTAAAATTGATTTACATAGCTTTAGCATGTAATTAGGTTTTTTGCCTTGTAAATAGCCATAGTTGAGACTCAAATTTTATTGAGTGGTATCCAAACATATATGTCTTTCCAAGTGAATATAATTTGTAATCAATTACTGGAAACTCTTCTCAAGTTCAGAATTCCAACTTGCAGATTTATTCAAGCTGGAATTCAGCTAAGGTTACAAATCACTGCTTGTGGTATGGTAGACCAATTCAATAAAACTCTCACATACCACATGATCTATATGGGTGCTCACTATGCTAGAAGAAACAAAATGAAAACAACATAGATGATATGTTGCTAGCATAATTCTTCCATTTTTCTTAGCTTTAAGTGATAAAAATGCTGGATGCTTTCATCAGTAGCAGGAATTTTCCCAGCTGAGTACAAAGTGGAATTCAATATTTGTCTGATAAGTGAGTGACTGGCAGCACACAGGTGTTCACATGCACAAGTTGATGTGCATGCAGGATGGTTTTCCCTGGTGGCTCAGAGGTAAAGAATCCACCTGCCAATGCAGGAGACACAGGTTCGATCCTGGGTCAGGAAGATCCCCTGGAGAAGAGAATGGCAACCCACTCCAGTATTCTTACCTGGGAAATCTCATGGACAGAGGAACCTGGTGGGCTATAGGTCATGGGGTTGCAAAGAGTTGGGCATGATTTAGCAACTAAATAATAACAATGGAGACCTTCTAGAATAAAGTTTTACACGTGAGAACTTGCAGATTATACTGTAACCTGAATGTCAGAGGGAAAGAGATGCTTTGGAAAACTAGGCATTGTGATCCCTGCTTAGTCCCTCTTTAAATTCACTGGAAAACATTGGCATGCTTTTTGTTGAAGAGCTATTTAAGTGGCAAAGCAAGACAGAAATCAGGAGATCATGGTATCGTGTAATATTGGTATGGTAAGATATCAGGGGCCTTTGGAAATGTAATGAAACCTTGAAACTGCTGAGCCAACCATGGCAGTAGAGAAATCTGTGGGGATGGATTGTTGTGTTAAACACAAATGAGAAAGCCCTTGAGGCCTCTAGAGATATTTGAGAAAGACATGGGTTTGTATCATTCATTTTAGAAAAATGAGGATGCAAAATCTTATTCATGACTTCAATTCAGATCTCATTGCATCCAAAGGCTGCTTAATCCTGAGCAAATTTGGGTTTTAACTTCTTAACATTTTGATGTACTTTAAATATATTTTCAGAATTGAGTTTTTTTCCAATTTTTTCTCATCCTTTTCCAGTTCTTCTCTTTCTTTTGTATAAGAATGTGTCAGTGAATTCTATTAATTTTAGCTATATATGTGTGTACATTGTTAAGCTTTTTTTTAAAAAAAGCAATTTCATAGGTAAGCTTTTAAGATAATTATCTTGGAAGATAATTAATTTGTTTGACTTAAAACAATGGGCTATAAGAAAATAACTTTTTAAAAATTGATAGACTGATGTTCTAAATCACTTTGCATCCAGGAGTCTTCAGAATTCAGCTTTTTACAATAAAATTTGATTCACCAAATATTTGGAAATACAAATAAATCAGATAACAAATGGAGGTGTGATACAAATGTTTAAAAGTAAGGAAGTGATTCTATCTGCTTACAGTATCAAGTCTAAGAAAAGATTTTGTGAAGACCTTAAATATATAGATGAAATTCCACTCTTTTCAAAATCAGTAGATATTGTGGTCATCAAAACTTTTCAACCAAGGTAGTAATATTCTTTGAGCTGTGCTTTTGAAGATTAAAAGTATTTCCCAAAATCTGAAGTTCAGGTAGGAGGCACTTTTAGTAGACTATGACATGTGGAGAACTGTTTCAGAAAATTCACTGTGACTTGGTTGCTGATTAAAAAGAAGGAATGAAGGATGAAAGAAAGAGGAAAAAGTGCTTTCAAGGGTTAGGCCTAAAAATGTGGAACTGAAGGTAATTCAAGGAATGATGCGTTCAGTCTGAGTTAAAGTGTCCATCGAGCAGTTATAAATGGATTGAGAAAAATATTAGGTCAGTGAGTTGGGAGATATCGAGATATGTTAATAGCAGTGACTATTCTCAGTTGCTTATATTTTAGATCCTATGCAGGGAATTTAATATATATTGCTATTTTTAATCATTTAATCCTAAGGTAGTAGGTATTTATACAAGTATATACTCATATATTCAGATTCATATTTACATACTTATATATATATATGAAATTGATAATTTGTGATGCAAGATAATTAAATGAGCTTGCCTGATGGCTCAGAGGTAAAGAATCTGCCTGTAATGCAGAAGATATGGATTCGATCCTTGGGTCATGAAGATCCCCTAGAAAAGAAAATGGCAATCCACTTCAGTATTCTTGCCTGGGAAATCCCATGGACAGAGGTGCCTGGGGAGCTACAGTCCATGGAGTTGCAAAAAGAGTCAGATACAACTTAGTGAGTAAACAACAGCAATAACAAATATAGATAGATAGATAGATAGATAGATACACAAAATTGATCATTTGTGAAGCTAAATAATTTAATAATCATAGGTCAGTTTTTTTAGACTTGGATTTTAATCTATATGTGTATAACTGTGAAGCCTACATGTTCTTAATACCCAAGATCTCCTATCTTTATGACAACAGTTTAAATTTTGAATGAAGCAGAAATCAGAGACAATGAGCAAGGGCTTGAGAAAAAAAAAGAGAGAAAGGAATTTAAGATACTAGGATGTGTGTGGTGAGGAGATGCCCATGTGAATGAGGCCAAGACAGAAAGTCAAGCAGGAATAAAGATGTCCTGTGAATCTCAGGAGATCCAAGCCTTCAGATATGAAGCCCAGAAAAGGCAGTTCTTTCTACTGCAAACCTTTTCTTCACTCTCTATAACCAGGCTCTCCAAAATGTGTGAGTACAAAGTGAGGTGCATGTATGTGTGTGTATCAAGATGGGCAGAGAATCGTTTTTTAGCACAGAAGAAATATTTCCAATAAAATTAACTGGTTGAATTATATCCAACTATTGTGGGTGCTTAAGTTTGCATTGGGTTCCCTAGACTTGATCAGATGGTGTTTTCAAAATCTTTTGCTGTAAAAATATATCTGAAGACTAAAATAAACCTAAGCCTTCCTAGTTTTCATAGGAAAAAAAGAACTTTCAGAGACTGAAATCTTGCCCTCAGGTTAACACCAAAAATAATTCCTGGAGACTAAGAGAACATCACAGAAAATGAATGGTAGTATTAGCGCAAACAAAAAAGTTTTCAGTCCGTGTTTCCTTTTCGTACTTTAGTTTAAATCACTTAATTTCTGAAAGTTTTATTCATGAAATTCTTTCATACTTTTTTTCTATAACTCTTTGTAATTCAATTTTATTTGCTTTAACATTTCTACTTCAAAGCATGGCTAACTGTGTGTTTGTATTGTCAGGTGTTTTATCATTTGAAATGTAAAAGTGCTCCTTTTAGACAGTCATTCTCTATTCCCAAGTGATCTCTGTTTGTCTTTAATCTGCTCTCTCTCCTCTAGAAGGCAGCTCTATGGGGGTCCTAAAATGGATCAGATTTTGTCCTTACAGGCCAATTAGCTCATGCTTTGATCACACAAGAGGAGAAACTAAACATCAGCCTTGTCCTTCTGGTAACTACCCTCTTGGGACTTCTAAAAGAAGTTTTCTTTGGCTTCTTATTTTTCTTTAACAATTTAGCAGTCTCTAAGAGTTGACTCATTGGAAAAGACTCTGATGCTGGGAGGGATTGGGGGCAGGAGGAGAAGGGGACGACAGAGGATGAGATGGCTGAATGGCATCACCAACCCGATGGACATGAATTTGGATGAACTCCGGGAGTTGGTGATGGACAGGGAGGCCTGGCGTGCTGCGAGTCATGGGGTCACAAAGAGTCAGACACAACTGAGTGACTGAACTGAACTGAATAGAAAGAATGTTAGTTCTCCCAACTCACTAATACCAACAAACTTTTATAATCTACCATGAACATTTTTGCAAATATTAAAAAACAATTATTGTCAATAACTGTCACATGGATGCATTGGAGCTAAGTCTAAGGTATTCCTTGTATTTACTTTTGGAAACTGAGGTCAAGATTTTTTTCAGGTTGGGAGTCGTTGACTTTTAAATCACTTTCTGGTTTTTGGATCCATGAAATATTGCTCCTTTGGCCTTCAAAATCATATCTAATGACATGTAGTCGACAGTTGCATAGTATAGTGGTTAGAAATGTGGGCAAAGACATTCTGTTGTCCAGGGCTGCCAGATAACTAGGAGCCATTTCATATTTCACAGACAATCATTCATCAGGTTTTCTCCATTCAGGTTTGCAGATAACTTTTCCAAGTCAATTGTACTATGAGAATTTACCTTAGATTTTACGTCTTGCTAAAGGACCAAAGAAATTTGAGCTTTTACCCATCTCTTCACCTATAAGAAAGACAAGAATTTGTCTGATGCATTCACATAGTGACAACATGAAAGCAAAAGAAATTACCCAGTAAACTCCCTGTGAGGCTTCCTGTTACAACAGGCCCACTTTGCATCAATAGGGAATAAAAGCATAATGATACACTCCCTAATGTGAGGCTGATGCAGCCTGATCCATGCAAGCACAGCTTGAAGAACGCCAGGGCAACATTGGAGCCAAAGGTTCATAGCTTTTTGTGGCTGAACACCTACGGAGAAATACCATTTAAACAAAATAAAAAAAAAATGGATTATGTCTTTTTACGATTAGTAGTCCTTGCTGAGAATTAGATTTGTTTTCAGGAAAATAACTGGAAGACAGATTTTCCAAGTACCAATTCATATTCTGATATACATTATTCATTGTGCTCACCTTCCTATCACCTTCCATATTTCTAAACTCTAGGGCATCAATTCTACTGTTTTGACCTCAAGATGTGTTAGTCAATGCTGCCTTAGGTACTGAAGAACAAACAGACAATGAAATTGTGACAAGAACATTTTTCCTTCATGGAAAAGGATTATTGATTCTATTTACATTTGCTATAAAGTGTTTAGAAATTTTTTGTTGACATTTTATGTCATGTCATGTGTGTGTGTATATAAGTGGGTGAACATTCCCAGTTTTAATTATGAGGGATATATATCTACAAATTTAAATCTGGTTTGTAAATGTGATTCAATTATTCATAACTATAGAATTGTGTTCTTGAAATTTGCCTGTTATGTTAAAATATTCTGTTCTTAACTGAAGTACTCTATGTGATACTATTCTACTTAATTTATTTTACTAAATATCATTTTATAATTTTCATGGAGTTGTCGATTTAAAATAAAACAACAGCAAATGGTATCTGTGTGGTGATGGATGTCAACTAACCATTTTATGATTATTCATATATGATTTGATATATATATATCAAATTATCATGCAATGCATTTCAATCTTAAACAGTGTTAAATGTCAGTTGTATCTTTAAAAAGCTGGAAATAATGAAAAAATAATATCTAGGATTAGCATGAAAAGTAAATGAGATATAGATTACAATATTTATCAGAGCTTTGGGGACATAGCAAATGCTTAATTCATGGGCCACTTTTACTATTAAACACAAAATAGCAACATTACATAAGCAAATAAGATAAACAAAAGTGTTGGTCATGTCCTACCCTGTCCTAGGCATATGGAAGGGAACCAAGTAGAGAAGTACCACACAAAAATAGGTCATTGATTGTAGGAAAAGTCTAGGAAACCATTTATTAGGAAATCATTTTCTGTAATAGAATACTTTTGGATCTATACTTTTCCAAAAGTAGGCCCCAAATTCATACTGCTTATGAAATAATCTAATGCTTAAAATAGTCTTTGTTATATCTGAGATAAGGTAAAATTATATGAGGATATTAAGTTAGACTCTTTCAACTGTTCAAGGATGGCACATGAAGAAAGGTAACACCGAAGAGCAATAAACTACCTACATGCTAACAGACTGCTGCCCTTGAGACTTTTTTTTTAATTTTTTAATTTTTTTTATTTTTTTTTTTTGAGACTTCATATACTTGAAGAGTCTGCCCAGCCATTCTTCACTCACAAACTCTATACAGCCAGTATCAGTCTATTTAAGAAGACTGAGGAAAAAAGAAAATTGAGTGAACCTTGTCAAAGGACAATAATTAGGAGAGTATCTTTCTTCCTGCCTAGAAATGCTCTGTCAATTTGGGGAGGTGGCATGCTGTCCCTGAAGAACTGCTCTTAGATTTTGCCTTACATAGGGAACAATTGACATCTGAATTAACATCTCAAGTACATAGGTTAAGATGCAGAATTTGGCAAGACCTCACCATCATACCCTCAGATATGCAGATGACACCACCCTTATGGCACAAAGTGAAGAACTAAAGAGCCTCTTGATGAAAGTGAAAGAAGAGAGTGAAAAAGTTGGCTTAAAGCTCAACATTCAGAAAACGAAGATCATGGCATCTGGTCCCATCACGTCATGGGAAATAGATGGTGAAACAGTGGAAACAGTGTCAGACTTTATTTTGGGGGGCTCCAAAATCACTGCAGATGGTGATTGCAGCCATGAAATTAAAAGACACTTACTCCTTGGAAGGAAAGCTATGACCAACCTAGACAGCACATTAAAAAGCAGAGACATTACTTTGCCAACAAAGATCGGTCTAGTTAAGGCTATGGTTTTTCCAGTAGTCACGTATGAATGTGAGAATTGGACTATAAAGAAAGCTGAGTGCCAAAGAAATGATGCTTTTGAACTGTGGTGTTGGGGAAGACTCTTGAGAGTCCCTTGGACTGCAAGGAGATCCAACCAGTCCATCCTGAAGGAGATCAGCCCTGGGTGTTCATTGGAAGGACCGATACTGAACTGAAATTCCAATACTTTGGCCACCTGATGCAAAGAGCTGACTCATTTGAAAAGACCCTGATGCTGGGAAAGATTGAGGGCAGGAGGAGAAGGGGACGACAGAGGATGAGATGGCCGGATGGTATCACCGACTCAGTGGACATAGGTTTGGGTAGACTCCGGCAGTTGGTGAACAGGGAGGCCTGGCATGCTGCGGTTCATGGGGTCACAAAAAGTCAGACACGACTGAGGGACTGAACTGAACTGAATACCATCATACAAAGAGGAGAATTGGAGGCCTTCTATGAATGGAAAAAGAAAGAAAATTCATATACTTCTCTCTAAGAGGGTTCCTTGCATCAAGAAAAGAAAGAGGAATGCTTACAATAACTCCCAAAACATCATGCCCACAACCTATGGAGAGCCTGTTAGTAACAGGGTATACTAGACTAAATTAGAGAAGAGGGTCATATCTGGCATCCACAGGCAACCAGTTAGATACTATACCTGCCTCTTCATTTCTCTTCCCTGTTGTCACCCCTGGAGGAATTTGTCCACAAAGAAAGTATAACAAGTTCAACAGTTCCTCTCTTCATGCAATCCCATCTAACTGCACATGTGAATTGCTATGAAGTATGGATAGTGAAGACTTTGAATCATCTATATTATTGGGCAACAACATTTATTTAAAGTGTACAAAAACAAAACATGTGAAATCTGGTGAAATGTCACCGAGAATTAAAAGGAGAATTTGTTACACCAAGATTAAAAGCGGTTTATGTCATAGTTTTGTGTTATATTTCAAAAAGTTGAAATTCCTCAATAAACCAAGTACTCGTGGCATCTTTATCCAAATTTAGAGTTCCTCTGGGCTATTTTGATGATCTTATTCTCCATGATCTTTGTTCCATTTTAAATAGCATAGAGCCAAGGCTTAAACTGCGTATATCTCTATTCTTTGTAACCAAAAGTACCTAAATTAAACTTATGTAATATATATTTAAAAGATTTTCTTCAAAGAGTCATTCTAGATATGCTAACAATTATGGAAGTAAATGTCAAAACAAAACCCCCAAAAATTATCAAAATGATAACAACCTGTACAGTTGATAGTGAAATTATGGACAATTTTTTTTCATTTTCCTATCCCCACAAATTTTGTAAAAAATATTAATAATCAGCATTAATTAAACATCTATTAAATATGAGACACTATTCCAAGTATTTTACACATATTGATTCAACTCATCACAACAATCCTGAGACAAGAAAAACATCATTAACCCTTATTTTGCAGATGAAGCAGCTGAGTCCTGGACAGATTAGGTGACATTTTCAAAAAAAACACTAATAGTTAACAAAGTTTGAATTTAAACTTAAGAAGCATTACTTCAGACATATGAGCTTCAGATTTATTTAAGTGTGCCTGAGGCATTAAGCTACATTTATCTGGAAAGTACATCAAGAACTGAGATGGTTCTAAGATTTCATCCTACTTGGTAACAAGTTAGCAACCATGCCACAATTTCATGGCAGAAGGCATGAGTCTCCTGGGTCAGAAAAACAGGGCATTTTCTTACCCACAGCAATAGCATGAGGAAGGACATCACCATTTTTCTTGGGTCAGGTTTATTGAATCCCAATTTCCACAGGATAGTAGGAAGAGATTCAGGGGACACCTGCGCATTTGATGGATTGCTTTACAGAACAGAAATTTTGTGCTCACAATGGACAGTAAGTATGCCTTACTCCAAAGGGAGAGACGACCTCTAATTTTAAAAGCTGTTTAAGTAAATATGCCCTTTGCAGAGGGAGAAACTGTATTGCTTTCTTCCAAGGCTGTTCACTATACAAACATTCTTAAAAGTTATTCTGAGGCACCACCAGAGCCTGTCCTCAACGATGTGCACATAAATGCCAAAATGTGGAGGGCTGTCTTCTAGTAAAGTTTTGTACATTCTATAGCAATGAGTGTTATAAACATAATCACATTTTGGAGTGAATTTAAAATTTTCATAGGATTTTTCTGGCCAGTCACAACAAAAACAATTGTTTAGCTTTGTATCATATTCATAGTGGGTTTTTAGATCTGTTTTCCTCCCATTAATATGTCACTTTTCCTTTTCTTCAGCTTCTCAACACAAGGAGACTGTCACATTCACCTTAGTGGAGACTCAGACTTTGAATTTTGACATAAATCTCCAATCATAACTGACGTTTTCTTTGGTTGACAAAGACTACTCCATTTTTTCATTATAAACTATGTGATGCTTTACGATAAGACTTACACAAGCACTGTTGAGACTCAACTAGTTTTATGAATTCAAACTTTCTCTTGTTGTTCAATAATGTTCAGTATAAATACTAAGACATGATATTTAGTGTAATCATTAATGATTTAAATTTGATACCATAGGGCCTTAGGGCTTCCCTGATGGCTGAAGCAGTAAAAGAATCCACCGGCCATGCAGGAGAAATGGACATGTGTGCTCAATCACTGGGTTGGGAAGATTCTCCTGGAGGAGGAAATGGCAATCCACTTCAGTATTCCTGCCTGGAGAATTCCATGGACGGAGGAGCCTGATGGCATTTTTTAGTATTTTTTTATTTTTTATATAAAATTATATATATATTATTTTATATAAAATTGTATATATAAATAAAATATAAAATAAAAATATTTTCATTAATTAAAAGTTATTCTGAGGTACCACCAGTGCCTGTCCTCAGCGATGTGCACATTTTGGCATTTATGTGCACATCATTGAGGACAGGCTCTGGTGGTGCCTCAGAATAACTTTTCAGAATGCTTGTATAGTGAACAGCCTTGGAAGAAAGAAATACAGTCTCTCCCTCTGCAAAGGGCATATTTACTTAAACAGCTTTTAAAATTAGAGGTCGTCTCTCCCTTTGGAGTAAGGCATACTTACTGTCCATTGTGAGCACAAAATTTCTGTTCTGTAATGATACAGTCCATAGGATCACCAAGTGTCAGACACGACTAAGCACTCATATATTGTACATGTGTGTCCATAATACACGCATTAATACATTAATTATTTTTGTGGGGGATTACATTTTTATCAAGTATTTAAAATATGTTTAAATATAAAAAGTGTTGAAAATAATGACTTAATGTCCAAAGTCAAAGAGAAGCCAGACAAGACTTATGTGAAGCAGGTAAGAATGCTGGTGAGATAGCTTTCATTAAAAGACTCTAGGAGGGGCACTTGAGGCCATATCTTAGAATTATGAATGAAGTTGGTATATATTTTTAACTTCAGTATTCTATTATGAATCAGCAGTCATAACTGCTTATGATTACAAAGACCTTTCAAATTTATAGAGGATGTTAGAAGAATTTTCCTTAATGATGTATGTGGTGTAAGCACTCGTCTATAGCTAAAGAAATGGAAGCACAGAAGGTTTATATAATTGTATCCGTATCACATGTGGCTGAATAGCAGCCATGAGATTCATCTCTCAAACATCTGAGAACAGGAGACTATACTAAAAAGCTTATATATGCATATATATAGCAGAACCCCTGAGTTTTGGCTTTTAATGGTGTAGGTAAACCATGATGGCCAAAGTTTAAAACCTTTGCACATGTGTTGGGGAACACATGTATACCTGTGGTGGATTCATTTTGATATTTGGCAAAATTAATACAATTATGTAAAATTTAAAAATAAAATAAAATTAAAAAAAAAAAAAACCTTTGCACATGACCTTGCCAAAAGATAGTTTGCAAATAGAATTGCTTTCTTTTCCTAGTCCTAATTATACCAAAGTCTGGGGCTTAATAAAATAGTCTTACTGAACATAAAAGTTTAGGGAAATACTAGTAGACCTTTGAGATTTTTGGATCAAGGGGTTCCCCAACTTAATTGAACATCAGAATCTCTTAATGAACTCTAATGATTATTGCTCTCTGGATATTTTGATTCACTGTATTTGGAATGGGGCTATAGAATTATCAGCTTTTTTTGTAAGTGGGGATTTTTACATCTGTAGTGATTCTGATGATTAGAAAGCACCTCCCCAAATATGGTACATTTAGGAATTGTCTCTATTATCTAGCTCTGCAGTCTAATCTTTTGGTTAATTAGTGTGTAAATGGAGAAATTCAATATTTCCAAAGGCTCATGTTTCTATACTACATCTTTATTGTTTACTGTGTTCTTATATTTATGTATACATACCTATCAACCCGAATATAAGTTTATAAATGTATGTATTTTAATTTTTTTATTGGGAAGAGCTGACTCAGGTCAGCTACTATTAAATCTACTACTAGCTGTGTGATTTTGAGTAAATTTCTTAACTAATAAGGCTTTCAATTTTGTGAGTTTTAAAAATAAGATTCTATTAACAGTCCCACAAATTTGTTGTAAAATTTAAGTATGAAAGTAACAGTCAAAGTGCTTGAAACATAGCTGATGTTCAAGAAAAGGTAATGGTAATTTTATCAGTTCTATACTTCATCAAAAATACGATATTAATAATCAAACTAAAAATGTTCAAATAATTACTATTTAAAATTTATAGCATCTCATTTATACTGAACTTTAACAGATGTTATTATATTTGCCAAGGTAGTAAATGGAAGTATCTTAATACCTGTAGGCTAATTTTGCTCCTCAAATTAAGGAGGGATAGTCTTACAAATATGTGCTTATCTCTTAAACTGTATTTATAGCCTGACCAGTCTCTGCAGATTTAGATACAGCTGAGCTTCCATCTTGAGCAAAAACGACCTTCGGCAGATTGAGAAAATGGCAGTAACTATTATTAGGCACCCAGTTCCTTGTTTGTGCTGGTATTCCTCTGTTACTGTTTCCTCTTCTGGCTTGATCTCAGTCTGATGTGTTCTTCTAGTTTATTGAGGGATAGGATATGAGCTATAGATTAGATTAAGTTTTTGATAAAACAATTTGAAAACTTTTTTTTTTCTTATACTTGGGATAGTTATGTAGAGCTGCTCATGAAATGTTTCAGTTTGAATAATATTTTAAATCAACTATACTCCAATAATTTTTTTTAAGATCCTTCAGTTTGATATTAAATCCCCTATCCAAATGTGGATGAAAATGAGTTGGGCTTTTTTTTTTTTTTTTTCCAGTCTACTACTTGCGACTATTGCCTTCCTAAAGTGAAAAATGTTGTTTTAAAAACTTGGGTCTCTCTCTTGAGCTCATGAATGATTGATGAAGCGGCCTTTATGTGCAATATACTGTAGACTGCAGAAACAGCAACTTTGGTCCTTTATGAGACTGGATTTTACTACTGAGTTCCCCATAAATATCAAGTTATAAATAAACTGTGCCTCACAAGTGCTTCAACCGATTCCAGGCTGCTCTCTAATTGGCCTGCCACAGATGGCTATAACCAAATAACTAACAATTAGATTACTCCATTGTTACAAATTTACGCAGAAAATAGCAAGGCACATGTGGCTTTTGACAAGAGGATTCAGAAGCAAGGTGTAGAACAACTTGGTAAATATTAAGTAATATTTTAATTAAAAAACAGGCTGTTTCCTCTCTTGAAATACATTTCTAACAGTCACTGTCAGCAATATGATTATTTGTTAGACCCTGACGTTGCACGTGGATTTATATAAATGCACATAAATACAAGCAAGGTTAAAATGGAAAATGCATGGGAAGTGTATTATACACTATTGTACTGGATCCCTGTTTCACACAGATGTTACAGGCGAGGCTGTCCTGATATGATCTTTCTAAGTCATCTCAGTAACTAAATTCCCTAGAAGAAGATGAGAAGAATAATCTTAAGTCATGTTCTATGCTTTGGTTTGATATTTTTTTAATTACAAGAAACGTGTTGTAGATGCTAGGCATGAGTTATTAAAGAAATGAGAAACTTGAAAGAATTAAATAAATAATGTTTACACATGTAGAACCCATTTCTTCAGTCTGTGGGATGGAGAATAGTTCTGGTAAACCTGTAGAAAATCTCCTTGTATCTATATGAGTTTAATGCACTAAACTACATACTCAGCCACATCTTCTCTGTTCCCTATTGTTTCTCATACTGGACCTGTGTGCTTCACCTACATAAACATTATGGCCGAGATCAATGGACATTTCCCCTTCCTTTTCGTTAGGAAATGTATTTATCAAACAGGGAAGTAAATTCTTTCAATTTCTCATTTCTTTAATAACTCATGCCTAGCATCTATGACATGTTTCTTAAAACTAATACAGTGTTTCAGGTTTAAAAATAAAATAAAATAAAAATAAAAATTATTATTGTTAAAACTTAGAGAATTCTTTAAACACACTCCTAATTAACACCTAAATTCTTTCTTTTAGGCGAGACAGAGACTTTCCTTGCATAACAATGTCTGGGGCATTTGCAAATCTCAGCTTGCTTCACATTTTTTAGAGGTTGCAATTCCTGTGACCAGAAATGAATGTGAAAGCAAATTTATTACAGTCTGAGAGGAGGAACAGTTAAACTAAAAATGATCTCTGATTGAGAATAGCAACACTGGATGTCTGACATCTGTTTCCTTGGTTGTTTTGAAACTCAACAGAGACGAAGCATTTTAAATCATAATGAATAGCATACTCTCAATTCAAAGCATGTGATTATCAGAAATTCAGAAGTTTCTTTTTACAAGATAACTAATTTTTAAAATAGGCCACTATGAAAATGCTTGACAAAAAATGAGCAGTTCATATATGTTGAGATATGTCTTTAAATGTTTTGAATTCCAGCTGTTTCTTTCTCTGTTCTTAGTGAGTAGACTGTGTCAAAATTCATTTGGAGGATGCTTCTATAGTATTTAAAACTATAACTTCCACTTCTGCTAGAGTAAGTCCTTTACCAAAACAAATCTCTTTTGATAGTGTACTTTTGATTGATTAGAACATCATTATGTTTTTATAAATTATTATTGAAATGCTAATAGTGAAGTTAGTCATTACTATTTATGATCACTTAGAGCCCTCAGTTGCTTATTAGGCTGGCACAATAATTTATTACTGCTTTGTTTGTGGAAAGTTATTTATAAAATCAGCAATATATTAAATCCTAATTTCCATTCTAATATTAAGTGAAAAAAAATCTTCTGAAGATGATGAATTTTTGGTGGCACTCATCACTGTCACACATTTTAATAAAGTGATATTTTCAGAGAGGCTTTGAGAAATGGAATGAAAAATACACAGGAAAATCATTTTCTTCAGGGAAAAAAGTGCTGGGTGTAATTAAGAGAAAAAAGAGCCTTAGCCGAGATGTCTGTTTACATGTCTGATATCTCCCATGAAGTTCTCATGGGATTTTTAGCAACTTACCAAGCTATGATGCTTCCATTTATTCCTTTTTTAAAGTGTTTTATAAATCTAACCTTCCTACTTCACAGGGCTGTTAGGATCAAATGAGATATTTTGTTAGACATTTGACAGTGTTGTACTGATTTCTGGTGTGTGTGAGGGTGTGTGTGTGTGTGTTTACACATAAAGGAGTGTGTGTTTGCTGGTGTTTGTTGTCTGTTTGCTGATGTTGGTGGCTAAGAATGTAACATGGTTTCTAACTTACCTGAATAAACCATCCTACGTTGGAGCATTAAATTATAACTGGTACGACTTCTGAGCTTTAAAACTGTGACAGACAATATACTAGATGCATTCTATTCATTATCAATAGATAATAGTGAAGGTTCAATTAGTTAACACAAGCAAATTATATGTGAATTTTAGTACTGGTAAGAGCTGAGTTCAGTGCTACAGTAGAGCACAGAGAACTGTGCTCAACATTACGTGGCAGGCTGGATGGGAGGGGAGTTCAGGGGAGAGTGGATACCTGTATATGTGTGACTGAGTTCCTTTGCTGTCCACTTGAAACCAACACAACATTGTTGGTTAACTATACTCCAATATAAAATAATTTTAACAAAAAGCTGAGTTCAACAGTTTGTTATTATATGATTTAATTATCAAATTAATGCTGTGAAATAGAGACTAAAATTACTCATTTTGGCTGGGGGAACTGGGGCTAGAAAATCTTAAGGGAGTTGTCTGAGGTCGAGTTATATATATCAGGATTGGAACTATCTAGAATGTTAATGATTTTGTGTTAAAAAAAATTTATTCAGAGTTTTGTCTGATTTTTAGTATTAATATTTGGTGGTAATTGTAAACTAAAATTGCAATGAAGCACGGATGGAGTACAACTCTAAGTCAGATCGATTTGCCTCTGGCATTAGGAGCATAGGGACAGGAGAAGGATGTGTCCTTGCTTGGGACACAAAGCTCTGTGTGTTTTGTGGCATATGGAGAAGTAACTATAAGACCTTAAAAAGACAAAGGGAGAAAACAGGATAAATGGAAGTGCTCTGTTGTTTATAATGTATTCTAATAATTTTAAAGGTATATTTTGATAAATTAAAGATATATTTTACGTTCTTTAAGACAGTACCTAAAAGATAACATAAGAGATACTAGATAAAATGCTAATAGAGGAGATAAAATATAAAACCACATAATACTTGATTAATCCAACCAGTAACAGGAAAAGAGAAATAGGCAAAGAACATATGGAATAAATTGAAAAAATAAAGTGATAGACCTAAATATAATCAGATAAATGATTACACTAAATGAAAATAGAATAAACACACCAATTGGTAGACAAATGCAGATTGGGTTAAAAAACAAAAAAAACAAGACTCAGCTGTATGCTATGTATAAGTAACAAAATTTAGCTGTAAGTATATAAAGAGATTTAAAGGAAAAAAGTGAAAAAGCTATATCATGCAAAACTGAGTATAAGAAAACTGTTATAGCTATATGAATTTCAAATAAGATATATTTCAAGCAGAGTATCTATTACTAGAGATGAGTACATTTCATAAAGGTAAAAGGATCAAATCCAATTCTAAGTGTAATTGTACCTGATAACAGAATTTTAAATACATTAAGTAAAAGTTGATAGAAATAAGGAAGAAACAGACATATCCACAATCATAGTTGGGGAGTTTAACACATCTCTTCTAATAAATAAAACAGTAGACTTAAAAAAAAAAAACGACTTTATTGGCATTTGCTTACCACCCCATTGTACAACTGCAGAGTGCATATTTGTCTTTTTAAATCACAGGAACATTTGCCAAGATAGACTATATTCTTAGCCATAAAATATGTCTCAATAAATTGCCACAAATTAAATTATATAGAATACATCTAAACTTGATTATATTAGAAATATTATGGTTTCATAGTCATATTCTATTTTTAATTTATAATAATATTGAAAGTCTAAAATCCTTGAGAATGAATTTAACAAAAATGGCAGACAAAATTTAAGGAAATAAAGACTTATATGAGTGGTCATGGATTGGAAGAGTTAGTAGTGTTAGTGTGCTTTCTCCATAAAAATATCTATAAATTCAACAAAACATCAATCAAAATTCTGGTAAAAGTTTTGAAACTAATAATCTATTTTAAAATTTACATGAAAAACAATTTTGAAAAAAATAACATTTGGAAGACTTACACTAGCTGATTTCAAGATTGTAATAAAGCTACAGCAGTAAGATCAAGAAATAGATCAATGCAACAGATGGAGAGCTCAGAAATAGACCAATGCATATCTGGGTAATTAATTTTGACCAAGGCACAATGTACATTCAGTGAGAGAAAGGAAAGTCTTTTTAACAAGTTGTGCTAGAAAAAGTCGATATCCATATAGAGATGTGAACCTTGACCCTACCTCACCCTTTGCACCAAATAACTTTCAGTTGCTCGTGGATCTAAATTTAAAGGCTAACACCATAAATCTTATAGAAAAAAAATGTGAAAATATGTAAATACATAACCTTGAGATAGGCAAAGATTTCCTAGTAGAATTGAAAAATTTCTAATGATAAAACAAAAAATATATTAGGAGTTTATAAAAAAGTTTAAATTTATGCTTATCCAGACATATGTAAGCCACACATTGAAGAAAAATATTACCAGCATATCTATCTAAAAAAAAAGTATACTTGTAAATCAGGTTTTTAAAAAATTAAAGGATTGAATAGCCCAATTGTGGGGGATGGTTTGTGAGGGGGGCAATGGATAACTATGTGGAACAGGAATTTCACAAATAAAATACAAGAATGGACAAGAAACATATGAAAAAATGCTTAATCATCATTCATCATGAGAACAATGCAAGTTGAAGCCACAATGACATATTTTTCATCCACTGATAACTAAATGTAGGTTTGGGTGTGGAGCAACTAGAACGCTCGTAGATTCCTGATAGGAAATGAAAAATGATGCAACCACCTTGGAGGACTCTTTGTAATATTTTATGAATCAAATATACCATATAACTAAGTAAGTATACTCCTAGAAATTTACCAAGGAAAAAGTATATGTTCATAGAAAGATTTATAAACAATAGTTAAAATGACTTTAGTCATGTTAGTCCTTAACTAGGAACAGCCCAAACAGACATCAATAGGAGAATGAATGAACAAACTGTGATGTCTTCTTATAATAGAATACTCCTCAAGAATACAAAATAAATTAACTCCAGGAGTATGACAACAGGACAGATTAATTTAAAAAATACAATGTTAAACAAAAACAGAATTAAAGAGAATGTGCTGTACTATTTCATTTATATGAATTTAAGAACAGGACAAAAAGTATGTGATAATAGAAATCTGAATAATTAATGCCTCAAGGGAGATGGGTTGGCTGGAAGGCTGTAAGATAGCATTCTCTAGAATGATTTTTTAAAAGTTGTCTATCATTTCTTACTTGTTGGGTACATGTATATAATTAGCAAAACTCATTGAACTGAACATTTAAAGCAGTCTTTATTCATGGGAACATAAATGTGTATGTGCATGCTCACTTAGTCATTTCCAACTCTTTGCAATCCCATAGACTGTATAGTCTGCCAGGCTAATTCTGTACATGGAATTTTTCAGGCAAGCACACTGGAGTAGGTTGTCATTTTATATTCCAGGTGATCTTCCCCACCCAGGGATTGAACCCGGCTCTCCTACACTGCAATCAGATTCTTTACCATCTGAGCCATCAGAGAGGCAGGAGTCTTTATTCATATATGACACATTTGTGAATAAAGAAATCTCAGTGTGACCTACCAAAAAATCCAACTGAATTAGTAAGTGAATTTACTAAGGATTCAGGATATAAGATCATTAAACAAAAGCTATTCTTTCATATATTCTAGTAAGATACAATTAGAAAATATGATTGTTAAAGATATAATTTGAATAGATTAAAAAATAGATTAAATCAAATCATATACAAATTATATCTAATTTTTAAAAAAATACACAAAAGTTTAAAATGTACTTATCCACAAAGGAAACAATGGTGTCACCTGATATGAACAATTCTATCTCCTCCAGTCTAGTAGTGCCTGCTTTACTCTTTCATTATAATATATTTATGCCAATATTAACTTATTTTTCAGACTCATTCACTTACTAGAGTGTATGCTTCTACATGACAATGGCACGTTCTCATTTATCTTTGTGCATAGAATTCATAAGAAATATATATTTATATGCCTCATATATTAGAAGTAGAACATATTATGAAAATCATCAATGCCAACTTAGATAGCAAATAACATAGCTTTCCTTTAGATTCAAATTATTGTTATCTGGAAAGAGATAAAAGGACAATTTACAATGAGTAATTATTCAAAAACATGAAACTGTCCAGGTTCAGACAATAGGCTTTAGTATTTACAGTTTATTTAAGACAAAAGTTGATGCTGTTTAAATATTGAATGAGCTCTTTTAGCTAAAAAGGATGCTTTAAAATTGAAAGAGACTTTCATCTTGAGATGTTATAAAGAATGAGTTTCATTTGTGCAAATATGTTTCTTACTATGAATTACGGGTACCTATTATGTTGTTTTGTATTGGGTATTTCTTATTATCCTAGTGCTAAATTCTGAAAGCACATTATGGTTCCTCGGTTTATAGTGTAAGATGAAACATAAAAACTCAAAATGGAATACGTATAATATCATATATGAAACGAGTCACCAGACCAGGTTCGATGCACGATACTGGATGCTTGGGGCTGGTGCACTGGGATGACCCAGAGGGATGGTATGGGGAGGGAGGAGGGAGGAGTGTTCAGGATGGGGAACACATGTATACCTGTGGCAGATTCATTTTGATATTTGGCAAAACCAATACAATATTGTAAAGTTTAAAAATAAAATAAAATTAAAAAAAAAAAAACTCAAACGGTTTGGTGATGTATTTCACTGTTCATGTGATCCTCTTCCTCTTAATTTGCACAATGGTAAGATGCTCCAAGCATGCTTTATACTTAGATTTCTCAGAAATGGATCCTTTTGTTCTAAGTAAGTTTCTATCATGAGAAAGATATATGTTTACTATTAGTTATTTACTACTCTTCAGTGTTTATATATTTCCTTTGACAATTCTCTTTGGTAACTATCTTCATTTTTTATTTCCCAAGAATATTTTAGTTTTTATTTTTTCCTTAAATGTTTATAACTTTAAAGAAATATTTTTTCTTTTTTATTATTATTATTTTTTTTATTTGCAATATTGTATTGGTTTTGTCATACATCAACATGCATCCGCCATGGGTGTACACATGTTCCCCACCCTGAACCCCCCTCCCACCTCCCTCCCCATACCATCCCTCTGAGTCATCCCAGTGCACCATCCCCAAGCTTCCTGTATCCTGCATTGAACCTGGACTGGCGATTCATTTCTTATATGATATTTACATGTTTTAATGCCATTCTCCCAAATCCTCCCCCCCTCCCTCTCCCACGGAGTTCAAAAGACTGTTCTATACATCTGTGTCTCTTTTGCTGTCTCGCATACAGGGTTATCGTTACCATCTTTCTAAATTCCATATATATGCGTTAGTATACTGTATTGGTGTTTTTCTTTCTGGCTTACTTCACTCTGTATAATAAATAGGCTCCAGTTTCATCCACCTCATTAGAACTGATTCAAAGGTATTCTTTTTAATGGCTGAGTAATACTCCATTGTGTATATGTACCACAACTTTCTTATCCATTTATTGCTAATGGACGTCTAGGTTGCTTCCATGTCCTGGCTATTATAAACAGTGTTGCAATGGGTACACGTGTCTCTTTTAATTCCAGTTTCCTCAGTGTGTATGCCCAGCAGTGGGATTGCTGGGTCATATGGCAGTTCTATAAAGAGGTTACTTTATTCTTTGGTGGAAGTATCTACTGCTCATACATGCTTTTTGATTACTCTTCTGACTCTATTCAGAATATTTTTAAAAATGCAAAATTACATTTTAAGAGAATGTTATGTAAAATGGTATTTACTGTCAGTGTATATTAGAGAAATGCATAAAGTATTTCCTAAACTTTAATTTCTTCTAAATATAGATAAATCCTATAGACACAGATATTTTTCATTTCCTTCTAGTTTAGTTATGTTAATTGTGGCAACCATTTACAGAACATGTAACTTATGCCAGCATTACTTCAAGAATTTGTGTTTATTATATCTCAGTGTCCAAAATGTTCATTTGTAACATCTTATATAAAACCTGAATGAACTTTATGGCCACACCAATATTATTCAAACTGCATAACAGTCATATGAGGCAAGTGTCATCCAGAAATGGGAAACTGAGATGTCAAGATTTTGAACAGATGTAAGTGGCCAAATCTGAAATTGAACTCAATCTTGAATGACTTCAAAGACTACCATCAACCATCCTCCTTATAGATTATATATGGGAGAACTTTCTATTAATTACAGGTTCCTTCTCTATAAAATCTTTGCAACATACTGATGAGGATAGGTTGGAATTTTAATGCTAATAAATCCTAATAATCTCTACCTTTCACAGAGAAATTTATAGACAGAAGGATCTCTATCACACAGATTATATCATAGAGAGAAAGATTTCTATTTAAGTAATGAATTTATATTCAGCCTGAATGTGGCCTAGAAACATGTTCCATATTGTAAACTTAACTCCAGTTTCATGTCAGGGAAAATCATTAGGCTGTAGCTATCTGCTTATTTAACTTATATGCAGAGTACATCATGAAAAATGCTAGGCTGGGTCAACCACAGCAGGAATCAAGATTGCTGGGACAAATATTAATAACCTCAGATATGCGGATGACACCACCCTGGTGGCAGAGAGTGAAGAAGAACTAAAGAGCCTCTTGATGAAAGTGAAAGAGGAGAGTGAAAAAGTTGGCTTAAAGCTCAACATTCAGAAAACTAAGATCATGGCATCTGGTCCCATCACTTTATGGCAAATAGATGAGGAAACAGTGGAAACAGTGTCTGACTTTATTTTGTGGGGCTCCCAAGTCACTGCAGATGGTGATTGCAGCCATGAAATTAAAAGATGCTTACTCCTTGGAACAAAAGTTATTACCAACCTAGACAGCATATTAAAAATCAGAGACATTATTTTGTCAATAAAGGTCCATCTAGTCAAGGCTATGGTTTTTCCAGTGGTCATGTATGGATGTGAGAATTGGACTGTGAAGAAAGCTGAGCATCGAAGAATTGATGCTTTTGAATTGTGGTGTTGGAGAAGTCTCTTGAGAGTCCTTTGGACTGCAAGGAGATCCAACCAGTCCATCCTAAAGGATATCAGTCCTGGGGGTTCATTGGAAGAACTGATGTTGAAGCTGAAACTCCAATATTTTGGCCACCTGATATGAAGAGCAGACGGGGAAAAGACCCTGATGTTGGGAAAGATTGAGGGCAGGAGGAGAAGGAGGTGACAGAGGATGAGATGGTTAGATGGCATCACAGACTCAATGGACATGAGTTTGGGTAAACTCTGGAAGTTAGTGATGGACAGGGAGGTTTGGCTGCTGAGGTACATGGGGTCACAAAGAGTCGCACATGACTGAGTGACTGAACTGAACTGTAGCTATCTGGGTTTGACTGAATTGGTTGAGAAGTTTGCTGTGGTTGATCCTCATCCATGACCACCATTGTTCTGTATGAGGTTGCGTGTGTATAATTGGGATGGAGACTTACACATTGTGATACTGGTAGAGGAGCTACTTTACTTCCTGATGAGGAGCAGATCAATAATACCTCTGAAGTCGACTCACTCATATGATTGGCCAGGGTTTGCATCCTTCTCTCTTTCAGGCTTAATGCAGGAGTGAATGCATGCTCTGTCCTAGCTAACTCTTTGCAACCCCAGGACTATACCCCACCAGGTTCCTCTGTTCATGGAATTTTCTAGCAAAGAATACTGAAGTGGGTTGCCGTTTCCTACTCCAGGGGATCTTTCTGATCATGGGGTCAAACTCATGTCTCTTGGGTCTCCTGAACTGGCAGGCAGATTCTTTACCATTAGCACCACCTAGGAAGGCCTTCAGTCTTAACATATGGGCCCATATAGAGAAAACGTAACAGAACCCTTTCTTTACTCCACTTTTCAGAAAAGTAACCCAACTCCCCATCTTGAAATCAAGATTATTGTTGAGCAGTTTTATTTCAGGAATGGGGATGCCCTTGCCTGAAGAAAAAGAGAAAGGGAGGAAGTAATATATTAAAGAATCCTGGAGGAGATATTTGACTTTGTATCTGAGAGATCTGTGTGCTGTTAGTAAAAGGAATATAAAATTTTCTGTGACAAAGGGGAAGTTAGCTAATCTTAGACAACATAAACATTCCTTTAATTAGGAATGAGAGATTCTAGTTGTTTATCAATGTCATCTGTCCCTCTTTCTTTAAAGAAGTGAATTTTTTTCTATTTCCAGGTCGACTCTGTACTCAGCTTAAATGATCAGGTTCCTTAATGTAGGAACAAAAAAGTATGCATACTTTTTTGAAAGTATGCATAGCCGCATTATCCAGTTTTGGCCAACAAGATATAGGTAGATATATCATTGGTGAGTCTTCCTGCAAAGTTTTTGAAAGGGAAAGGAATTAACCTGAATATGCTTTCTTCCTTTTCCCCTTTCTCTTGTATGGATGTACTGCTAGGAGATAGAGCAACCATCTTATGATCATGAAGATAAATGCCAAACTTTATGGAGAGTGAGGTCCAAAGTAAAAGGAAGACATTGTGAGGACATTGTGAAGCTCCTGTACAGATTTGCACTGCTTTCTCTAAGACTCTTTTTTTGGGGGAAAACAAAATTTGTTTAAGTCACCATTAGGCATTCCACCGAGATATTTTGGGTTCAGTTCCAGAATACTGCATTCAAGTGAATATCACAATAAAGCAGATCACATGACTTTATGGTTCCCTAGGGTAGGCAGCGGAGAAGGCAATGGCACCCCACTCCAGTACTCTTGCCTGGAAAATCCCATGGATGAAGGAGCCTGGTAGGCTGCAGTCCATGGGGTCACTAGAGTTGGACACGACTGAGCGACTTCACTTTCATTTTTCACTTTCATGCATTGGAGAAGGAAATGGCAACCCACTCCAGCATTCTTGCCTGGAGAATCCCAGGGACGGGGAAGCCTGGTGGGCTGCCGTCTATGGGGTCGCACAGAGTCGGACATGACTAAAGCGATTTAGCAGCAGCAGCAGCAGCAGGGTAGGTAGAAGTTATGTTTACTATATATTGTAATCTGTTAAGTGTGCAACAGCCTATGTCTAAAAAATGCAAATAACAATTAACAATACTTAATTGCTAAAAAGGGCTAACCCTCCTCTGAGCCTCCAATGAGTTGAAGTAGTAACATCAAAAAATCACTGATCACAGATTCCCATAACATATATAATAATAATGAAAAAGTTTGAAATATTGCAAGAATTACCAAAATGTGACACAGAGGCACAAAATGTGCAAATATGGCTGGAAAAAATGGAACAACTAGACCTCCTCGATGCAGGGATGTTCAAATCTTCAATTTATTAAAAACAAAACAGCAACAACACAGAATCTAAAAAAAAAGCAATAAAATGAAGGACATATGTATATAGCAAATGGCACAATCTCAATAGATAGAAATAAGTGGTGACATCTTTTTCATGTACAGTATTGATAGGTTGAAAACGTTGTATTGTTTTCATAAATGCCATGGCTAGAATTCCTCTTGACCAAGGACCCTCAGAGACTGCAAATAGAACAAGCTAAAGCGAGAACTGACAATGTATTTGAGTGTTTTACCACACCAGTGAGCAGATATAGCCAGATCTAATTACTCAAGCCTTGTTCTTGAGCAAGACTTCCTGTAGATTTCTGAAGGCCCCATGGGTGCCACATGTGCTTTTCCAGCTTTAATGATTTTATAAATATTCAACACAGTTTCAGTGTGACATTGATAAGAAAATAACAGAATCTTCTGCTGACCCCAATTTAGCTGTTTCTCTACCTAAGAGTTCTTTTTTTGTGAAGGTTTAAACAGTTCTTTAGGTGATGAAGCATTTACATGCTGATTCAGCAGTAAAGAATCCACCTGCCAGTGTAGGAGATGAGGTTCAATCAGGAAGATTCCCTAGAGAAGGAAGTAGCAACCCCACTCTAATATTCTTGGTTGGAAAATCCCATGGACAGAGGAAACCGGTGGGCTACTGTCCACAGGGTCACAAAGAGGCAGATACCACTTAGCCACTAAACATCAACGACAATAATAGTTAATGAAATTTTCATTGTATCTGTACCTCACATTTATAAAATGTGAATAAAACAAAGGAAGGAAGAATATATTTTCATTAGAAAACAAAAAACTTTGAAAATTATCCATAACCACAATTTAGAGAAATGTACCAAATTTAATAATTACTCAACCACATAATTAATTAAACAATCTAGTTCAGTCTCTGATTTCACACCAGAAATATAGCAAAAAGCACATAATCTCTATGTACCTTAGCTAATAGAAGCCTGGATCCTAAACTAATATCTTTATAAGAAATTTATCATTCTATCTTGAAACAAAAAACACCTACCCAAAGTATGTTTGCAAATAAGTATAATATCAAAATGTAAACTGTCTTCATATAAAAAACCTGCCTTTCATAATGATATTTAAGAAAGAGCAAAATGTGAGAATTGAAAGCCTACTACTTTAAAAAGACCTTAGTATTAGAAGGTTTAGTATTAGTATTTTTACTGTTAGTATTAGTATTTGTATTTAGTATTAGTATTTTTACTGTTTATCTGTAGACATTCTAATATATTTTCATTTACTCTTTTCTGCTTGCTAAAAATAATTATTCTCTTTTAAAGTACTGGAACATATTATCTGTATAAATGTATGAAATATGTTTAATGCAATAAGAAACACAATATATATTAACTTAAGAAACTAGATATTAAAGACATCTTTTTAAAATAATCATACTGTTCATAATGTAATTGGTCATTCAGTTCAGTTCAATTCAGTTCAGTCGTTCAGTCGTGTCAGACACTTTGCAACCCCATGGATTGCAGCACGCTAGGCCTCCCTGTCCATCACCAACTCCCAGAGTTCACCCAAACTCATGTGCATCAAGTTGGTGATGCCTTGCAGCCATCTCATCCTCTGTCGTCACCTTCTCCTTCTGCCCCCAATCCCTCCCAGCATCAAGGTCTTTTGCAATGAGTCAACTCTTCACATGAGGTGGCCAAAGTATTGGATTTTCAGCTTCAGCATCAGTCCTTCCAATGAACACCCAGGACTGGTCTCCTTTAGGATGGACTGATTGGATCTCCTTGCAGTCCAAGGGATTCTCAAGAGTCTTCTCCAACACCACAGTTCAAAAGCATCAATTCTTCAGTGCTCAGCTTTCTTCACAGTCCAACTCTCACATCCATACATGACCACAGGAAAAATCATAGCCTTGACTAGATGGACCTTTGTTGGCTAAGTAATGTCTCTGCTTTTTAATATGCTATCTAGGTTGGTCATAACTTTCCTTCCAAGGAGTAAGTGTCTTTTAATTTCATGACTGCAATCACCTTCTGCGGTGATTTTGGAGCCCAGAAAAGTAAAGTCTGACACTGTTTCCACTGTTTCCCCATCTATTTGCCATGAACTGATGGGACTAGATGCCATGATCTTCGTTTTCTGAATGTTGAGCTTTAAGCCAACATTTTCACTCTCCTCTTTCACTTTCATCAAGAGGCTTTTTAGTTCCTCTTCACTTTTTGCCATCAGGTTGGTGTCATCTGCATATCTGAGGTTATTGATATTTCTCCCAGCAATCTTGAGTCCAGCTTGTGGTTCTTTCAGCCCAGCGTTTCTCATGATGTACTCTGCATATAAGCTAAATAATTAGGGTGACAATATACAGCCTTAGAGTAGTATAAACAGTATTTTATTAACCTGAATTCTTGAGGCCCAGAAATTACTAATCAATTGTGTTAATTTAGGTAAGGTGAATACCTCTCAAGATTTCACTTTTCTCATTTCTAACGAGAAAAAGTAAAGTATACGTGTCTCTATTAATTGAAGAATATGTGTTAAAATTATTGCATTGAGAATATTCTAGATCTAAAATTTGATAGGTATTGCCCAGCAATTATTGGAGAAAGCAATAGCACTCCACTCCAGTTCTGTTGCCTGGAAAATCCCATGGATGGAGGAGCCTAGTAGGCTGCAGTCCATGGGGTCGCTGAGAGTTGGACATGACTGAGCGACTTCACTTTCACTTTTCACTTTCATTCATTGGAGAATGTGTCACTGGAATGGCAACCCACTCCAGCGTTCTTGCCTGGAGAATCCTAGGGACGGGGGAGCCTGGTGGGCTGCCGTCTATGGGGTCGCACAGAGTCGGACAAGAGGAAGCGACTAAGCAGCAGCAGCAGCAGCACCCAGCAATTACAGGTTGATGAAATTATGGACATCATAGTCCTCAAAATAGTATAACCCAAGGATAATAATTTTCCTTTCTTTTAAATTACTGCTATTGGAAAGATACAGTATCCACCAAACTGGAGTAACTCCTTTTTTAACTATCCTTAATTTCACATTTTTTTCCAGGGTGTTGCTTCTCAGTCTTCCAATAGATATTTATTGTGCTACACATTATAATGTATGCTGATACTTTCATGTCCTACTTGGGGTTAAATTATAAGGCAGGACATCTTTATTTGGGTTTTTATTAAATTCTGACATTTCAATAGTAGTTACACTGATAATATCTTTGACCAGGGGCTGACAGATAGCTTCCCTGATAGCGCAATTGGTAAAGAACGCACCTGCAATGCAGGAGATCGGAGTTCCAGTCCTGAGTCAGGAAACTCCCCTGGAGATAGACTATCCACTGCAGTATTCCTGGGCTTCCCTTGTGGCTCAGCTGGTTAAAAAAATCTGCCTGCAACACAGGAGACCTGGGTTTGATCCCTGGGTTGGGAAGATCCCCTGGAGAAGGAAAAGGCTAGCCACTCCAATATTTTGTCCTAGAGAACTCCATGGACAGTATAGACCATGGGGTCGCAAAGAGTCGGACACGACTGAGTGACTTTCACTTTCACTCTGGCAGATGTGTTTGAAATCTGTGTGAACCCTCTTGTTCTGATTGCTGATAAATAGGTGAAGAAATAGTACAATGGATAGCACTCCATAAAATCTATAATAGCTTCTTCCCCTTTTTCTCACCTGAAGCTCACAGGTATGTACATACACACACACATACACACACACAGAAGCAGTGTGAGGTCGCCATTAAATTTATAGTTTTACTCCACGGACTCATGTTGAACTCCAATTACAATGGTTCTTTGCAATTCATCACACAAGAGACTATAAGAAAGTGATGGATGAGTTGGCCTAAATCTATCACTACTAATAGAAAACAATTCAAAAATTAAGGTGCTTAACCCATTAAACCAGTACTTCCATTATCCTGTCTAAAGGATAACATAACAGCATCTTCATCAGCAATCGTCATCATCATCATCATCTTGAGATACTTAAGTATTATTGAAGATGAATTCAAGAATGGGTAGTTCTAATTTTGTATCGTGCTGTGATATGTTCTTTTCCTAGTTGCCAGGGTTCTGATGATGCCTAGGTAACTGTGATACATAGTGTTCTCCATCTGATCTTTCTCTTAAGTTTGGTGAATTCACTTGTAAAAACCACTAGGCTGTATGTCTTAACAGAAAATCTATTAGTCTTAATGATACAAATATTTGCTTAATAAGTCTCCTTAGGGAGCCAATATTAATCAAAGGCTCAGAATGATCTGTAATTAGCACATCAATTGTACATGTGTTAGTGGATGATTCTAAAGTGCTTAAGGATTCTTGAAATACTTTATTCTTTATTATAATTTAAAATCTTTCTCCTGACACTTTACTTGAATTTCTTACCCCAAGATGTCATTGTCTTTCCTCTGAACAGTGCCCCTAGCCTTCTAACTTCCACTTCAACCTTGGTCATGTACAGCTCAGAGTAACTTTTTTACAATATAAATATAAATCAGGTCTCTCCTGCACAGAGGAGCCTGGCAGGGCACAGTACATGGTGTCGCAAGAGTCACACATGACTGAGTGACTAAACCATCACCACAGCCTCAGATTTTACTTGCCCAGTATCTTTGCATCACAATAAAATAAAATTCTGGGTTTGATCCTTGCTTATGTTTTCTAAATCAATTCCTCCCACTAGCTCCCTAACATTCAGTGTTCCAGCCATAAATGCCTTCTTTATGCTTCAAGCTTTTTTCTGTTCATAGGGATCTGTGTGTGCCACGTTCTCTGCCCATAATACTGCCTGATGATTCCTTGTCCTTTCAATTTAATCTAGTGACATTTCAGAAACTGCTCCTCTATTTCTTGAATCTAAAGTATTCCCTACCTCAACTGATATCTCTCCTATTTTCCCTTATTTTTACTTCATTTGCAGTAGTCATTGCTTTCTGAAATTTTCTTCATTGACTTATTTAATTATAACTGTAACCAAATTATAGTATAAAACCAATTTAATTATAAGCAGTAACCAAACATAAGAGAAATATCAGGTGGAGAACACTATCTATCACAGTTACATAGGCATCATCAGAACCCTGGCAACTAGGAGAACATAACACAGCATGATGCGAAATTAGAACTACCCATTCTTGAATTCATCTTCAATAATACTTAAGTACCTCAAGATGATGGTGTTGATGATTGATGATGAAGATGCTGTTATGTTATCCTCTAGACAGGATAATGTCTAAATCTCCATTGGAGTGGGTAGCTATTCCCTTCTCCTGGGGATCTTCCCCACCCAGGGATCAAACCTGTGTCTCCTGCATTGCAGTCAGATTCTTTACCATCTGAGCCACAAGAGAAGTACAGTTATGACCTATCTGCCCCCAGTAGACATAAGCTTCGTGAAAGCAAGTACTTTTGTTCAAAGCTATATTCCTAAAGCCTGAAACAGTGACTGTCAAATAATAAGTATTATATATTTAATAAGCATTGTATAAACAATAAGTGTTATATATATAATAATTGTATGTATATATATATAGTGTATATAAAAGCTAAAGTGAAAAGTAAGCATTAGATAGCATCCCTCTTTCATCTCACCTTTTCTGATTGACTTACAAGGCTATCATTCATAAGTTATTTTAAAATTTTACCTGGACTTTATTTGTTTTATTACTTTTGTTATAGTGAGAAATTTTATTAATGAGGATATCTGTTTATATATGAATAGAACTTTTCAGTCACTTCACAAAACTCTGGGGGAAAGTGAGTAAACAATGATGAATATTTTGAGGCCTGCCTAGCACCTCTTTTCCCTGGGAATTTCTAAGCCTTTCTGGATTGCTGGCCTTAATGACACTTTGTCTTTTTAGAGTGTCTTTTTAAAAAAGTCTATCATGTTTGCGTTCTAGTAGAGAGTACAACCTACACTGTAGGCTGCAATTAGGGTGCATCCTATCTGATTCTAAGGAATCTCACCTTTTTTTATTAATAATGTAAATTCTCTTGGCTCTGTTTTCACCCCCAAATTGTTTGCTGTTCCATTGTCAGCCTGAAAGCCTCACTTGTCGTTTTCTTTGTGAACCAACTCAAGGAGAAATTAAAGTAAGCCAGCTGAGGGACTTTCCAATAAGAAATCACAATTCATACTAATTATTTTGGAACTGAAGCAAGTCACAGAGTCACAGGTGAACAGAGGGAAGAACCTGTGATTTGGCTTCTGGGAACAGCACTCCCACTTGTACCTATACTCAGAAGGAAACCTATCTTGGGCTCTGTGATGTTCTCTGACAGCTCATAAAAGAGGGCACCATATCCCTTTATTTATTTATAGACTTCTTTTATATTTTGACATGATAAAAACTGTGAGTCCTATGCAGGTAGTTGGATTTCTTTTCAGAGCAATGCAGAAAGAAAAATATTTGTCCTCCTTCCTCCGAACTTCTAATATGGGAACAATCATGTTTTGAAATTCTGTAAGAGATATGATGTAAGCTAATTGAGATTCAATTAGTACATCACATGCTTTTTGCTATGCAGAAGCTAACTGGAGATCTGTCTATTAGAAATTACTCATAGCTGCATGAAAGCAAGATGAATAGTAATTTAGACCTTGAAAGACAAGCAAGACTATAAATGGAAGTAAAAGTGAAGCTAATGGAAGATCACCCAAGAACTTTTCAGAATTCCCTAATGAGAAATTCTAATTTTTATATTTGACATTAGGGCTTATGATAATGATGAGACCTCAAGATTTAAGTACAATTACATCCATAAAATGCATGGCAAATATCTTGAAAACTAGCTATTAAATTGAACCTTTGAGCTAGATTTGTCTCATTCTCTTGTAATGGTTCATAACATGAGAAATTCTGGATTTACCTTTCTTTGTTATTAACAAGCCATATAATTCCATATTATATGTCTAATTATACATTACAGCCAAAGTGATCTTTTCAAAACCAAAGACAAAATGTCACTCCTCTGCTCAAAACATTGACACAGCTTCCCATCTTCCTGAATATTAATTATAAAGACCTTACCATAGTCTTCACCACCCACCCCTACTGTCTGCCCTGGCCACATTTCAGTCCTGCTCTTTGTTCTGGCAGCAGGCTCTACCCTTCTTTATGTTTCATAGCCATGCCGTGTGGCCTCCCCAGTTACCAGGCCCTTTAGTGTCTCTTTCCTTATCAGGAAATGTCTTTATTACTGATCCTTATGGCTCATACCTCCATCTCACTCTGCTCTGCTGGGGGCTCACCTGTTCTCTCAGGTAGAGAAGAATCTGCCTGCAAAGCAGGAGACCTGGGATCCATCCCTGGGTGGGGGAAGATCCCCTGGAGGAGGAAATTGGAACCCACTCCAGTATTCTTGGCCTGGAGAATTCCAGGGATGAGGAGCCTGATGGGCTGCCGTCTATGGGGTCGCACAGAGTTGGACAAGACTGAAGTGACTTAGCAGCAGCCAGTATTCTTGCCTGGAGAATCCCATACTCAGAGGAGCCTAGTGGGCTACAGTCCGTGGGGTTGCAAAGAGTCAGATATGACTGAGTGACTAACACACCTCCCTGATTAAACCTTCCCTGATTAAACTCCCTAACAAAAAGCACTCCTCTTCCTCAGACTCAGACCCATCATTTCTATATTTGTTCTGCTCTATTATACTTAGAATAATTCTAATAATTCAGAATGTGGAAAATTCTGAAAGAGATGGGAATACCAGACCACCTGATCTGCCTCTTGAGAAATTTGTATGCAGGTCAGGAAGCAACAGTTAGAACTGGACATGGAACAACAGACTGGTTCCAAATAGGAAAAGGAGTACGTGAAGGCTGTATATTGTCACCCTGCTTATTTAACTTATATGCAGAGTGCATCATGAGAAATGCTGGACTGGAAGAAACACAAGCTGGAATCAAGATTGCCGGGAGAAATATCAATAAACTCACATATGCAGATGACACCACCCTTATGGTAGAAAGTGAAGAGGAACTAAAAAGCCTCTTGATGAAAGTGAAAGTGGAGAGTGAAAAAGTTGGTTTAAAGCTCAACATTCAGAAAACGAAGATCATGACATCTGGTCCCATCATGGGAACTTCATGGGAAATAGATGGGGAAACAGTGGAAACAGTGTCAGACTTTATTTTTCTGGGCTCCAAAATCACTGCAGATGGTGACTGCAGCCATGAAATTAAAAGACGCTTACTCTTTGGAAGGAAAGTTATGACCAACCTAGATAGCATATTCAAAAGCAGAGACATTACTTTGCCAACAAAGGTCCATCTAGTCAAGGCTATGGTTTTTCCTGTGGTCATGTATGGATGTGACAGTTGGACTGTGAAGAAAGCTGAGCACTGAAGAAGTGATGCTTCTGAACTGTGGTGTTGGAGAAGACTCTTGAGAGTCCCTTGGACTGCAAGGAGATCCAACCAGTCCATTCTGAAGGAGATCAGCCCTGGGAATTTCTTTGGAAGGAATGATGCTAAAGCTGAAACTCCAGTACTTTGGCCACCTCATGCGAAGAGTTGACTCATTGGAAAAGACTGATGCTGGGAGGGATTGGGGATAAGAGGAGAAGGGGACGACAGAGGATGAGATGGCTGGATGGCATCACTGACTCGAAGGACATGAGTCTGAGTGAACTCCGGGAGTTGGTGATGGACAGGGAGGCCTGGCGTGCTGCGATTCACGGGGTCACAAAGAGTCGGACACGACTGAGCGACTGATCTGATCTGATTATACTTGGCACTTGAAACCTGTATTTTATTTTATTCTATATTTTTCCACTGAGCATGTAAGTTTCCTAAGGCCAAATACTTTGGAATTTTGTTCATGACTGTACCTCTGTTACATATTGAAATTGTGAAAATATTAGTCACTTAGCTGTGTCCAGCACAGCTTTATGACCCCATGGACAGTAGCCCGCCAGGCTCCTCTATTCATGGAATTCTCCAGGCAAGAACACTGAAGTAAGAAGCCATTCCCTTTGCCAGGGGATCTTCCCAATATATTAGGTACTCAATGAATACCTGTCCACTAAATGAAAGATTTATGAGGCTCTACCTTTGTGATTTATTTAAATCAGTTAATTGTGCATTCAGTAATGAAAGAGAACAGAGTAACAATTTTTACATGAATTATTACAGATTAGTCTTCATCTTATAATAGTGCTATTATTAAAATTACTTGCATAATATTATTTCAAAGAAACATCTAATTGTCATTTAATCCCTTGAAATTATTTTTTTACTTTGTGAACAGCAAGTATTATGAAAAATTTTAGGTAATCACACACTAAAAATATTCTATATCTGATCTCTTACATAAAAATATTTCTTCAAATAGTAATTAATATTAGTTTCATTTTTTTAAGGACTTCCCTGTAGTTCATATGGTAAAGAATCTGCCTGCAATGCAGGAGACCTGGCTTCAATCCCTAAGTCGGGAAGATTCTCTGGAGAAGGGAATGGCTACCCACTCTAGTATTCTGGCCTGGAGAATCCCATGCTAAAAGGGGCCTGGTTACAGTCGATGGGGTGACAAAGAGTCAGGCACAACTGAGCAATTACCATTGCTACCATTAGTTTTACTAAGCAGATAAATGATTATTAATAAAAAGAACAATTTATTTCAAGGTTGCTTTATATCACATTACTTTTTCAGTATTTTTATTGTTGTCCAAGCAATGGAAATTGCAATCAAAAGCATATTTTATTGGAAACTATAAAAAAAATTAGAGAATAGGATCACCCACACTACTGCTAGCCAAATTAATGTGCATCCAACATAGAATTTAAGCAAAGTAGATACTGATACCATAAGCAATTTTATATGTCTCTTTTCTTTAAAATTTTAGTTCCCTAAACTGGTTCCTTTTAATATCAAAATAACTGTTGTTGATCTTTAGAAGATAGTTGCATAGATATTATTTGCTTTTCATTCATTATATCTCATATGAAATAATCAGTTTACCTACCACCAGTTAAAATGCATAATTTCATACTTCATTATAACATTCTGAACAATTGTGGACATGGATTATCTTATCTACCTATCTAGGTAACATCTGTCTATGTAACTATTTATCTATCAACAAATATTTATAAAACTCTTATCTGCATTTAATATACCTAAATTTCCCTCATCAATGGTGGTGGAGAATTGGAGAAAACTTGAGGGAAAAGAAATATTTTCTTACTGCTTTTCTCCAAAATGTTTGCCAGCATTAGTGTGTGAGTCCAAAACATTGCAGGATATTAGAGATAAGACTAACTCAATGGGAAAAATTCCATTTATTGCATCATGGTTTCCTGTGGTTTGTGTCTGAATTTACCACAGTGAAAATCTTCACACCCAACATTAAGTTGTAAAACAATTGGTTATTATAGTCTATAGAAAACAACACAAAATGAAAGAAAATAGACTGCATGAATCTTTTATATAATTTATATTATTCAAGTGGGTCCAATTTCCATTAGGAAAAAAGTACCTAAATAACCTACCTTAAACATCAAGTTTCTTATCAGGAATTTTTTTTCCCCCAACATGAGTGTTGTGTGAAAAATAAGCATCAGTTGGAAGCTGTAACCAGATTTCAGTAAATTTTGTGCAATATTAGATTATCAATGGTTAGCTATCAGTCTGCTTGGAATATGTATTTTGCACAAAGGATAATATTTACTAATCTATAGTGATATGTATTCATTATTTTTTATTAAGGAACACTCCTTAAAATAGATAATGGGATTTCCAAACAGCGTAAATGTTATAATCATTATTCTTTTACTTTTGGAGTCACATGTAAATATAATAAAGGTTAATTGACTTAAAACTTGACATTCAAAAAACTAAGATCATAGCCTCTGGTCCCATCACTTCATGGCAGACAGATGGGGAAACAATGGAGACAAGAAAGACTATTTTTTTAGGCTCCAAAATCACTGCAGATAGTGACTGTAGCCATGAAATTAAAAGATGCTTGCTCCTTGCAAGAAAAGCTATGACCAACCTATTCAGCATATTAAAAAGCAGAGACATTACTTTGCCAACAAAAGTCTGTCTAGTCAAGGCTATGGTTTTTCCAGTAGTCATGTATGCATGTGAGGGTTGGACTATAAAGAAAGCTGAGGGCCAACGAATTGATGCTTTTGAACTGTGGTACTGGAGAAGACCCTTGAGAATCCCTTGGACTGCAAGGATATCCAACCAGTCCATCCTAAAGGAAATCAGTCCTGAATATTCATTGGAAGAACTGATGCTAAAACTGAAACTGCAATACTTTGGCCACCTGATGCAAAGAACTGACTCATTGGAAAAGACCCTGATGCTGGGAAAGATTGAGGACAGGAGGAGAAGGGGACAACAGAGGATGAAATGGTTGAAGGGCATCACCGACTCAATGGTCATGAGTTTGAGCAAGCTCTGGGAGTTGGATGGACAGGGAGGCCTGGCATGCTGCAGTCCATGGGGTCGCAGAGAGTTGGACACGACTGAGCCACTGAACTGAACTGAACTTTAAAATATTATAATATAGTTGTATTTTATTAGTGAATGAAACAAAATCAAACCTTATAAAATTCTACCATTTTCTCCCTAGGTGGCATATAAAGGTGTTCAGATAAATAATTGCCAAGAAAATAGTTGAGGGGTGTATAGGATGTGTTTTTTGTAGTTGTTTACTTCTTTATTAAATTTGATAATCCAAGTCATGTGTGAATGTATTAAATAGAGCAGTCTTTTTCAAAATACGTGTTCTAGGTTCTTACTGCTACATAACAAATTAACTGAAAATTTAGCAGCTTAAAACAAATACTTATTTCATGATTAGGGATCAAGAGTTATCTGAGTGATTCTACTCCGCATGTCACTGACTGAGGTCAATAGTAGCAATTCACAGCCTAGTGGGATGATGTCAAAGCTTGAAGCAATGTAACACATATGTCTGATGCCTTGGCTGAAATGACAAGAAAGTGAAACTGAACTGGAGTAGTTGCCCATATCTATATTTGACCACTTTAGCGTAATAATGTTAGAGTGCTTGGAATTCTCATATGGTGACAAAATGGTTCCAGATAGACTGAGTCAAGGGACAGGAAGTAGGAGCTTTCTGTTTCTTAAAGTCAGATTCATAAAAGAGCATAGGTTCTTTTCTCCATATTCTGTTCATTAAAGAAGTCCATTCAGATTCAAGCGAGACAAATATAAGCTCTGTTTCTCTCTTTTTTTTTTTAGTTTTTTTGGATGTAGACCATTTTTAAAGTCTTCATTGAATTTGTTACAATTTTGTTTCTGTTTTATGTTTTTGGTGTTTTGGCCATGAGGCATGTGGGATCTTAGTTCCCCGACCAGGGATTGAATCTGCACCCCCTGCATTGGAAGGCAAAGGCTCAACCACTGCACCACCAGGAAGGTCTCTAAGCCCAATTTTTTGATGGGAAAAATCCCATATCTCATTTTCAGTGTAATTTTTAATTTTTTGTAATTATAATGTTTATTTTCCTGCATCATATGTGTCTGAATGTAAGTCAGTAATTCTAATTTATAATATCCCTTTGAAGGTATTCATGAGATGGAGAAAAGTTTTGTTATGTAAAAAAAGTCCTCTCTCAGTGACTCTAAGACCTTGCTTCATCATTCTCATTCCCTTTCTCAAAGTATTGTCAAAACTTTTATACTACCCTTGAACAAAAATGAAAACAAACCATAATAAAATGAGAGAATCTTTCCTTGATTCCATATCAGTCAATTATTATATCATTTATCTGTTTCCTTACTTACAAATCAGTCACAAGTATATCACACACACAGTGTCTCCACACCCATTTCTCTACCCACAGCAATGTGGCTTCTTTCTTATATATTTTCCAGAAATGTTTCCCACTCCTTTCCATCAGTGACTTTATAATCCAAGCACACTGAACTTTCATTGTTTAGGTCTTGATGAACGTCTCTTTGCTTTGGACACTGCTGATCTCTCTTTATATTTGGAAGTTATTCATTGACCTTCTGAGTTACCACAAATCGCTGGTTTTCTAAATTTCACACTGTTTTTGAGACTCTTCTTGCTTTTTCTATACTGTAGTTGTTAGTTCTGTCCAGAACTCCACCACCACGTCTGCTAGTTTAAATTTTTATAGTCTCTCTAGGTGAGTTCATCTTTGTTCACACTTGGAAAGAGTCAGTATGTATTCATGACTTATGCAGTCATATCTCTTCTTCAAACTTCTTGCCAGACTTTAGCTCCAACATCCAAATACCAGTTAGGCATCTCTGAACTGATATCCTAGGGTGGCTTCAAATTCTACATGTCTAACCTTGATCATCTTCCAATATTTACATATGTTTTTGGCAACATCAGAATTCATTAGCTCAATCATGTTATAAAACAAGATTTATCTCTGGCTGACCTCTCTTTGTATGCTTTCCCAACCTTCCAGCCACTTACAGCCCTTAAGTAATCAGTCCTTTTGATTCAACCTATTATTAATAAGTATTCCCTATGTGTTAGAATTCTCCTTTCAATCCCTACCAACACTGTCTGACTTGAATAGGAATGATGCAATTTCCTCCCATTTGCTTCCTTATCAAGTCTTATGTCCACTCAGATACTAGAATAAACCCTACAAACCTAACAATGATAATAACTATTGTGCTTCAAAAATTGTAATACAAAAGTAATTTGCGTTCTGCATGCTGAGTCGCTTCAGTTGTGTCCAGCTCTTTGTGACGTTATGGACTGTGGCCTGCCAGATTCCTCTCTCCATGGGATTCCCCAGGCATGAATACTGGAGTGGGTTGCCATGCCCTCCCCCAGGGAATCTTCCCTATCCAGAGATTGAACCAGTGTCTCTTAAATCTCCTTCATTGGCACTAGTGCCACCTGGGAAACCAGGATCACAATAAATGTTTGTAATGAAATAGATTATATTGGGTTGGCTAAAAAGTTCATTAAAAACTCAAATGAACATTTTGGTCAACCCCATAGTATATAGACAATCACAAAGAGCTTTGCATTTAGTAAGAATTAGTTTATCACTTGACTGTTTCACATGTGCATATGTACATACTGGATGACAATAAATATGGTCTTCTGACCCTAGAGTCTATATCCCCAGTCCACAGGATAATGAGGTGGGAAAACATAATCTAGAATTTCTATTTATTTTATCAAAAACCTAAGAAATAACTTGAACTTGTCTGTATTAAATATATGGATGAGAACTGATGCCCCTCCCTTACTCAGTACATCAGGTAGTTGAATTCACATGACTACCAACTTCAAGGTGTTCAGAAGGAAGAATAGGTGAAGGGGTTGCAGATGATATCCTCACACTGTAAATACCTTTCAAGTTATGAGACTGCATCTGTACTTGGGTAAATAAATCCATGAATTATATTACCAGAGTTTTAAATAAATTAACCACTGCAATAGATCTGTGGCTTGTAAATCAACTATACTCCAGTAAAAATTTTAAAGAATAGATCTGTGGCTTAAAAAATGGTTACAAACAAACCACAGAGTAGAAACATCTTTATGAGACAATAGAAAACATTGGAGCTATAGTTTTTACTCCTGCCAGGAGCTTTTCATTGGATAACACTACAAAGTAAAGATTATTGCAATACTAAAAAAATTGCCCAAAATTATTGTGCCAAGGACAACCTTTTCTAGGGCAGCAGCAAAAACTGGATTGTGCATGAAGTTTCAAGAAGCCACTTCCCTACCCCTTTAAGAATCATTTCAGTTGAAAAAATTCTCTAGTATTTATTATAATCAGGTACCACACTGGTTGCTGATTCATGTCACCTCCTTCCCAATTCCTCTCTAATAGGTTGGGGATTTTTTTTTTTTATAACTTTATAACCTCCCAGGATCCCCATGATAACCTTTGTGTGCTTTTCTTGTTACACTCACTTATAAGGAAGGAATCTGTCTTCCTCATGAATACCATGGTATTTAATTAGCTTTATACTCTCTGGCACAGATAGTTCCTGGCACAGAGTGGCCACAGTAAATTTTGAATCCAAGCATATGAGTATGTGTTGCATGTGTGCATATGTATATAAATTCATGAAAGTAGCCAAATTAATGCTTTGGTTTACTATTTAATTTGAGCACAAGGAATAGACATGCAAGGAGAACTTTGTTTCATTAAAATAAGGATGGTCTATTCCTATCTTTAACCTTCTTTGGGTATCATGTGTTTGTTCCAGAATATTCTGTGCAGACAAAAATATGTAAAATTGAAAGGCTATTTACAATCTGTTATATACATAATTATATTGAGGCTTTGCACATAGTGTATTGACTGCACATTTGCTGATGTGAGAAAAAGCAAAACAAGAAACCCAGAAATTAACTACATATCAAATGTTTGCTTCAGTCTTTGCACATTGAATAAGATATATTTCAAGTTGATTTTTTTTTTTTTTGCTGTGACTTCTGCAGGTTTATGTACAATATCAGCATCTTCCAAAAACATAGGTTCATATCAATCTTCCTGTTTCCTGGGTAACTATTTGACCATATTAACTTATATTTACCTTCAGAAACTAGAAGAGTTACTATCTGACTAAACTCATTCAAAAATGTGCATTACTTATGTCAAGACATTAGGGTTTCCTCAGGGTTTCTGTGAGTAAATAATCTAGAAACTAAGGAATAATAATATAAAAATCTATCTAATGGAGTGTGGATTCTAAGAGATGTGAAATTATGGTTAAAATAGGGTCACCCTACTAGATCGCAAAAGGTCTTTAGATTATTACCTGATAACATGTAAAGTATATTGACATTAACTCTGTCTGTTACTGTTATTCTTACTTGTATCGGGTTTAATTATATCATTAAAAAGCACATGACACTTAGTCTTTTGCTGTGCAAATAAGATAAAATGATTTGTCCTTTGTTAACTTATATTTTAAAAAACAATGTTGTCACCTCCAAATAAGTGTATTTTCTACATGAGTTGAAGATTCTATATATGCAGAGTCCAGTAATATTAGTGTCTCATTTTATACACATTTTATGCAGATCTAAAAAGCTAAAAAGTTCCTAGAGTTCTCAGACTTACATCTTGCAACAGACATGCTACTGGGATTGAATAATATGGACCTGGTAACCTGAGGCAGAAGTCAGTGTGAATTTCTGCAAACTGTGTTCAACATTGTTGCGATAAATGGGGAGACTTACACTTTTGTTTGCAAATAGTTTCCATGTGGTAATATATTAAATAATATCAAATAACCAAACTATAAGCTACTCACTGGAATGAAATAGTTTCCTAAATTACATTGACATGTATAAAATACGGGGCTTCCCAGGTGGCTCAGATGGTAAAGACTTTACCTGCAATGTGGGAGAGACCATGGTTCAGTCCCTGGATTGGGAAGATCCCCTGGAGAAGGGAATGGCAGCCCACTTCAGTATTCTTGCCTGGAGAATTCCATGGACAGAGGAACCTGGCAGTAAGATAACCCAATAAAAAGAAATTCAAATATTAGGCATAAAATTAAATCTTTGTATAATCAAGCAAATCAGAGCCCCATATTTGTAGACTGTTAATCACTAAGTTCATTATAACTTAAGGGTGTGCTGAGACCAATACTTGCACATGTCTTGTCATCATGACCCAAAGCCAGAGGTGGCACGACTTAGTAATCCAGTGAGACAGTGGTTGGAGGCAGACAAAGCTAACCCCATCCACAATAACAATGCCTCTTCAAGCTTCCCCAGAATCACACCCAACACTAGATCATGAATCAGGAATACAGAGAAATTTTCTGAAGATCAGTGAGATCTCCATAGACATGGTTGATTTCTTGAGGACATATGAACAGATGGAGGTATGACCGACAGTTTCATGTAGAACATCAGGGTGAATTCAATTTTTTCACCAAAGAAACTGAAAAGAAGACAGAAATTTGCTTCATGTGTTCTTTAAAAGTCATTCTTAATGTAAAATCATATAACTAAGAGAAACAATTTTATTCCTTGAGGGTTGAAAGTGAAAGTTGCTCAGTTGTGTCCGACTCTATGTGACCCATTGCACTATACAATCCACGGATGCTCCAGGCCAGAATGCTGGAGTAGGTAGCTGTTCCCTTCTAAGGCATCTTTCCAACCCAGGGATCGACTCCAGATCTCCCACATTGCAGGCAGATTCTTTACTTGCTGAGCCACCAGGGAAACCCAAGAATAAGTGGGTAGCCTATCCCTTCTCCAGCGGATCTTCTTGATCCAGGAATTGATCTGGGGTCTCCTGTATTGCAGACGGATTCTTTACCAGCTGAGCTCCCAAAGAAGCAATTCCATTGACATGGCTTTTGATTCTACCTTTATTGTAATTCAAGATAGCTGCATTACTGTTTTGAGAAAGATTTGGCTCTCTCCTCCTGCTGTTTAAACATAGAGTTCCCTTTCTTTGCTATTCAGAAAGGGTGGAACATGATCTGATTAAATTTCTTGTTATTCTAACACCTTCAGCAAATGGGAATAAGAGGGTACCAGTTCAACACGCTACTTTTAAATGGAATGCCAGTTCGTGTATTTTGACTTTATGGAAGTATGTAAATAAGAGAACATTCCTATAAGTGCATAGTTGGTATAGATGACATTTCTAAATTTGAACACTTAAATGGTCGAGAGCCCCCTGTTTGTCCCTGTTATAGGACTTATTCTGTTACCAAGCTTGTTTCTTTGAGTAAAAATTCCCCAAAGATGATGAACACTTTGAAGCCAGGGGCTAAGACTTGTTCATTTTTGCATCTCCAGTTTATAAATCAGTAACTGGCACAAAGTGGTATCAATAACTAAGTATTTAATATGAGATAAAAATTGCATCCGCAAAATGTTGATATTCAGTGAACCTCCCCAAAATGTAATGCATAAAACAGCAATTTTTAATGGTCATGAATCTACGGATCATCTGAGCATTCTTATTTACCTGATCAGACTAGGATGATGTGGTCTGGGCTCACTCATGCTTTTGGGGTCAGTGATGGCTTTACCCATGGGGTGTGATTTCTAAAATAGCTTTATTCTCATGTCCAGTGTCTTCCTTTCTATTAATGGCTAATGAGGGTGACTACACCATCATCTCTCTCACCAGATTGCTCACCATCTAACATTCTAGTCAGAGGTTGTTCACATTGCAGTTGATGTCAGGTATTCCAAGAATGTAATCAAAGTTGAAAGTCCTTAATGCATATATGTGGAATCTAGAAAAATAGTACAGATGGACTTAGTTCTAGAGAAGGAATAGAGATGCAGACATAGAGACAGATATGTGGACGAAGGAGGCAGAAGGGGAGGGTGGGATGAATTGGAAAATTAGGTTTGACATAAATGCACTACCATGCATAAAAGAGATAGCTAATGGGAACCTTCAATATAGCATGGGGAGCTCATCTTGATGCTCTGTGATGACCTAGAGGGTGAGATAGGGGTCGGGGGGGAGGTCTAAGAGTGTGGCGATATATATATATATATATATATATATATATATACACACACACACACACACACACACACACACACATATAGCTGATTCATATAGCTGATTCCCGCTTCCCTGGTGATGCAGATGGTAAAGAATCCACCTGCAATGCAGGAGACTCAGGTTTGATCCCTGGGCTAGGAATATCCCTGGAGAAGCCAAAGGCTACCCGCTCTAGTATTCTTGCATGAAGAATTCTATGGATAGTGAACACTGGCAGGCCATGGTCCATGGGCTCTCAAAGAGTTGGACATGACTGAGGATTAAGACACATAATCATAGCTGATTCACATCATTGTACAGCAGAAACTAACACAACAATGTAAAGTAATTATACTAAAAAAAAAAATTTCTATCATCTCAAAAAAAAAAAACAAAAAAAACAAACTTGCAAGTGCTCCTAAGCCTAGGCTGGAGGCATTTCTGATTTGTTTATTTATTTGTTCAAAGTAAATCACACACACACAGAAAGCAAACTTGCTTTCAATATAGGGGGAAAGAGATTCCACCCTGTCACATTTTGATGGGAGGGGCTTCAAGCTATTGTGATCACTTTTAAAATTTACTGCAAATCATAAAACATTCAGGATATCACAAGAGAGTAAGCTACTATGGAACCTGAAATCTCCTCCCTGTAAGGACAACAGAAACCTCAATAATATTTTCTTTCTTTCTGCCTGGGATCTGAGTTCCCTTCAAAACCCACTTATATGCTAATTATTAGCTTAACTCCCTGTAAAATGCTTTAGTTTCTGTTATTGCTATTGTACAACCTCTTAGCCTCTGTCTATCTGGAGAGGCTAGATAGAATTGAAAATCTGAGCAAAAACATCTGTCCTGGTTATAGAAAGATGTTTTGAGAACAACGGGAAATTTCAGTGCCCTGATGCAAGCCTGAATTTATGACTTATTTTCGTTTTATGTCTTGATTCTGCTCAGCCTTAAGAAGGCTGTAGTTCAGATAATAATAGCTTATTTCTGAAGTGGGTTCAACAAAAGAAAGCTTTGACCATTCTTTTAGCCCTCTTTTAATAGTGAGACTCTCATAAGCTTTTCTTCTTCTTCCTTTTTTTTAAGCAGGTGGTCTGTAGCATCAGGTGTTATAAAAATCCCTCAGGAGTTCACCGGCTACATTGGAGAGAATCATTGAATTAGATGGTATCTCTAAAAAAATATGCCATTAAATATAATGCCATTAAAATAAAAACTAAGCACTGTAAGTAAGAACAAGAAATTCTAGGCAAGGCAGTTTTCAGATCTTAGTAAAACTGTGGGATTAGTAAAAGGTCCTCTTAGAAATGCCTGACTTGCCTATAATTTTGCATTCAGCTTTGCTTCAGAAAGTTGTCTGGCTTCACTAAGTTACTCACTGATGATATTTGAGCAGTTTTTACAGAAAATATTCAAAGATGAAAATAGCCTCCAGACCCGGAAGAATGGATTTAAACAACAGCAAATAGATGAGTGTGACAACCTTCATGTCACACTGAAGGTCACAAGCTGCCCTTAAGTAATCTTGGGGACTTTCATGCATGTAGTCATATATTCATCTAATAAATGTTTATTGAGCACCTTCTATATATCAAGCACTGAGGCAATTACAGAGAAGAATGAGGTACAACCTTACCCTCAAGCATTATACTGCCTGGAAAATAAAGCTTGCAAGTAAGTTGATGATAAGTTATGAAGTGGAGATAAATATAAAGTGCTCTGAGCACACAGGGGAAAATAACTAAATAATAGTTGGAGAGCTGGAGGTGAGTTAACAGGGAAGATAACATAGAATATAGATCAAAACTGATAACTATTCATTATTCACAAGAGAAGCAGGATCCAGGGAGTGTGAGTGATACACCCATAGCACAAAAGTGGAGTGTGATTTTTGTCTCTTTGAGAAATTAAAAAACATGTCAGGTCTCAAAAGCATATGTTGTATTGTACTAGGAAGACAATAATATTTTGAGGTATAATACTACTGAGTCAGAATTATTGTTGTTGTTCAGTTGCCAAGCCATGTCCAACCCTTGCGACCCTATGGACTGCAGCACACCAGGCTTCCCTGTCCATCACCATCTTCCAGAGTTGCCCAAGTTCATGCCCATTGCATTGGTGATGCTATCAAACCATCTCATCCTTTGTCAGAATTACCAGTGTTCAAATTCTTGTGCCAGCATTGTGATTCAGTATATCACACACTCTGCTTCTCCTGAGTCATATTTGAATGACTCATCACCTATGTCCTTCATATGTACCTTGATTTTAGTATTTTTCCTATTGGATTGTATCTGTGGTTATACTTGGCTTTAATCTTGAAAACAAGACTGTCTCTTATTATATTTATATCTGTTTCACCTGGAGCAGTACAAAATATTTGTAATACTTGCCTAATGCTTTTTTCTTTACGTTCCTAAATTACTTTAATTCTTCCCAATCTTAGTGTTCAACTACTTACCCACCCTTTTAATAAGTCTATTTTATTGTCCCAAACTCTTAATAACCTCCATTGATACTTTTTTTTAATTGAATTATAGTTGTTTTACAATGTTGTGTTAGTCTCTGCTGTACTATCGATAATCTCAAATATTCTCTTAGTTCTAAATTGGTTTTTTCACCCAAATGAATTCAACCAAAGCACTGAACCTAATGAATATACAGAAATGGCCAAGGATCCTAACAAGTGCCATCTGTACCAGGGTTTGTCAAAATATGAAGAGCCTCTTAGGTGAGAATATAATGAGTCTCACTCAAGTTATCTATTTGAAGAAACATGTTTGTGTTCCACTGTTCTTTTATTGTCTAGATGTATGTGCTTTTATTCAGCTAGGTGTAGAGTTTTATCTTGTCCCTTCTTCCAACTATCCAACTTTTAGAGTTGTGAAAATCTGCAAATCAGTGGTTTCTCAATATCTGGTAATGATGCATCAAATGTGCTATAATGGTCTGAACATTCAATCTAACAAAAATCTGTGTGCACAGTTTTTGTGTCTAGATTAAAAAACAATATCTGTGAAATTACATGCAAGCATTTGAAGAAAGGAATGGTCTTAAAATAACTCATGAGAGGTCTTCCTGATATCTATTTTAATTTCTACAATGGAATCCATAACATGGACATAGAACCAGGTTCTATGACTGCATTGCATTATAATGGAATTACTGCATGAGTGATTTAAGACATATTTAAATGTCATGCTTTAGGCATTTTTGCCTTTTATTGACGACAGAGATTACATGGTGGTTGTTCTTCAGAAGTTATTGCTTTCTGAGCAAGAGTGTTACACACAGAAAAAAAAATATTGGGGTTCTGAAAAGGTGAATTGCTATTTAGTATTACCCAGGGATAATTGATATGATCTGGAAGATTTGTTATATTGTAGGCATCCCCTCAGTCATTCTTTTTATCTTTGCTCATCTTCTGGCCTTCTTTCTTTCAGCTTTCTTTGAAGTTATTTTTATTTTCTCCTTTTTACACTCCAGTGGATGCTCTCCCAATGTGAGAAAAACTGAGGACCAAAGTTCATAGCTGTTTACTATTCTCTTGTCTAACACATGCATGACAGTGTTATACTAAAAATATCTAGCAAACTGCTGGCATTTTTTTTCTTCTGTGAGAAGAAAGGGTACTATTTGTATATGTATTTTTTTTTCTAATGGAAATATGCTACTATTATGACTCCAAGAATCACTGATAGTTCGGCATGGTAGCACTTTTTCAGTTCATTATATTATTACCAGTATCAGTTTGCTAGGATTTAACTCAGTGGCATGTGATTTGGTTCCTGGACACTAATGCATTTCTAGGAGCACATCTGTGACTGAGTGGTTGACTTTAAAGTCACCCTCTGTCACTCCATTTTTCTCAGTGCCTCTTTATTGGAGATGTACCTAGAGAAAAGTCATGATTGTGGCAGCTTGTAGGATAATGTGAGATGCCTTCTAGGCATAAAATAAAAATATCAGAAACACAGTAAAATTTTTTTAAAACTTCTTTTTTTGTGATTAGGTGAAAGGAATACTAGTCAGATAAACATTACAAAATAATGAAAAATAAAATCCTTTACTCAGAACTTTGTATATGTTCCTAAATCTGTATTTCAAAGGAAATCATTAAGTTGATCTCGACAATGGTAACAGATCAGGAAATAAATTAGTTGCTAGGGTGGCAGTTATTTCAAATGCTGTTAAGACTTGTTGATGTAGCAATGTGTAGGAATAGTATTAGAGATTTATTGATGTACAGATTTCTTTAAAATGTGTTAATTTTTTTTAAAAAATGTGAAATGTCATCATTAAAACCTAACATCAAACATCCATCCATTCATCCGTTCTTCTTATAAAATCATTCCAGGAGAGGTGAGACAGATTACCAGATTTTAAGGAGCTCGGACTTGGATAAGTTGCACAAGAATACAAATAATTACACTGCAGAATAATTTATGCAGTAAGACAGGTTAGTTGTACAAAATGTTTTACCATCACAGGAAATGAAGCCACCAATTCTGCCATTGTGTATAAAGGAAGTTTTGACAGATAAATTGAGTCTTCTGCTGGGTTTCAAAGAAAGAGTATTATTTTACCAGACCAATAGTGATGGGAAGCATTTCAAGAAAGTGGAAAAAGAATGTGGAAATGCAGAATCATGAAACTGCTTTACATGTTTAGGAAAATTCTACCAACTTGGTAGTGCTGGAGCAAAGAAATATTAAAAAAAAGTTTGCAGTAAATACTGTTACAGGGAAGAAAAAAGAAATAGATTGTGATCTCTTTGTATGCAACAGTTAGACTCTCATTATATTCTCTTGGCAATGTTGAGAAGTAATTTTATGACTTTAACAAAACAATGAGAAAACCTAACGAAAGCAGTGAGCATGTTGTTCAGTCACTAAGTCCTGTCCAGCTCTTTTGTGACCCCATGGGGTGTAACTTGCCAGGCTTCTCTGTCCACAGTATTTCCCAGGCAGGAATACTGGAGTGGGTTGCCATGTCCTTCTCCAATCTGTGAGCAGACTGTGCTTATGACGGAGGGTGAGAGAGGCAAAGACAGAAGAAACCGAGCATGGAGCACATATTGTTTTAATAGTAGGCAAGAGAGATGTGAATCAAAATAAAGATGGAATTTGGGATATAAGAAGCAAAGAAGTAATTGGTATTATAGGTCACATGGCAAACATACGAGACAGATTTGAATTTGTAACAGAGAGATATCTCAGTATAGGCTTGCTCAAAGCTTTCAAACTGAAAACAGTGTATTTAAATGAGAAATTGATACTTAAAATGTACACTTTTTTCTATAACCACATGAAAAAATATTTTTTAAAATTTTTGTCATAAGAAAGAGTTGTATGGGTTTTTAAATTTAAACATCCTTAATTTAAAAAATTTATTTTAAATGTCCTTAAGTCCATTCCTGTTTCTTTACTGGTGAGTTCCTGGGTTGTTCTCATTGCATTTTTAATATATTCAACAAAATGATGCCATGAACTGTTAGTCAAATCAGCCATTCACAGTAATATCTCACTAAAACAACAGCTAGGGGCTTCCCTGGTGGCTCAATGGCAAAGAATCCACCTGCAATGCACGAGACCTAGGTTCAATCCCTGGGTCAGAAAGATCCCCTGGAGAAGGGAATGGCCACCCACTCCAGTATTCTTGCCTGGAGAATCCCATGGACAGAGGAGCCTGGTGGGCTACAGTCTACCAAGTCTCAAAGAGTGAGATATGACTGAAGTGATTTAGCAGGCACACAAAACAACATTTAAGAGAAAAATTGTTTAAGTCTGATAACTTGAATATTCTATAATCTTTTTTCAAAATAAAATTTGAAAAGCATATATAACTATTTGAAAGTAATTTCTTTTAAACATGAACTTTATGACAGTTTATTTTTAAAATACTTTGTTGTGGTTATTTTGTTATTATTTTCTATTACACATGAAAAAGCAGCAATATAAAGTAATATTTCTAGTGATCCAGATTAATAGACTTTGGGAATATTAATAACACTTCAGCTATGATTTGCACTAATACAAACTTTAAAGTTTGTGTCTGAGTCTGAGTGAAAGTCTCTCAGTCATGTCCAACTCTTTGCAACCCCATGAACTATACAGCCCATGGAATTCTCCAGGCCAGAATACTGGAGTGGAGAGCCTTTCTCTTCTCCAGGGGATCTTCCCAACACAGGGGTCGAACCCAGGTCTCCAGCATAGCAGACATATTCTTTACCAACTGAGCTATGAGGGAAGCCCAAAGTTTGTGTAGACTGATATAGCTTCATGTAGTTTGAAAAATATGTTTCTGATGTGTGTTCTTCAACTGACTTTTCATATTTAAGCTTCATTTTTTTCTATGCAACACTTAATTGTTATTTCTTAAAATGAAATGCCTTCAGTCATCCTGATTGGTATTACTTCAAGTATTTCTCTGTGTTATAATTAATCTTGGCTTAAAGACAGTTGTTGCTAATAGCTTTTGTCTCCTGTGTTCATTCTATTCTGCGGGTGACACTTTTGTTGTTGTTCATTTATGTGACATTGATTCCTATTTCTCTTCTTTGGAGGTATATGTACAATCTTTATTATATTATTACTGGCACTAATGGAAAATAAAATAGTTGGCAGGTGGTTTAATGCATACCCTGCACCTTTGTGGCCAATACATTTTTGGTAGATTTTACTGAATGCAATAGTTGACTTTAAGTCTAGCAGCTGAGTGCTTTGAAGTCTAATTCCTAGAGGATATTTAACCGTAACTCCACAGTGCTAATGTATTTTATTTTTTTTTAATCTCAATTAGATATTCACTTGTCTATAGAGTGAGAGATTTGGCACTGATTCACTCATTCATCTACTCTACAAATATTTATTGATCACCTAATATGTGAAAAAGTACTTGCAAAGCACTAGCAAAGATGTATGGTGATGAATAACACTTGGTTCCTGATTTCAAGGAGCTTAAGAGTCTAAGGAGGAGATTAGGATACATTTACAAAGTACCTCAATAGAAAATGGAAAGTGACAAATACTCATGAAATGCACATACAGATGAAGTATCATGATTGTTTGGAATAAGGAAAAATTGTTTCTAGAGATCCTGAAATGATTTATTTATACATCCTAGGCAATATATTTGATTTTTTTACTATATGTCAAACAGTATTCTGAGCATGACAAACCACCATGATGAAAAAGTAAAGTCCTAGCTCTTAAAGAATTTATACTCTGTTTAGAAAGACTAAAAATAATTAAGAAAACAAATAGTATAATTTCAGAATGTTTGAAATTTTACAAAGAAAAATGAACATTGATAGATAGTGACTGGATGTTATAGAGGGCTGCTCTGATTTGGTTGGGGAACCTAGGTCTCTCAATGAGGTGTGTTTGAGTTAAGAAGTAGAGGATGAAAAAGAGGCATCTACTTAGAGATTGGACCCAAAAATGGTCCCTACAGAGACCATCCAATGAGAATGAGCTCAGTCAGTTTCATTGCTCAACAAACATCCAGTAGACACAGAGAATTGTCCACTAGAGATAAGTTTCAAAGGATAAAGGAGTTAAAAATTTACATCAGGTTTAGGTGTTGGATTTTATTCTCATTGAAACAAGTACCCAATGAAAGTGCTCAAGCAAGAGATTAAATTAATGTTCATGAAAAAGTCAACCACTGAGCTGAGCCAGAAAAAGGCAGACTAAATTAATGCACAGGAAATCAAGAGTTAGGGAAAGACCAACTTCATAAAGAAGGGTAAATATAACAAGAATGCAGACTATTTATTGAATGTTTATAATGTCCATTCCTTTAGTACTATTCCAACCATTTTATCTATACTTATCATTCTCATAGCAATAAGGTAAGTGCTATTATTATTTTGCATTTAAAAATTAAGTCATAGAGAAGTTATTTTGCCTTGTATAGTACTTCTGGTAAGAGCTAAAGCTGAAATTTTAACTTAGGTAAAAATCAAACCAGAGAGCCTGCTGTCAAGCACAATGTTATGTTATGTTTCTAGTCCAGAAATATTTAGAACATATCGAGAACATATCTAGAGCTTTATCAACTTGATGATCTTCTGTGATTGTTGAACTCTGAAAGAAAGGCGAATGAAGAAAATACTAATGAATATATAATACTATAATAACAATTTAAGAATACTGATGAATGAGAATACTAATGAATAAAATGTACACTGATATAATGTCTATATTGGACAGAATAGGAGGGAAAGCCAGGGAAGATGAAGAGTGATAGGAAGAGAACAAATAAAGAAGGAGTTTTCTAGGCAGACAGGGCTATCAACAAAAGTGTATGTGTGTGTTCTCAGTCATGTCCAACTCTTTGTGACCACATGGATTGTAGCCCACCAGGCTCCTCTGACCAGTTAACGTTCCAGGCAAGAATGCTGGAGTGAGCTGCTGCTTCTTCCTCCAGAGGATCTTCCCACCGCAGGGATCAAACCCACGTTTTGTGTGTCTCCTGCACTGGCAGGCTGATTCTTTACCACTCTGCCACCTGAGAAGCCCATTAACAAAGGTTGCATGACTAGAAAGACAACAGATCCAATGTGTGTCTTCCTTGTGGACTTCAAAAGTGGTTCTAGCTTGTCCTTGGGGTGTAGAGCATAGGGGAGGTGTAGGAAGTACTGATGAATATTTCCATATAATTCAAGCTGAATGAAAGCACAGAGAAAACATATCACCGTGATAGAGTATAGAGAATTTGCTTTGAGACCAGGCAAACTTTAGCATCATTTTGAACTGAAGATCAAATAAGAAGAATTTGAGTTTATAAGAAATTGAAAAAAATAATTTGGCAATATTCTGAAAAATGGGAGAAGTAATGGGACAAATTGAGCTAGGAAAAATTGTTTGCGGGAAAAAAAAAGAAATGTTTTTGTTCTGATAAGAGAGAGGGCTGGGGAGAGACAGAGAGAGAGAGAGAGAGAGAGAGAGGATGTCCAAGTATTGTAAAGCCTTAGCTAACATGTATTTTTCTTACTCCTCCTAGGTATTAGTCTGTCATAGAAGTGGGGCACAGAGTGTTGTCTATTCAACTCTGTTCTCCTCTCTATAAATGTGCATTGGATAAACAGATAATCTATTCAGTAGTGACTGCTTAGGCAAACATGTCCAACCTCCAAATGGCACACATAAATCAAAACAGGTTAATTTTCACTTTGATAAATATTTTGCTGCTTTTGATATTGGTCAGAAGCTTGAGTCTATGATCATGTTATTTTCACTTTTAGCAATTCATTTTGGAACTGACAGATTTTTTTATATGTTTTCCTTAGTAAATGGTGCTTAAATTACTTGTCAATATTCTTTCAAAGAATGTACAAAAATTGATTTTTTTTTTTTGCTTTTAATATGTGGTAAGAGACACAAATTATCTGGCATATCTGGCTTGCAGCAACTGCCAACAGTCCACATGGCTTTATAGTGATCATAGGTCATTCATAAAAAAAAAAAAGTGCCCCGATTCTGTTAGAATAAACAGGGTAAATTTCTGACAGGATGTGGTAAATGAGAAAAAAAAAATGACCTGAAAAGCAGGCAACTTTATTTGGTGAACTCTATGTAAGGTTTCACTAGAGACTTTGAATTTTCTAAGTGTCAGAGAAATTTCTCTTCAGCATATTCCCAGAGGATGGAGCAGTTTAAACTTAGACTTCACAACGGCAGTGTCTGCCACAGAACAGGCAGATGTCAGAGCACGTGATGAGACAGGCCAGGCAGCATGCAGAAGAGCATCCCTGATAAAGCTCAGGGAGAGAATAGATGATTTGTTTACAGTGGACAGATTATAAATACATCTGCCATGTTAATCAAGGGCACATAAATGCTTTCTCTGCCAACTGCGTAGTCATTTCAACTGGGGTGAATGAATTACACTGAAAAAATTTTTTTCAAGTAGTTTTCCTGTCATTGTTGCAAAAACTACCCTTGGGTGTTCATCACATGTAGGGATATGTTCATATATTTCCTATTCGGGTTTGTAGCAGGTTGTTTATATTCAACAGATACTTTAGTCCAAGTTTTATAGACAAGATAATTGGCTTACAGGGTACATGTTCATGTTCAGCCATCCCAACCTCCGAGCCAGCGCTTCAAGACTGTGCTGCTGTCATGAGAAGCTTTCATAGAAGAAAAAGCATTGAAATAAACAAATTTAAACTACAAGATTTTGTCTGTCAGAGCAGGGGCCTATTAAGCTTTAAAAATAGGAATCCAAATTTTGCTGGTTATACGTGCACAGCACTTCTGGTCCCTTTATAGTCCAGGTTACAGGCCAGACTCCAGGTCTGTATTATTTTGTTTGCAAAGTCTGTTTATTTAAAAATTTAATCAGTTTCAAATGTATGAAAATAGAAGATTTCATATATAATGGTTTCCCTAGTCTTTCAAAAAATCTGCGTGCATGGCAAAGTGGGCCCATACTTGGAATGGTGACATTTCACAGAAGCTGTCTAGCTTGACACAATCAAACTGTGACTAGTTGCTGAATAGTAAATTACCTTACCTAGCTGACCCCTACAAGTGTTTGAGGTAGAGAGCCCTGGCTCATCTTCCTGACATCTAAGAATTGTCTGGTATGGAAAGCCCACTGGCAAGTGAAACACACAAACATAGAATTTCCTTAAATATGTAATTCTTAAAGTTGGGCACCCTTTTAAGGTTCCTGGGGTTGCTCACAGTCCACTCAGTATAATATTCTATCTTTTCCACCCTCTCAAAATCATGTTCTCATTCCCCTTATTCTCCCTTACAAAGATTTTGATCTAAATATTTGTGTCGGTTTCTCTGCATAGAAAGAGTAACACAGAAAGACTAATTTAAGGGAAGAGATTTACTTATTAACACATATTAATCACGTGTGACTTTTTCAGTGTGATTGCTTATCCTTCTGTCTGTAGGTTTATATATATCCAACATAAAGTGAAACATGTATCAGTTAAACGTGTGAGAATTTGGAGACTGAACCATCTGATTCCTGCTACTCTGATATCTTTCACCCTTGAATATCAATCCAAAATGAGTCCATCTTTTAAACTGAAGGTGAAATACTACTACAATTTAAAATAAAAGCCAAAACAAGTCATATAAAATACAATTTATATAATATAGTTTATTTTAATAAAATGCATGCTATATTTTTTAACATATGCATTTTATTTATCAGTATATATTCATATATCTTTCACTTCAGTTCAGTTCAGTCGCTCAGTCCTGTCCGACTCTTTGCCACACTAAGGACTGAAGCATGCCAGGCTGCCTGTCCATCACCAACTTCCAGAGTTTACTCAAACGCATGTCCATTGAGTCGGTGATGCCATCCAACCATCTCATCATCTTTCGTCCACTTCTGCTCCTGCCTTCAATTTTTCCCAGCATCAGGGTCCTTTCCAATGAGTCAGTTCTTCTCATCAGGTGGCCAATGTATTGGAGGTTCAGCTTCAGCATCAGTTCTTCCAATGAATATTCAGGACTGATTTCCTTTAGGATAGATTGGTTGGATCTCTGTGCTGTCCAAGGGAGTCTTCTCCAACACCACAGTTCAAAAGCATCAATTCTTTGGTGCTCAGCTTTCTTTATACTCCAACTCTCACATCCATACATGACTACTGGAAAAATCATAGCTTTGACTAGACGGACCTTTATTGGCAAAGTAATGTCTCTGCTATAATATGTGGTCTAGGTTTGTCAAAGCTTTTCTTGCAAGGAGCAAGCGTCTTTTAATTTCATGGCTGCAGTCACCATCTGCAGTGATTTTCAATTCAGTTCAGTTCAGTCGCTCAATCGTGTCCGACTCTGTGTGACCCCATGAATTGCAGCACGACAAGCCTCCCTGTCCATCACCATCTCCCAGAGTTCACTCAGACTCACGTCCATAGAGTCAGTGATGCCATCCAGCCATCTCATCCTCTGTCGTCCCCTTCTCCTCCTGCCCCCAATCCCTCCCAGCATCAGAATCTTTTCCAGTGAGTCAACTCTTCGCATGAGGTGGCCAAAGTACTGGAGTTTCAGCTTTAGCATCATTCCTTCCAAAGAACACCCAGGACTAATCTCCTTTAGAATGGACTGGTTGGATCTCCTTGCAGTCCAAGGGACTCTGAGGAGTTTTCTCCAACACCACAGTTCAAAAGCATCAATTCTTCAGAGCTCAGCTTTCTTCACAGTCCAACTTTCACATCCATACATGACCACAGGAAAAACCATAGCCTTGACTAGACGGACCTTTGTTGGCAAAGTAATGTCTTTGCTTTTGAATATGGTATCTAGGTTGGTCATAACATTCCTTCCAAGGAGTAAGCGTCTTTTAATTTCATGGCTGCAGTCACCATCTGCAGTGATTTTGGAGCCCCCAAAAATAAAGTCTGACACTGTTTCCCCATCTATTTTCCATGAGGTTATGGGACCAGATGCCATGATTATCGTTTTCTGAATGTTGAGCTTTAAGCCAACTTTTTCATTCTCCTCTTTCACTTTCATCAAGAGGCTCTTTAGTTCCTCTTCTCTTTCTGCCATAAGGGTGGTGTCATCTGCATATCTGAGGTTATTGATATTTCTCCCAGCAATCTTGATTCCAGCTTGTGCTTCTTCCAGCCCAGCGTTTCTCATGATGTACTCTGCGTATAAGTTTAATAAGCAGGGTGACAATATACAGCCTCCTTTTCCTATTTGGAACCAGTCTGTTGTTCCACGTCCAGTTCTAAATGTTGCTTCCTGACCTGCATATAGGTTTCTCAAGAGGCAGGTCAGGTGGCCTGGGATTCCTATCTCTTTCAGAATTTTCCACAGTTTATTGTAATCCACACAGTCAAAGGCTTTGGCATAGGCAATAAAGCAGAAATAGATGTTTTTCTGGAACTCTCTTGCTTTTTCGATGATCCAGTGGATGTTGGCAATTTGACCTCTGGTTCCTCTGTGTCTAAAACCAGCTTGAACATCTGGAAGTTCATGGTTCATGTACTGCTGAAGCCTGGCTTGGAAAATTTTGAGCATTACTTTACTAGCATGTGAGATGAGTGCAATTGTGTGGTAGTTTGAGCATTCTTTGGCATTGCCTTTCTTTGGGATTGGAATGAAAACTGACATTTTCCAGTCCTGTGGCCACTGCTGAGTTTTCCAAATTTGCTGGAATATTGAGTGCAGCACTTTCATGGCATCATCTTTCAGGATTTGAAATAGCTCAACTGGAATTCCATCACCTCCACTAGCTTTGCTCGTAGTGATGCTTTCTAAGACCCACTTGACTTCACATTCCAGGATGTCTGGCTCTAGGTGAACAATCACACCATCATGATTATCTTGGTTGTGAAGATCTTTTTTGTACAGTTCTTCTGTGTATTCTTGACACCTCTTCTTAATATCTTCTGCTTCTGTTAGGTCCATACCATTTCTGTCCTTTATTGAGCCCATCTTTGCATGAAATGTTCCCTTGGTGTCTCTAATTTTCTTGAAGAGATCTCTAGTCTTTCCCATTCTGATGTTTTCCTCTATTTCTTTGCATTGATCGCTGAGGAAGGCTTTCTTATCTCTTCTTGCTATTCTTTGGAACTCTGCATTCAGATGCTTATATCTTTCCTTTTCTCCTTTGCTTTTTGCTTCTCTTCTTTTCACAGATATTTGTAAGGCTCCTCAGACAGCCATTTTGCTTTTTTGCATTTCTTTTCCATGGGGATGGTCTTGATCCCTGTCTCCTGTACAATGTCACGAACCTCAGTCTATAGTTCATCAGGCATTCTATCTATCAGATCTAGTCCCTAAATCTATTTCTCACTTCCACTGTATAATCATAAGGGATTTGATTTAGGTCATACCTGAATGGTCTAGTGGTTTTCCCCCACTTTCTTCAGTTTAAGTCTGAATTTGGCAATAAGGAGTGCAGGGATTTTGGAGCCCCCCAAAATAAAGTCTCTCACTGTTTCCATTTTTCTCCATCTATTTGCTGTGAAGTAATGGGATCAGATGACATGATCTTAGTTTTCTGAATGTTGAGTTTTAAGCCAACTTTTTCACTCTCCTCTTTCACTTTCATCAAGAGGCTCTTTTGTTCTTTGCTTTCTGCCAAAAGGGTGGTGTCATCTGCATATCTGAGGTTATTGATATTTCTCCCAGCAATCTTGATTCCAGCTTGTGCTTCTTCCAGCCCAGCATTTCTCATGATGTACTTTGCATATGAGTTAAATAAGCAAGGTGACAATTTACAGCCTTGATGTACTCCTTTTCCTATTTGGAACCAGTCTGTTGTTCCATGTCCAGTTCTAACTGTTGATTCCTGACCTGCATATAGATTTCTCAGGAGGCAGGTCAGGTGGTCTGGTATTCCCATCTCTTTCAGAATTTTCCACAGTTTGTTGTGATCCACACAGTCAAAGGCTTTGGCATAGTCAATAAAGCAGAAATGGATGTTTTTCTGGAACTCTCTTGCTTTTTTCATGATCCAACGAATGTTGGCAATTGTATCTCTGGTTCCTCTGCCTTCTCTAAATCCAGCTTGAACATCTGGATGTTCACAGTTCACGTACTGTGGAAGTCTGGCTTGGAGAATTTTGAGCATTACTTTGCTAGTGTGTGTGACGAGTGCAATTGTGGTAGTTTTAGCATTCTTTGGCACTGCCTTTCTTTGAGATTGAAATGAAAACTGACTTTTTCCAGTCCTGTGGCCATTGCTGACTTTTCCAAATTTGCTGTCATATTGAGTACAGCACTTTCACAGCATCATCTTTTAGGATTTGAAATAGCTCAAATGGAATTCCATCACCTCCACCAGCTTTGTTCATAGTAATGCTTCCTAAGGCCCACTTGACTTCACATTCCAGCCATGTCTGGTTCTAAGTGAGTGATCACACCAAATATATATTTATTTAGATTGTTTTTACCTATACTCAGAAGAACACGGATTGTCTTAATAAAGCAAACCAGACATTCATATTGCTTCTCCTCTCCTGCCATTTCTTTCAAAGTGTGGATTTTATCATTAAGGCAATGGGAAAGCATATTAAAAATCACAAGCAGGGGCATGAAATGTTTGTATCTTAAGCATAAAAAGATCAATCTCAAAACATTATCACTATTCCCTGGAGTAGCAGAAATTCAGGCATCAAGCCCAGTTAAGGTTGTCTTACAGTAAATATACTGAGGATCATGAGAAATGCTTTCTATTGCACGCTCCCCTTTTTTGTCTTTCTGGACTATCACTCTGTGACTTGTCCCTTTGTCCCTTCACACTCTTGCCTTGTACTTGTACCTTTTAGAAATCAATTTTTGGAAATGAGTAAAGAAAAATTCTTATTATAAAGGATTATTGTCATGTAAAATTGTATAAATTCAGTGACTATGCAAATTTTGCCAAATCTTATTTGCCTTTTTTTTTTGCCCATTCTTCCAAACTTCTTTTGCTCCACTACAACCTATTTTCTAGGTAAAGTGAACTACTTTTGAATTTTAGAATGTGCCCCCCCCTTTTTTTTTCCTCCAGCTTCAGTTTTGTTTTGTTTTTTCCTTTTGGGAAAGTTCATGTTCATTGGTAATTGTATTTTTTGACAGTTCTGCTCACTATTTTTACGTATTTGCCATCCATCTTTCCTTTTTAGAAATGTTTTGTATGTTATGTCTGTAGTTAAAATAAGTAATAACACATCATATACCATTTAAACTGTTTTCTTAAATGATGCCATTTGCCTTAATGAATTTCTTAATATAAAGCTATAATTATTCTGGGACTTATTTTAGTCTTTGAGATTTAAGAAAATAAACACAAACAAATTAACCTATGTAAGAATATTTTCAAAACCTATGCATGAAACAGTTAGTGGCCTGAAGTTATAAAATGGGAGGATCTTTAGTTAAGTACTACACACATTTCCTTCAGAGTTTGTATCCTTTAAATTGATTTTGGGTGTACAGGTCAGTACATGATATGCACGGAAAGCTGGTATTAAAATATGAGCAATAAAAACTTACTAACTGTGGTATTAGCTGATATTTCAAATCAAGACTCTCCACAAGTAATAACTTTGAAAAAATTTTTTTTTAATGTAGAAGAGAAGTTATCTACTAGCATACAATAAAATACTTTAAAGAAAAAATTCTTTATAACAGTAAAAATACAAAATATTCTAAGTCAATGACTAAGCCCTAGGTTAGCATCAAGATGGGATTCATTTTGATATTTGGCAAAACTAATACAATTTTGTAAAGTTTAAAAATAAAATAAAATTAAAAAAAAAAAAGATGGGACTGTGAATTTGAGTCACCACTGCAAATTTTGAATGGAAGTAATTCCTTGGCTGTGAACAGGATATTTGAAGACAAAAGAAGATATCATCTTAGACTATGATTTCTTTTTGAGATTCATTTTTTTCCAAATATGTTACTGCATGCATACTGTTCAGGCTATCTGTTCTGTATTTATAAATCTTATGTTCAGCATTAAAGATAAAAAGGAATCCATAACATTCTTTGCCCTTAATAAAAGGCATATATTATCCCCATATAAGATAAGTCTGTTTTCAGATTTGGCGGTTTGTATGACATACAAATTGAAACAATGATACAAGTTCTTATGAAATAACTTGATAATTCATCTTTTCCATTTTCCTTTTTATGTACATCTATTTTAAAACTAAGTTTCATCAATTACATTTAAGCTGCTGCTAAGTCGCTTCAGTCGTGTCTGACTCTGAGCGACCCCAGAGACAGCAGCCCACCAGGCTCCCCCGTCCCTGGGATTCTCCAGGCAAGAACACTGGAGTGGGTTGCCATTTCCTTCTCCAGTGCAGGAAAGTGAAAAGTGAAAGTGAAGTCGCTCAGTCGTGTCCGACTCCTAGTGACCCCATGGACTGCAGCCTACCAGGCTCCTCCGTCCATGGGATTCTCCAGGCAAGACTACTGGAGCGGGGTGCCATTAGGCAGTGAGTTTTAATCTCTCAATTTATTTCACTTGAACATAAGATTCTAGAGTTAAGAAAATGATTTCTATGTTTCAGTTTGCAACTACCTTGGGAAATGGTAGTTGTTTATTTGTAGCTTATTGTTTTTGGTGTTCTACTCTGAAAGCAAATTGCAGTCTTTCTTGACTCAGGCGCCATCATTTTCTGCAGAGTTAGGAAAGTTCATCCAAATTTCCATAGGATGGGACTTATAATAATTTTCTTGAAATAACTATTTCATTTCAAATGTGATGTTCATATATTTATTTTGGCTACTGTGATAACAACAATTGTAACTGTTCATTTATATTGAAAACATTCAAATGTTCCCTCCACAAAAAAAAAAAAAAAAAAAAAAAAAAAAAAAGGTTGATTTAGGAACATTTCATTCAAATCCAGAAACTCTATCATCATATTAGTTTATATTATTTCATAATAATAAAGCTCTTTGATACTTTGACTATTCAAAAATACTGAGATTATAGTAAAATTTTAGTTAATATATAAGGTTTGTCTTGTGTTGTGCTTAGTCGCTCAGTCATGTCTGACTCCTTGAGATCCCATGGTCTGTAGCCCGCCAGGCTCCTCTGTCCCTGGAATTCTCCAGGCAAGAATACTGGAGTGGGTTGCCATGCCCTCCTCCAGGGGATCTTCCTAATCCAGGGATTGAACCCAAGTCTCCTGCATTGCAGGTGGATTCTTTACAGTCTGAGCCACCAGGAAAGCCCAAAATATAAGTTATTTCCATATATATATTTGTGTATATATTTTGAAACTGATTCATTACAAATTTTGCATTTTATGATTTACCTTAAGGGAAAACAAGATATATGTTAAAGAGGTAATTTCCATTTCTTAATGCAAGATAATTATAGCTGTAATTTTTACTGCTCTGCTAGGCAGTGCATCTAAGATGAAACATTAAAATTCCATTAATGAAATCTTGGCTATGTTAGCCCATGTCAGTTAAGTAATTAAGCCTGTAAACTTAAAGTTATATCCCTCACCTACCTTGCTCCTTTTCTACTGTATTCCCTCTCCTTGGCTTTCTCCTCCTCTGTAAGTCTTCCACTGAAGTAGGGACCCAGGTCTGCCTCACTTCCTCTCTAAATCTTTCCCATTTACTTTTGACAAAAATCTTGTCTTGATCCTCCTTTTCATTCAACTTCTTCCATGTGCTACTGCTAAATTAATGCATTAAAAATATCACATCTGAATTAAAATTTCTAAGGCCAGTATGTGTTCTGTATGATATTTAATCTGACAAAGAACACAGGCAGTGAGGTTTGTCTCTGAAATTAATTTTAGTTGTTATTTTGTTAATGTGGACTGCATAGAGAAAATAAGGATAATAAAAATTATCTAAATTCAACTAACTAGTCCATGTAAATTCATTAGCATGCTACCAAATAAACAGAAAATAATTTATAATAGTTATAATAATATTATAAATATTAAATATTATTATCTTTTTGCATATTGATCCAGTTGTATTTTCTCATTGTTAATGATGGACCAAATGTTTTCTAACGATTTAACAAGATGCACGTATCCGTCCATTGATTTCAATTCATAACAGTTTCTAATCCCAGTTGATGACTAATGGCTGCCTATTCTATTTTGTTGAAAATGATTTTGAGACTGAATCTGGATATGAATGTGTTATGAGTTTAGTAATGTTTATAATACACTAAGTCAATATGTATTCCACATATGTTATATACCTGTAGAAAAGATATTTATTTAAAATGGAAAAGAAAAATATACACTCATATACCATTTCTCTGGTTTGAAACAATTTTTTATCTATCTATTTTTCTTCCAATTGAAAATTTCATAACATTTTTGCTTCATAGTTTGTTTGCTTTCTATTTAATAGAGCATTTTCTTATAATAATAATAATAATAATAAAAATAGTGAAGAAAAATGTTTCTTTGAAAATAAACAAAAATTATAATGTTGCAGCTCTATGGATCTCTTAGGAAGATAGTAGATTTCATGTTTATTTAAGCACTGTAAGTAAATAAGCAATATATATATATATATATATATCTGAGCATTTGTACTCAGGGCTAATTGTATTAGATGTTTTATTTACAACAATATTTAATTTTTTCATAGATGATAATGGATATGTTTAATAAGATTTTTATTTTCTGTATATACATATGCCTAATTATTAATATATTTGGCATTAATAATGTAAATTAGCAAGTTAGAAAATTGATTTATCTTTTGGCTGCATTATTGCAATTGCTTCAAAGGAAGTAGGATTATTTGGATGACAATCTCTTGGGTATACTCAATTTTGCTTTAGCTGTTTTTAGTTTTTTCTACAGGTCTGTATTGTGGCATAGAAATTAGTTTTTGTTCATAAACATTTAGTGAATAGTGAACTTTAAAAAGTCATGAATTATATACAGTATGGATACCTGTATAAATTATTTTATTTTAAGGGGGATAGAATAGATATTAATAACTCAATTAAAATCCTATTAAATTGATATACATATTATTTCTTTAAGTATTTTTTGAAAAGCAGAAATCACCACTAAATATATATTGAACTGATTTCAAAACATCTGATAAAATATTAGCTCTCTTTGTACATTTTATTACAGAAAGATTGTTTATCACTTCAAAGCTTGAGTAGCTTCTAGAAAACTATAAATGAAGCAACAATTGTCAGCTTTCTCTTATCATGAAATAATAAAGAGCAATAGCCACTTTATGTTTTATAGAAGATAGGTAAACTCAAATTACTAGAACATTGGATTAAAATGTATGATAACCAGGTACAAGTTAAATCTATAAAGTTCAGTTTTTTATGTCAGTTGAGATAAAAATCATCTCAAATAAACTAAATTTTGATGACCTTCACACAAAGTTGTCTTGCTTGAAGTAGCTTAGTGTAGTCATTGAACTGCTACCCAAGTCTTGCTAAACTATTGGGAAGAATTATGCTTTAAGGCTGAATTCACTTTAGTATAGAAACAGGGATCAGCTTAACTGTACATTTTAGGTACAAAATTTGGACATGAAGCTGTAGGTGCTTTAGGAAGCTCCCCTGAGCTGACAACTTAAATTGGGGACCTGTCAAGTGTCAAACAGGTGACAATTCTTGTGCTATACTAACATAAAATGCCATGTTTCCTGGACCTCGAGTCTTACTGTGTATCAAAATCACCAGGGGAGCTTGTTAAAAATAAGACATCCAGGCTCCATCCCAGACCTATTAAATAGGAATCTCTGGTACCAAACCTAAGGACCTCTGATGGTTTAAGTAGACCTAGTGGTTTTGAAGTTGTATTAGAGCTTCTGTAACTATAAGTTCCTCATTGAAGTAAGGAAGTATCTGTATGTTAGAAATAGTCATACTTAGAATGAATACATTTATTTTAAAAAATGTATTTTTATAAACAAAGTTACACCATAAAAATTTTGAAAATCACAGAGTATATGGTACCAAAATAATAGAGGGACAGTTTACAGAGGATGGGAGAGGGTTAAATAATCTTTGTGATAAACTTTATTAGATTTTTGAAATCGTTGTAGCATCTTTGTTATGATGAGTTTTGATCTATTCTTATTTGACATTTCATGTTTATTAGAGATAAAACTCTTTAAAGTAAAAGATATATGTCCTTGTCTTAAAACTATGGAAGACTGGAGAGGAAGGGATAATGTGATTGGCTTAGTTTGAAAGTAACATGAGGGAGAAAGGTCCCTGAAATCACATGGCCTACAGAAAGAAATTGAGTGAAGCTGGGTGAGCCAGCCTTGGATGGAGGGGCATATCTGAGTCTTTAAGGCTCATGAAAGTTTCTCAGCATCAATCTTATTTTGGTATTTTGTTCACCTAGCAATATGGTATTAGGTTTCACTTGTATTTTTATTATATAACAGGCAATTGTGAAATTTTGACGATATGTGTGAATTTCCTAACAGGGATACAAGTAGACAAGGGATGTATAGGAGAAGAAAAGTGGAAAATTAAAGCTATTTTAGTCTAGAAGCTTGACCTAAATTGATAATCTGTTCAATTATTATATTATTGCATGCAAGAGAATTTCAAGATATGTCACTAACATCTGGAAGTATATAATCTAGTAGAAAAGGCAAAATTTATAAGCAAGACAATAATAAACTTTACCAAGCCATATTTAATTCCATCATTACATTTGAAATGCAAATAAAAATGGAGGAATTCAAAGGTGAGATAAATCAATGAATATCAGAATAATTGGCAAGAGTCTCCTTGTATTTAAATAAGTAAAATATGAATAGGCAGAAGTTTAGAGAGAGGTATTCAGGTGAGAGGAACCATATGCACACGTGATGAAAATGAGACTAGTCCGAGTGTTACCTAGTCCAAGCTCATACTGCTCACCTCACAGCCAATAACTTGAGAAGTGAATTGTTGGGCAAGGAATAGTGACTTTATTGGGAAAGCCAGTAGACCAAGAAGATGGTGGACTGGTGTCCCCAAAACCCATCTTGCCAATGTTTGGATGCTAGTTTATTTAATAGAACAAAGATGGGGAGGTGAAGAGGTAAAATAAAAAAGATGGGAAGTTGTTACAAATATTTCCTAGACCCTGCCAGACTCCTGAGAGTATGTGTTAATTTCTTCTTTCTTGCAGCCATTCACAGGTGGGCCTGGTCAGGATGTTTCCTGTGAGCTAAAACAAAGGTATTTTTTAGCTTAAAGCTCAGGCGTGGGAGGTAGGATTCCTTCCCAGTGGTGGGACATTATGTTTACTTTAAGCTATAGGGGATATCCATCTAGTGGAGAAGGAAATGGCAACCTACTCTAGTATTTTTGCCTAGAGAATCCCAGGGACAGAGGAGCCTGGTGGGCCATCTATGGGGTCTCACAGAGTCAGACACGGCTGAAGCGACTTAGCAGCAGCAGCAGCATCTAGTGATTAACTTGTAGCAAAAGCAATAGAATACAAAGTTTAAATTATAAGAAATAGATGCAATATGGAGTCAAATTTATTCTTCCATATTATACTGTATGTTGTGGCTGATAAAAGGTGAGATTGTGTGAGCAAATATAAGTGGGAATTTTCTAGATGGTAAAGTCAACTCACACAAGATTGGGTACTAAAGTCATTAATATTATATAAGGGAAAAATCTCTTATCATCAAAATTGGCCTTAAAATCAACTAAATGACACGCAAAGAACACCTTACATTGTTTTTAACATATAAGTCTATAAGAGTGTTCTGATTATGTAAATACACAGTGTATACAGTAACACCCAGTCATATTGGGGACATGGAAAAAATAAAACATTTAAAGTATATCATAGACAGATAAAAGGTAAATGAAAAAAATAGATGCAAATGTTCTTACAATTTATTTTGTATTTGTTAAAGATACAAAGATGCAAACTGTCTTGAGAAGAGAAAGAAAGGAAATTAACATATGTGTATATTATGTGCCTGATGCTTTGTTAGTTTCTTTATAAGTGGATCATCTATTCTTCATAATAGCACCTTAGAAAGAACTCTTGGAGAGGGGGGAATCATTATCATTATTTTATGCATAACACTACATAATATTACAAAGATTAAGTGGTTTGCCTAGTTGTTGAATCTGGGATTGAAACTAAGTTTTCTAGAATTTCAAAATCCTGCTAAACTATGACACTACATTTCTTTTCTAGCACCAAGCAAAGCTTTCAACATATTAAATGAAAGACACCAGAGATTTCTGAACAATGTAATGACATAATGACAATGCCTTTTAAAATGAGATCAGTAAAATAGGTCAGAGTGGAAAAAAGAAATGCAAAATGCCATCTATGAAGTGATAAAACCCCTTCTTGTGATAATAACAGTAAGTATTGGGAAGTATCTGGCTTTTCCAAGGAATACTGATAGACTGTCAAGTGAATCAGCTGACAACTTCTAACTCTGAATCTCTCTGTTACCTGGCTGGTTTGCACTGTGAGACCCAGGCCAGCAATCTTGGTCCTTGTGATAGCAAGGAAAAATTTGCAAACTATCACTTCAGACCTAAGTGCAAAGCAAAGTTTATTAAAGCATAGATTAGCCCTCAGAGGGAGAGTGAGCTATTTCTGTGATGTGAAACCAGCCTCCTGTACAGGTTTAAGGGTGTTTATAAGGAGTTGTCTGTGAGAAGGCTGGTGTGATCATGGGTGTAAGACAGGTCATGGGTGAGTGGGATTGCTATTTGATTGATTGTCCTGAGTTCTGTAACAGTTCGTTGTTGCATATGCCGCTACCCTTTGTTCATGAACAGAAGGCCGTAGTGGGAGGCCAAAACCACATTGATGGAAGAAAATCCAGTTTTCTGATCTTATTCTATTTATTCACCAGCTTATTTATTTCATCATTTTCATTTTCTCTTAATTATTTAATAGTAGAAGAGACTCAAGTTGTCTAGTGACAATAAAATTTTAAAGTATTGTGCAGTGATTGGTACACACAGCATCATCAGATTACAACCAGTGGTAGCAAAACTTGAGCAAGAATGAATTCACTTGAAAACTGACTTCATTCCATAACCTCAAAGGTGTGGGAAATGGTCAAATGGATTTTAGGTCTAGTGTAGCACCATTTTCTATATAAAGGCTCATTTACCATTAAAATAAAAAGGCACATGATTTAGCCAGCAAAATCAAGCTTATTCAAGATTAACAGAGGAATTGCAATTTGGGATATGCAAACTATGGTGAACCATAAACAAGTCTGGAGAACAAATGAAAGGAATGTTCTTTTAGGAGGAAGTTGGGAGGAGTTGTTTTGAAAGAAGGTTCATGAGAGGAGAGTGAGGGTTCTGTGTTTGGCTGAGTTGCAGTGATTTCTCATTGACTGTCTTGTTACTGAGCAAAAAGAAAATTGTGCTTCCTGCTGGAGTATGTAAAGTGAGCTGCTAAGAGTAGTACTTGCCTGAGAACTCCCCTTTTTGGACTTTCTGACCCCATTTTGAACAAGGTTTTCCTTAACTTAATTTTCAGAGGATACACTTAATTTTGGAAGTATCATACCAATTATAAAAGACCAACAACTTGAAAACAAACTTTCCTTATCATGCTGCTGCTTAGCTGGTACCCATGGTACTGTAAGAGTTAACAAGAAGTTTATACTTGAAACACACACCAAAATACCTAAAATCAAATATAAAATTATATTGAAGCACTATCCCAGGATCTCTAGACACTTATTGAACTAGGAAAATCAGGCTAAGTTTCAATACCTGTTTTCATTTCTGCCACTGAGATAGTGAAATTAATATTTGTAGATTCTCTCCTTCCTCAATGGTGAACCATATGAAAGTGCCCATCCACAAAAAACGAAAGCCATCTAGAATGCAAAAAAAGATCATTGGATGGAACAGAATATAAAAGTTATAAGTACAGTTGGTTATCACCTTAGCTAACTGCAGAGAATTAAAATTTTGAGTTTGGCAAAAATTGTATAATTAGCATGGAAGCTGAAATACAATCACTTCAAAGAAATCTACAGTATAGAGAAATTTCTTTAAAACAACCTTTTTCTATTTCCTTAAAAAGTCTGTGATTATTTTCAGGACAATGTCTGACATAATAAACTATTAAGTGCTATGGCAAGATATTGAAATGATTCATCATTACAAATTTGATGCATCTTTTTAAAGACAATATTAATCTTAGTGTGCAGTAAAAATATAACTTATTTTAAAACATGTATATTATATATTTGCTATTTGTGAAATCAAGTTTATTAGGCTTATTTATATTTACCGTAATTGTAACTGAAAAGGAAAAGGAAAGGAAAATGAAGTCGCTCAATCATGTCCTGACCCCATGGACTAGAACTTACCAGGCTCCTCCATTCATGGGATTTTCCAGGCAAGAATACTGGAGTGGGTTGCCATTTCCTTCTCTAGGAGACCTTCTCAACCCAGGGATTGAACCCGGGTCTCCCACATTGTAGGCAGACACTTTACCATCTGAGCCACCAGGGAAGTCTTATTTGTATTTACCATAATTGTAACTGAAGCCCTATCAATTTCTAAAATAAATTTTTAAAAATCAGTGATTTATGATTCCCAAATATGAATCATACAAAACAGGTCTACCAGAAGTTTCCAACCCTTGACTACCGGTTTTCTCCTCTGTTCAAGTATTTATTCATTGTGAAAGTAGACATACACAAGGGAGACATTAGTTACATACACCAGTATCTCTGGTTCTGCTGTGGACACATGAGAGATTATACTTACTCGCCTTCTTGAGCTTTGGTATCACCATGAAGTTTTCACTGATCAGTGAAAGGTGAACAGAGACATTTTTATGCTGGTCTCTTCTCCTCCACTACTAAAGTGACCCTGTGATACATCTTCCTGTAAAGTGCAAAGGTCAGTTATCACCAACAATTTGTGTGGTCTCATGCACCCATGGGCAGCTTTGCAGAAGCAAGAAATAAGCCTTGATATTTTAAATCTTTCAAGACACTGAATGTGGGGAATGGTGGTTATTGCAGTTAGTTTGAATGATACACTATTTGATCTCTAGTGACTATGATAATTGAAGATACTAGGCCTTGAGCCCATTGAAAGTGAGTAAAGTCTATTTAAAAAGCATTTTCCCATCCTCAACACCTAGCATATGCCTGCACTGTGGAAGGTTATTGGTGAGTGAAAAAAAATTTAATAAATGATCAATTACAATACACGATATAGATTAACAGCCTCTTGAAAGATGTGTTTTTAGAAGGCAATGAAAGTGATACAAAATTAAATAAAGATAAGCAATTAACAATAAGAGTTGAAATATATGGCTCTCTTACAAGTATCAAGTGCTATTCTACATGCCTCTCATACATTTCTGTATTTAATCCTCACATTACATTTATGATACAGATATCAACATTATCCATATTTGACATATGAAGAAATAAAACCAAATGTTTACTCAGGAACTATAAGAATAAAAATATCACAAAACCACTCAACATTATTATGAATCTAAATACAATGAAAAAATTTGCCAAATCCTAGTGTACTAGAATCGGAGAAGGCAAGGGCACCCCACTCCAGTTCTCTTGCCGGGAAAATCCCATGGATGGAGGAGCCTGGACAGCTGCAGGCCATGGGGTCGCTGAGGGTCGGACACGACTGAGCGATTTCACTTTCACTTTGCACTTTCATACATTGGAGAAGGAAATGGCAACCCACTCCAGTGTTCTTGCCTGGAGAGTCCCAGGGACGGGGGAGCCTGGTGGGCTGCCGTCTATGGGGTCGCACAGAGTCGGACACGACTGAAGTGACTTAGTAGTAGTAGTAGTGTACTAGAATAAGCTGGTAGAATCTTTTAAATGTCCACCTTTATACAACTTGAATAAAATAAGTGAAATAATTATACCCTAAAATATAAGGGAAATTTTTAAGAAATATTTATATGAATTCCTTGAAGGCAGTACCACAATTTGATCACTATGTCGGGGGAGGGGGATTTCTGAGTTTTGAGATTAATGGTAAAAAGATACTCATGCTTAAGTAAAAAAAAAAAAAAAACCCTGGTGCCCTGAAAGGCAAAGAATACTGAGCTAAATGGGTGTAACCTCTGACTTCAAATAACTTTTTATGTGCTCAGAACAATTTTTATTTCTTTTCACTTGTAATTTTTCTTATTTATCCATGCTTGCTTAGACTTGTCAAGTGCATATTTATTTAAATCCTGACCTGGTCTTCGTTTTAATTACTTCTTCCGTTAAAGGTGTTGAATCACAGTCGTCAGTCTCATGTCCCCAGTGGTAAATGCTGGGCTTCCATATGTTGATCTGCACTCTTAACTTGGCAATTCAGTAGAAGCTGATGCTTGAAGCCATTTCTGTAACTGTGCATTCAGGCATGGCAACTCTTTTGCCTTCCTGTTAAAATCACGTATTCTCTTGTACTTGCATCCTTTTCAGGTCCTATCACTACTGTAACAAATCACCATACACTTGGAGGCTTATTCAACACAAATTTATTAGATTTGAATCAGTTCTAATGAGGTGGATGAAACTGGAGCCTATTATACAGAGTGAAGTAAGCCAGAAAGAAAAACACCAATACAGTATACTAACGCATATATATGGAATTTAGAAAGATGGTAACAATAACCCTGTGTACGAGACAGCAAAAGAGACACTGATGTATAGAACAGTCTTATGGACTCTGTGGGAGAGGGAGAGGGTGGGAAGATTTGGGAGAATGGCATTGAAGCATGTAAAATATCATGTATGAAACGAGTCGCCAGTCCAGGTTCAATGCACGATACTGGATGCTTGGGGCTGGTGCACTGGGACAACCCAGAGGGATGGAATGGGGAGGGAGGAGGGAGGAGGGTTCAGGAAGGGGAACACATGTATACCTGTGGCGGATTCATTTTGATATTTGGCAAAACTAATACAATTATGTAAAGTTTAAAAATAAAATAAAATTTAAAAAAATAGATTACAGTTCTGTAAATCACAAGTCTGGGGCAGGTCTCATCCAACCAAAATCTTGTTGTCAACAGGTTGTGTTCCTTTTTGAAGGCTCTAGAGAAAAATCCATTTTCTGTTTATATGGATTTCTGGAACGATTCAGTTCCTTAGGATTATAGGATCAAGGTCTCTTTAATACCCATAGTTTTTCAGGCAAATAGAAACAATAGGAGATAGATAGATTAATTATTAGGTATTGGCTCCTGTGGTCACAGAACTGAAAAGTATTTGCAAACTGGAGGTCTGAGAAAGCTGATGGTGTATTAACAGTCCAAACTCAAAGGCTTGAGAATCAGGGAAACCAATAGTACAAATCCTGATCTGAATCAGAGTGCCCAAGTATCAGAAGTTCCAATGTTTGATGGTTGATGTCAAGAGAAGACGGATGTCCCAGCTCAAGAATAGAGAGCAGATCAGTCAGTCCTCTGCTGTTTTTGCTCTATTCAGGCACCCAAGGAATAGTGTGACCTACCTACATTGGTGAGCTCTATCTTCTTTACTCAGTCTACAGACTCAGATTCTAATCTCTTCCAGAAACAGTCACACAGACACCCAGGAGGAAAGTTTTACCAGAGGTTTGAGCACCCCTTAGTTCAGACATATTGACACGTAAAATTAAGCATCCCTGTGTGGAGTTTTGAGCTGACTATAAACTGCAAGCTCTTAGCTGCTTTTAGAGGCCCCCACATTCCTGGTCTCTTCCCTACATCTTCAAATTCCAACATCATGTCCTCTTAAATTTTTAATTCTCTGACCCATGTTTCTTCCATCTTCCACTTTAAAGTCAAGTGTGATTAGACTGAGCCCACCAAGATAATCCATCTGTGATCACATCTACAAAGTCTCTCTTGCCATATACAAGAATGCATTTATAGGTTGGGAGAATTTGTTGTGGATGTCTTTGGTAGGCCATTATTTAGCCTATGAGAGCTAATGAGAGTTTATTTCTTAGAAGTGTTTAGACTTGAGAGCTTACATCAGATTGGAGATTTTTCAGCAGTGTTTTCAGATAGTGCTTTTTTGTTATTTATGTTACCAATGAAAAATTTCTTTCCAGTTTTTGCTGTACAAGTGGAAATTATATCATAGCAGGGTGTCTCTTTAATTTTTAATTCAACAAAATCAGTATATTACAGATATTTGTAGTAATTGAAATGGAAAAATCATTTTGATATTATCAAATTATCTATTTTAAAAATTGTTAACAAGAAGAAACACTCATCTTTCTTTTCTTCCGGATTACAAATTAGAGACAGAATTCTCAGAGCAGTTGCTAATTTCAGGATTATTTCAGAAAGCTATTCCAGAGTGAAATGCCCAGGAACCTCTACATCTCCTGCAACTACCTTTTTCACTCCATTGCATAGGGACTTATTTCAGGCTATTGCTTCAAGATGTGACTCAAAGACCATGATCATCAGAACCTCCTGCAGACTTGGTTAAAGGATACACACCTTTCTGGACCAGAGTCTTTGTTGCATGGTTCTTGTATGGATCAGAAGGTACAGGTATCAGGTGATGCAATGTATACTGACATTTGAGAGCTATGCCTTTCTCCTTTCATATATATACTTATTTTGAATATGAAATATTGCCATTATTTTGTTCTATTGGAATCTATATGCTATGTCATATTATTAAGGTTTATCTCTATAAATAATGTGTTACTCCAAATGAAAGATTTATTAGAAATGATTGAAATACATCAGAAAGTTTTAGATGACAAGATCTCTGACTAAGAGGAGTTGAAAGATCTGGGTTTAAATCCTGACTCTATTACTCCCTGTGAAGTGAAGTGAAGTCACTCAGTCATGTCCAGCACTTTGCAACCCCATGGACTGTAGCCTACCATGCTCCTCTGTCCATGGGATTTCCCAGGTGAAGTTACTGGAGTGGGTAGCACTTCCCTTCTCCAGGGGATCTTCCCAATGCAGGGATCAAACCCAGGTCTCCCACATTGCAGGTGGATTCTTTACCAGCTGAGCCAACAGAGAAGCCCGAGAATATTAGAGTGGGTAGTGTTTCTATTCTCCATTGGATCTTCCCAACCCAGGGGTCAAACCCGGGTCTCCTGCATTGCTAGCAGATGCTTTACCGTCTGACCCACCAGGGAAATCTACCACTCCCTAGATATATATAAAATCTCTGTTGGCTTCAGGCAAGTAAGTTTTAAAAAACATGGTCTACATCTCTTGTTTATGAATCAATTTGTTGAATGTTTAATCTGTGCTACAAAAGAGGAAGAGAATGCAGGAAATTCCATAAAGACCATATCAATTGGATGGAAAAATCACACTCATATTAAAAAAAAAATTGGTTACATAAGAAATAGTAACCTGGGATCAATTTTGCATTTAGCATATATTATATAGTTTAAGTGTGATTGGAGGTTAAAGAAAGGAGAGATCATTGAGAATTTAGTGAATTGTTTTAGATACAGGGAAGTAAGCTTTGAGCTAAGTCTTTGAAGATGTGTAGAGTTTGGGTAATTGAGAGGAAAGCAGTTAATATGCAAGGATTACACAAAGCATAAGAAAATCCCAAGAAAAAATCATAGAAAGGAGAAAATATCTTCATGTGGTCTTAATAGAGTAATATCTCTTACCTAAACTGAAATGATTGGTAGTTAAGAAGTTTGAAAGCCTTAGGGGAACCAAATACCACATAACCTTGCAAACTAAGATGTGTAGGTTGAATCAATTTGGTTAATAGTAGAAAACTATTTTATTTATAGTTGCAGAAGCAACATAAAGCTATAGTCTTAGGCACACATCCTTTTTAAGAGGAAAGAAGGTGGGATAAATTAGGAGTTTGAGATTAACAGATACATACTACCACACTACTATATATAAAATAGATAAACAGTAAGGAACTACCGTATAGAACAGGAAACTATATTCAGTATTTTATAATAACCTATAATGGAAAATAATCTAAAAATGAATACATTTGTATGAAAGTGAAAGTCACTTGATCATGTCTGACTCTTTACAACCCTATACAGTCCAAGGAATTCTCCAGGCCAGAATACTGGAGTGGGTAGCCTTTCCCTTCTCCAGGGTATCTTCCCAACGCAGGGATCAAACCCATGTCTCCTGCATTGCAGGTGGATTCTTTACCAGCTGAGCCAACAGAGAAGCCCAAGAATACTGGAGTGGGTAGCCTTTCTCTTCTCCACTGGATCTTCCCAATCCAGGAATTGAACCAGGGTCTCTGGAATTGCAGGTGGATTCTTTACCAGCTGAGCTACTAGGGAAGCCCTACATATGTATGTATGTACATAAAACTGAATCACTTTGCTGTACACCAAAAAGTAACACAATATTGTAAATCAACTCTATGTCAATGTGAAAAAAGGACTGTTATAGAAATGCAGGCATAATGAGTTGAGAGAGAATGACTATCTCAGTACTTAATGGTAGAAGAAATTGAAAAAATTAGTTGAAGAATTAAAGATGGCTTTGAAACTCCTAATATAGAAAACCGAGAAAACTGGAAATATTAGAAGATAACACAGAATTTGAATGGTTTGATTCTGAACATGCTAAATGTAATATAGTCAAACCAGTCAATCATAAAGGAAATCAACCCTGAATATTAATTGAAAGGACTGATGCTGAAGTTGAAGCTCCAATACTTTGGCCACCTGATATGAAGAAACAACTCATTGCAAAAGACCCTGATGCTGGGAAAGATTGAGTGCAAGAGGAGAAGGAGGTGGTAGAGGATGAGATGGTTAGATAGCATCACTGGACTCATTGGACATGAGTTTGAGCAAACTCCAAGAGATAATGAAGGACAGGGAAGCCTGGTATGCTGCAGTTCATGGGGTTGCAAAGAGTTGAACATGACTTAATGACTAAACAGCCACAAAATATAAAATAATAGTGATATATGAAGCATATTCTATCTTTATTGAAGAATAATGGAATACTCCCACATGTGATAAGGTTCAATAGTTATTGGAGTAGAATTAAAAATGACTGCACTTGGCACCCTTCCTGGATCTTTCACTTTGGCAGGAATGAGGTAGGTAGTAATCAACTGCTGATAATGACAAATGTTAACAGAATTGTAAGTGGTAAGATGAATGAAAGAGAAAATGTACTTTAGGAAGAGCTAATGAGGAAGGCCTCTTTGAGGAGGTGATAACTTGGTATAGATTTGAATAATGATAAGGAGTGAGCCTTGAATACATTCCAGGCAGATGTTACTTAGCACTTAAAGGTTCTGATATGAGGACAAAGTTGCTTGTTCCAGGAAGAGCAAAGTCAATGTGGCTGAAGAGTAGAGAGTACGTGGTTTGAGATGAAGTCAGAGAAAGGCTGGGGTCAATAAATGTTTATTGTATTAGTACATGATTCATCTTAGATATATACAATTTTGGAATGTACAAAGAATTGGAAGAAGGTAGTTTAGTTAAATTCCTTTATTTGGCAAATGAGGATTCTGAAGTTCAGATATATAAGAAATGCACACAAATCTACCCTAAAGTGTTGACTAAATTTCAAAGTGCTAGTAATCAGTCCACTGTTCTTATACTTTACCATGTCTTCTAAACTATGCTCTTTGCTCAAAAGCAGCAGTTATTGCTTCATCTAGGTATCTGAAGTGATCATTAGAATTGCAGTTTTGAAGGTTGGAAAACATGCTTTTATTGGCTCTAATTCTTGTGTTCATCTTTTTCTATTTGCTTTTCTTCTTCCTATACTCTTTTAATGGCAAAAGCAACCTTGAAAAGGAAAGAACTCAAAGGGTAGCCTATGAGACAGGAGACTGGGGGATTGGGGGGAATCGCTTTCTATTGCTTTGCCAGGTGGTACATATGGGCAAATTACATCTGGAAACTGATCATGATTTTTGAAAATTATTTGCTGGTATATAAAAGTTCTTGGCATTTTTTGTATAATTATTGCATCGTGTTTTTTCCTCTTAGTTATTTGTGTTTCTTCATATTGTATGCCTTTAAAAATGGGTGTGACTAAATAGATCCCAGTATCTAGTAATAAATATTTCTGACACTGAAAAAATTGCATAGGTTAGGAGTTATATTTGTTATACATTTTCATAATTTTATTATGATTTTATTCATATACATCTGACTATTTAAAATCAGAATGCTTATTCAGAACATCTACAGGTCAAAGCATTATTTTTTCTTTTTTTTTTCCCAATTAGTACAACATAAAAAAGTAAAGATTTGCTGAACTGATAGAATCAATCATATCAATGAGCAAATAAGTTTTGCTAGACATTTTTAATGAAGTATGTTCTGAAAACTTTGATGCCACAAGAACCCTCTCTTTGATGATAACTAGTTTTTGGGTGAGATATTTTTTCTAAGTTCCGTCTGTACCAATAATTAAAAATATAAGTGAGAGTGGGAACTCTCCATGTTATCTGTAGTAACTAGTATGGATAGCCCTAATCCTCATGGCTTAATGTTTTATTTTTTCCTTACGAAAATGGTTCACAAACAAGTGACTTGAAAAGGGGTAGGAGAAAGGAAAAATTAACATTTTTTTTTTTGAATTGTCTTGGCAGTTTTTTTTTTTTAATTTTTAAACTTTACATAACTGTATTAGTTTTGCCAAATATCAAAATGAATCTGCCACAGGTATACATGTGTTCCCCATCCTGAACCCTCCTCCCTCCTCCCTCCCCATTCCATCCCTCTGGGTCGTCCCAGTGCACCAGCCCCAAGCATCCAGTATCGTGCATCGAACCTGGACTGGCAACTCATTGGTAAATTCAAAAAAATAGAAATCATTCCAAGCATCTTTTCTGACCACAATGCAGTAAGATTAGATCTCAATTACAGGAGAAAAACTATTAAAAAATCCAACATATGGAGGCTGAACAACACGCTGCTGAATAACCAACAAATCACAGAAGAAATCAAAAAAGAAATCAAAATTTGCATAGAAACGAATGAAAATGAAAACTTAGAAAAATTAAATTTTATAGAATTCTTGAAGGTGAGCCAATGTGACACCCACCTTTTTCAATTAGGGCACTAAGTAAGTCTTCTAGAAAAGTGACTCATTCAAGGTTCCAAGACTAAGTACAAAAATCCCACTATCCATGTTCTGATTCCTGGCTGAAGCTGCTTTTTTAATACTACTAATACTAACAGTAATAATTGTTTGCATAAATTCAATTATGTCCAAATGTGACTTTGTGAAAATATGGAAATTAAAGTATCTCTTTTTCGTAGGTCTCATTCAATTTTGACATTTTTTGCAAAGATTCCATTCTGTAGTTATGTTGTATGTTGTCATTTTTCAATTGCTAAATTGTGTTCAACTCTTTGAGATCCCATGGATCGCAGCACGCCAAGCACCTCTGGCCTTCACTAAACCCCAGTTTACTCAAATTCATATCCATTGTGTCATCCAACCATCACATACCTCGTCTGCCACCCGCTTCTTCTTTTGCCATCCATCTTTCCCAGCAACAGGATCTTTTACAATGAGTTGTCTCTTCACTTCACATGGCCAAATTATTGGAGTTTTAGCTTCAGCATCAGTTTTTCCAATGAATATTCAGGGTTGATTTCCTTTAGTATTGACTGGGTTGGTCTCCCTGCAGTCCAAGGAACTTTTAAGAGTTTTTCTCCAGCACCACAATTTGAAAGCATCAATTCTTTAGTTGGTTGTATATTTGTATCCAAAATGATTTCCTTAAAGACCATTCGTCATGTATCCAACCTCTTAAAATCTTCCCATGTCTTTTTGTTGCACTCGTAATAAATTCTGCATTTGACCATACAGAACCATGCATAAGCTTGCCAGCCCACACTCAGTTCTTCCATTGATTTTGACCCACTTTTCCTCTTGGTTCTCATGTCGTAACCAGATGTGTTCCTGTCCTTCAGACACATCAATTGCGTTGTTTGCAGTAAGGCTTTTACGTAAGCTATTCCTTCCTTTTGGGTCATTTTTCCTTCCCTGATCTTTATTAACATGTTCAACTCATTATTAATACTCAAGTCTCAGTTTCATTTCAGCTACAGAGAACTTCCTTCATTAACTAAAGTAAGCTTCTTGTCACTCTCTGACAAAACTGTCTTATTTCCCTAAATAGCAATCGCTATAATCTAAATCTTTCCTGATAATGTATATATCTTTAAGGTATTTCTTTTTAGAATATATTGTTTTGTTCAGTGAGAATGGGAATGGGGACTGTTCCTGTTAGATTTGTCATTGTTCATCCCCCAAAGCCCAGACAATTGTCCAACACATCGGTAGTCCCCAGTCTTTTTGGCATCAGGGCCTGGTTTTGTGGAAGACAATTTTCCCACATACCAGGAATGGGCGATGTTTTCAAGATGATTCAAGTGCGTTACATTCATTGTGCACTTTATTTCTGCTATTATTACATGAGCTCCACCTCAGATCATCAGGCGTCAGATGCCAGAGGTTGGGGACTCCTGCAATAAACGATAAGAAACAAGTCAATAGAGTGTGTTTAATCAAACCGAATAATGGAAATGGCATAAATATAGAAGAAAATGCAATATAAATGTAACTAAAAGGCCCTTCTTACCACTATTACAAGACCTTGTAATAAGAGACAAGGAAGGCAATAGGAAAAGTATTAAGGTGTCAGAATGAGGAAAATCAGGTGATTATGACCCCATTCAAAGAGTAGATGGGAAATTCATGTAAAATTCATGTACCAAATTTGAAAAGTTGTATGTTTTCTCCTTAGCAAAAATTATATGTATGTGTGTGTATGTGTGTACATATACACACAAATGTATGTGTTGCATTTTTTAGTGTTCTGAAATGGAGCATGTGTTGCATTTTTATAATCAACAGGGACTCTTAAAAAGGAAACCATGATGTAGAATGAATAAAGGGAAAGGACAAACATGTAGTTCTACAGTTAAAGGTATAACAAGAGGATATAAGAAGCATACCACTGAAACTCTATCTTCGTCAGTGTTTAATAGAGAAAACCAGACTCAATGGAATCAACATTTTACTTAATTCAGACCTTGATATCAATCTCTCTTGATTAGTCTCCTACTGGTGATAGTTGGAAGGAATTGAAAAATGTGGACTCAGTTGGCATGGATAACAACGTGGAGGTGGTCTTGTTTCTTTGCCATTAAATTCATGGACAGGATTCTATTTTATCTTTCCTCACCAGTTGCCTGTGTTTGGTCCAAATACAGACAGCTTCCAAAAGAATCAACTTATTTCAAGCCTATGAAACATCTTGTGGTTTTTGTTCAAGGATAGTGAATAGATTCTTAATCACTTTAATTTAGCTTAGCATTAACCTTACAAAAATATTTGCTTTAACAAATCTTCAAACAGAAGACATTTAATCAAATCTATTTATTTCAGAAAGAGAAAACAAAATCAGAATGTAACAGGAAAACATGTTTCTGGATACATCAATATGCAAATATATTTGGCAAATATATTTCAGATAGAAGTTTATCATTATTAGTTGGAGGAAAGGCAATGATAAAACACATAAAAGTAAAGGATAGTTAAGACACTTAGGAAAAATAAGATCAAAGAGATAACTGGATATTAATAATACCTTCTCTCTCTCATCCTTACATAAATTAGGTGGTTACATAATATTTTCCTCCTTGTGTTTTAAAATATACAAATATTTTTTATTTTGGCAAAATTCTGCCAATTTGCTAAGATTTTTTCCTCTGAAATCTCTAGCTGTTTGTGCAATTTCGTAATTTTAGATAACATTTGGGAGGCTGGAAGGATTCAACATGAATTCTAATATACGAGCCTGTAGGAAGTCCTGATTTGAACACTAAGACACTCATATATGTTGAATGAGAAGAGAGTTCTGTAGTCAAACGAATTTAGGAAATTAAATTTGACCCATATAAAATTTTATTTTTTGATTGTAGATATTTTTGAAACTTGGCTATACATAAAAAAATAAGCATACACTGAAAAATATGAGTGTTTATGAAGAATTATAAAACTTTATATCCACTTAAAGAATAAAAATATAGTTGTCAAAATGAATAATGAAAAGTTCCAACTGAAAGGTTATGTCAACTGCCGGCCATGCATCTTTACTGAAGCACATTTTCCCCTTAGCTCTCATATCTACTATCAGAAGAATGTCTTTAGGTAGGAAATGGCATCTTGCGTGGCAGCCTCATAGAGATAATGTTCTTCCTAAAAATTATTTTTTCTCATAACCAGCCTTTTGTTTATGAGGTAACTTTTCATCATTGTATTTAATAGTAATTTGAAGGGAGATTTATAAAACAATTTTCTACTCATCTATCAGAACAAAATCCTCCATATTTTAAGTTCTTACCTGATACAAGACTCACATAAAAGTAGATATTTTAATGAGGAGGAATGGCTACAGTAGTTTACAACCTGGTCTTTGGGACAGATGACCTTGAATTTCAAACCCAGCTTCATCACTTGGTAAGCCACGATCTTGAACACATTACAAAACCCTTTGAACCTCAGTGTTTCTTATTAGTAAAGGGATAATAATAGGACTATTAAAAATAAGAATTAAAGCAACAACAAAGAGCATGATGTTGGAATAAGAATATGCCTGAAATAAATGAAACAAAGTTATTATTTTTTATTTCTTAGATTTCAGTGAGGACATTTGATAGAATACAGATCTATTTCTAGGAAAAGTGCTACTCCCCCAAACATGTGTTCACTGCAATCTAGTTTAAAAATCCTCATTGTGTATTAATTTCTGAGAGAAATCTGTTGCTTTGTTTACCCAAAGTGAAAAAGACTGGATAAAAGACAAAATTTGTGTTTTCGCATACATGTTTTGTCACTATTTAGACAAAATCATTATCTCAGTGTATTTTTTCTTGGGCTGCTCTCTTTCTACTAGAAATTTGCCAAACACACAATGTTCCAGGAATTCTCTACTTTCTTCTTCTTCCTGAAAGTCAACGAAACCCTGATGGTTTAGAATCATATGCACACCATTGTTATTCTTTGTGATTAGGTGATTTATTTTGCAATTCACTGGACCTTTACACTGATCTTGCTGTATATGAGACACAGCACAGGGCAGAGTAGTATATATGGTGGATGTCTATTCTACAGGGTTAAAACTAAATGATGACTATATCCTTCTACCTTTCTGTCTGCTCATTCTATTAACTTTTGAGAGTGTAATATTGAAACTCCAGCTAAAAATCTTAATTTATCTATTGAAAAACGTTCGTAATATATAGCGGAACAGTATGTAACATTGTTCTGCATTTTCCACATCTTTTGTAAATGTGTGCTCATACTTTCATAAGTTAAAAAATAAAAAAGAAGGAAACAAAAGCAAAAAGACCAAATGATGAAGATCATGACTATCAGATGATTAAATAATGAAGATGGTGACTATGAAACTTTTATGACCTCATCAGTGAAATGGGCAAAACTTAAACATTTAGAGTATTGAAGTGAATCTATTTCTTAGTGGCATAAAAATATGTGTGTTTGTATTTATGTATAGAAGGCAGTTACACATAGCTCATCTGCCTTGTAGGGTTGAGTCCTAAATAGGAAGTAATAATACTGTAGCCCCTGCCCTCCTAATGACCCAACTGCATAGATGGCTCCATAACCTCCACCATAAATTATGAACACTTTTCCATTCTGGAAATAGTCTTTTGACTTTCAAAGGATATTGTTATGAAAGTCTCAAAAAACAGTGTTTTGTCTTATTTGTTAAAAAAAAAAGAAAGTTGAGGTGAAGGAAGGTAGTATTTCCAGTCATCATATTTCCTTTAACTGATCTTGATCATCTGCAAAATCTATCCATCAAATCTTAGGCCATGTTATGCAGGCCTTCAGCAGAATTACAACAACTGGAGGCCACAGATACTACTTTCTTACTTTTCAATTTTTCTGTTTTTTATATGTCCATCCAAGTACTCCTAGTTCATTCCTAGCCCAATTTATTTATGTCCAATTGTACAAAAAAAAAGGGGGGTTTTGATTTTTAAAGAGGAAGTTTTATTATATCAAAGTTTATTTTAAGCCAACATAGAAGCTATAGCAAACATAGACTCTTTTATCTGCAGTCTTTTAAAAAGTGAGTTTTTAGTTTCCTACTACCTAGTTCAGTAGAGAATGAAAGAGTCAGGAATAAACTCTAATTATCCTAATTGTACTGATTTTACCAAGCATCTACTTATCATATCATATTTGACTTAACCTATGATATGATTCTTAGACATGGTATTTTATTTTAACCATACATAATTTTACTTTTTTTTTTTTCTGTTAAGCCATTTGGTTTTATGGGGTTGGGGGGGAATATAATTGTGTTGAATGAAGTCAGTTCATTGTTTAAGCTGTTGATCTATGGAAATACTATACATAGTGAATGAAATGACTTGGGTTGACCCATATAGAGAAATCTATTTTTAAATGGAAATCAAGACAAATGATGAAAATCAAATGGAATACAATGCAGTTTGCATGCTGATCTCAATTAAAATCTATTAGTTATTCAAGGAAATCAACACTGACTATTCTTTGGAAGGACTGATGCTGAAGCTGAAGCTCCAATATTTTGGCCACCTGAAGCAAAATGAAGAGGAACTAAAAAGTCTCTTGATTAAAGTGAAAGAGGAGAGTGGAAAAGTTGGCTTAAAGCTCAACATTCAGAAAATGAAGATCATGGCATCTGGTCCCATCACTTCATGGGAAATAGATAGGGAAACAGTGGAAACAGTGTCACACTTTATTTTGGGGGGCTCCAAAATCACTGCACATGGTGATTGCAGCCATGAAATTAAAAGATGCTTACTCCTTGGAAGGAAAATTATGACCAACCTAGATAGCATACTCAAAAGCAGAGACATTACTTTGCCAACAAAGGTCCATCTAGTCAAGGCTATGTTTTTTCCAGTGGTCATGTATGGATGTGAGAGTTGGACTGTGAAGAAAGCTGAGCGCCGAAGAATTGATGCTTTTTTTGTGGTGTTGGAGAAGACTCTTGAGAGTCCCTTGGACTGCAAGGAGATCCAACCAGTCCATTCTAAAGGAGATCAGTCCTGGGTGTTCATTGGAAGGACTGATGCTGAAGCTGAAACTCCAGTACTTTGGCCACCTCATGCGAAGAGTTGACTCATTGGAAAAGACTCTGATGCTGGGAGGGATTGGGGGCAGGAGGAGAAGGGGACAACAGAGGATGTGATGGCTGAATGGCCTCACCAACTCGATGGACATGAGTTTGAGTGAACTCCGGGAGTTGGTGATGAACAGGGAGGCCTGGCGTGCTGCAATTCATGGGGTCGCAAAGAGTCGGACAGGACTGAGCAACTGAACTGAACCGCACTGAACTGAAGCAAAAAGCTGAGTTATTGAAAAAGACCCTGATGCTGGGAAAGATTGAAGGCAAAGTGAGAAGGGGGCAACAGAGGATAAGATGATTAGATAACATTACCAACTCAGTCCACATGAATTTGAGCAAACTCTGGGAAATAGGGATAGATATAGGAGCCCGGTGTGCTGTAGTCCATGGGGTCGGAAAGAGTCGGATATGGCTTAGTAACTGAACAACAACATACATTTTATATTAAGCTAATATTTTTAATTGTAGGAATTCTAACATTTAGTGCACTGACATGACTTGTCCAAACATGTCCATAACCATGTTGGCAAGTGGCTAATGTTTGGACATTTTCTTCTTCATGTCTTGAAGTTCACTTATATCTGCTAAAGTAGCTGAAAACATATTATCCTCATGCCACTGAGAAGACTGACTTCCCCTGAAACCTTCTTTGATTTGCATCTTTCATCTAATTTTGAATTTAAATTTTGCTATTTATATAACTAAATTATTTTATCTTCTATTCTCTTTTATTTTTGAAATGTACAATACCCTTGCCATTTTATAAACTTCCTTTATATTTAAAATAATTTTAATATAGCAATTATCGAGACTTCCTTAGGTTAAATCATTATTACACCCTCAAAACAAAAATTATACTTATCCAAGACAAAACCAGATCTCATGGAAAGATTTTCTCTTTTTGCCTAAACAAATATAAGTACTGTAAGTGTTATGGTGTTATGTCTGTTTAAGGTGGATCTGAATTTATTTTCATGAATGAATTTGCAGATTAATTCTGTAAAAAAATGGTTACTCTGGGGTATATGAGAATATGCATGCATGCTAAGTCACTTCAGTCGTGTCTAACTCTTTATGACCCTATGGACTGTACCCCACCAGGCTCCTCTGTCCATGAGATTCTCCAGGCAAGAATATTGGAGTGGGTTGCCGTGCCCTCCTCCAGGAGATCCCCCAATCCAGGGGTCGAACCCCTATGTCTTTGTCTCCTGCATTGGCAAACATGTTCTTCCTGGAGCCACCTAGGAAATCCACATGTCTCTAATGATACCAGTGGGGAAGGAAATGGCAACCCACTCCAGTACTCTTGGCTGGAAAATCCCATGGACAGAGGAGCCTGGTAGGCTACAGTCCATGGGTCTCAAAGAGTCGGACTCGACTAAGCGACTTCACTTTCACTTTTTACTTTCATGCACTGGAGAAGGAAATGGCAACCTACTCCAGTATTTTTGCCTAGAGAATCACAAGGGACAAGAGCCTGGTGGGCTGCCATCTATGGGGTCGCACAGAGTCGGACACGACTAAAGCAACTTAGCAGCAGCAGCAGCAATGATACCAATATGTTATTGTCAGAAGTTTATAGCCACTTTTACTCTAAAACCATTTGTAATTTTTTGTTATTGGATGAAATGTGTGAAATGTAATATTTCAGAACCAAAAAAAAAAAAATGAATTTGCAAAAGGTACAGAATTTTAATCTTTTGGGGGGAAAATTTATGCTCATGGTTCAGTAACTCAGAGTGAGTATGGTAAATCCTCTATATAAAAGAAGACAAACTGCAAAATTATCCTTTCAGTGCAGGGAATATGGTGTTTTGACAAATAATGATAAGATTATCATGAATGAACAGTACTTGGGTGCATGATATTTCTTGTGTTGAGTCATTCTTTAGGATGGCAAGTCCACTGGCCATGAGGAAAATTTGGCAGACTTTAAACCCAAGATGAGCCAAAATTATAAATAACTAAATGCTGAATTATAGGCATTCAAGTAACCATAAAGAACTTTGAAGTTCAGTTTAATTCATAAGACATATCAAGGTTTCTGTCATGGCCAGGCAGTGTATCAAGATGGTTAAAATTTTATTCTTGATCTCTAGAAGCAAGCACCCTAGCAATACAGACACATATGTAAGCAAAAATTAAATGTGATATGTGCAGTAGTAACATATAAAATAAATAGAAATAGCCTAAATAATAAAATTCTAGTAACAAAATATTTTTCCATTATATGGGTTACAAAAAAGATTTCCTAGGTTTTCCGTTCCATATTATCCTTTTTGAGTAAATGTTAATCTTTTCTAACTTTATCTCAATTACACCTTGTTGATGCTAGTTCTTTTATATTTTTGTTATTTACTCCAGGCAAAATAACTTTAATAGGGAAGGCACGTTTTTCTCACTGTACTGGTTTACACATTTTAAACTTCCTCCCATACTTAAAAGTCTCTTAAATAATCCCAATTATGAGGAATATTTCTGATCTAACTTCAGGCAACATAAATGTATTTGGGCAAGTGACTTATAGGAAAGAGAAAGACTGCATAAGTCAAAAGTGTTTTACTGCAGAATTATCCTGCAGCCACAATATTGGCAAATACTATTGTATAGAATGTGTATTTGTTCTGGGCAAGAGGCATGGATTTGTTACAGGTTCTCTTGGGGCCATAATAGTTGTGTTCTTCAAATCCAATGATAAGGGATCATTTTCTTTTCCCTTCCCCAAAGGTACATTTATCCCATAAGAATATGTGCCTGAAATCATCTATCTTGGTCTTTCTGCCTCTATGAAAATAAATGAATATTTTGTTTCTATCATAAAATTACTGCAAAATCAGTACTCATGCTCCCCATTTTCTAAACTGTATATAGCAGACTTTTGTTTACCACTAAAGTTAAGATCATTGAAATATGCCCACTGGACTGAATCTTCTAGAAGTTCAGTTCAGTTCAGTCGCTCAATCGTGTCTGACTCTTTACAACCGCATGAATCACAGCACGCCAGGCCTCCCTGTCCATCACCAACTCCCGGAGTTCACTCAGACTCACGTCCATCGAGTCAGTGATGCCATCCAGCCATCTCATCCTCTGTCCTCCCCTTCTCCTCCTGCCCCCAATCCTTCCCAGCATCACAGTCTTTTCCAATGAGTCAACTCTTCGCATGAGGTGGCCAAAGTACTGGAGTTTCAGGTTTAGCATCATTCCTTCCAAAGAACACCCAGGACTGATCTCCTTCAGAATGGACTGGTTGGATCTCCTTGCAGTCCAAGGGACTCTTAAGAGTCTTCTTCTAGAAGTATCCAGACATAAAAATTTTAAGACTGTCATGGAAAAATTTAAGGGGTTAAACCTAAAAGCTTAGCAAATTTCACTGTCTCACTGTGAGAGAATACTCACTGTGGTTGATACTGAGGAGAGAATCCTGCCTCTCACTTGGATATATTTCTGGGACAGAAATATATCATGGTATCATGGCTGTTATGGGGTGAGAGGATGCTGAAGGTGGAAGAAGGGCTTCATAAAAGTAAGGCTTGAAATATATCTTTCTCTCTGCCCCTCCATCTCTCTATCTGTCTCTCTCTCTCTCTCTCTCTGTCTTGATCTTCTATAAGTCTTTAGGGAAAAAACAAAACAAGATAGTATGCTTTGGTCTTAAGAAAAAAAGTAACCAGACTCTTCCACCTTCCTTATATGTGGAATGCATCATGGTTGCAGGAACACAGCGAGGGCTCCAGGGTACTTTTGACACTTTAAATCTCCTCCTATTAGTAGTTCTTAGGCAGTGATTGGGATTGAGAACAAAAATGGCATCCAAAGTCTTGAGGGTGAATGAAGGGTAAGAGATATGCAGGAGATATGTACAACTCTCAGAAATCCCTAAAAGACTTTTAAAAAGAGAAGAGATCACACTGACTTTAGATGTTTATGTTAATGGCACCCCACTTTAATCTCAGATGGATATTTCTTAGTAACATAGGAATTAGCTAAGAAATCACTAGTAACTTTATCTCAAAAGCACTGGATGTTTTTAATTTTTTTTTTTTTTAGTCTTTATAGGGTCTATCAAACTGGGGAGACAAAACTTGAGCCAAAATGTTCTACTGAGGAGAAAGGAAAGAATTGCACATAAGTGTTTTTCAAGTTTTCCATGTTTATATATGTGTGTACATCAGGGTAGAAATTTAAAATGGCAGCACAACATTGCCCACTGGTGAAGAGCTGACTGTTTTAGATTCCCTTTGACATATATCTGAATGAATTTATACACTGAAATCGCTAACCTATTATTTTTATGCCACTTTCATTAGAGTCTGACCCACTTTTGAAAAAAATACAAATCAGGCAATAAAGAGTTACACAATTTTAATAAGTACCAACCATGGTCTGAATTTATCTTCAAGCTTCACAACTGAAATTGGAACTTTCCAGATCACTTTAAATTAAATTGATTAATAATACATCATGTTAAAATGAATTTTTCATGGTTTGGGAGCTAATGTTCTCAATTATTTAGCAATGCAAAGTGTAGGCAACTCACACACAAACAGCATACAGGAGATGATCCGTGAACTTTCTCTTAAAACAAGATGATAAATGGCCTATTTTTCTATCATACTAAAGCAGTATGTTAATTTTTTCTACTCTGAAAACATTTGCTCTCCAGGAAACCAAATCAGGACATGCATTGTGGTTACAAAATATAATACTAAACAATTTTTATAAAATTTAAAAAATTCTCAATGTGAATGTACATAACAGGAGAATGTGTAATTTAATAAACATAATAGGTATATTACCTCATGCCTTTTGAACTACATTTCCACAATTATTAGTCTCATCTTTCACTTTAATGGAAGTTTAAGTTTTTAATTTTAAGCATGTTTGACATTACTAGATAATTCTACGCTTTAATATTGGTTTACATTACATGTGTTTTGTGGCATTAAAAAATAAACAGTATGCTATTTACATCTTGAGCATTATATTCTTTGTAATTAACATTTGCTTTAAAAAGTTTATTGGAGAAGGAACTTGTAACCCACTCCAGTGTTCTTGCCTGGAGAATCCCAGGGACAGGGGAGCCTGGTGGGCTGCCATCTAAGTGGTTATGATAGCAAATTAGTAGATTCTTTCTGGGTGATAACTTTGCACTGCCCACTTTCACCATTGTTTCCAGAGTCAAAGAAGCACTAGACTATTGATCTCTCCTCTAGGCAAGCATTTAGACTTGGATTTGATCCCTGGGTCAGGAATTCTTGCCTCAGTATTCTTGCCTGGAAAATTCCATGGACAGAGGAGGCTGATGAGCTACATAATCTATGGGGTCACAAATAGATGGACACAACCGAGTGACTGAGCACACATATACACTAGACTAAGGCATCTGAATATATTGTTAATATCTCATTATAATCCAACTTATTTTCTATTCTGTCAGCCTTCTCTTTTGCCTCTCGTTAGTTTGCTTTCATGAGAGTCACTACATTGTGATAATGTGTTTGAATGATCAATTCCTACAAAAATTGTGAGCAATAATATGAACCTTTATTGTGTAAAGCTTATATTTCCAGCTTTCTTACATAACTGACAGATAAAATTGCATATATTTAAAGTGTACAACATGATGATTTCATTAATGTATACATTGTAAAATGATTACTAAAATCAATGTAATTAACACATTCATCAGCTCACATAATTACCTTTTCTTTCTCTGTGTGTGGTGAAAACATTCAATATCTCTACTCTCTTAACAAATTTCAAGTATACAATACAGTATTATTTATGAGATCAATATGCTGTGATCTAATACATTACATTCTGAAAACATATTCATCTTCTAACTGGAAGTTTGTACCCTTTGATGAATATCTTCCCATTTCCCCAACCCCTCAGCCTCTGGCAACCACCATTCTATCCTCGGTTTGTACAAGTTCAACATTGTCTCTCTTTCCCTTTTTTGATTCCAAGTACTGGTCCCACCACTTCATGTGAAATAGATGGGGAAACAGTGGAAACAGTGTCACACTTTATTTTTTTGGGCTCCAAAATCACTGCAGATGGTGACTGCAGCCACGAAATTAAAAGACGCTTACTCCTTGGAAGGAAAGTTATGACCAACCTAGATAGCATATTCAAAAGCAGAGACATTACTTTGCCAACAAAAGTCCATCTAGTCAAGCCTATGGTTTTTCCAGTGGTCATGTACGGATGTGAGAGTTAGACTGTGAAGAAGGCTGAGTGCCAAAGAATTGATGCTTTTGAACTGTGGTGTTGGAGAAGACTCTTGAGAGTCCCTTGGAATGCAAGGAGATCCAACCAGTCCATTCTGAAGGAGATCAGCCCTGGGTGTTCTTTGGAAGGAATGATGCTAAAGCTGAAACTCCAGTACTTTGGCCACCTCGTGTGAAGAGTTGACTCATTGGAAAAGACTCTGATGCTGGGAGGGATTGGGGGCAGGAGGAGAAGGGGATGACAGAGGATGAGATGGCTGGATGGCATCACCAACTCTATGGACGTGAGTCTGAGTGAACTCCGGGAGTTGGTGATGGACAGGGAGGCCTGGCGTGCTGCAATTCATGGGGTCGCAAAGAGTCAGACATGACTGAGTGACTGAACTGAACTGAACTGAATAAGTGATGCCTTACAGTTTTTATCCTTCTCTCTTTTTCTTGTTTCACTTATAACTTCCAGGTTCATCCATATTGTCATAATTGTCAGGCTTTCTTTCTTTTTTTTAAGATGAATACTATTCCATAGTGTATATATACTACAATTATCTGTTTATCTGTGAACAAATATTAGGTTGTTTATGTAGCTTGGCTATTGTAAATAGTGTCTCAATAAGCATGAGAATGAAGATATTTCTTTGAGATACTGATATATATACACTCAGATATAGGATTACTAAATATTATGGATAGTTGTTTGTTTATTTGTTTGTTTTGAGGAAATTCCATACTGTTTTCCATACTGGCTGCACTAATTTACATTCCCATCAACAATGTCCAAGGAACACTCTTCTTCACAGCCTCACTGACATTTCTTATCTCTTGTCATATTGATAATGGCTATCCTAACATGTATGAAGTGATATATTATTGTGGTTTTGATTTACATTTCCCTGATGATTCCTAATATCAAGCACCTTTTCATGTACCTGTTAGTCATTTGTATATCTTCTTGGAAAAAAATGTCTATCAGATTCTTTGTCCATTATTAAGTAAGATCATTTCCTTTGTTATTGAGATTTATTAGGTCCTTGTATATTTTAGTAATTAACACTACTTCAGATATACAGTGTGTAAATATTTTTGCCCATTATCTAGGTTGCCATTATTTTGTTGATTATTTTCTTTGCTCTACAAGAGCTATAGTTTCACTTGTTTATTTTTGCTTCTGTTGTCTGAGCATTTGGGATGATATTAAAAAAATCATTTCTATGACTTTGGCAAGGAGTATGTTCCTTACCTTTTCTTCTAGGAGCTTTATGATTTCAGGTATTACATTTAAGTCACTAATTCACTTCCGGTTTATTTTCGTGAGTGGTGTGGCTTCCTTGGTAGCTCAGATGGTAAAGAGTCCACCTGAAATGCAGGAGATCAGGGTTTGACCCCTGGGTTGGGAAGATCCCCAAAAAAGGGAATGGCTACCCACTCCAGTGTTCTTGCCTGGAGAATCCCATGGACAAAGGAGCCTGGCAGGCTATAGTCCATGGGTCACAAAGAGTCAGACATGACTGAGTGAGTAAGCACAAGCACATGTAATACAGCAATCCCATTTCATTATTTTGTATATGGATATCCAGTTTTCCCAACACTGTTTATTAAAGAGACTATCCATTCCCCATTGTATATTCTTGGCACACTTGTCAAAGATTGTTTGATAATATGGGCAAAGTAGATTATTATATATGCATAGGTTGATTTCTATGCTTCCTGTTCTGTTCCATTGGTTAAATGTGTCTGTTTTTATCCCAGCACTATACTGTTTTGACTACTGTAGCTTTGTTATAGTGTTTCAAATCTGAAGTCTTAGCATCCAGCCTTGTTCATCTTTCTTAAGATTACTTTGGCTATTTAGGATCTTTTGTGATTTCAATACAAATTTTAGGACTTTTTTTTCTGAGATAAATTCCATTAGAATTTGATAGGGATTGCATTGAATTTGTAGATTACTTTAGATAGTGTGGACATTTTAGCAATACTAGTTATTCCAGTACAAGAACAGATATTTTTCCATTTATTTGCATCTTCTGCAATTTCCTTCATCAGTGTCTTATTGTTTTCAACATATATTTCTTTTACCCCTTGTTTAAATTTATTCCTAAGTACTATATTGTCTTTGATCCTATTACAAATGGAATTGATTTCTTAATTCCTCTTTCAAATTGTTTATTGTTAATGTGTAGAGATATAATTAACTTTCATGTATTAACTCTGTATCCTACAACTTTAAAAGTCAGTTTATTAGGTCTAACAGTTTTTTGTGGGTAGGCTTTAGAATTTTATTTTTATATATAATATCCTGTCATCTATAGTCAGAAACAACTTTATTCTTCCTTTCTGATTTGGAAGACTTTATTTCCTTTTCTTGCCTCATTTATTTAGCTAGGACTTCCACTATTATGTTGAATGGAAGTAGTGACAGTGGTATCACTTTCTTTTACCTGATCTTACAAGAAAAACTTTTAGCTTTTCACCATTGACTATGATGTTAATTGTGGGCAAGTTGTATATGGTCTTATTGTTTTGAGCTATGTTTGTTCTTTACTTAATTGGTGAAGTTATTATCATGAAGGAGAAGGCAATGGCACCCCACTCCAGTACTCTTGCCTGGAAATCCCATGGATGGAGGAGCCTGGTAGGCTACAGTCCATGGGGTCTCAAACAGTCAGACTCGAATGAGTGACTTCACTTTCACTTTTCACTTTCATGCATTGGAAAAGGAAATGGCAACCCGCTCTAGTATTCTTGCCTGGAGAATCCCAGGGACAGAGGAGCCTGGTGAGCTGCTGTCTATGGGGTTGTACAGAGTCGGACATGACTGAAGTGAGCAGCAGCAGCAGCATTATCATGAAAGAATGTTGAATTGTGTTAATATTTTCCTGCACCTATTGAGATGATCATATGATTTTTATACATCCTGTTAATATAGTATATCATATTTATTGATTTGCATATGTTGAAAAAATACTTTTAGCTCAGGGATAAATCCAGTTTGAGCATGGGGTGTGATCCTATTAATGTACTATTGAATTTGGTTTGCTGGTATTTTGATGAGGAGATTTGCATTGATATTCATGAGGGACATTGGTCTGTGGTATAATTTTCTTGTAGTGTTCTTATCTGGGTAATTTTGTATGGGTAATATGGGTAATTTTGGCCTCATAGAATGAGTTTTAAAGTATTCCCTCATCTTCATTTTTTTGGAAGATTTTGAGAAGAATTGGCATTAAATCTTTAAATGTTCGATAGAATTTACTAGTGCAGCCATGAACCTGAACTTTTGTTGGAAAATTTTGATTACTGATCACTGTCCTTACTAGTTATAAACCTATTCAATTTTTCATTTCTTCATAATTCAGTTTTGGTAAGTTATATGTTTCTTGGAATTTATCCATTTTTTCCCAGGCGATCCAGTTTGTTGGCATATAATTGTTTGTAATAGTCCCTTAGGTTCCTTTGTATTTTGTATGGTATCACTTGTAATATTTCTTCTTTCATATTTGTTTTTATTTATACAGTACTATCTTGGCAATGGCAAACATAATGAAACATGATTAGATCATCATAAATCCTAAATACTATTTAGATATATATTGTTCTTTTTACATTATCATTATAGATGGCAGGTCCAAACATGACTAGTGGATAAAAGCCCTTTCTACTTAGAATGGATGTAGCATCACCACTAAATGTTATAAAATATCATCATTAGAAAAGTGCCTTAACAGTCAACTAACTCAATCAACTCATTGAGCAAGTAAAGCAACTCTTACTTAAAAGAGTTTAGGTGCCCCAGGCCATATTGTTAGCTGTGAAGCAGGCAAAGAATAGAGACTTGGTGACTCCTTTCGCCCAGTGTATGTGAACGTTTAGAATGAGGGGGAATAAAAAATCCAAACAGATAAAAGCTAAGTTTGACTAGGGTTTACTCTACTAGTTATAGAGTTAGAAGTGAAACAAACATCTCGTATTCCAATTTTATTATTCACTCCTCTTCTAAAGGAATTTAACTAGCTAAGAAATTAAGTTAAAAAATTTGCCTAAAAGAGTTGATAATACAAAGAAGAATGTATTCAAATCACTGTGAAAAGGATATTTATTGTAGATGCAAGTCCTAAGTGATCAGAATGTACTTGTACTACAGTACAAGTCATCACATTGAAAAGATGGGTCATAGACAACAGAAGTTCCAAGAAGAAGAGAACATCAGCATATCATGGACTGTCTCTCTGTATGCCCAAATTATGATGTTTGATTTTTAGATTTTATAGGTTATTTTTTTCTGGACCATAAAGGTGGTATTTTCCTATAAGTCCCATTCAGTTCAGTTCAATTGCTCAGTTGTGTCTGACTATTTGTGACCCCATGAACTGCGCCACACCAGGTCTCCATGTCCATCACCAGCTCCTGAAGTCCACCCATACTCACGTCCATTGAGTCGGTTATGCCATCCAACCATCTCATCCTCTATCATCCCCTTCTCCTCCTGCCCTCAATCTTTCCCAGCATCAGGGTCTTTTCAAAGGAGTCAGCTCTTTGCATCAGGTGGCCAAAGTATTGGAGTTTCAGCTTCAACATCAGCCCTACCAATGAACACCCAGGACTGATCTCCTTTAGGATGAACTGGTTGGATCTCCTTGCAGGCCAAGGGACTCTCAAGAGTCTTCTCCAACACCACAGTTCAAAAACATCAATTCTTCTGAATGCAGCTTTCTTTATAGTCCAACTCTCACATCCATACATGACTACTGGAAAAACCATAGCTTTGACTATACTGACTTTTGCTGGCAAAGTAATGCCTCTGCTTTTTAATATGCTGTTTAGGTTGGTCACAACTTTCTTTCCAGGGAGTAAGCATTTTTTAATTTCATGGCTGCAGTCACCATCTTCTGTGATTTTGGAGCCCAAAAAAATAAAGTCTGACACTGTTTCCACTGTTTCCCCATCTATTTGCCATGAACTGATGGAACCGGATGCCATGACCTTAGTTTTCTGAACGTTGAGCTTTAAGCCAACTTTTTCACTCTCTTCTTTCACTTTCATCAAGAGGCTCTTTAGTTCTTCACTTTCTGCCAAAAGGGTGCTGTCATCTGCATATCTGAGGTTATTGATATTTCTCCCAGCAATCTTGATTTCAGCTAGTGCTTCTTCCAGTCCAGCATTTCTCATGATGTACTCTGCATAGAATTTAAATAAGCAAGGTGGCAATATACAGCCTTGACATACTCCTTTTTCTATTTGGAACCAGTCTATTGTCCCATGTTCAGTTCTAACCGTTGCTTCCCTACCTGCATGCAGATAAATTACAAAAAAACAAATTTATTGCAAGAATGTTTTATAGCACATACCATACCAAAATGATCCTCAAACCAAACCCTGAATTGTAGAAATGATTTTTTGAATGTTCAAATGAAAAATAATCAAATACCAATGAAATTGGGTTGCCAACAATTTTTTTAAAAATTTAACTTGACCTGCAAATAAAACAGGTGAAAGTGATTCGTGATTTGCCTTCTTACCTGAACTACTTTTCTATTCAGGGCAATCAAGATCTTCTAAATGAACTGTTCTGTGTATCACTACTTTGTGCCGCAAGGAGACTATAAAAGTAGATCACACTGTGTTATAATGATAAGGATTTATTTTCTCTATTGAGGAAAAGTTGTACAATGTTTTTTTTTTTTCTCTGAAAGTAGAATACATGATGTTCTTAAGGTCAAATGCATCAAGGCGAGTTAGCCTCATATTTTATTATGGTGAGGTGAATCATTTAACTAAATCCTGGAAAATTGTACTGAATAGCTACTTCTGTGACCAACCTAGGTAGCATATTAAAAAGCAGAGACATTGCTTTGCCAACAAAGGTCCATCTGGTCAAGGCTATGGTTTTTCCAGTGGTCATGTATGGATGTGAGAGTTGGACTGTGAAGAAAGCTGAGCACTAAAGAATTGATGCTTTTGAACTGTGGTGTTGGAGAAGACTCTTGAGAGTCCCTTGGACTGCAAGGAGATCCAACCAGTCCATTCTGACGGAGATCAGTCCTGGGTGTTCTGAAACTCTAATACTTTGGCCACCTCATGCAAAGAGTTGACTCATTGGAAAAAACTCTGATGCTGGGAGGGATTGGGGGCAGGAGGAGAAGGAGATGATAGAGGATGAGATGGCTGGATGGCATCACCGACACAATGCACATAAGTTTGAGTGAACTCCGAGAGTTGCTGATGGACAGGGAGGCCTGGCGTGGTGCAATTCATGGGATCGCAAAGAGTGGGACACGACTGAGTGACTGAACTGAACTGAATAGCATATGATTATAGTTCATTTGATATTCAATGTAGACCAACTAATTCTAATGGGTTTTTGTTTAGTAACAGTCATATATCAGCAGGTAGATAGGCCTTTGCATTTGGAATCATGAAAAGATCATACTCAGTGGTTAAGTTAACCGTTCCTCTATAATCTTACCAGTAATACTCTAGACCAAAAAAGGGCCCTGTTTTAGTATACTATTAAAAAACCAACCGTTGACAGGTAAGATAAATACTTAAAATACTGTCTCTCTGAAGATTTCATTATTTTACTTGTGAGAAATGATCATAGATGACTATGTGATATCAGTCATTCATTACTTGGCCTTATTGAGAAATCTTTTGAATAGTAAGATTCTTCTGTTACTAAGAATGCAATTTTTATCCATTGAATTTGAACTAGTTAGAAAAGGACCAACTACATATAGAAGTAAAGTTCTAATTTGATATACTTAAATATGGTGTGTTTAAATAATGCCAACATAAATATACTTTTCATGTGATGTTAGCCTAAAATATTGAAAACAAAACCTACTTTTTATTAAATACACTGGTCTAACACATTTATGACAATAATTAGTGCTCAGTTCAATTCAGTCGCTCAGTGGTGTCCGACTCTTTGCGACCCCATGAATTGTAGCACGCCAGGCCTCCCTGTCCATCACCAACTCCCGGAGTTCACTCAGACTCACGTCCATCGAGTCGGTGATGCCATCCAGCCATCTCATCCTCTGTCGTCCCCTTATCCTCCCGCTCCCAATCCCTCCCAGCATCAGAGTCTTTTCCAATGAGTCAACTCTTCACATGAGGCGGCCCAAGTACTGGAGTTTCACCTTTAACATCATTCCTTCCAAAGAACATCCAGGACCGATCTCCTTGAAAATGGACTGGTAGTGCTAAAGATGACTGTATTCGCTAACAGATAAACATGGACATATGTATATATACATAATACATATAGAATAATTTTTCTGATATTTTATATACATATTAAAATATTAATTGTAATATTTCCAATTAAATAATGATTAATTTATTCTAAATAATACTTCTACCAGTTGTATTTTTCTCTGAGAAATTCCAATTACTTTCCCATTTAGTAATTTTTCTATAGTAGAATTTCACATTTTTCTCCAACAGAGCATTATTAATTCTAATTGATAGAAAGTGTTTCATTTTTTAAAGAGATGACTCAGAATTACTCTAATCTCTATAGAAAGCTGTCATTCTACCCTATATGCTTAAATATATAAAAGCTATCACCAGTGAGTAAGAATGTTTCATATATATATATAGAATAAGGAACTGGCAAGAAATAAATTGTACTCGACCCCTGGAGCTGGTCAAGAAATCCATGCTGATATTTAATAGCTTTTATCAGCAGGAAAGCAATGAGATTATTTGGGCCATAACTAGTTTTACCTCAAAGCTGAGTGTAAAACATCTATTAAATTGTTGAATCTCTTCCAACTGAAGGGATAAATTTCAAATTAAAGAAAATATTGTAACCACCAAATTCAGCATTTATTTTCTTTAACCCTACCCATATCTGGGTTTTTATTTATACCTTGATTTTAGAAATAAATGATAATTTCCTATTGCGGATCCAACAGCCAGAAATGTATGTGTGGATAGCAGTCTCTATTCTGTGGTGAATTGTGTGGTTATATAATTGGAGTTGCTGAGGACAGCCAAAAAGAAGATTCAACATGTCTACTGAATAGGTAATTTTTTTTCTTTCTAGATTTCAAACAGTCTATTTGTTTCCAGTGATATCAGTCAGTCAGTTCAGTCGCTCAGTCGTGTCCAACTCTTTGCGACCCCATGGACTATAGCACGCCAGGCTTCCCTGTCCATCACCAACTCCCTGAGCTTGCATTGAGTCAGTGATGCCATCCAACCATCTCATCCTCTGTGATATCAGTTTTTGACTATTAAGTTTGTGTATAATGTGAAGCAGGAGAATAGATATGGAGTGAAGGAACTATTTAAAGTGCTGATGAAGAGTGCTGATGAAGTAGTTTTGCACATTATCATCAGATCTGGGACAAGATTATCATCTAAATTTAATATTAATATGATGTATATTTTTTTAAGTAGCAATGCTTTTCAATACTGGATACATCTTGCTGCTGCTGCTGCTGCTGATTTGCTTCAGTCGTGTCCGACTCTGCGCGACTCCATAGACGGCAGCCCACCAGGCTCCCCCGTCCCTGGGATTCTCCAGGCACAATACATCTTAGAATTACCTAAATAGCTGCTTTTTACAATTCAGATACCAATGTTCCATCCCCAAAAGATTCAGATCTAAGTTGGTTGGAGTGTGGGTGATGTGAACATTTTTCTCACTTAAAAACTTCACCAGTAATTTTGATGCTCACCATGGAGAAGCCTGTAGTCAATACAATATTCCTGTTATTGAGTATGAGAGTTTGAGAGGACATGGCCTGAGGGGGTTTAGGCTTCACTAGTAATAGAAAAAGAGATGTTCTTCAAAACAATGACTGTTCTTCAAAACAGTCAACATTTTAAGACTGATAATCTGTTTATGGGGCTTCTCTGGTGGCTCAGTGGTAAAGACTCCACCTGCAAATGCAGAAGACACAAGAGACATGGGTTTGATCCCTGGGGTGGTAAGATCCACTGGAGTAGGAAATTGTAATTCACTCCAGTATTCTTGCCTGGAAAATTTCATGGACAGAGGAGCCTGTCAGGCTACAGTCCATTGGGCCACAAAAGAGCTGGACACAACTCAGCACATGCACACACACGAAGTCTGGCTATGAAGCATTATTCTCAAAAATTGACGAGGGATTGGAGCAGATATTAATAGCCATGAATATCAATGTGTGCATGATTTTGCCATGAGGATCCTATTTAGTCCTCAATTTTTACATTGTCTCTGCATATGACTATTGTGATCCTTCTGAAGTTTCCTTTTGTCTTCCCTTTCCACCAGCTCTTCATCTTCCTATATCCTATTCTTGCTTCTTGACATGTACATATTGACACCTAAAAGTCCAAGGTCATTTGTTTAATTACTTGTTGACATAATAGACTGATATGTCTAACAATGGACTAGGAATGAAAGAAATATATATTGCAGAACAGAAGCTTTATAGATACTTACTCTTCATTTTCTTCAAAGGTCCCTGCCTTTCCTAAATATTCAATTTTGTGATAGCTTCCTGTCAAAGGGAAGCCAAGTTGACACCTTTGCTTCAGCCCCTTGTTTAATAAAGTTTAGATCTAAATTTAGACTAAAATTTAGCTTGAGATCATGCCTGAAAGAAAATATGAATAAACTTAACTATTTCTATGTGAATAGGTAGACCCAGGTCTAATGCAGGTCACTAGAGTCCCATATTAGACAGTGAATCAACTTCTCAACAAAGATTAAAAACTACTTGCATGTTAGATCTGAATTAACCTTTCAGGTCACAGGGGCACCATTTAGTAAATTGCATTATCTCTTTGTAAATGAGATCAGGCTATAAAAGAGTTGTTTCATCTAACTTAGGAAATAAAGTTACTTATGTGCATTTAGTCTAGGAATCAGAAACATGTTTAAAATCCTTAATAGCAAAGTGATGATGTAGTTGATACAGAACTTATGCTTTTTCAAATGCTTTGACGCTGTGAAAAGTTTTTAAAAAATAAAACAGGAGCAGATGGAAGATGAAGAAGTAGAAAAGATAATTTTAGCTAACCCATTCATGAAATCTGGTTTTGAAGGGGAGGAGATGTGGATGGTCAGGATAAGAGGTCAAGGTCAGAAAAAGCTGTGGTTTCTTTGCAAACCAAAGACAACTATATATATATATATTTTTTTGTTTGTTTGTTTTTTCTGAAGATTCATGATAGAAAGGAGAGAAGCATAGTAGGATACCTGGGGGTGTGATAGGAGATAAAATCTCTCCCCTAGGAGAAGGAATTTGTCCTTAAACAGTGGTCCATGTCTCCTTTTACCACAGGAGGGAAAGTGAAACCAATAGTGATAAATGCAGGTAAGTTTGTAAGTTTGACCAGAGTGTGGGAGTTACCATCTAATTGCTTCTGTTCTTTGTTAAAAGTTTAGATGGTACTTTGCAAGTTGAAAGAAACAAGGGGAGGATGATAGAGGTCCCATAAGAGAGCCAAAGGGAGGGCAGATAAGAAAAACAGAACTGCCAAGAATCACATCAAGCCTAGCTTGGGTGAGACCCTTAAGTTGTAGATCCACTAGGTCTCAGTTCGGTGTTTCCCTGGAGAACTCATTAGCTAGGATGGCATTCGGCAAAGGCAGGTAGCTGACTGCCTGATGAATCAGATAGACAGAAAACATGGGAAAAGAAAGTTGGTGCTATTTGTGTGAGAGGGGCTGGATTTAAGATGAATAGAGAAGAAATAGATAAAAGTAGGCTCATAGTGAAAAGAGGAGTAAGTAGATGTGATGAATTTGAGAAGTAAAGGAAGGGAGAACCAAATGGGAAGTTAAGGGACAAAAGTTGATAAACCATCTGATTAAATGTTTTGTATTCAAAATTTTACAGAGAACTTCTCAGTGACGTTATAGTTTTAAGGTGGTGGGGGGAGGAGTAAGGGAGGACAGTGGAGTGTGTGGTAGTAAATAAACTGGTTGTGATGTCAAGTTGTTGATAGTAGGTAGGGTTTATGGTTGCCTGTGCATGGAGATTTTGGTCACTGTGAGCCAGATATTAAAGTGTCCAGTTGACAAGAGCTTGTGTCCAGGAGTTCAGTGGTTGACAATAAGCCAGGTCATAAAGATAGATCAAGTATATGCTATTAGCCTCAAAGGACCTGAGTTTTATTCAGTGATAGAAGTGCAGTGGTTTGTAAGCAGCATTCTCAAATTAAGAGAGGGATCACCTAATTTTTTATTTTGAATGCATAAAGTGACAAATATTATTTCAAAACAATACAAAAAAATGAGCAAACAAAAATCTCTATCAAATGATCTTTAATGATTATTTTCAAGTGCATTGTGAATGGTAGGTACTAAAAAGTGCTTTTTGCCAGATGAGGAAAAACGCAGCCTCATCTGACACTGTAGGATGATAGAGACTAATCAATCTAGTTTGGCATGATGGAGACAACCAGAGCAGGGGACCTTGACTATATCCAAACGTCTCTCAGGAGGCCATGAATAGAATATATGTGATTGTGATCTTGGATGAAAAAAATATTACTTTTATTTTCATTATCCTAATACTTAGCATCATCTTTATTTATGCTGCTGCTGCTGCTAAGTCACTTCAGTCGTGTCTGACTCTGTGTGACCCCATGGACTGCAGCCTACCAGGCTCCTCCATCCATGGGATTTTCCGGGCAACAGTACTGGAGTGGGGTGCCATTATAAACATATGCAAAAAACCACAATAGTTAGTAATATCTCTGTGTTTATCACCAATAGAAATCATGATACTTTTATATTGTCTTAATGATACACACAAGTAATGTTAATACATATAATATGTATAAGTCATAAAATATGAACAATTTTCATTCATGTTCATCAAGATTTTGAAATTGCAATGGTTACCATGCTTGCTAAATAGTCTCAATATTTAACATATTATTTACAAAGAACATACATTATTACATTAATTTATAAATATGAATGTTGCATTTCAATAAAGTAAATGTGCTTTGTGAAAAAACTGCACTGGAGCTTGATCATCTCAACGTTCTAGCCACCCAGAATCCTTTCTGGAAATGTTCTGGTTTCCCATCACAATCAGGCATATCACTGATTTGACTTTTTTGTAGTTCTAAATCAATAACACAACCTAGATCCTGCATAATCTTGGCCTCTCCTACCTCAACAAATTTATTATCATCTTTCTTGCACTCTATAATCCAACAATATGGGGGTCCTTTATAATACTTAACTGAACCATATTTTTTTATTCTGTCTTTGGATATTTCTGCTTGCTGTTCAATTTGCCTAAAATGGAATATAATCCTTTTATCTTGTCACCACCCTTTACCTAGTCAATGTGTATTTAGTTTTTGACTCTTTCAAACTGAGTTAGATGCCCCCCTTACAAAGTACAAGACTACATGAGACATATGCATACTAAAAAGATTCTTGTTTACCTGAACTCAAAGTTAATTGGAACCCTTTGCATTTTCACTTGTTAAATCTGGCAACTCTACTAACAGTACTTATTATGCCATTTTAAAACAATTTCTCACTTGAAATTATCTGTCTTCTTGCTAATCTGAAGCTCCATGAGCCAGAGTACACGTCTATGTGTGTGTGTGTGTGTGAGTGTGTGTGTGTGTGTGTGTGTGTGTGTGTGTGTTGTTTATCATGGTATCCCTACTGCCTGGAATAAAGATGTTAAGCATTTTACACATAAATTTAGGATGAATGGACAAATGAGCTATAGTCTGTGTTTAAAATATCTGTTTATGGTTCTGACTTTCCTAGTTCCTCAAGGACAAAGACCTTCTTTGCAACCAAAACCAAAACCCAGTGTCTGTAGCAGAGTACATATTCAACAATGCTGCCTTGTTCTTCCCTCAAAAGCCATCAGTGTATGTGAAGGTTTTTTTTGAGACTCAGAAGGTGGAAACAAGGGAGAGAGAAGTTAATCAAATACTCATTTTAGGCCATTTCCCTAGAAACATCAGTAATTTGGGTGAAATTAAAACATTAGGTTAACTTTTCTTTAATTCTTTTAGACAAAAAAAGATGAAGATGGAAAACATAAAAATTTCCAGATGGTAGTATTTATGCATGTGAATGAATGTTTACACTGTTATCACAAAGGTGGGAAGGGTCTGAGTGCTTGTGAATGAAAAGAAATGAGGGGAAATCAGGCTTCTGAAAAAGTTTGAAAAGCTCTCTTAAATGCAAGTTGGCAGAGTCTTCTAGTTTTTGCAGATATTCTGTCAATACTTGAATGGTACCACTTTGACACCATCCATCCTAGAGTAGAAGAGATCAAAAGTGCTCTCTAGCTTTAAAATCATATGTACCTTAGTTGCCAACAGTATCCAATGGAGAAAAGATGGTCTTTTCAACAAATTGTAGTGGGAAAACTGAATGTCCACATACAAATGGATAAAATTGGACTCTTATCTCACACTATGCACTCAAAATGAATGAAATGTTTACAAGTAACACCTGAAACTAAAACTCTTAGAATAAAACATAAGAAGAAAGCTTCATGACACTGGTCTTGACATCAGATCATTTATATGACACCAAAAGCACAGGCAACAAAATAAAAAATAAACAAGTGGGATTATGATCAAATTAAAGAGCTTCTGCCCAACGAAAGAATCAACAGAGTGAAAAGGCAACCTACAGCATGGGAGAAAATGTTTGCAAATTATATATTTGAGAAGGGGTTAGACTTCAAAATATTTAAGAAACTTCTACAACCTGGCAAAAAACAAATAACCTAATTGAAAAAAGAAAAAGGGACAGAGGACCTGAGTAAATATTTCTCCAAAGACATGCAAATGGTCAGTGGAGATTTGAAAAGATGCTCAGCATCATGAATCAACAGGGCAGTGAAAACCAAAATGACAATGACCTTATACCTACCAGGATAGTTATTATATTATCAAAAAGTACAGGAAAGCATTTTTGAAGATGTGGAGAAATTAGAACCCTTTATTGATAGGAAAGCAAATTGGTGCAGCCATAATGGAAAACAGCATAAGGGCTCCTACAATAATTAAAAAAAAAAAAAGATTGCCATATGATCCAGCAGTCTTACTTCTGGGAATATACCCAAAGAAACAAAATCATTATCTGCAATCCCATTGGAGCATTATTCACAAAAGCCAAGTTATGAAAACAACCTAAGTGTCTATCATGAAATGAATGTATAAAGAAAAAGTGAAACATATCACACAGATGTCTTATACACCAGCATAGTATTGATGGAAAAATGTCTTAAGTCTCAGGAGTCTACCAGATGTAGCAGAGATTGTGTTGGACCTAAAAGGACCATCAAACAGGGATGGAGCATGTCTTAGTATATACCACCTGCACAAATGGCCAGAAGGAAGCAATGGACACACGTAAATGTCACCAAGCTCCAATGACACACAAGATCAGATGATCTTTGTATGATGCTTAGATACTACAGTGTGTGTGTGTTAGTTGCTTAGTCATGTCCAACTCTTTGCAGCACCATAGACTGTAGCCCACCAGGCCCCACCATACATGGGATTCTCCAGGCAAGAATCCCCACTGGAGTGGGTTGCCAGTTCCTTCTCCAAAAGGAACTATAGAAAGAAAGAAAGTGAAGTCACTCAGTTGTGTCCAACTCTTTGTGACCCCATGGACTGTAGCCTACCAGGCTCCTCCATTCATGGAATTTTCCAGGCGAGGGTACTGGAGTGGGTTGCCAGTTCCTTCTCCATAGATACTACAGAGCACAGACTACATAACCACAGAATTTAGATACAATCTCAGGAAAAAGGGACAAGGGACCCCAAATTAACTGAGATTAAGAAAAAGGAAAAGTATGTAGTTTCCTCAAAAACTCACATACAACTTTATGATTCAGCAGTCCCGCTTTTGGGTACACATACAAAAGAACTGAAATCAAGTTCTCAAAGAGGTATTAGCATGCCCATGTAAATTACAATTCATAATAACCAAGATGTGGCAAACAACCCAGGTGTCCATCAACAGATAAATGGGTAAAGAAAATGTGCTGTGTACACACTGCTGCTGCTGCTGCTGCTAAGTCGCTTCAGTCGTGTCCGACTCTGTGCGACCCCATAGACGGCAGCCCACCAGGCTCCCCTGTCCCTGGGATTCTCCAGGCAAGAACACTGGAGTGGGTTGCCATTTCCTTCTCCAATGCATGAAAGTGAAAAGTGAAAGTGAAGTCACTCAGTCGTGTCTGACCCTCAGCAACCCCATGGACTGCAGCCCTCCAGGCTCCTCCATCCATGGGATTCTCCAGGCAAGAGTACTGGAGAGGGGTACCACTGCCTTCTCCGATGTACACACAGTAGAATACTATTCAGACTTAGAAAGAAATTCTGGAACATGCAACAACTTGGATTAACCTTGAGGACATTAGGCTAGGTGAAATAAGCCAGTCACAGAAAGAAATCCTGCATGTTTCCATTTATATGAGATATCAGTATAGTCAAATTCATGGCATCAAAGAGTGGAATGGTGGTTGCCAGGGGCTAGGAAGAGAGGGAAATTATAGTTACTAATCAACAGGTATGAAGCTTCAGTTTAACAAGATAAATAGGCTCTAGCTATTGGTAAATCATAGTGCCTATAGTAAATAATAATGTAGTATAAACTTAAAAATATTAAAAAAGATAAAGTTCAGATTGTGTCCTGAAATAAAATTTAAAAAAAATCAAATTGCCTCAGATATGAAATATATGCACAGCTAAGGAATCTGAAGAGGAACCAGCAGAGAAAATACTCAGGGAATATTCAGAAACTTGGAAAAATTACTGGGGAGTTGAAACTCTGGAAATATGGAAAGAACAGAGAAATCATCAACCGAGAGATTTTCCTGAAGAGTTCATAGATTATAAGGAAAAATGAGCACTGGAGATTAAAAAATAGGAAGAATTATTTTTTAATGGAGAGTTTCATTAGAGTTCAGTTCAGTCACTCAGTCGTGTCTGACTCTTTGCAACCCCATGAACCGCAGTACACCAGGCGTCCCTGTCCATCACTAACTCCTGGTGTCTACCAAGTCTATGTCCATTGAGTCGGTGATGCCATCCAACCATCTCATCCTCTATCGTCCCCTTTTCCTCCTGCCCTCAATTTTTCCCAGCACCAGGGTCTTTTCAAAGGAGTCAGCTCTTCGCATCAGGTGGCCAAAGTATTGGAGTTTTAGCTTCAACATCAGTCCTTGCAATGAACACCCAGGACTGATCTCCTTTAGGATGGACTGGTTGGATCTCCTTGCAGTCCAAGGGACTCTCAAGAGTCTTCTCCAACACCACAGTTCAAAAACATCAATTTCTTTGGCGCTCAGCTTTCGAATACACTGTTGTAAAAGGAGACAATAATGAATTAAGGGAAACCACCCAATGAAATTCAGAGAATTCGGGAATCTAAAAGATGAAAATATGAGAGTAGGAAGTAGCAGCTGAGAAGATAGAAGGGGAGAACTTGAGCTCTATGGAGAAGACAGTCAAGATGTATCTAATTTCTCGTTTGACAACACATTCATGCCCTCACATAGACACTAATATGTTACAGTACCCTACCAATATGTATTTTCCTACTCCTTGCCTGTTACTCTACACTCCCAGCCTATTCAAAACCGATGGCATTTGAAAATCAGTAGCTTTATCACACCATAATGCAAATGACCTTAGCATGAGTGCTCTACATGGCTCCCCCCTGTTATATGTGCTTTTTTACATCAAGGGCCATTTCTACCAGTAGATACTTACATTCTGATATTTATTATTCATTCTGGTCAAAGATATTTTTACCTTTAATGCCTAAAAATTTGTGTAACTGACAGTGCCAGAAACCATAGGAGTGGGGGAAGGGAAATAATATTATACTAGACGTAAAAATGATACGTCTAAGATAGGGTGCTCTCAATGGTACAGTCAAGAAAAAGGATGGTGAAAAAAAAAAAGGATGGTGAGCAGACAATTGAGGGTTGGTGGGTGTATTTAAAATTGTGAGGCTTCCCTCAAATGTAAAGTCAGCAAAGCAGAGTAACCAGGAATAGACCTGTGGTTGCAATACACACACATACAGAGAGAGAGAGAGAGTGCATGCTTGAGTCAAGTCATGAGTTCAAGAGGCTTGAAGAAAATGGAAGAGCAGTTCCCAATCATGATGTCAGGAGAGCATTCCTTTAGATTGCCAGCCCAATAAAAAGAGAAAACATGTTATCAAATGCCATCCACATAATTGATACTCAATATTCAACAATACATTTTGCTATTTTCCATCAAATAGGATCAATGCTGTTGTGCATGGGTTTGTGCTCAGTCCCTCAGTTGTGTTTACCTCTTTTGCAATCCCATGGATTGTAGCCCGCCAGGTTCCTCTGTTCCATGGGATATCCCAGGCAAGTATAGGAAAATGGGTTGCCATTTCTTGATCTATGGAGTCCTTTTGTAGTTGTTGTTTAATTATTGCAATTATGTCAAATATTTTTGCAAAGTAATTCGACATAAAAGATAACTTTTCAAATAAGTAAGGTTAAAAAAACAATAAGCAGGTTTCCTATTCAGATTGCTTCTAAGAATTTGGCTTTTAGGTGAATATCTTAATGTGCTAAGTTGTTTCAGCTGTGTTTGACATTTTGTGACCCTGCAGACTGTATATCCTGCCAGGTTCCTCTGTCCATGGGATTCTCCAAGCAAGAATACTGGGGTGGGTTGCCATTTCCTCCTCCAGGGCATCTTCCTGAACCAGGGATGGAACACGTGTCTCTTGTGTCTCCTGCATTGTAGGCAGATTTTTTACCGCTGAGCCATTGGAGAAGCCCAAATATCTTAGTATGAACGTCGTAATCAGTCACATTGATTAGTATGCATCTCTTTCCCCCATTTTAGACATTGCAAGTGCAAACTTGAATGTGAATATTCTACTTATATGTTAGAATTTTCAGGTGTTAAACACATGCATACTCTGCTATCAGAAATGAGTCTGCAGTATTTAGCTTAAATTTATAATTTATAATTATTTAAGAAGTTTTAACTAGTTGTGAAATGGATGACTTTTTTCTCAGTTTATGTTTATGGTATGGAATAAGGAACCAGGTGGTGTTTCTGCTTCAGTAGTCTGTGTCTATTCAGCAGAAAATATTACCATATAGAAGACCTTATAAGTTCCATCTGCCCAAATACCTGGTCTCTCTCCTTCCCATAGGTTCCAGGCCTTCATCTCAAACAACTTTATAATGAATCCATCACATAAAAAGTCATTAAAAAGCATGATTTTCAACCCTGTGGATTCCTCAAAAAGAAAAACAGGAACAGGAGATGGAATAATTATATTGTATATTTTCATACTGTAGAAAAAATTGTTTGGGAAAATGATTTTAAAAGAACTTCTTAGGAACTCCAAAGGGGAGTTTTGGATTAATCTTTGACTAATTTAAAAAGATCACCAACACTTATTCATCTATTTAAGATGATAGTGATAGTGTAGATTTTAATTGAGAAAAGGAGAGAAAATAAATGCTTTTTAGATTTACCATATTGTGAAAATGTTTCAGTACTTAAGACTTGGGTTTTGCCCAACAAACACGAATATTCTAACTCTGTTATAACAGAGACACAAAATAATAACAATACAATTTTTTTTTCCTGTAAGGGAAAAATACAGTTTGGTTCCTAACAACAAATAAATTTCATAAAATTACCAATAAATTAAAAACCTTTGACTACTATTTTTTTTAATTTTATTAAAGAATAGTTGATTTAAAGTGTTGTTATTGATTTAAAGTATTGTGTTAATTTCTTCTGTATAGTAGTGACTCAGTTATGCCTATATATTCTTTTTCATATTCTTTTCCATTATGACTTGTCACAGAATACTGGCTATACTCCCTGTGCTCTACAATATGACCTTGTTGTTTATCCAGCCTATATATACACTAGCTTGCCTCTGCTAATTCCAAACTCCCATTTCTTCCCTCTTGACAATTATTATTGGGCAAAAAAGATGTGGGTCGAATACTGAGGTTAATATTCTATTGAATTAAGCCAAATGATTGTGATAATGAGAGGACTGTCATTTACTGAAACTGGGTTAGGGCCCCGTCCCTTCTGAACTGCCCATGGGGATTCTGACGGTGGTGTTGATCATATGACGCCAGCCACTCTAGCTCTCGCCTCAGACCCCCAGGTGCCTTAAAATGATGTCTAAGATAAACTTTTCCTCGGATTCCTTACCCAAAACCTCAAGACTGAAAGAGCCAATTTAAAATTCCGGTACCCTATTGGATCAATGTAAGAAATGAATTTTAAGTCACTTCTTTAACAAACATTTGTTGATGTCCTAATATATGCCTGTTTGCAAAGTCACTTCAGGTGAGTCCGAATCCTTGTGACCCTATGGACCATAGCACAGCAAGCTCCTCTTCCATGGGATTCTCCAAGCAAGAATACTTCAGTGGGTTGCCATTTCCTTCTCCAGGGGACCTTTCCAACCGAGGGATTGAACCTGCATCTCTTCAGTCTCCTGCATTGGTAGGCGGGTTCTTTACCATTAGTGCCACCTGGGAAGCCCTAGCATATGTTAGTTCTCGTGGATTCAAAAATAAATAAGATGAAGATTTGCCCTCCCAGAGTTCACAATTAAATGAATATGTATGCATCTGGTCTTAACAACAATGCAATGTGATATTTGCTACATCCAAACTACAGATCTAAGCTTATAGGGGTAGATTATAGGAGTAGAGAAAAGAGAGTGTCTGTTCTTGCCCGGTGGAGGAAAAAAAGAGACAGAGAATTGAAATTTATGGAAAACATTATTAGGGTTGATATAAGGATGGAAATTATATTATAAATCACTTAGAACAATCCTGATACTATATAACAACCAGTTCAATAAATGTAAATTTTATGGCTTTCAGAATGCTTTCTGAATTTCTTCTTCTTGATTTTCCAGTTTGATATGATGCAAATAATCTGTAACAATTTGTCAGATTGTTACAGAAAGCCTTCCAGAAGAACAATTCACTTTTCCACAAAAGCAGTAATATTACAATCAAACGAAGCAGAACACATCACAAACTCTCTTGGTCCAATTTAAATTTAATGAACTCTTAGCTGAAGTGTCTCATCTCCATAAACTCAGAGGCACAAGGTTTACAGAAACTGCAACTTCAACATTCTTTGACAGTAAATATGACTATAAATCAAGGGGTACATTTATTTTCTTCCAGGGTTCTGGTTTTATGCCATCTGTTCACATGGCATCTTGCCCATTTGGAACAATGTCAGATTGTGTAGGATAGAGGTGTTGCCTCTCTGCTGTGCTCCTGACTCAAGAATGAGGCTAGTACTTTGGGAGAGGGTTAACATGAGGAAGGCCTTCCCAGGTGGTGCTAGTGGTAAAGAACCTGCCTGCCAATGCAGGAGACGTAAGAGATGCAGGTTCCACATCTGGGTCAGAAAGATCTCCTGGAGGAAGACATGTCAATCCACTCCAATATTCTTGCCTGGACAATCCCACGGACAGAGGAGACTGGTGGCCTACAGTCCATGGGGCTACAAAGAGTAGAACACACAACTGAAGCAACTTAGCATGCAGCATGTACCTAAGATAAGGAGAGTGATCACAATGACAGCTTATACTGTTTCCTGGTTGATCAGGTTCCTGGCTGATCTGCCCAAGGCACTGTGACAGTGAACCTTTCTTCAGGCATGAAAAGCATCTAATTAGTGACAAAAATGAGGCAAAGTGGATGCTTGATTTCAGGAGACATACAAATGTTCAGTTTGTCTCAAATACCCTCTGCATTCTTTCTGAGGAGCCACCCAAATTCCCACATTCTGACAGGTAGGTAATGCTGCTTCCCCAAAGCCATAATGGGCTTTTACCTTTATTTGTTACTGTATCACATCAATGTGAAAGAGTGGTCTTCTAGGCAACATACATTGGGAAAAACACCAAGTCCTTGGTGTTCAAAACTATGTAAGAGCTGAATGCTCTCTTTTCAAGTATCTCACAGATTCCACCTGATTTTAAATTGATTTAATGCTTTCCATCACATTTCTGTTTTTGATCAGAAACCTATTTTTCTTTTCTTCCATTTAGTTCAAACCCATGTTTAGATGTATTGTAGCATTGTAATTTATTCCATATCAATATGTACTAATTCATTTAATTTCTAAGGACATTGGGAGGAAAAGTGAATACTCTTATGAGTTAAGCTTAAGGAAAACACATGACTAGCATATTTTGCTGACTTTATCCCCATATTTAATTCATATATTTATTTTACTGTTCTAAATACATTGTTTGGCCTCTTTTCAATATACTATTCACCCTCAACTAAATTAGCACTAGGAATTACCACAAAAATTGTGTTGTAACAAAATACTATGATTTTACTCACTCTTCAATAGTTTCAACCACATCATTGTGATTTTTAATTGTCCTTGGTTCTTTTTTATTTATAATTCTTTAAAATAAAAACTACATATTTAAGATATACAGCATGATGTTTTGACATACATATACATGGTGAAATAATTGGTGAACCTGTAGGACATTATGTTAAATGAAATAAGCCAGATACAGAAAGAAAAATGCTAAATTATCTCACTTATATGTGAAATCTATAAAACAGAAAACAGAGAGTAGAACAGTGGTTAAAAGAGTCAGGGAGGTGGGGGAAATGGGAGATGTTGGTCAAAGAATACATAGTTGCAGTTACAATGGATGAATAAGTTTTAGAGATCTAATGAGCAGCATGATGACTGTAGTTATTAATATTGTATTATATTCTGTGACAGCATAATTTTCTACTTAATGATCACCATTCTTTCTTGTATTTGGGTAGTTTAACTGATCAAAAAGACATTCACTTTCACACCTATGGGTTTCCCTGGTGACTCAGACGGTAAAGCCTCTGCCTGCAATGAGGGAGAGCTGGGTTCGATCCCTGGGTCAGGAAGATCCCCTGGAGAAGGAAATGGCAACCCACTCCAGTACTCTTGCCTGGAAAAGTCCATGGATGAAGGAGCCTGGTAAACTACAGTCCGTGGGATCACAAAGAGTCAGACATGACTGAGCAACTTCACTGGTTCACTGGTTCACACCTACACAGCAGACTTTGTCCTCCTTGCATCTCTGGGCCATGCTGAAGACCTACTGCAAGATGCATTATAATTGATCATTTTAGTGGGCAACAAAATTCTCATATTATCAGATTAAAATTTCTTTTGTGAACTGCATCTGGATATTCATTCTGTGCATTCTTTCATCTGTTGCTGACCTACTATAGAGTAGGCACCCTACACCTAGACGAGTAATTAGATGACTACTTGTGCATCACATTTGGGTTTGTTGGTTCTAACGGAATTATGTGAAACTGACTGATATTATAACTGATAACAGTAATAACTGATATTGATTGAATATAAAGAAGAAGAGGCATGGGGTAGTTACTCAGGCAAGAATTAAAATCCGTAGATACTAGAAACCTCTGAAACTACTTGCTCAGTGAAACGGGTCCTTGATTTTCTTAGAATTCAGTAGTAATTGTCACTCACCTCTTTCTAGGCTTAACCATGTGTCCTCAGCTTTTCACTCACATTACCTGATATACCTGAAAGTTCATAGCACTGGTACTTGAAGTTTCACAGATTTTATACTCTCAGATTCATTTTATAGGAAAGTCCACTAGCCTCCTCATTGTTTTTCTTTTTTTTTTTTTTCTTTTCTTTTATTTTATTTTTAAACCTGAAACACTGTATTAGTTTTGCCAAACATCAAAATGAGTCCACCACAGGTAAATTGATAATGTGACTTTTAATTGGTCCATTTTATCCCTGTTAGAATACATGATCTATTTTGACATTCCATAAAAGTTCAATGATCAAAATCTGTCTAAAAATAAGGATTATAATTATTAGCCTTTTCAATTCTAGGCACTTAGTACAGTGCCTAAAACACAGAGAATAAGTGCTCAATGCTTGTTTGGCAAATAAATAAATTGGTCCAGCTGGAATGTATATGTGTTTTGTTAAAAAATAATGCTTAGGAAGCTTAAGAGCTTATATATGTGCATTTAAAGTTATTGTTTTACAGAATTCTTTGGGTTGTTTTTTTTTAACTAATGGAATGATAAAACTCTTATCTGTGAGCTAATTTTCTCAAAATAATAGAACAATAGTCATCTAAGTTTCATTAAATGATACTACTTACAATTATCATATCAAGTGTTTGTTTCTTGGGTAGCTGAAGAGATAGAATCAAGTTGCCTTATTTCTGAGAAACTTAAAAATGTCAAAATCCTTTGAACATCACCAACTGTGCAGAAAAAGTTGATGAAAAGGTGAACCATTCTTTTAAGAAGTATATTGTTTAAATATACCTGCTTCTTAATAAAAGCATAACATGATGGCCTTCTATTTTTAAGCCAAACAACAAATAAATTCCAAAGGAATTTTTAAAAAGTTACCCAAACCTTAGTAATGAGATACTTCTGCAATACTTTTAGAAATTAACATGCATAGCAGGCTTAAAGTATTTTATAGTGACTAAAAGGTGGTCTTATAATATGAAGGAAGACTTTTATGTGTTTAACACCAGATGAATCACAATTCAGTGAGGTTTTAAGCTTATAAGAAAAATATTACACCATATAGTGTGGCTATATAAAACATAGGTGAAATAGTAAATCTAAGAATCCCATATTTACGATGACACTTTGTAAGCATTAATGCCAGTGGATTAAGCTTAGTAGGGCAAAATAAAGTGATTAAGTATCCCCAAGATAGTCTTAAGTATAAACAAGGAGAAACATTAACCTGACAAAGAAATCTTTTGCAAGACAAAAATACCAGCAAAGGGAAAAGAATGTTTTCATTGCCAAATAAGTCTTGTGTGATACCAAAGCGACAAATCAGGAAGATGCACTAGCAGAGGTCCCCAAGTTCCCGGCTGCGGAGCAGTACCTCCTGTCAGGTCAGTCGTCACATTAGATTAGAAATAAAGAGCACAATAAATGCAATAGGCTTGAATCATCCTGAAACCATCCCCTACCCCTGGTCCTTGGAAAATTTGTCTGCCATTAAACGGGTCCCTGGTGCCAAAAAAGATGGAGGACCACTTAAAAGAAATTTTGATCTGTTGGTTGTTTTTGTTTTAAATAGCAAAACCATGTGAATGTGCTCATCAATTAATTGGTATATTAAAGAAATAAGACTATAAGTGCATTTCATTTTATATAAAAAAGTTAGGTTTTGCTATTTTAGGACATTGAAATGTGAAGGAGCAGAAACCCATCAGTATAAGAAATATAGCAATGAGTTTCAACACAGATGTTAGAAGAAGTTGTTAGTTAGAATCACTAGAATTCCACTAACAAGCAAAGGGAATATGTTGTGTGTCAAAATGGTAATCATCAAAGTTGAACGTGTTATTCATGCTATGTGAAGTTTAGACGTCATGGTTGGATGTCAGCATGTATAAAGCTACAGGGCTTTTTGTTGAGACAAACTAGAGAAATAGCCTACATTTTGAATAAGTAGTACAAATCCAGCATGATTTTAAAATAGAAATAAAAACATCAGGAAACTGATTAGAATAATAAGGTTTAGATCTGTAGTATAATTACAATTTTTTAAAAGTAGATGGAATTGTATTTAAGGATGTTCTCTTTGCTCTAGACATGCATGGTCTCAAAGACATTTAGATGAATTGAAGACCTTAGTATGGACTATTCTGATTTTTTTTAATCTATTTTCAAAGCACATTTCCTGAATATATTAGTTATATTTTGCTGCATAGGAAGTTACTCCAAAACTCTGTGGCTTGAAACAATAAATGTTTATTATCTCACACAATTTCTGAGAGTTAGTTACTTTAGAACCACTCAAGTGTGTGATCAAGGTCTCTTAAGAGGTTGCAGCCATGCATAAGTGCAGCCATCAGAAGACTTGGCTAGGGCTGTACCATCTGTTTCTAAAGTATCTCACTCACATGGCTATGGATAGGAGACTTCAGTTGCTAACTGGCTGCTGGGAGGAGACTTTAGTACTCTGCCATGTGATCCTCTCTGTACAAGGCAGCTGGCTTCCCCCAGAACAGTAATCCAAGAGCATGAAGCAGAAGCCATAATGTCTTATAAAACTACACCTCAGAAGCAACCTGTCACCATTGATGATGAGTATACTGGTCAGATCAACTAACCTGCATATAAAATGTGGAAGAAGTAATTGCCCAAATTCCGGCGTGTCCTTTCTTTCTTATTTCCTTTCTTTCCTTCCCTTTCTTTTTATTTGTTCCCCCTTTTTTCTCTGACCTCAAAGATGGTCCCTATGTCCGTTTTCTGGTGCTTGTGTATAGGTTCCATCCAAACGCCAGAAGACAGGGCACTAGGTGCCATATTGGAAGTCAGAGAAAAGAAGAAAGAAAGAAAGAAATTGGAAGGGAAGAAAGGATACTCCCAGATTTGGGCAATGACTTCTTCACATTTTAGAAACTAACATTTAGAAACCATCCACATTATCTCAAAATAAAATTTCATTTCTTAAATTTTTCCAACTGCATTAGCAATTACTAAAATGGCTACAAATCTACTAGGGTTTTTATATTGAGCAAATGATCAATCAGAATGGTTTATTTTTAGTTGGACTTGTTGAAATATGAATATATTTCAAAAGGAATGTTAAATCACAAGGTATTTATATGATATTTATATATTTGAATTACCACTAAGTGACAGTCTTTCATTTAGCAAATGAAAATGCAGGGTGTCCAGTTAAATATATGTTTCATATAAATAGCACATATTTAGTTTAAGTACATTCCATATAATAAACAAATTTTTTATCTGAAATTTATATTTAAGTGAATGTCCAGTGTTTTACATGGCAGATTCCTTACCATCTGAGCCTTCAGGGAAACCCTTCATTTGGTAGTTCAGTTCTGTTCAGTTGCTCAGTCATGTCTGACTCTTTGTGACCCCACCAGCACACCAGGCTTCCCTGTCCATCATCAACTCCTGGAGCTTGCTCAAACTCATATCCTTTGAATCGGTGATGCCATCCAACCATCTCATCCTCTGTCACCCCCTTCTCCTCCTGCCTTCAGTCTTTCCCAGCATCAGGGTCTTTTTCAATGAGTCAGTTATTCACATTAGGTGGCCAAAGTATTGAAGTGTCAGCTTATGCATCCTTTGTTCCAATGAATATTCATGGTTGATCTCCTTTAGGATTGACTGGTTGGATCTCCTGCAGTCCAAGGGACTCTCAATAGTCTTTTCCAATACCAAAGTTCAAAAGCATCAATTCTTAGGTGCTCAGCTTACTTTGTAGTCCAACTCTCACATCCATACAGGACTACTGGAAAAACCATAGCTTTGAGTAGACAGACCTTTGTTGGCAAAGTAATGTCTCTGCTTTTTAATATGCTGTCTAGGTTGGTCATAGCTTTTCCTCCGAAGAGCAAGCGTCTTAATTTCATGGCTACAATCACCATCTGCAATGACTTTGGAGCCCAAAAATATAAAGTCTGTCACTGTTTCCATTGTTTCCCCATTTATTTGCCATGAAGTGATGGGACCAGATGCCATTATTTTAGTTTTCTGAATGCTGAGTTTTAAGCCAACTTTCTCACTCTCCCCTTTCACTTTCATCAAGAGGCTCTTTAGTTCTTCTTTGCTTTACCTTAAATCACTCTCAAGCCACCTTTTGTTCAAAAGTAATGAAGTTTAGGTGACATAAAGTATCCCTTTCACACGTTATTTTTGCTACAGAAACTTATATTTAAAGCAAAATTGTGATACCACTCTATTTAAAACAAAAGAGTGCATTAAGGAGCTAGCATCATGTTCATATTTGTTATCCATTAAGTGTGTATGTGTGTATCCCCAAAACTTGAGCAGAAGACATCTTAACAGCTGAACAAACATGTATATGTTGTCATGTTTACTTGTAAGATTCTTGAGAATCATGTCTAGGAAGGTACATGAGAGCCAAGCTTCCAATTCTAATTCCAGCTTTACAGTCAATTTTAGAGATTGTTTTGAACCAGTAATCTGACTACTTTAAAGGATATGTGCATGCTACATTGCTTCAGTCATGTCTAACTCTGCGACTATATGGAATGTAGCCCACCAGGCTCCTCTGTCCATGGGATTTCCCAGGCAAGAATATGGGAGTGGATTGCCATTTCCTCCTGCAGGGGATCTTCCCAACCCAGGGATCAAACCCGCATCTCTTATATCTCCTGCATTGGCAAACAAGTTCTTTACCACTAGCACCACCTGGAAAGATTATTAAAGGATGTAGAATTCTCTAAACCTTAAAGACATTCGGACTACTTTAGAATTCCTATGCCTCTATTTCCTTTCCTTAAGATTTATTGGCTGATTTTTTTCATGCTCTTTCCTGCCTCGAATTTGTCCATCTTAGGATGAGAATCGTGATGCCACTTCAAAATGATTTAGAAGAAATTATGAATGACCACAGGAACCTGAACTCAGGGAAATAATTATTCAGTATCATCCTTGAAAGTGCCCTGTCCATTGCATTTGATGTAGTGGACATTAAACTAATCCGGAAGGTACATTTGATTCAGCCATCCCTTTCCACTGAGATCACATGTGGGGTGCTGTGACCAAGACAGGCAAGATGTAGAATCACTGATTGTAAGTTGGATGGCCAATTTATTTTTCTTTGCACACTGATCTAGCAATATACCCTCGAACCACAAATAGATATGTGAAATACCATCACAGTTAGCATTTAAATAATCTACAGCTGGATCCCTAACTGTGCAACTTAAAACTGAATTTACATAAAACTGAATTTATGTAAGATAATGATTTGGTCTTTGCACAAGACTGTATACATCACTGGGCTTTGGAGTTTGGATCTCAAAATTTATTTGTAAGAGATGATAGTACACTGAAGTTTTTGAAACTTCACTCAAAGTTATATATATACACATATATATGATTGACATAAGATCATGCAGAGAATGGAGCTAGATCTAGTATTCCAAGGGAAAAAAAAAACATTTTGCGTATGGCATTAGGAGATGTGGGTTCAGTCCCTGGGTTGGGAAAATCCCCTGGAGGAGGGCATGGCAACTCACTCCAGTATTCTTGCCTTGAAAATCCCATGGACAGAAGAGCTGGCAGGCTGTAGTCCATGGGATCACGAGTTGGACACTACTGAAGCAACTTAGCGGGCATGCACAAACGTGATTCATGTTAAGGAAGACAAATGAAAACACATTTGTATACCTCTTTCTAATGAGAGTTACCGCTGGCTGGGTTTTGTACAACTGGCAAAAAATAGTGTTAGTCTTTTAAGTGGTATTAAGCAGGGTGATTGATATTTAATGGGAAGGAAATCAATGGATGGCATGGAGGAACGTTTTCTAAATAGTTTCAAACACTGTCCCCAGTCTTGTCAATGGTTTGGGAAATATTTTTGGTTTGTTTAATTAACATGTCACTTATGGATGTTAAAGCACACACACAAAAAATATTACTATTATTCTGAATTCTGAACAAATAGACAACTGCTGCTGCTGCTGCTGCTGCTGCTGCTGCCGCTAAGTCGCTTCAGTCGTGTCCAACTCTGTGCAACCCCATAGACGGCAGCCCACCAGGCTTCCCTGTCCCTGGGATTCTCCAGGCAAGAAACTGTTGAATAAAATAAAAATTAGTATGTTTCAAAATTATTATATGTATTTGTGCCTTAAAGCTTCAGGAATTTCCTCCTATAATCAAAGAAGAAGCTTCTGCAATGTTGTTCTACTTTTGTTTGTGCTTGACATCCCATAACAGCCACAAATGAATAGTGGAAAAAGAAAATAAAGGCAAAAAGATGAAATTGCTTCTAAAATATTGCCTGCTACCTCTGAGTACTTGTCCTTTTTTACGTCATTATCAGTTATTTAATATTGCCATCAACATCCCTGCCTGATGACTAGATAATGATGCAGTCTAGCTCTTCCTGGACCTTCAAACAAAATGCCCGGGGAGGACATGGGACACAGCTGCACTCTAACACACAAGTGTCTCTCTACCGGGCTGCGGTCTCAAGGATGTAAGACCCACTGCGAAAGGTTAAGTGTATACAGTCTCAGGATTGAAATGACAAATTTTATGTCTACTAAGAACCTAAAACTTTGTTGGATTTGCAATATTTTGTGCAAGCCACAGCATTTATAAGACAGGCAATATTCTTTCTTGAGAAGGAATTTATATTCTCTGGCAAACACAGAACAGAGGTTTGTTAGGAGAGCCTATCCATTGAAAATTGTGTAAATACTGTCTACTTATATTTCATTTGCCATATGCCCTCCTGAACTGGAATTATAGCAATGAAGTGCTGGAAGGGCATTCTTTATAGAGTAAATAGACTCTAACTTCTACCATATTTAGAAAGTTATATGTGGAATATATTTATGATGTATATCAATTGATATGCAGCCTACTTTGGGACCATCTAGAATTTTCAATTTTAAATGTTATCAGTTGACATATATATATATATTATTTATATATATATATCAATATTTACCTATACCAACATATAGATTTATAAAGCTGTGAAATTTCTGTCCATTTCTTTCAGTAATATACCTAATTTTGCAGTCATAGGCTAGGCAAGTTAAACAAATCAAATGTGATTATAATCAGAGAACAACTTAGAAGTAGGAATTTCTTTGGAAAGTTTAAATGCCAAATTGAGTCATTTTATGGGATATAAGCACTAGGAATAATTAATGTTAAATTGTTAACTTTCTAGTTTAAAGCAGAAACATCTTTAATCATGTTTATTGTAATTTTAATTAAATGATCAACTGTGACAGTTAAATATATACATTCAGGGATTCAACAAATTTTTAGAGTCTATCTGAAAACATATGAGATATAGAGACAAATGACCTAAATCCTAAAATCAAGCCATTCGACTCACAGGGAAAAAAAGACAAAAAGATATTCTCAGACCATTAAAAATGGTGGCTTATATGAATTTCTTTAAAATTATGTTGACCTCTTCAAGATTTTGGTTGCTTCTAACATTCCTTGACCATAGCTATGGTTATATGTTGCTGCAAAAAAAAAAAAAAAATATATATATATATATATATATATGTCAACAGAGAAAGGATGAGTTTCTTTTTTAAGTTGTATTTCTAGAGAATAACCTTAAATAAATAGAGCATGTAACTAGCAGGACACACCATTAAGGTTTATTTATTTATTCATTCACTAACTGGCTCAGTTCATATTTAGAGTGTTGACTATGTCTCAGGTTCTATGGTAACTCAAAAGAAACAAGGGTCCCTATTCCCATGGAATTTAAAACTAGTGGGGAATCTGAAACAAATATGAAAAATAAATTTGATTCTGCCAACAATTACAGAGAAGACATACAAAGAGCTCTGAATCCCTAATGAAATGACACTGATATGGACTAGAAAGATAAATAGAAAGTTTAGCAATAGCAATGAATCAAAGAGCTAAGTGATATCCAGGTAGGGAGAACGGCATGGAGAAACGCATCCTAGTCATAGGGATTTCATACCAAGTAGAAAAAGATGACCAAAAAATGGAATTGCTTGTGTTCATTGAGGACTAGTACTCCTACAGTGTCTAGAAAAATTTAGGGCACATATGAGGTGCTCCAAGTTTTCCTATAAAGAAATTGAAGAAATTAGAAAGCTATAGACCCTTGGTCTATTTTTAACATCTGCCTGTCCTGAATGATGAAACAGCTAGTTAAATAATATACTAAGTATTAAACTCTCTCCTACCCTTTTTTTTGAATGTTGTTGACTTATGGGGGTGTGATCTCACACACCCATGGTGAGTAGTTCATTGCACTGGTGTCTCCAAAATACCTTGTCTTCTGGTTTCCATGTCTCTGTTGTTGTCTGCTCTCCTTAAATTTTGGCAAGTTGCTTTAACTAATAGAATGAGACAAGAGTGACATTTTTCTAGTTTCAGGCGTTAACCTTAACAAGAAGTAGCAGTTTCTACATTTGCATTCTTAGAAGCCCTGAACTGTCATATAAGTTACCTAATTCTCCTGCTAGAGAGACCACATGGAGAGGGAAGGGATGGGAGATTCCATGAAGGAGACAGAAATACAGCAAGAGATGAAACCCCAGATGTATAATCCCCATCAAGTCTAAAACCAAGATGTGAGTTTGGGTACTTCCTTTGGAAGGGGACCCCAGGATGAAGTGCAGGAAATGAAGAAGCAAAATGAGGAAGAGAAGAAAGTTAAGGCTACTCTATTGAGAAGACAAATACTGAGGGCAACTGAGGCACAATTGCTCTGCAAAGTCTGGGAGGTGGGGTAGAAAACATCTCAGAGTTACCAGCTCCAAATGCAAAACTGGGTCCTGTATCCACCAAATCCCCATCCATCATTGGTGGAAGGCTGCTCCCAGAAGCTCTAATTTTCTGGCACTTCTGAGGGTCAAGTATGCTCCTGCATCAGAACAACACCCGCAGGCAGAGAGTCACAGGGTTTTTAAGTAAACAGCCTTTGAGATCTATAGGTAAGCACTGACTGAATATAGCAGAGCTCCAGGTAATCAGCCTCTGCTACAAAATTTAAATTTCTCAGATATTTAGCAACATTGTCTTAGCCTATTATTTCATCTTTAGCCTAATACCTAGTATGTACAGCATACTGTACATATGGTTGTTACATTTTGAATCTGATACTTGTGAAAGGCTTTGTGTAGTATTCAGCAGACTCAGTGAATAGTGGGTAGTGAAACATGGTGTGATGGAAATAAACATGTTTATTCTATCCTAAGAATACCAGTCAGGATGCCCTGACAGAACTAAAAATTATGCCATTCATTTTTGCAAAACCAGTGTGCTTGGATATTTTATTCAACATCTAGCTATATTTTGAATTGCTTGGGTGGAGAAAGAATAGAGGAGACTTTCTAAGAAATCTAGGGTATTGGGTGTTCTGCTCCTTAGTAGAAGTCCTCTGAGGAAACCTCTATGAATGCTATATGTCAGTACCTGAGCAACTTAAATGGAAATGGCAGACATTTAAGAGAAAATGTTTCCTAGTCTCATTCAGAGCTTTTACAAAGGAACTGTTGCTCAAAAAAATCTTAAATATTTGAAAGAAGAAAAAATCTCTTCATTCATGAAAAGTTGTGTATCAAAACCAGAGGGCAGAAATGTAGTTTTAAGAAGAAGCAGATTGATAGTCCAAGAACTAAACACCTGCCAAACAAGGCTCATTTCAGCAGACAGCTATTAAGATCCTTTGTCACCATATTTGGAGTGTTCATATTTATCTCATCACATATTTAAGAGGAAAAAAGTATGTGCACCCTGAGTGAGAAATCAATGGAGTCAGTTTGGATGCAATTCTCCTCTTAGCTCTTGGAATTAGATGAAAAAAAATGCAGCAAATTAAATATCAAGCTCATTTTCATGTTAATAATAAAAGGAATAGCTCCAAACTTCTTGTCCTAGGCTGGATTGCCTAATGTCTACTCACAGCTGCTAGGCTGTTTGGTCCCTACAGCCTAACTTTCACTTCTAAATGGAAAACTTGAATTGTGTCAGGATCTAAGTTCAGTTTAGTAAATGTGGTATATTTAAGATGTTAGAGGAAGAGAGAGAAAAGAGGAAAAAAGACATTAGGGAAAATGGATGTGCCTTGGCAGTGTCCACAGGTAAAGAATCTTCCTGCAATTCAGGAGACACAGGAGATGCAGGTTCAATCCCTGGGTTGGGAAGATATCCTTGAGGACGAAGTGGCAACCCATCCAGTATTCTTGCTGGGAAATCCCACGGACAGAGGAGCCTAGTAGACTACAGTCTATAGGGTCACAAAGAGTGGGACATGACTGAGGGACTAACACTTTCACTTTCACTCCCTATTTGCCTTTCAGGAGAAATGCAGTGAATGAAATGGCCAAAGACCTTGTCTCACAGGGCAGAAGAACAGTGGGGAAGGGGTCTGCATAATTCATAAACCGAGGAAATGAACCATGCATATGTTTAGCAAGAACAGAGAATACCTTAGAACTCAATTCACTTTTTATAGATGAACTGTAAATTTTGAAGAATTATGTGGCAAAATGATCTAGGGATACATCGTGTTCATCCCTGTGTCAAAACTACCCCAGTAACTTATCCTTGCCTCTCATAATTTAGTCAGGATGCTGTCTTGGATGTATCCTATAAATCTCCCCTGATGCCTCTTCAGCTTTTACTAGTTTTTCCTTTCTCTACTGGAAAGAGAGCAGAGTTGAGAACTGTCCATCAGACATTGTTATTTTCTGTTACTTTATTGGGTTGGCTCTGTATTTTGTGGCTTGGCAGTACTATTTATGGAGTAAGTGTTATAGAAGTGTTAGCTGCGGTCATTACTGCTGCTACTACTGCTTCTACTATTGAAAGTCATTTGAGTGTGTTTTAGAACTTGATAAAAACTCCTTAGGTCAACATGCTTCCCCCCTATAAAAATGCCCTTTTCTATAAACAGTGCTTGGTCTACCATATAAAAGATAATCAGTTGAAAAAGGGAAAGCACATTTTAAAGGTCAACTTCAATGCAGTTTTTCTTCCTGGCAACCTGCATCAGAATCAGGTGAAGTATCCTTTAAAAAGGGGCTTCCCCAGTGGCTCAGTGATAAAGAACCCACCTGCCAATACAGGAGAATAAGAGAGCAGATTCGATCCCTGGGTGGAGAAGATCCCCTGGAGGAGGGCACGGCAACCCACTCCAGTATTCTTGCCTGGAGAATCTCAAGGACTGAGGAGCTTGGTGGGCTACTGTCCATGGGATCGAAAAGAGTCAGACACGACTGAGGTGACTTAGCATGCGCCTTTTAAAAATGCTGCTTACTAGGAGTGACCAATAATTTGGACTCACATAAGGATTTACATGGGCTTCCCTGATAGCTCAGTTGGTAAAGAATCCGCCTGCAATGCAGGAGACACCAGTTTGATTCCTGGGTCAGGAAGATCCGCTGGAGAAGGGATAGGCTACCCACTCCAGTACTGGACTCACATAAGAATTTACATGGACTTCCCTGGCGGCTCAGACACCTCCTGCAATGCAGGAGACACAGGTTAGATCCCTGGGTTGGGGAGATCCTCTGGAGAAGGGAATGACAATCCATTCCAGCTTTCTTGCCTGGAGAATCCCAAGGACAGAGGAGCCTGGCGGGCTACAGTCCATGGGGTTGCAAAGAGTCTGACACGACTGAGCAACTAACACACACACACAGGAGCCACACCAGATTCACCTTATGAGAATCTCTGTGGTGTGGGATTCAGAAGTATTCATTTTAGATAAATTATCCAGGTATTTCCTATTCACTGGAAAATTTAAAGACTTCTGCTGGTCTTTTTATTAAGGGCCAGGCACATGACTTTGACCTTCCTTGATGAGACTTTTGGTGGAGTATTCATACACACTAGATGTGGTTGCGTCCGACTGTTTGCAACCCCATGGACTGTAGACCATGACTGTAGCCCACCAGGCTCCTCTCTCCATGGAATTTTCCAGGCAAGAATACTGAAATGGGTTGCCATTTCCATCTCCAGGGGATCTTCCTGACTCAGGGATCAACCTCGCATCTCTTGCATCTTCTGCATTGGCAGGCAAGTTCTTTACCAGCTGAGCCATCAGGGAAGCCCTAGATATGGCCAAACATTTCTCCAAAACATATTTTATTCTGTTTATTATTTTTTTATTAGGCAGTTATTACATGTATATTTTAGTATTGATAAATAATTAGAAAAATCTAAATCGCTAAAGTGAAGACACAAAGGTAATTTGACATCATAGTTTCCTAAAGATTTATCCACACTTTTTATGCAGACATACAATCATAATTATCCTATAAGTTTTAACCTCCATTTTTATTTGAAATTAAATATTTTCTAATTGAATATTTTCAATGTCATTAAAGATATTTCCAGAATTATGTCATTTCTAAAAATTATATGTCATTTCATCAAAATTATATGCAAGCATATAATTAAAATTTTAATTGATTAAACTCAATTATATTGTTGGAGATTTTAGTTATATATAGATTTTTTAGAAATATTAAAATGCTGAGTTAACACTCTGATCATACCCATTTACTTTGCAACTGTGAAAATATCATGATACAATCTTCATAATTCTGATAATATATTCTTCACCATTTGCAATTATTATAGCAGACTTTAGATTGTTAGCAAAATAAGGTGAAAATTTTCTCTAAGTAGTTGATGACTATAATGAATAAGTTTATTTCATAGTCCAAATACATTGCATATCATATTTTAAAATTAACTTTATGAAACTAATTGTTCATTGCAGTGAACATGAAAACTAAATGAAAGACTCCAGTTGTCAAAGTTTAATGGAAAAAAAATATTTTTCACTTCAGATGTAGCCATTTGAAACTGAGAAGGAAAAAACAGCATAGAAAAAGTTACCTTTAGTGAAAGTAGGAAAGGAAAGGAAGATGAAGCACTTAGTAATACTCTGATAGATTATGAATTTTTTATTTTGCTTGATGTCAAAGCAATCTTCAAACATTTCTGTCTATTTTGTAAAAATGATTTCCTAAGCTTAAAGGATTTTGAAAGGAGCCTTCAAGGTGAAACATTTTCCAGAAAATTCCCTTCTACGTGAACAGTGTGCTAGCAAATTAAAGCTAATAGGAACATCTGATGTGAATATGCTCACTGAGTTTGTGTTGAGAGAGCAGATCTCTGTTCTTCAAATGTGGAACCCTGAGAACTTGCAACTGACAGTAAGTTTTCATACAAGGGAATCACTAGAGCACCACCAGCGTGTTCTCAGTCTCTTGTGAAAAGATTGTACATCTGAGGAAATGAGCAACAAACAGTCCGCCAAGGGCATGATTACTGCTCTGGCTAAGACTTCAGAGTCTCTGCAACCCTCCAAGAAAAGAAATACGTGGTTTTGGCTTACCAAAATGTTACCAGTTGCTTCGTCTATTTATGACTTACACCACTTTTACAAAGTATGATTCCATGGTTAATCCCTTCATAACCTTTATAAAATTCTACTTTAAAGAATCCCTCCAAATATTTTAAAGGCAAGATATTTAGAATTATTGGAACCAACCAAAACTTTCTTGCAGCTGAAGCTTATTCAACACTTACTCTGAGCTAGAGTTCAGTTCATTTATGTATTCCTCAAAATAACCTAAAAATGTAAACTTAATTATCTCATTTTGCAGATGAGAAATTCCTCTAACCTTCATAATTAAAATACCCAAAATTTTCAAGTAGTAAGTGATTGGATCACAAATGAATTACACCGTGTTCCTATTCATTATTATGAACCTCGTTCCCAGAGCAAACAGCAGCTTTGATAGAAGAGATACCATAAAAGGGATCTATTCTTAAAATAGCATTTTATAATTTGCAAAGAACAATGGAGATAAAATTTTTCATTGAAGTACATCATTGAATGCTTTTTTTCCATAAACAGAAGAATAATTTGACTTTTCCATTCATATAATAGAACAGTGATCTCAAAACTTACTGAACATGTTCCCTTATCAGTAAAAATGCTTTGAACTTGCCAAATATATATTTAAAAATTTGTAAAAAATTATATACATGCTATACTGAATTATGTTTTTATAAATTACAACTATAAAAATTCAAAATTAAAGGGATCAAAGGTATGAATGGTTTTGAAGTGCTTATTTTCCTCTCTCCTAAAAATCATTTTTCATGCTCCACTTTGCAAAGTTCTAGGATGTATTCACAAAAATCCTTCCAAGCAGAAAGACAAACTTATTGTGGGTAAATGTAAAGAAACAGTTCACTCTTGAAATTTGCTACACTGTGTTTGTAAATCTAGAGAGTAATCTCTGGGGAGGGTGGTGGTTATACATGTGTATATCTTATAAATTCTCTTAACCAGACTTAATTAAATTGATTTGCTGTATTTCTAGAACTTCTGAATGTTCTTGGATAGTTGGAAACTCTCTATATACAATCTCTGCAGGTTGAATAGTATACATACCAAAAGTCAGTTCAGTTTTTTTTTTTCTCCTGAAAATAGAGTTTAACTGTTGTGCATTACCATGTGATCTAATCTTCAGATTTTACCTCTGGATCAGCAAAACTAAAATAGAGAGCACCAGATATATTACTTATTCATAATGAAGAGAGTCTTTGAATACCTGTTCAGTATCATTTGATTGTTCATAAAGGAGCCACTACTAAACATTTTAGGAAGGCTGAGTTTAGTGCATAGGCTGGGTATTGACATCATGGTAAACGTTCCACCTGCTCACACTTGCTGCAGGCATAGAGATGGGAAAACGTTTCTGACCCTGGAATAAAGAAGCTATAAACAGTTTTACACTGCATTAGATCCCAAAGGGAAGTTAAAAGTCTGATAATTGGAAGAGCCATTTATTGAAAGAATCCTTGATATCATGAACATTGCTTCTATTGTAATGGCTAGATAACAAAGACAACCAATGTGGCAGACTGTTTGGGACAAGATAAGTCCCTTTTCACATATTCAGAGTTCTGTGCTTTTGTTTTCCAATGCTGCTAGAGGTGAGAGACTGGATAACCAAGCAGAAGTAGGTTTTAGAATTAAAAATTTGTCTCCATTCTGAATTAGATATTCAAACTGAAGTTCAAATGAATGATTCAAACACTGAAAAACTTCAGGAAACTGATGTTTCAAACAATTCACAGTTTTAATATAGTTTAGTAACATATTTAAAAGTGGTATTTGCATTTTAGGCCTTATAATTAACTTCTGGTAATAAAATTAGCCTAGTCTTTTAACTGGAATTTTTTTTTATTCTTAATATCTTACCTGAATTTTTCAGCGAGCAATTTTAAACCTGACAGAAAAAAATAATGAAAATTTGAGCAAATGGCTATATGATGACACAGTTTAAGCTTCTAAAATTTGACTGTCATTCTTCATGCATTCTTTGTTGAGTTACACCATTAGTTAATGTGTGTGAAGTGAAGGGAAGTGAAAGTCACTCAGTCGTGTCTGACTCTTTGCGACCCCATGGACTATACAGTCCATGGAATTCTCCAGGCCAGAATACTGGAGTGGGTAGCCTTTCCCTTTTCCAGGGGATCTTCCCAACCCAGGGATTGAACCCAGGTCTCCTGCATCGTGGGCAGATTCTTTACCAGCTGAGCCGTGTGTAACCAGCATTAAACACTGAAAAATTAAATTATTCAAAAATACTTGCATTTGAAATGTATTTATTTTTCAGTGTTTGAAAAATAAAGACATATCACAAAATATTACATATCACAACATTTTCATTAGAAATAATAGTTTTATGAATTTTTAAAATATCTGTTATATCATAATGTGCCAGATTATTCTGCATCATAATTGTATGTACAATTTGAGTGGCTTAAAACTGCAAAGGATAATTTACCTGTCATGCAAGGTCCTCACAGGCCCCAAAGATGCCTTTCCAGTGAGATCATTCTCCACATTGTCACTCAGGGTTCCAGGCTGCTTCAGTGGGTCTTACAAACAGGGTGGAAGCGTGGGAAAATAAAGAAAAGCTTTTCGGTGCCTTAGCCAGAGACTTTCATGTGTCACCTTCTCATACAACCATTGGACTGGTCAAATGGACTAATCATATGGCCTCATAGAGTTGCAAAGGAGAGGAGAAATGAGGTCTTTCTTTGCCCATAAGGAGAGGGAAACAATTTTGATGAATACTAGCAATGTCTGTTCACACGTGTGCAAACATGTTCTAACTTCTGGAATATACTACTTATTTTAATATAGCCTTTAAAAAAAGAAACCTATATTGAGCATCTTGCCCACCAAATGCCACTCGTCCAACAACTGGATATGTATTTCTTGTAAATTACATCAACTTAGCAATATTTATTTATTAGAAAATCATGAATAAAATACTATGACCTAAGGAAGACATCATTTGCCCCTTTCTTAGAAAAATCTTATATAGCTGTTCATTACTTTGCAAGAATGTCCCACACTTGCCATGTGTGAAATTTATAACAGTGGAAGATTTCATCAAACTGTGACCTAAGGTATTATCCTTAGAATGAATTTGAAATTTTCTGGGCATAACCAGGAGCTATTTCTCTGCCAGCAGTGGCTCCAGGTAAATGGGGAATACTCGGGGCAATCTCTCACTCTGTAAAGAGTTTTCTGATTCTTTTAAGCACTTAGAAGCCAGGAAAAGACACTTTATAAATCAATAAGTTACTATAATGCCATAAGCCTTTGACCTGTCTGAATCATTAGACTCAATCTGCATTGCTTAAAAGTCAAAATAATAAGTGCAGAGAGGAAAAACCATTTATGACTCAGCAAATGCCTTCTTGTAGTCGAAAAGGTGTGAAAGTGAGTAGAGAGAAGACCAGAGGATGGTGAACAAGGTAGAAAGAACTCTTTCAGCTGCAAGAAAAGCTTGTAATGTGATCAGTAAGAGGAGGTCCATTTCAGTGTTTCCTTTGTGAACTCGTATCTTCAAATTATTCCTCCTTCTTTCTGATAGATTAACCGTAACTGTTGATACAGTTAATCTATAAATGTTAAAGATCAAAGGTACTTAAAAAAGAAGTTGTTGCCTTTTATTTTGTGACTGAATTCTGATGCAACTGAGAATATAAATCAAAACTTCACAAAATCGATCCAGCTAGACAGTCACCTCAATTTCCCAGTCTCTGTTAGAAAAATATTTTGCTATTATACTATTAAACTAAAGGAACCTTTATTTTTTACTGTTTCTCTCTTCCTGCTTCTTTTAAAAATATCATACATTTAAATACATATTTTTAGTTGGTAAACCACCTGTCAACAACTTGTAGGTATTCAATTAAGTATAAAAGAAGTTCATATCATTGTCCCCTACAAAATAAACTTGTATTTTGTAACACTTGCTTTAGTAGTCAGTATTCCCCAGTGGTGTGGTGGTAAAGAATCCACCTGTCAATGCAAGAGATGGGGAGACAGGATTCAATCCCTGGATCAGGAGGATCCCCTAGAGGAGGAAAATGGCAACCCACCCGAGTTTTCTTGCCTAGAAAATCCCATGGACAGAGAAGCCTGGAGGGCTACAGTCCCTGAGGTCAGAAATAGTTGGGCACAACTGAGGGACTGAGCGTGCATGCACACACATTCAATGTGGTAGCTAGTTGGCAATAACTCATCCATTGAAACTTGATGCCTGAACAGAATGGATATATTATGAATAAATTTCAATATATGAATTGATTCTATTAATTTTCAAATAAGAAAAGTGTGGTACAAAGAAATAAAGACTTTCATGTGAAGTCTCAGAACTCACTGACTACCTTTCCACCTCTAAAACGCAGACCCATTTCTCTTCATTTTATATACAAGTGTGTTTCTCCAAAGCTAAAAAGTGATGCAGAAGAGAGGTCTTTCAGTAAACTGGACTATCATTTTCCAATTGTTAATTTATTTTTTCATCTAACCATTCATTCAAAAAACATTTATTGAGTATTTTTCAGGGAAAAAATTCTAGGGATTCAGATATTTTCAGTTCATTGTCATTGCTTTTATTTTTTTTTAATTTTATTTTATTTTTAAACTTTACAATATCGTATTGGTTTTGCCAAACATCGAAATGAATCTGCCAGAGGTATACATGTGTTCCCCATCCTGAACCCTCCTCCCTCCTCCCTCCCCATACCATCCCTCTGGGTCGTCCCAGTGCACCAAGCATCCCATATGGTGCATCGAACCTGGACTGGCGACTCATTTCATATATGATATTATATGTATTTCAATGCCATTCTCCTAAATCATCCCACCCTCTCCCTCTCCCACAGAGTCCAAAAGACTGTTCTATACATCAGTGTCTCTTTTGCTGTCTCGTATACAGGGTTATTGTTACCATCTTTCTAAATTCCATATATATGCGTTAGTATACTGTATTGGTGTTTTTCTTTGTGGCTTACTTCACTCTGTATAATAGGCTCCAGTTTCATTGCTTTTAAAACTCACATACTAACAGGAGGTGAAAACAACAACATTTATGTTGTGCTAATTGCAAAGTGGAAAATGATATGGATAACTTGTAACTTTTGCAAAGTTATTTGGCCAAGATTTGCTTTAAGCAAAAAAAAAAAGAGTTTGTCAAATTGGAAAGAAGGGAAAGTTGTCTCTTGCCAGAAAAGCATCATTAGGGTAGGTGGAAGGTGTTGTGATCAGAACATGTGGGAGACTGAGGCATCTATAGGACTTGAACTGAATGTAAACTCTGGGACTTTAAAGGTGGTTAAACCTTCTGGTTGAAATAATATTGGAATACTAGTTTCATCCTTTACTGACTGCTGAATTTAAGCAACTACTTAACTTCTCTGACTTTCAATGTATTCCTTGTAGAATGGGATCATTCTTCCCTTCCCAAAAGATATCATTCATTGTTAATATTTAATTAGATAAAATATAAAACATTTAGCACAGTGACACATAAAAAATAAACATCTAATGTTTTTAAAGATTTCAACAGCCTTTTAACCACTATGTTGATATGTTGAGATGATCACCAATTTACACAGAATATATAGATACCATGGCTATATGCTTTATGAATATAAATACATATGCCAATAGTACATATTTATTTGTTCAAATAATTTAACAGGGAAAAATTATTCAACATTCCATAAGCCATCTTAATATAGCCTTCCTTCCAAACACCAACTTGAAAAACAAATTGTCTGAGAATCTGTCTACCATATATCTTAAACAAAATATACCTAAAAGAATATATATATATATAGTAGAATGTTAATAATTTGCATGGGAAAAAAAGTTTATGGTCCAATTAATTTAAATTTAATTTACTCAGATTTTGACCTGAATAAGCTAAATTTAAAAGTTTTCTTGACTGAATGATTTATTACAGCCTTTAAGAAAGAGATAAAGTACATAATATTTCACTAATTTATTTCACCATGGAAGATATTTATTATGGAATATCTCATATCCTTATTGTTTCTTAATATTTTGAAAATTTTTGCTTTAGACATTTATTTCTATCCAGGCTTGTCCCTTTCCAAAATTGGAGCTAGAATTTGCCTGCTTCTGAGCCAGGTACTTTACATATCTTATTTTATCCGAACACATATATAACAGTAGGCAGGGCAAAAATTCAACCATTCTAGGCCAGAGAAATATTTGGTTCTTATTCTTTTCATTTGTTTTTCATTTGTTGTCAGTTTCATACACTCATTTTAATCTATAATTTTTATATTTTTTTATCTTACATCTCAAATAAGCAGAACAATGTGTATTTTTATTTAGTCCTCATTCCAATTCTTGAGACCTGACATATAGTTTGTAATTTAAAACATAATTATCACTATATATTTGTCTATTGGTAAAATTATACAAAGTTTGTTACCTTTCTCTTACAGGAATCCTGGTAAATATGCATTATTCTAATCCTAAAAGAAGATTTTAAATGCTTGTACTTTTATTGACTAGTTCTCCTTGTCATTCACATTACTTTCAGAGGGAGGAAAAAAATCCAGAAACACACATATGGCAAACACATAGACAGGAGTGGTCTGATTCTAATATGCTATTGTCCATGTCGACATAAATTTATTAGAGGAAGGAATATTGGTTTCTGTTTGTCTGCATGTCATGTCTGGCTGTGGTGTACATTATGCCAACGCTATTTTGGATTGATTGCTGACAGCAGCATCATTCATTATGCATGTGAGAAATGAAGTCCCAGAGAAATAATTTTTTTTTCAGTTTGACTCCATGAATATACAAAAAGGTTGGAATTTCTTTGTGGTGGTAATCAGACAATAAATGTCACATTACCATGTTTAAACTACATACAAGTTATAAGCATTCATAGTATACTGATAGTTAGTGATGTTTTCTTTTGAAGTTTAACTGTGAGAAAATGTATGATTTGAAAAATAGCCTAGTACCTAGGAATAAGCATTCCAACTTTGCAAATTGCAATGTTAAAATTATTTCACTATTAGTCTAGTGATGGAACAATGTTACATCTGCAAAGAAGATAAAAAGATAAAAGAAACACTAGAGTTTTGTGGTTGTTCAGGTTACTTCTAGTAAACTAAGGTAGAAATTTATTAAAACTCTGTTGCTCAGTTCATGTTTCTTATTGTTCTAATTACACCAATCATGGTCTGTTCCAGTTGTATACAGTATTGAATTATAACCCTGGTTTAAAAATCAGATACTGCAAACTGAATGAAGCAGCTGATCAACAAATGGAGGGAACAATCCATTAAAGATGAGATTTAAGTATCAGAAGATGCATGACTTTAATGACTCGGTTCCATAGACCAGCTGTCTTGAACTATATTAGTCATTCAGTCATGTCCAACTCTTTGCAACGCCATGGACTGCAGCCTACCGGTCTCCTCTATCCATGGAATTCTCCAGGCAAGAATACTGGAGTGGGTTGCCATTTCCTTCTCCAGGGGATCTTCCTAACCCAGGGATCAAACCCGGGTCTCCTGCATTGCAGGAAGATGCTTTTCCCTCGGACCCACAAGGGAAGCCCTAGATGTCTTGAAACAATGTCTGTAATGAAAATAGTCAGTTTTCAGTTACCAAGTGGCCTATGAATCACATTATGAAGGCACATTAAGTGTATTTCAAGTTGAGTGCATTTTCATATGGCTTTAAAAAAGGTTGTAATTTTGTTGAGTTTTGAACAAACTGAATAACCTTAAAATGGGGTTGGGGCTCTACACCATTTTTGCGGGAAATAAATGAGCTTATCTTCTATTAGAGTTCAACATTTCTAAATATTTCTAAATTTCTGTCTAACTTTGTTATTATTATTCATGCCTCAGAAATTTCTCATGTTTGTTGTTCTAGTTTGTTTTCATTGTTTGTTTGTGTGGTCTGGGACACTTTTCAGATTTTTTGGAGAAAGGGAATGGCCAACCACTTCAGTATTCTTTCCTGGAGAATTCCATGGACAGAGGAGCCTGGTGGGCTATAGTCCATGTAGTCACAAAGAGTTGGACACAACTGAGTGACTAACACTCTCACTTTTCAGATATACAAGCTTATGATGCAATATGAATAAAAATGTTGTAAATATGTATATCACTCAATATAGTGTAAACACAATTTTACCTAGTCTGTCTATCTCACTGCTACCTATGATGTGTATATATTTTAAATTTCAACAGTGTAATCATTATCAGAAAGCAGAAAGATTTAGGACAAAGAAAAATATTAAAAAACATCTTTCTATTTATGTGTCATTCAATTCATCCATTATTGTGTTGTTTAAAAGTATCTAATTTTTATGCAACCCTTTTGAAGGCTGTGGTATGGTGACTTGCATCTTTTTTCCATACAAGTTATAGTAACTTATATAGACTTTATCAGTCCTAACAGTCACATTATATTGCACTGAGTAGCAAATTAGTACTGCATGCATTGGTATTAAATGTCATTTATACCAAAAAGCAAATTTGCACTAAATTTTATATAAAAGATCACTAAGGTAATAAGAAGTTCATACACTCTATTGATCAAATTTGGAAAGCTACAAACAGCCAACATTACCAGAATTCATCTTATGGTTAATAAATGAAGGACACTTTAAATAAAGTATAAGGAAAAACATCACCATATGGTCACTTACTAGTTTTATTATGAAAGCCTTTCAGCAAATCACTGAAAATCCTATCAAAGGATTAAAAATTCAGTTTTCGTATCTATAACTTAGCATTAACAACTGCTTCAAATATATAGTTTTGTTTAGCTAGTGAGCAAACAAAAAACTACAAGTTGCATCAAACTATTTTGTCACCTAGAAAGAGCTATGTAAATGCAAGAATATTAAAAATATTAAAATATTACTTTGCATTAAAAAAGAGAAAGTTTAGAAAGGTTATGTGTTGGCCAATGTTCAAACTTATTTTTGGTGAGTGACAATACTTTGTAAGCAGTAAAACATTTACATTTATGAAAAATATTAAGACCTTTTGCCAGTGATGTAGGGGGTCATTTTCCCTAAGATTTAACTTACCAAAACCTATTGGAAATAAAGTAGGAAACCCAAATAAATCTGTAAATAGTAAAACATTAGAAAAACCTATTAATTTAGGTCAAGTATTTATATTGCCAAAGGAAAACTAAACATATTATCATGTCAAAATATATACAAATCTATGAATTTGTAGTTAAGTTTTTCAGTAAAAATTCTTATGGATGTAGGCTGGACTTATCCATCTCTTCTGATGGATAGAATATGGAGAAGTGATGCTTTGTGACTCCCAGTGGTAAGCTATTAAAAGGATGACTTCCTCCTAGCCCTGTTTCTCCATTAAATTGCTCATAGTAGAACAACTAAGCTGTTGTTACAAGAACATCACTTTGATGACAAAGATCTCTATAGTCAAACCTATGATTTTGCTAATAGTCATGTATGCATGTTGAGAGCTGGATCATAAAGAAGGCTAAGCACTAAAGAATTGATGCTTTCAAACTGTGGTGCTAGAGAATTCTCTTGAGAGTCCGTTGGACAGCAAGAAGATCCACCCAGTCCATCCTAAAGGAAATCAACTCTGAATATTCATTGGAAGGACTGATGCTGAAGCTGAAGCTGCAATACTTTGGCCACCTGATGCAAAGTGCTGACTCATTGGAAAAGACACTGATGATGGGGAAGATTGAGGGCAGCAGGAGAGGGGGATGACAGACATCATTAACTCAATGGACATGAGTTTGAGCAAATTCTGCGAGATGGTGGAAGACAGGGAAGCCCGGAGTGCTGCAGTCCATGGGGTCGCAAAGAGTCAGCCATGACTGAGCTACTGAATGAGAACAAGGATATTGAAGAATTCATGAGGAGACCCATGATTAGAACTGAGCCCTTCCAGCAGAAATGAGTATGAACTTGTGAGGCATGTAAGTGAGCCCCCTTGGAAGCACATCCTCCAGTCTGTGGATGACTACAACTTCAGCCAACAGCTTGAGCTCAACGAGGACCAAAGCCAGAAACACACAACAAAGTCACTCTCAGGGTCCTGATCTGCACAAAACGTGAGAGATAATAAATGCTTATTGTTATTTTAAAGCACTAAATTCTAGAGTAATCTGTAATGCAGCCATAGATAAATAAAAACAACAGAAAAATAAAAGCATACTAGGCTCTAGTGATTAATCTTTGACAGCTGAAGATTGATAAATAAAATGAACTATGAAATAGAATAGACAATCCAGAAACAAACTCACATATCAATATAAACTTGATACACAGCAGAATCGTCACTACTGTAGAACAGTAAGGAAAGAATTCAGAAAATCTGGTGGAAAAAATACAGGGTTTCTTCATTACATCATACATAAAAATATCTGGTAGCTTAAAGATTGAAAGGTCAAAAAGATGAGGCTTTAAAATTTTAGGGAAAAGTAAGAATATTTCTTACTGGGGATAAGGAAGAAATTCTTAGACAAGATGCTATTTCTGAAAGTGTTGTTTATTTGAGCTTTAAAATTATCTGAAAATGTTTTAGAAGAATATATTCAAATTATGTAAAACAAAGTTAATAGAGTATGATAACCAGATAATGAAAATTTACCAGCTATTCTTAGAGAAAAAAGGTTTGCCTAGATAAAGTGGAATTTGTAAAGTGCATAAATGTATAATTGTTCTCCCATATCCCAAGTCTTTTTATTTGTGTGTGTGATGATTCTTCTTGTGCCCTATGGTGTATTTATACCACTGCTAGTTGCTCAAGAGCCTTCTTGTTTAAAAACAACAAAGAGAATAAGAGCAAAAACTCTTAAGTAAGCATTGAAAAGAGCCAGACTCAATCCCTTCAGATTTTTCACTTCTTTATCTAATCCTCTTCACTTCCCCTGCCACCAGCAACTTCAATCAAATCTAGACTCCTGAGTACAGACATCTTATCTGTCCTTTTTTATTCATCTAGATGTGACCCAAATAGCTCTCTCTTTGTTTTCTTAGTTTAGCTGAAGCCACTTGGAATGTCCTAAAGTGATTTATCAATATTTAATCAATATTAGGGGAAATCAAGACTAGATAAATAAGTACCTTGCCAAAGCATAATAATAAATATTTGAAAAATACCTATTTTGCTTTCTAACATGATAAATATTAGGCTCCTGTGCAGTCCTGGCCTCAGACACTGACCTAGGTCTTTTCCTTTCAATTCATAATTTGATGTGAAACAGTGTAGATTAGGGACACTGAATATAGTTTCTGATATCTTTACCCTACATCAAAACTCAGGACACACACTTACACTTAAAGATATGTATATATACATGTAAATATACATGTATGTGTATGTACTACTAAAAAAAAATTCCAAAATAATATTGGGCCATTATGAGTAACACATTTAGATTTTTTAAGGCATATCAAAATCTACTATATTTATGTCTCATGATCCAATTTTGGATCACAGAGATCAGCAAATTTATTTTAAATGAAATAGAATAAGATATAATACAAAAGAAAGTACCACAGTGCATCACAGGTGGTAAGAATAAACGTTTTTTGTTTTTTTCTTTTCAGCTGTATTTTCTATGTGTGTCTGAAATGTTCTATATTTATACTGGTTTAGTCGCTAAGTCATGTCCGACCCTTGCAACCCCATGGACTGTAGCCCACCAGGCTCCTCTGTGCATGGGATTTTCCAGGCAGGAGTACTGGAGTGGGTTGCCATTTTCTTCTCCAGGGGATCTTCCCAACCCAGGATTCGAACCAGGGTCTCCTGCACTGCAGGCAGAGTCTTTACCAACTGAGCTATTGACTACTGACTGTTATAGTCAGAAAAGTTTGAAAGCTACTAATAAAATTGCCCTCTAAAGAAATGTCTTCTTTTTTTTTTTTTTTTTTTCTATAATGTTTATCTGTAGTCCCATTGTTTGCCCCTCTTCTCTCTTTGGACAGCTGGCATTACTTAGCCCAATAAATAGGCTAATTACCATGTAGTCAAGCCTATGGTCTTCCCAGTAGTCATGTACAGATGTGAGAGCTGGACAATAAAGAAGGCAGAGCACCAAAGAATTGATGCTTAACTGTTGTGTTGGAGAAGACTCTTGAGAGTCCCTTGGACAGCAAGGCGATCCAACCAGTCAATCCTAAAGGAAATCAACCCTGAATATTCATTGGAAGGACTGATGCTGAAGCTGAAGTTCTAATACTTTGGCCACCTGATGTGAAGAGCTGACTCATTGGAAAAGACCCTGATGCTGGTAAAGACTGAAGACAGAAGGAGAAGAGGGCAACAGAGGATGATATGGTTGGATGGAGTCACAGATTCAGTAGACACAAACTTGGGCAAACTCCAGGAAATAGTGAAGGACAGGGAACCCTGGTGCACTGCAGTTCATGGGGTGAAGAGTCAGACACCACTTGACAACTGAACAATAACAACAGGTTTGTTATTCAAGCTCACCATCTGCATGTCAATATCACCCATGCATATGTACAATAACCTGCCAGTCAGAGCTACAAATAGGTCACCTCCATGTGTGATGGCAGGAAAGCTGAGGCAGTAGCCAGTGATTTACTACCATGGGAAAGGCGTGATCAAGGCTGCTCCAGCTGGGAAATCAATGAAAGCAAATGAGGCCCACGGGAATAGGTAGGGTTGAGTGGCAGGGCGTGATGCCTGATTTGGGTAGGACACGGTTCACTACTGTCCACCCAGAACTATTTGCATCCTTACACGACAATGGAAACTTTTTATGAGGGCAGGTTTTCTTCCCTGAAAGGAGAGGGCAGTGTCAGCCTCTAAAGGAAATGGTCATTTGTAATCTCTTAAAAAGACTTAAAAAGGGTTTGCAAAACAAGCTACTCTTTTCATTCTGAAGCTAATCCTAGGTTTGTAATTAACATTCATCATCTCCTATTTCCATAGTGCATTCCAGATTCAACAAATCTTTTGCTAAAAGTTCTTGTGATCTGGGTCCCATGCCTCGGGAAGGAGGGATACCCATGATCTAGACCTTATTACTGAGCAGTCTAAGTCCTTAGTCACCTTTTCTTGTTCTTCCATTTGCTCATGTACAATGACCACTGGGCACAAAAGCACAAAGGTTTATACCCCGATGCATTGCCAGGGACACATTCCCCGAAACCCACATTGTGAAACCACAACCAATGATCCTCATTCAATATAGCAACTCTTTTCTTTTTTTCTCTCAGTTTTCTTCATAAATATTTAACATAAAACACTATCATCATGATATAAGTGGGTTGCCATGCCTTCCTCCAGGAGATCTTTCCAACCCAGGGATCAAGCTCATGCTTCTTTACATCTTCTGCATTGGCAGGCAGGTTCTTTACCACTAGCACCACGTGGGAAGCCCCATATATTGCAAAATGATTACCACAATAAGTGTAGTTAACATACATCATTTCATATAGTTAATTTTTTTTTTCTTACGATGAGAACTTTAGAATCTACTCTCTTAGGAACTTTCAAATAAATTGCTATTTTCTTTCTCTATGGATCTACTGACATGAGAGCCCAAAGTGCTAGGTAGCAGTTGCAATTATTTCCACTGGGGCTTCCCAGGTGGCTTAGTGAATACAGAATCTGCCTGCCAATGCAGATGTAAGAGATGCAGCTTCAATCCCTGGGTCAGGAAGATCCCCTGGAGAAGGGCATGGCAACTGACTCCAATATTCTTGCCTAGTGAATCCCATGGACAGAGGAGCCTGGCAGGCTACAGTTCATAGGGTTGCAAAGAGTCAGACACAACTGAGTGACTCATACACACACACACACACACAGAACTTTACTATGACCTTTAGTGGAAGCAACACTCCAGTGTCTGTCCAACTTACCTCTGTTGGTTAAGTCACCAAAAATCATAGCTGTTTTAAGTATGTTCACAGCGATTAAGTGGGGCAAACATGTTTGACTGGAGTTGAAGGAGAGAGAAAGGAAGAGGAAGAGAGAAAAACAGGAGCTGGAAACAGAAATTGGCATTGACAGAATAAGCACAAATGAGCCTTGTTCATATTTTAAATGCATTTCAAAGTCTGGGCCTATCACATGTCCCTATCTAATTACAAGGTACAGATTCAGATTTGTGATTGTCCCAAGTTTTAACAGGAATTCTAATAGGAATACTTCCTTAAAGGAAGGCTGAAAGGTTTTGACATTTGAAATTTCTTTGGCATCTAGAGGTTGTTGATGTCATTCATATGCATATTAGATCAATAATACATGAAGCCTGAGAAACATCAGAAAAGAATATGTCTACTCTCAAAGCAATGTGGCTGACCTGAAAACATTTCCCATCTTCCATCTTCGGCATTTCTAAAAAACAAAACAAAACCACTCCAAAAACTAGGCCCACACTGCCAAATCAATAGATTTACCTCTTTTTTTTCTTTAATCTTTTCTTGTTATTAATTCTACTCTCAAGCATCATAACCACTCTAAGAACTGTCCCCAACACACCCTCAAAAATGCCCCCATTCAGGTTTTCTCCACCTCAGTAGAGGGTCAGTGGTTAATTAGAATAAACTAAAAAAAAAAAGAAAAGAATTTTGGACTTAAGAATCCTAAATAACAATAAAATGAACTCCTTTACCCTTCCCCTTGGGCCTCCCTGGTAGTTGAGTGGTAAAGTATCCAGCTGCCAATGCAGGAGATGTGGATTTGATCCCTGGGTCCAGAATATCCCCTGGAGAAGGAAATGGCAACCAACTCCAATATTCTTACCTGGGAAACACCATGGACAGAGGAGCCTGGCAAGCTGTGGTCCATGTGGTTGCAAGGAGTCAGATATGATTTAGTGACTAAAGAACAGCAATCATTCCCCTGGTGGAAATGAATTAACCATTAAAAACACAATTGCCTGATATTACCTCCTGCAAATGAGAAAAAACTTATTTTCCAAGAATAAATTAAATAGGTATCCTAGTATAAGCAGGGAAATTAGTATAGAACCACAAATAGACACAAATGTATACAGTATATATTGCAAACTTTTTCTATAGTCAGCTTCAGAGCATTTGCACTTGCTAGTTCTCTGTTTGGAATATTCTCAACAGGACATTTTCATGACTGTGTTCATTAAATTTTTCAGATTTTCCAAACATTGCTCTTCAGGATATTATTCTTTGACTACCCTAAATAAATCATGTCTTCCATCAATCTGTATACAATCTCAAGTATTCAGTTCAGTCAGTTCAGTTGCTCAGTCGTGTCTGATTCTTTGCGACCCCATGACTCACAGCACGCCAGGCCTCCCTGTCCATCACCAACTCCTGGAGTTCACTCAAACTAACGTCCATCGAGTCACTGATGCCAACCAGCCATCTCATCCTCTGTCATCCCCTTCTCCTCCTGCCCCCAATCCCTCCCAGCATCAGAGTCTTTTCCAATGAGTCAACTCTTCGCATGAGGTGGCCAAAGTACTGGAGTTTCAGCTTCAGCATCATTCCCTCCAAAGAAATCCCAGGGCTGATCTCCTTCAGAATGAACTGGTTTGATCTCTTTGCAGTCCAAGGGACTCTCAAGTCTTCTCTCAAGTATTATCCACTTTATAATCCTTACGGATATCTAACCCTTCATTTACTCATTTGTTTATATGTTTATGTGCTAAAAGTCACCTTTGTCATGTTGACTCTTTATGATCCTATGGACTATAGCCCTCCAGACTCCTCTGTCCATGTGATTTCCCAGATAAGAATACTGGAGTGGGTTGCCATTTTCTCCTCCAGGAGATCTTCCCAATCCAGAGATCGAACCTGCACCTCTTATGTCTCCTGCATTGGCAGGCAGGCTCTTTACCACTAACACCAACTGGAAAACTTCTTATATGTTTATAGTCTTCCTCAAAAAAATATAAATTCATCAGAGAAATGTGTTTTATCAGGTTGGTATGCAGTACATGAATCTCTAGTGCCTAGACTTGTTTTGGCATGCAGGAGAACTCATTAAATATTTAATACATGGAACATTATTTTTATAGTCTTTATTGGAACATGAGAATAAAAGATATTGAAAATATAGGGCACCTAAAAGGGTTGGTACCTGTTTTTATCAGTTGCTAGCTAGATATCTTAAAATATATTCTTAATAGGAGAATTTGTTACTCAAGATACATGTCAATGCATATGTAAATATCAAGAGTTATATTAAAAAGTGCATTTCACATTTGATTAGTTGACCAACTATAGAAGAAATACTGTGAATATTATCAAATATCCAGAAATAAAAATAGTTTACATTGGGATTTGAAGTCAATTACAAGATCTGGTGTGAGGTATTTATACCAACTTACCTCACACACCACTGTATTTTACTTTATCAAGGTCTTAATTTGTTACTGAGATATTGGATGATTATTTCATAAAAGTGCTAGGTGATAGGAAGAAATTATTTTAAATTGTGGCAGAAATTTTTAAATTACAGCAAATCATTCACGAATGGGATATTCTACATGTAGATAATTGAGAGTTGGCTGAAGAGAAATGCTTCTAATTTTGATGATGTCTTTGAGAAAGTAGCACTTATAATATTCATCAGGTTGAAGGACCTTCATTTTAATACAATTCCTGTATGCTATCATATTATTCCAATCCATTTCACAGGAAAAGTATCCATTGTTATAAAGATATATTGTTTGCATGGCTTGCTACATCACTGTCACATGATTAATCTTCAAGTATTATGAATACTGTTGCCAGACTAAGGGAGACTGAAATCAAAACATTTAATTTTTTTTTTATTTTTGGTGTATGAATTAGGGGAGGTGATTTTAGTTTGACAAGAAAAGAGAATAAAAAATCCACTTGCCTTTTTTCTGAACAGATTTTCCCCTTTTGCTGCTTAATTTTCTTCTCACCTCTATATTGCTAAAATATCTTAGATTTTTTTAAATTATAGAAAATAGTCCCTAAAAAATTCTTGGAAAAAATTTATATGCACAATACTGATAAACCATTGAATAGCTCTTACAATATGAAGCTGTATTACTACATAGGACGTCTAACATCTTTATCAGACTGGTAACAAATTATATTCCCACCTAGCATTTATAATATTAATTCACATTTGTTGTCAGGATGAAGTACTAATGCCTAGGATAGGGCATATCAATCACATCATTTTATACACTAAATTAATTATTAATTTAAGCCCTAACAATAGCTAAGGGCTTCCTTGGTGGCTCAGCAGTAAATAATCTGCCTGCCAATGCAGGAGACACAGGTTCAATCCCTGTGTTGGGAAGATCCCCTGGAGAAGGAAATTGCAACCCACTTCAGTATTCGTGCCTGGAAAATTCCATGAACAGAGGAGTCTGGTGGGTTACAGTCCATGGGTTGCAAAGGAGTTGGACATGACTGAGTGACTAAACAGTAACAACAGCAAACAATACCTATATTAACTCTATCACATAGGGTACATGTCACTTCCAGAATAAAATATCTTATCAATCAGAAAGTACACGTTTTCATGATGATCTGATACATTATTCATTGTTTCATTCAGTAGAAGAATTGTATGCAATGCTGAATTTTTTAATGCTGCACAGCAATTGTTTTCAAAGAGGAAAAACTAATGCACATAAATAGTGCACATATCACTTATTGCTCTTAAATGTTTTCTTCTGGTAGTATTTTTATTTATATCACTTTATGGTGTTTTTTTCATATATGCTGCTACAGACTACTTTTTGATCTCCCACCGTTTACTATTGGAAAGTTCAGGTTGGCTTTCAACATACACCATTTCTGAAATGTGTGTCTTAGATATGCAGGTTGTTTACCAACAGTGAAATTTGTACACAGAGCTTTGGGGACCCTCTCTCATAACTGATCTTTAGATATATAAGGACCTTTTTCATTGCTCTACCAGTCATTCAATTCACAACACTGCACTCCTATCATCATTCACTATCATGAAATAAAGTTTGCTTTAATATTAGGCATTATATATGTGGAGATATGAATTTGTTTCTGTTAAAAAAACAAATAACCGCTATGCTGAGATGTCATGATAACATTTTAAAAGATAAAATGAAAAATAGTTATGAGCAAATTTCAGGCTAGGAGAAAAATAACATAATATCCTCTACAGCTATGTATAATAAAAAGAACCAGAATGGGGAAATATATTCTTTATTATCTTCAGCAATGTATAAAAATCATGAGAGAACTTTGTTAGGTATACAAAACCTACATAACCATTTGCTTAACTAGGCCATTGGGTGGTAGACAGAAATGAAGAGACACTTGACTCATTTGCTGCTGCTGCTTCTAAGTTGCTTCAGTCGTGTCCGACTCTGTGCGACCCCATGGACTGCAGCCTACCAGGCTCCTCCATCCATGGGATTCTCCAGGCAAGAGTACTGGAGTGGGTTGCCATTGCCTTCTCCATTGACTTGTTTACTTGTAACTTAATCATGCAGCCATTATTGATTGGTTTCCAATTATATTTGACAATTATATGTGATTATGATTTAAGAAGAAATTGCCTTATGCTGCTTGTATAAAATGTGCTCTGACAAGTAAAGTTTTAAAAGTAAAATATACAAAGATTGAGAGATGGAATTCTCCAGGCCAGAATACTGGACTTGGGTAGCCTTTCCCTTCTCCAGGGGATCTTCCCAACCCAGGGATAGAATCCAGGTCTCCTGCACTGCAGGCAGATTCTTTACCAGCTGAGCCACAAAAGAAGCCTAAGAATACTGGAGCAGGTAGTCTATCCTTTTTCCAGTGGATCTTCCCAACCCAGGAATTGAACCAGGATCTCCTGCATTGCAGCTGGATTCTTTACCAACTGAACTAACAGGAAAGCCCTATCCAAAAATTAAATCAATATTTTCTCTGTTTCTTCTTGACCATTTATAAATATGCCAAGTAATGAAATACACATTAATAAATGTGGCAGAGACAGTTGGTTTCACCAATATTCTAGATGTCTCTTGATACTCCCACTTCTCCCTTGTGATGAGGGTTTTCCTTCACTTGTTGTTCAGTCGCTTAGTGATGTCCCACTCTTTCGACCCCATGAACTGCAGCATACCAAGCTTCTCTGCCCTTCATTTGAGGTGCAGGGTTTTCCTGTCCTTTATTCTATTTCGACTATACAGATTAAAGCTATTCTATTTAACCTTGGAGAAGGAAATGGCAACCCACTCCAGTATTCTTGTCTGGAGAATCCCAGAGACAGAGGAGCCCAGTGGGCTGCCGTCTATGCGGTCGCACAGAGTCAGACACGACTGAAGCGACTTAGCAGCATTCTATTTAGCCACTAAGTGCTGGATTTCCTTAAGACTCTCTCCTGGGACTTTTTTCTCACTGTACACTCTCTAGTTGAGCTATCTTACAATACCTACTGCTTCAGTCACCACATAAAGCTTTCTGTCTTAGCCACATTCTCTTTTCTGTACTATTCAAATTCCTATTTAATATTTCCTCTTTCTATCTAAAGGAAATCTAGACACATCTTGCCCCAAAGAGAACTCATTGTTATCAGTTTAGTTCAGTTCAGTTGCTCAGTCATGTCAGACTCTTTGTGACCCCATGGACTGCAGCACTCCAGGCCTCCCTGTCCATCACCAACTCCCAGAGTTTACTCAAATTCATGTCCATCGAGTCAGTGATGCCATCCAACCATCTCATCCTCTGTTGTCCCCTTCTCCTCTCATCTTCAATCTTGCCCAGCATCAGGAGATTTTCCAGTGAGTCAGCTCTTTGTATCAGGTGGCCAAAGTATTGGAGTCTCAGCTTCAGCATCAGTCCTTCCAATGAATATTCAGGATTGATTTCCTTTAGGATGGACTAGTTGGATCTCCTTGCAGTCCAAGAGACTCTCAAGAGTATTCTACAACACCACAGTCCAAAAGCATGAGTTCTTTAGTGCTCAGCTTTCTTTATAGTCCAACTGTCACATCCATACATGACTACTGGAAAAACCAAAGCTTTAACTAGTTGGACCTTCACTGGCAAAGTAATGTCTCTGCATTTTAATATGCTGTCTCGGTTGGTCATAATTCTTCTTCCAAGGAGTAAGTGTCTTTTAATTTCATGGCTGGAGTCACCATCTGCATTGATTTGTGAGCCCCAAAAAATAAAGTCACCCACTGTTTCCTCATCTATTTGCCATGAAGTGATGGAACCAGATGCAGTGATCTTAGTTTTCTGAATGTTGAGTTTTAAGCCAACTTTTTCACTCTCCTCTTTCACTTTCATCAAGAGGCTCTTTAGTTCTTCTTCACTTTCTGCCATAAGGGTGGTGTCATCTGCATATCTGAGGTTATTGATATTTCTTCCAGCAATCTTGATTCCAGCTTGTGCTTCATCCAGCCCAGCATTTCTTATGATGTATTCTGCATATAAGTTAAATAAAGAAAGTGAAGTGAAAGAAAGTGAAGCCGCTCAGTCGTGTCTGACTCTTTGCGACCCCATGGACTGTAGCCTATCAGGCTCCTCCATCCATGGGATTTTCCAGGCAAGAGTGCTGGAGTAGATTGTCATTTCCTTCTCCAGGGGATCTTCCCGACCCAAGAATCGAGCCCAGGTCTCCCGCATTGCAGGCAGACACTTTACCGTCTGAGCCACCAGGGAAGCCAAGTTAAATAAGCAGGGTGACGATATATAGCCTTGATATACTCCTTTCCCAATTTGGAACCAGTCTGCTGTTCCATATCCAGTACTCACTGTTGCTTCTTGACCTGCATACAGGTTTCTCAGAAGGCAGGTCAGGTCGTCTGGTATTCCCACCTCTTTAAGAATTTTCAGTTTGTTGTGATCCACACAGTCAAAGGCTTTGGCATAGTCAATAAAGCAGAAGTAGGTGTTTTACTGGAACTCTTTTTCTTTTTTGATGATCCAACAGATGTTGGCAATTTGATCTCTGGTTCCTCTACCTTTTCTATAAGCAGCTTGAACATCTGGAAGTTCATGGTTCATACAAATTTGAAAAACTCAGCAGTGGCCACAAGACTGGAAAAGGTCAGTTTTCATTCTAATCCCAAAGAAACGCAATTGCAAAGAATGCTCAAACTACCACACAATTGCACTCAGCATTATATTCCTCCACAAATGGCTTATCACCTTTTCTTCTGTTGCACATATGTGAAACCCAGGATTCATTTTTTACTCACTTTTCACTTATCCCTATATCCCACAAGCAAACCATCAATTTTTAAAAAACTGTTACCTCAAAATGTTTCTTAATATGTCTACTCTTAGTCTCCATCAACTTAGTTGAAGATAACAGCAATGGCAAGGATGAAGCTGATAATGATAATAATGACTGCTAACATTTATTGACTTGTTGGGTACTAAATATATATCAGGTATTTTGAGGTATGTCCTATGATAACCTACTAGCAGGTCTCCTCACATGATATATAGCCATTCTTCAGTTCACTCTCCACATTAGTGTAAGAATAATATTATTAAGAGAAAATATAGATATCATGCTGCTTTTCAGACCCACCTAATGAGTTCCAGATGCTATTTGAATAAATGCAAAGTCTATTATATGGCTGGCAAGGCTTATACAATCTCACCTTTACTGACTTTTCTTGAGCCTTGACTCATATGTCACCCCTTCTCATCCCTTTCCATTAAGCTCCATCTCTTATATTCTTTTAATTCCTTGAATGTGTATTTCATCCTTTAATTTATTGTTCATTTCATGAATATAGAATGGCTCTTCCCACTGACTCAGTTAGCTACTAATCATATTTGAGGTCTAATTAGTCCTCTGTCAGCTCCTACTGTTTGTGACTAGATCTGGTCCCATATATATCTATTTGTTTCCTTTCTTCTATACTAGTTACCTTGGTGGTTTAATGAAAATATGTGATTAATTTAATCTTCCCCCACTAGATTGTAAGATTCATGAAACCAGGAAGTTTGACTTTTTATGTTCACCTTTTTCACAGTTATCAGAATTCAGTGCACATCTGCTAGATGAATGAATAAAAAAGGAAGGAATAAAAATGTATATTCTTGCAAGTAAAATTGGGCTCTTCACTTTTGCTTATCGTTCTCTTTATACCCAAATCCAGTGAGATGTCATGGTGTTAAGTCCAGTCCATTCCATTGTCTTAATTTCAAGCCTTCATCATATTCACCTGAATTTCTATGATAACTGGTATTACTGCTTCTCAAGTTTCCTCTGTTTTACAGTTCTAATCATAATTGTGATTTTCCCAAAACCTGGTCCAAATTTAAAATCTCTAAGTTGATCCTATTTCAGTTATCCAATGCTATATAACAAACCTCCCTCAAACATAATAACTTAATATTTATTATTATCTCTCATTAAAGTTATTTCTTGGGGTTCCTTACAGGGTTGCATTTAGATATTGGTAAGGATTATTCATCTGAAGTCTTCACTGGGCTAAATAACCCAAGGTGCCTCACTCTATGACTCGCTTCTGTGGCAGGGAGCTCAGCTTGGGTTTTTGACTGTTATACATTAAAACACACACACACAAACAATAAAAAAAAGAGAGAGTCACCACATCAGTTCATATTAAAGAGAAAGGCTGGTTAAAGAATATGAATACGGGGAGAGATGGTTCTTTTGAGGACCAAGTTTGGAGACTGCTACAATCTCCACAGCTTCACATAACAAGCATCAATGGCACTTCATAATCTCTCAACACCTCTGCTGCTAAGTCGCTTCAGTCGTGTCCGACTCTGTGCGACCCCACAGATGGCAGTCCACCAGGCTCCGCCATCCCTGGGATTCTCCAGGCAAGAACACTGGAGTGGGTTGCCATGTCCTTCTCCAATGCATGAAAGTGAAAGTGAAGTCGCTCAGTAAGTGTCTGACTCTTTGTGACAGCCTACCAGGCTCCTCCGTCCATGGGATTTTCCAGGCAAGAGTACTGGAGTGGGTTGCCATTGCCTTCTCCGCTCAACACCTCTAGTCTTAGCCTTATCCTTACTCCACCCCCATTTGCTCATACTTACACTTCACAAAGTGAATTTAGTTCCCTGAATACAGTAAACATGAATTTTTTGCCACCAAACCTCCTTACATGCTCTTTTCCAAGATGCCTTATGTTTGTTTTTTATTTGCTAGTTTTATCTAAGTTCTTCTTTAGAATACAAATAAAGTTCTTTCCCTTTATGAGAAGCCTCTCTAACACTCCTCTGCTGGGAGCCGGCACTCCTCCAAATGTTTTATATTTTCATTTCAACTTTTGAGTTCCTGTATCTCATATACTGTAATCAGTTAAAGTTACTTAAAGGCATCAATCACCTATTAGCCGATTTTATAGGAAAAGGTCCTCCAGGCCGCTGCCCCTGGCCTCGGGCGTGGGGGCGTGGGGTAGCTCCTCCCGCCCACCGCCCCTGGCCTCCGGCTTATGGGCTTGGGGTATCCCCTATGGGCCGAATGGGGAAACAGTGGAAACAGTGTCAGACTTTATTTTTTGGGGCTCCAAAATCACTACAGATGGTGACTGCAGCCATGAAATTAAAAGACGCTTACTCCTTGGAAGCAAAGTTATGACCAACCTAGATAGCATATTCAAAAGCAGAGACATTACTTTGCCAACAAAGGTTCGTCTAGTCAAGGCTATGGTTTTTCCTGTGGTCATGTATGGATGTGAGAGTTGGACTGTGAAGAAGGCTGAGCGCCAAAGAATTGATGCTTTTGAACTGTGTTGTTGGAGAAGACTCTTGAGAGTCCTTTGGACTGCAAGGAGATCCAACCAGTCCATTTTGAAGGAGATCAGCCCTGGGATTTCTTTGGAAGGAATGATGCTAAAGCTGAAACTCCAGTACTTTGGCCACCTCATGCGAAGAGTTGACTCATTGGAAAAGACTCTGATACAGGGAGGAATTGGGGGCAAGAGGAGAAGGGGACAACAGAGGATGAGATGGCTGGATGGCATCACTGACTCGATGGACGTGAGTCTGAGTGAACTCCGGGAGTTGGTGATGGACAGGGAGGCCTGGCGTGCTGCTATTCATGGGGTCGTAAAGAGTCGAACATGACTGAGCGACTGATCTGATCTGATCTGATCTGATAGGTAAAGGTCATGTCAGGTAGTCGGCCAACCAATAAATTCTTGCAAAATGGATAAATAGAAGCATTTGTTTTGCTCTTAGGCTGTGCACATTTCTTAGGCTACTTATGGTAAATTTAATTTTCAGTCTTTCCCAGTATATGCATCACTTTACTCTGTGAGAATATTTCTCTTTCAAGTGTCTCAATAATATGCTTTGAATTGTACATAAAATGCAAAGAAAATGTTATAACTATCGGTAATATACTGCGTTAGTTGCCTAACATGGAGATTGTTCCATGTAATTCCAATAAATGTGCTCGTAACTAAAGACTGGTTCTTCTCATGATTTTACAAACTTGATGCTTTTACATAAAAAATGGAAGTTTTGTGTAATTTTAAAAATTCTTAAAGCAAATCTCTTTTTAATTTGCATATGACAGCTCTCATAAAATTAATAGTATCAAATGTCTGAAAGTGTAATGCTTTTTGGTGATTTGATGCAGTGTTTGTAAGTGTGTCTGGGTTTTCATGATTGTGTGTGTGTGTGTGTGTGTGTGTTGCATCTTCCATAAACCTGCCACATTTCCCACCGTCAATTAAGTTATGGGAATATATATATGTGTCACATATTCAGCAGAATTGGTAATGATTGCTTTCTATTTAATTTTTATTAAGACAATTGGCAAAATATCCTATATTGATATAAATATTTTCATCAATTTATATTTTTTCTAAATTCAATAGATTTTAAGTTTCTTGTATAATTTCACTTCCAGAATTAGATAGTGGATTTAAACATAGTAATAATCTGAGAAACAAATACACAGATTTTTAAAATTAATTTGTTATAAGAAAAAATAACTAATATATATCTCATCCTATTTGTATGTAATATTAATAAATAAAAAATGGACTTTGACATTTCTGCAGCCACTAGATTGATTTTAATAATAGCATGAGCCAATTACTTTCATAACTATATTATTAAAGTAATTTTTGAATAAAATTAGTTTTTAATGTTTTACTCAATTGAGAGAAAAATTAACTTTAAATGCTCAGATATGACTTTTTATCATATAATCTCTTCAAAATGCTTCAATTTAATTGATCTTATATGGAAAAACAAAAATCGTTGAAAGGCATCAGATTAAGGTCACAGGTCAGTGTTCAAGCAAAATAGAACTGGGCTACCAAATGATTTCCTGTTATTAAGCCGATAAATCAGAGCAGTGTTGATAGATGTGAGCACTGGGACAGCCTGTCAGTCTCATGAAAAAAAATGCTGAACAGACACAGGTGATCAATGCTGTCAGAGTCTTGAAAATAAAAATTTCAAAAAGGTCAGGGAAAGCATTGCAAAGGCTATCAGTAGTGTTTACATATCTAAAAATGCAGTTTTCCTGTGATTAAATGTAAAAGAAGGCTTCCTATGGCTTCACAAAGAGCAAAGCTGAAGAACTTTGAAAATGAATGCATCTTGTTACGAAGGAGTGCACACTGGCACCGCACATCCATTGGGACTGACTCCCACAGGCATCCAAAGTCAGTCCGGACCCCCAGTCTTTCTAAGTTGTCATTTTCTTCTCTGTGTAATGTAGCTTGTCAGCTCCTCATATCCTACTTCTGCCCACCCTCCAGGTCTTGTTCAACTCTGCCTCTTTTGAGTTGTTACATTAGTGTTCTACTCAATAGGAATACCACTTTTTTGACCCAATAAAATAATGCTTATTTAATGTGATCTAATTTACATTTCACTCTTAAATGCTCATCTAATCTTTTAGCTTTCAGTAAATATTCTTTTAATGCCTGCCTTTTAGACTCAGTAATAAACAAATAAGAGAGAATTCCTGCCTTCCGAAGATTTACATCTAGCAAGTGATTTAGAAGTTTTGGAGTCAGCATTCCCTTTGAGAGCATAACTGGAACAATTGCAACTTTCCCCAGAAAAATTTACTCACATAAAATTTAGCACAGAAATTTGTAAGATGCAATCATTATGATCATGAAAGGCGAGTCAAAGGATGCTCCCCAGGTAACATTTTTAATTCTGTTTTGTAAAAGTAATAAACTCTTTTCCACCTGAGGAAGTATTGAAGAGTTATCTAGGGGAATATAACAGAAAGCACAGGCAAAAGGAAGAAGTGAAAAGAAGAAGTGTAAAAAAGAATGGGACATCAAGGAAACATTAAGATTTTTCATTAGGCAAGAGGGTGGTGTGAACGTAGGTTGCAGATACATGTTGGAACAAGATGGTTTATGTACTTGCTAACATGCCAGGCCTGTATGGGGGAACAGATAACTCATCTTCCTAGGAGAATTATCATTTTTCTATACCATAAGGAGTTTTAGCATGTTCTTCTTTCACATCTTTCACTAACTTTAAGCACCTCATATGTAGTGCTTTGCAGATATTAAATATTAAACTGAGAGTTGAACAAGAAAGACTAGGAGAGGAGAAAGGGAGAAGGTTATTGAGTTAGTTGATCTGCAGAGTTCTGGAAAGGATAAACAAAGAGATGATTGAATTATAAATAGTATTATACTAAGGCCAATTATGTGTAAGTATAGGTTATTTTATGGGATTCCCTGGTGGCTCAGAGGGTAAAGCGTCTACCCGCAATACGGGAGACCTGGGTTCAATCCCTGGGTCAGGAATATCCCCTGGGGAAGGAAATGGCATCCCACTCCAGTACTCTTGCCTAGAAAATTCCATGAATGGAGGAGCCTGGTGGGCTATATAGTCCATGGGGTCACAGAGTCGGACACAACTGAGCGACTTCACTTTACTTTATTTTTTATAGATTATTTTAATAGGATGATGGAAATAAAGAGAATTAGTTTCATGTCATTTTATAAGAAATACTGTAAGTAAAAATATCTTTCTTGTAACAGCAGTTTAGTTTTGTTGGAAAGAAAGTTATCAACTATTTCTATAGGGTCCTGAATTAATCCTGATTAAATGATATAATATTTTACACTAGTAAAATATAAAAAATATTTATACTAGTAAAACATAAAACATTTATGAAAATACTTATCATTTCCACTATAATATAATTATGACATAGGAAACATTTGTTTGGTCCAGTTATCTAAGTTCCTACATATGTTAACTATCACAGTAGCCATTTATTTCACAAATATGTATTGAGACAACTGAGATTCAAGCCCTATTCTAGGTTGTTAGAGAATAGCAATGACAAAGTTCCTCTTCTCAATGGAGCATATTAGAGAAGAGGAACATATTGATAAGCAAGTAAATAAATAATGTGTGTGCTGATGAATGTACTATAAAAATCAGAATGCATCAGTCAGACATTGTCACACACAAAAAAATGATGTGTATCAATCACTAGAATCTCATCACTGCAGCCATAAGCATTTATTTGACCCAAAGGTCTGGAATCATCTGGACATCAGCTGAAGTTTGATCTGAGTGCTGCCAAAACTTCACTGGGCTCACTCATAGATCTCCTGTTTAGAGGCTGATCAAACTGGGAGGGCTCAACTAAGACAGTTGAGCTTGGATGCCTCTATCTGCATTCTCTCACTAGCCTGTTGGGAACAAGAGGCTATGGGCGTGTCCTTCACATGGTAATGTCAGACATACAAGAACTCAACCCAACCATGCAGAGCATTGAAAGTTCTACTTGAATCAGCCTAAAGTAAAAAGGCCAGAAATGGAGAATTCAGTTTACCCCTGAGGATGGGAAAATGAGGAGCGAATATAATTGAAAAATAGCTAATCTACTGTATCTCATAAGGAAAAATAGCGAGTTATGAGGAATGTTAATTCAATTAGGTTGGTCAGGACCATGTTCACTGGTAAGGTGACATGTGAACAGAGAAACGAGGTGAGAGAGTAAGACAGGGGAGTATCTGAGGGGGAAAGATGTAAAGCTGAGAGAACAGTCATGGTAACATCTCTAAAATAGGGTCATGTGTGTCTCCTTCAGGTACAGCAAGAAAAAATGTACATCTAGAATTCCATGAGCGTGGAGTAGAGAAAGAGGCAACAAGGCTTAGGAGAAATAGTAGCCAGTTCATGCGCAGTCATGCGAGGACGCTGGGTTTTATTCTGAATGAGATGGGCCACCATAAGGCATTTTTGGGGGATAAAAAGACTGCCATTATCTGGCTTACACTTAAAAAAGATCACCATGGCAATGAGTTTTGAAATCTTTTACATGAAAAATATTCTTCTATTTTACTTGGTATAAAAACCTAAGAAGTAAACATGTAGAGGGGATGGGAGGACATGAAATTTGCGGCATGTATATTTGGACACTTACTAAATGACACAAGGGTCTAGATGTCACCTTAAAATATTAATTCAATAGAATTCCTCAAAATATATGAGTATGCTTTTATTCTACAAACATGTGACATAACCTAAATAAGAAAATGATTCAAGAGAAGTTTCAATACAATGTTAGAGGTTACGCTCAGTAAGAGCACACCCAGGTTGAATTCTAGAACAGAAGTAACCCTCTCAGAGGGGCAAGGAGAAACCACTGCCACTTCATTCCTTAGTCATCTTTGCCTTTTCTAAGGCTCTTCCTTCTTTAACTAATTCTTCACATCTTTCAAAACTATTTCTTGATTTTATTCTTACTCCTTTTCCCCCTAAATCTAGCCTGGAGCTCCCCTGGAGGCTCAGTGGTAAAGAATCTGCCTGCCAGTGCAGGAGAGGCAGTTTCCATCCCTGGGTTGGGAAGGTCCCCTAGAGAAGGAAATGGCAACTCCCTCCAGTATTCTTGCCTGGAAAATTCCATGGATAGAGGAGCTTGGGGGGCTACAGTCTATGGATCGCAAAAGACTCAGACATGACTGAGCGATTAAACAAGAGAAGGCCTAGAGATTTTAGTATGGAAGCAGTTGCTTGAGGTGTGTGTTTCTTCCCGAGTATTTTGATAGTTTTGTGGCTGAAAGCTGAGGGGTAAAACACTTGCCTAATTGAACCACCTGCCTTCCCCTTTTGTAATGTCCATTGAAATAGTTCTCTTTTTGTTAGGAGGATTATGGCATTCGTTCTTACTTGCTGGACAGATTATTGATTTGGGCTGTTGCTTCAAGAAATGTCATAAACTTTAGCCATTTGCTCCGTTCCTTCCCCACCTCACTATTTATTTATGCCAGGGTGTCTGGGAGACGCTGTGGCTTTTTCTGTCACTATTGCTGTTAAGTTTGCAAGCACAAGCTTCAGAGACTACTTCCATTGGACAGAGGCTGACAGTGATACTGAGTTACTTTAAAGTAATGCTTGGAAATGTACTGATATATCTAAGAGCTGGGTTCCTCATGGCATATTGCCAATGTACACTTTTTTTTATTTTTGTAATTTCACTTTGTAATTTGAGTTCTATCAATCAGCACCCCCAAATACTCAAAGGCCTTCAATGGAGACGTTTCTTTTTTAAAATTTGTTTAAATTGGAAGATAATTGCTTTACAGTGTTGCATTGATTGCGGTGTTGTATACAACAATGTGACTCAGCCATAAGTGTGCATATGGCCCCTCCCTCTTGAACCTCCCTCCAACCTCCCAACCCATCTTACTCCTCTAGGTTTTCCCAGAGCACCAGGTTGAGCTCCCTGTGTTATACAGCAATACTGCTAGGCATATACCCTGAGAAAAGCATAATTTGAAAAGACACATGTACCCCCAATGCTCATTGCAGTACTGTTTACAATAACTGGACATAGAAGTGACCTAGATGTTCATAGACAGTTGAATGGATAAAAAGTTGTGGTACATATATACAAAGGATACTACTCAGCCATTAAAAGGAATGCATTTGAATCCATTGAACAAGAACCTAGAGCCTATTATACAAAGTGAAATAAATCAGAAAAAGAAAACCAAATATCACATATTACTGCATATATATGTAATCTAGAAAAATGGTACCGATGAACCTATTTGCAGGGCAGGAATAGACATGCAGACACAGAGAAGAGATGCAGCAGGGGAAGAAGAGGGTGGCAAAAATTGAAAGAATAGCATTGAAACATATACATTACCGACATACATTTTTATCATACTTAATATAATGGATACTCTTGAAAAAAAAAGTTTTTTTTATAACATTTCAGAAGGTAGAAAATCTCCAGAGGATATCCATCTAAGTTAATACAAAAGAATGATGTACACTGGCATTGGAAAATTGGGAAGCCCAAATGATGTCATTGATAGAACATGGACTCTGTGGTCCAAATGGTGTTGGGTTCAAATTTTGGCCTGACAACTTGCTAGTCATATGACCTATGTGAGTAATCATGTCTAATTCCCAGGGATGTCTTTGAAAGTAAAATAATGAATTGTGCACAGTAACTATCCTCTTACCTATTGTGAATAAGTTCTGAAAGAAGAAAAATTATTTTACTGATGATTGCCTATCTCAAATATTATTGTCCAGTTCCTCTGTTTTCCTTTTAAATGATGAGTAACATTTAGAATTTTTGATTTAGTTAAGTCAGTAGTCAAAAAATTAAGAAAAGTACATTTTCTTATTAATTTCTTACTTTTTGGTGAAAATAAGCACCACTCATCCCAAATTATTAAACAGGAGATAGTTAATCTAAGTCCTTTTTGTGATTATAAACACCCTACTCTTTGTGTAGCTTATGAAGCATAAATTAATATATTACAACAGATAGTTACAGTGCTGAAAAAGAATAAAACTAAAGTTTTATAACACTTTATATAACTTTTTATAACTATATAACAACATACACTGTTGTATATGAAATCAAATTCTGTAAGGAAAGATAAAATCACTATTTTATTATAGAAAAAAAAAGTCTTCATATTCCTAGTCTCTCTGATAGGTTATTTTAAAATCACCCTAGCAACATGCCTATGTTTCCTTAAGTTTTGAAAAAGTGCCAACTACTGTTAGTCTTTATTTTAAAATTGGTACCTTTTGCCACTCAAATTTGTGAACAGTCTTCAAAGCTCCTAGGTTCCAATTCCCTTCCTTCCTAATGACTGATTGCATTCAGTTTAATCAAATATCCCTGTTGTTGTGGTTACTTATGTCTTACTACTGAAGAAATCCCCAAAGGTTTTCAAAACCTTTTCCTCTGAAGTCTTCTACCGCTTTTCACATTATTTGGCAGAAACTTGAAGAGAGACTTTATAAATATGTAATGCATCACCACCAGTCAGCAGTTTTACAGTAAATATGATTTTTTCATTCAAAAGATTTGTCAACCCCTCCTTTAGTGTATTCCCCCAATCAGATAAATCGTTGCTTCTTCTAGCAATATATAGTGAATGATCCCTTAGAAATGATCACATAGGATTAAATATTAATTAGGATTAGATATTAGTAATTTCATGTACTAAACATACATGAAAAAGTTATGTTCCCATATAAACTAAGATTTGCCTAACTCCACACACTTTGGCTAGAAAGTTTATTTAAAAGAGAGGTACACCAGCTTTAATATCATGGTGTCTTCACAGCAGGTGAATGGATTCAGCACATATCAGGATGACCTTGTTCTCACCTGCCATTGGGTGTGTCGCAATCCTTTCACATCTTAAGGAATTATTTTTTTTTTTAGGTTCACAATATATCATTTCCTTTAAAAAATACCATGTGGAAAAGCAGCATCACTTCTTTAATGGTATTCATGAAGCTAAAGTTTAGTAGGTGCTGGGAATTCTGCAATGTTACAAAATGGTTCATAAAATATTGCCATCTGTTATACCGAGCAGCAGTTCATTTTTACTGGTTTTAAAATGGCTGTGCTTTTATGAGTTTGGATTTTTGCCTAAGCTTCAAGTTCCCTCTGAAAGCTACTTCTGACCTCTGCCTGAGGAAATGTGAAAATCTGCCTTTCCTATCTTGCTTTATAAGCATCAGTGAGAAAATGTAAATGAACTAAATACATTGTGAGATTTTTTACCAGAAAAATCTCTCACATACTGTCTGTATGGCTGGTTTTTCTTAAAACATTTCCAGTTTATACTGGAGTAACCACTTGTAAAAAAAAATTGCCCAAAGTGCTAGTGCTGAAAACAAACATTTATAGAGTACTATGCTGTCAGCAGAAGACAAAGGCTTTTATGGCAACTCAAGAAAAAAATTTGCAAAACTTGGACATAGATATTCCACACAGAAAATGCGGGATGGAGTATAACCTTCGAAGCTAGAAATTATCTAATCCAACTGTTTACTGAAGGATGGAAGTGAGACACAGAGGGCTGTTTAGTAACTTGTCCATGGTCTTACTTTTAGGTACAGACAGTATCCAACTTCAGGAAAAAAAAAATATTTTTTCTGTAAAAATCAAATTTTAAAGGAGTTTGTCATAAAGCAAAACTGTGATTCTATGTGCACATGCATGCATGCTAAGTCGCTTCAGTCATGTATGACTCTGTGCAACCTTATGGACTGTAGGCTGCCATGGGATTCTTCAGGCAAGAATACTGGAGTGGATTGCCCTGCCTTCCTCCAAGGGATCTTCCCGACCCAGGGATCAAACCTGTGTCTCTTCCATCTCCGGCACTGGAAAGCAGGTTTTACTGCTAGTGGCTACTTTCAGTTTTCAGGATGTCGGCTGAAACCATCAAATGAGTAAATAATCTGTGAATGTATAGATTTTCTTGGACAGAGTCAAAATAAAGAACATTCAGATAAAAAAGCAATTTAAATTAATCCATATATATGGAATCTAGAAAACTCTACTAATGAACTTATTTGCAGGGCAGAAAAAGAGACAGATATAAGAGAACAAATTTGTGGACTCAGTAGAGGAAGGAGAGTTTGGGACAAATTAGAGGGTAGCACTGACATGTGTGAAATAGCTAGCTAATGGGAAGCTGCTGCATAACACAGGGAGCCGAGCCTGGGGCCCTGTGATGCCCTAGAGGGGTGGGGCCCTGGGGGGACGGTTCAAAGTATACATGTATCCTTAGGGTTTCCCAGGTGGCACTAGCGGTAAAGAACCCACCTGCCAATGCAAGAGACATGGGTGCAATCCCCTGGGGTCGAGAAGATTCCCCTGGAGAAAGGCATGGCAACCCACTGCAGTATTCTTGCCTGTAGAATCCCACAAACAGAGGAGGTTGGTGGGCTATGGTGGTCCATAGCATCATAAGGAGTCAGACACAACTGAAGCAATCTAGCATCCATGCATTGCTGAATCACCTTGTTGTAAGGTAGAAACTAACACAACATTGTAAAGCGATTAACATCCAATTAAACCTTTTTTAAAAAGAAGAAAAAGGGAAAAATGGCAGAAGAGATGAAAGAGAGCAAAGAGGAGGGAAAGCAAAAAGAGAAGGAGGTGAAGGAGGCATAGGGCAGGACGCAACAGCAACAGCTCTTAAGGTGAGACTCAAAATTATGAATTCTTCCAAATTGTGGCTCTCACATTCTATACAATTTTCAGCTTTTCCCTCTTCTATCCCTGAGTATCTACTTAATTGATTATGTGTTGATCTGCCTTTTCTCCCTTGCTCTCCTAGGCCTTCTCATATAAATTCTCAGAATATTCCCTTTAAGAAAATGGCTTTACACTGCAGTATATTTTGAGGTTCAGCCTAGCCGACTGCCTCTGCATGCATGAGCTTTGGTTGCCCTCAGGTCTCATTGCTTTTCTCTTTCTCAGTTTCCTCATATATACCTCTGATGGGAACGCTATAATATAATTACCCTAAACATGGGCTCCCCTTATCACGTTGGGTATACTTCTGTCACTTAATAAAAATATAAATATCCTATTGGAACATTTCCAATAAGAACAGATGTTCAGGCAGATTTATTGGTTATCACAAGGGCCTTCTAACTTTAACATTTTTTGATTGATGGAATATGCAAACACATTATTTTAAATATAAATTTGATATCTTTTCTATAAAATTATTAAATCTCTCAAGTGGCCCCAAACTGATTTATTTTGTCCAGTTCTTTGTACCTAGATGAAGCATCTGCAGTGATGACTGGCTGTGTCCAAAGATAGGAAGGAGGAGGGAAGACACATCTCAACCACCCGACAGTTTTCACTTCATGTTGTCATTGTTTTTGAAATTGATGTTGACTCAGAGGTGTCTTTTTCTAAATGTGAACATTCAAACCAAGTCTTGAGCATTAGTGTGTATTAGTTTAAGTAGATTGCTTTCTTCATTCCACATAAGTGAGATCACCTGCATTGAGTAAATGGAAATTGTAATTGCAATTTCAATTACAATTGAAAGGAAAGCAATGAGGAACCGGGTGAAGGAACAATTTGGAAATTGAATTTCCTCCAGGGAATAGAAGGTCTGGCTAGAGGCATCACTCCCTTGGAAGCTGAAAGCAGAAGAATCTATTGAGCAACTGAAACAGAGAAGACAGTAGCTCTGTCGTTATTTAATGTGCCTGACATTGTAGTACCTGGTTATAGACATGATTGTACACACATCTAAATCTTTCTAGAATTTAATGGATGCTATATGAATAAATCAATAAATAAGTGAAGACAATATGAATGAATCAAAGGAGATTTTAGTGTAGCTGTAGAAGAACAGTAGCTCTCAAAGTTTCCAACAGCATCACCTGGGAGCTTGTTAGAAATGCAAATTTTGAACCCTACCCCCACCCCTGATGCCGGGAAAGACCGAGGGCAGGAAAAGAAGGGGGCGACAGAGGATGAGATGGTTGGATGGCATGGCCAACTCAATGGACATGAGTTTGAGCATACTCTGGGAGATGGTGAAGGACAGGGAAGCCTGGCGTGCTGCAGTCCATGCAGTAGCAAAGAGTCGGACATGACTGAGCAACTGAACAGCAACAACAATCCCAATTGAACTGAGACAGAAGCTCTGTGGGTGGAAGGGGCCCAGCAATATGTGTTTCAACACATCCCACAAATGATTCTGACATGGGTTCAAGTTGGAGAACCACTGAGAAAGTGTAAAAGTCAAGAGCATCACTATAGGTGATGACCCACCAGGAATATGGTAGTGGATAGATGGAGGAGGTGGAGTTAGGATGGCCTCATTCAAACAGCATGAAGTTCTCCAAGAAAGTGAGCCCTTCTTTGTCCAGGCAGAGTGCAGTTTCTGTTCTTATCAAATGTACCTTCAGTGCCACCGTCTGGGGGACTCTTGAGATGTTCAAGTATAACAGCATCATTGATGCTGCATATGAGGCTAACTCTGGTTGGGCATTTGACCCTCACCAAATTTTCCAAGGCCTTCATGAGCTGTGCCCCCTTGTCATTTAAACATGTGTAACGCAAAGTAAACCAGATGAGCACATGTCTAACATAACATGGGAGTTGCCTAAAGTTAAATTGTTTTCATCAATCAGATTTATATTTAAAGCCGGCAGTCTTCAGCTAAATTTGGTGACCAAAGAACGGAAGTCTTATTTATTTATACAATGGTACTTGTGTAAGAAGTACCAAATCTCAGAAACTGCCCAGGCTACCTCATGAAAGGCACCATTTTTAAGTTTCCCTGCTGGTGACCCTAATTAATAGCCAACATAGAATCACTCTTTATAGATATGCTTTCATTTCCTGCCATTTCTTCAAAGCAAAATAAATGTTTTGCCTCACAGAAAAATTAAATATTTCCATTTCAGAAAAGCTGACAAAACTATGATTGATATCACCAATTATTAGGACATTAGAATGACCCTCAGAAGACTGTGTTTCCATGAATGCTAGAGTTTATCACAGCCATCCAGAACAGCCAGCATGATTTTGAGTTAGTTACATTATTTTATACAAATAACCACTAGTATTTTTCTAAGCTCTCGCTTCTTTAACAAGGCAGAGTTTCAAATTACTATTAGGAAGAAAATTTGTCCCTTGCAATTATACTGTACATCATAATTGCCCGTTCTTAATGCAATTTTCTTTTACTGATCACAGCTGTAGATTTTTCAAAAGGTTAGGTAACTGACTAATTCATTGCCAAGTACCTTATCTCTGGAGACTTAGGTTAAGAAATGTCATTTTGATTGTCTCCATGGCAAGTCATGTCATATATGAACAACTTTATCTCACTGTCTAATTTGACCCAATTTTCCATATTGCTTAATAAGCGCATTACAGAGAATCACTGATCTATTATCCAAGGAATTATGAAGCTTATGGGTTATCTTCCATTGTACCTGCTTTAATCAGCATATCGCCTTGGGTATTATGGTCACTTCATCCTTTAATAAAAGAATTGTTAATATCTTCATCTGCAATTTCAAGCCATTTGTAAAATTAGGTTAGCTGGATTTTATGTCAAATTTATCACAAACTCAGTTATTTAATATGATGTTTTCAGGAACAATTCCAATGTTTCCAATATCCTGAAATTAATATTTTCATTAAGCAAATGATCAGTATTCAAACTAGTAAATTTCACTTAAGGATGTAGATAGAAACATGTTCTTAAGTTACTTTCATGCTATATACCTGGCTCTGTTTTATTGGCTTTTAGGTATTAAAAGTTATATATATTTTTCTAAGATGCCTTTCAAAGGTAAGCATTGATTTCTGAACTGAAGTAAAACTGTTTAGAACTCGTTTCATACAAAATTACACTTCTGTAGTGATTACTTTTGTTAATTCCATAACCCTTCACCAGGCCAAAACATGGAAAAGTAGAAAGAATACCAGATAATCACGCATAAGATTTAGTTTGAGCTTCAGCTCTGTCCCTCTCCAGCTACCGAATTGTGAGCAAGTCGTTGTCTTACGCCATTTCCTATCTGTTCATTGTAAAATTGCAATATAAGCCCTGTCTGTGATTATCAGCACCTTTTCATACAGTTCATGGGGTTCTCACGGCAAGAATACTCGAGTGGGTTGCCATTCCCTCCTCCACTCACTCTGATCCTGGAAAAGATTAAAGGCAAAAGGAGAAGAGGGGTGACAGAGGACGAAACAGTTAGGTAGCATCACTGACTCAATGGACATGAATCTGAGTAAACTCTGGGAGAGAGTAAAGAAGAGGGGAGCCTACTGTACTGCAGTTCATGGGGTCACAAAGAACTGGACATGACTTTGCAACTGAACAACAATGAATGTTATCACCAGAGGTTGCAGGGAGAATCAGATGGCATAATATATGTGAATCTGCTTTATGAACTTGCTGCTGCTGCTGCTAAGTCGCTTCAGTCGTGTCCGATTCTGTGCGACCCTATAGATGGCAGCCCACCAGGCTCCTCTGTCCCTGGGATTCTCCAGGCAAGAACACTGGAGTGGGTTGCCATTTCCTTCTCCAATGCATGAAAGTGAAAAGCGAAAATGAAGTCGTTCAGTCGTGTCGGACTCTTCGCGACCCCATGGACTGCAGCCTACCAGGCTCCTCTGTCCATGGGATTTTCCAGGCAAGAGTACTGGAGTGGGGTGCCATTATGAACTTGAGGATGTTATATAAACAGCTGTGGTTTTTTTTGCTGGGAAGGACTTTGCAACCATAGGGAGTTATCAAGTGAATCAGACGATGCTGGAATTGTTCTCTGAAGAAATAAATGTCCAAATTCTGGATCTTGTACAGATGATTCTTAAAGTGATTTTGTAAGATTAGTTAATTTGGGTTGATGATCTTCCCCTTTCTAGGCTAATGATTTGTGCTATGCAAAAGATTTTTATTGTTCATATAGAAAGCTGAGGGGCATTGAGTTATGACCATTTTGAATTGTGGGGGTGACTTGGAACACATACCCTTTATGTAAGGGGAGTTAGGCCTCTGAGGTTTACTGCACAGATTTTCTAACAAATATTTTCTAAAAAATGTTTACTCAGAAAATCTCTGGTTATGTTATAATGAAAACTCATATATCTTTGAAATGTCTTATGATGACATTTGGCAAGGATCAGTGAAAGTCTTCTCAAATATTAGAAAAATCAAAATAAATGTGTGAGGGCACATTCTAAAGGATGCTTTATTTTCCTGTTTTAGCAGTTTTCTGAATCTAAAAGTAAAAATTGCTGTTTATTACTCTTAGAAAGAGAATGTATGATACTATAATTCCGTCATGCTATTGTATTTCAGTTTTGACAACAAAGCATTTATCTTGTGAACAGAAAATATGGGATCTATTTAGTGTATAATCCATGCCTCAAAAATTTTTTGTGTTTAAATTACAATGGTTACATAATACTAATTAAGCTAATTTATTTCACTTGAAAATCAGGGGGAAACTTATGAAACATTGTCCAGTTTAATACATTAGGGTATCTCCAGATTTTAAAATCATTAATTCAAAGACATAAGTAAAAGTAAGATTATTGGCAGATAATTATACCACAATCCAAAACCTCAGACACAAGGAATAACATGAACTATATCGAAAGAAATGTTGAAGAATTTCTAGCAAGAAATTAAAGTGATGGCAATGATAATTTCAAGAGACTATCATATACATACTAAAAACAACAAGAGTAGAGACTAATAGCAGAAGGAAATGAGAAGATGGCAAGCAATACTTGGGGACAGAGAAGATAAAAAATGAAAGAGATTTTTATAAGGCCATGTTCACAGAGTGATTGGATATGAAGACAAAGAGAGGGAGGAATCAGGGATGCTTTCAGTTTATTTTTGTGTATGGTGTTAAAGATTGTTCTAATTTAATTTTTTTTACATGTAGCTGTCCAGTTTTCCAGCACCATTTATTGAAGAGACTGTCTCTCCTCCATTGTACTGTCTTACCTCCTTTGGAACGCTAGCTTTCCCAGAAAGTAATTATAACATACATAAGTCTGTGGCTTTCAAGAAATGATGGATTGAGATGTGACTGAGAGATGTGAAAATAGAATGAATACAGAGTAGAACAGATGGGGGAGTGACAGAGGGAAAGGTTTGGAAGGAAATTTAAGGTTGGGAGAATTCAGGTTTGATTCATTAATGGTATTTGAATTTGATTTTTTTTCTTTTTGAGAAAGGGTTAGGATTAGGGCTGAAGTGATTAATGGAAAAATTGCTAGGGAGGTAGAAAGAGATGAATTATAAGCACATACTTTAGTCTCAGGAGGATAGATATCACCTCCATAAAAATAGAAAAGAAGAGAGGGAAAATGTAGGAAGCAAAAAAGCAAAAAGATAGATGGAAGGAGAAAAAGAGGTGAAGGGTGTAGAGGGATTGGTTACATAAGATCCTATGTTGGCTACAAAATCTTGAGTGAGCATCACATACATGCACATGTGTGTGTATGTGTGTCTGTGTGTGTGTGAGAGAGAGGGAGAGAGCAAGATGAAAGTTCATTTTCTAAAAATTAAAACTGTAAAGAAAGTCTATAATTTTGTTATGTAGAAAGCAAACTGTAGGGACATTATTCCCAGGAAGCACTCTGGAATGTAGAATTTACTATTGGATGAATGAAACAGAAGGATGAGGAAGGGAAAAGGGGGACACAAAGAGAAGTGGGAGTGGACAATCAATATATTTTTCTACCTCATGATTCTGTAATTATTAATAGAATTTCAAACCTCTCTTCATACATTTATCAGATGCCCACTGAATGCTGACTATATGCCAGGTATGTTTAGGGAGAGAAATATATACAAGGGAATATTCAGTTCAGTCGCTCAGTAGTGTCCGACTCTTTACAACTCCATGAATCGCAGCACGCCAGGCCTCCCTGTCCATCACCAGCTCCCAGAGTTCACTCAGACTCACGTCCATCGAGTCAGTGATGCCATCCAGCCATCTCATCCTCTGTCATCCCCTGCTCCTCCTGCCCCCAGTCCCGCCCAGCATCAGGGTCTTTTTAAATGAGTCAACTCTTTGCATGAGGTGGCCAAAGTATTGGAGTTTCAGCCTCAGCATCAGTCCTTCCAATGAACACCCAGGACTGGTCTCCTTTAGGAGGGACTGTCTGGATCTCCTTGCAGTCCAAGGGACTCCCAAGAGTCTTCTCCAGCACCACTCAGCCATAAAAAGAATGAAATAATGTAATTTGCAGGAACACATATGGACCTAGAGATTGTCCTTATATCCCTTATATGTGGAATCTAAATAAAAATGATACAAATGAGCTAATTTATAAAACAACAGACTCATGGACTTAGAGAACAAACTTATGGTTACTAGGGGGATGGGAGGGGAAGGGATAGAGACCTTGGGATTGATATGTACACAGTGCTATATTTAAAGTAGGTAACCAGCAGGGATCTATTGTATAGCACAGGGAATTCTGCTCAATGTTATGTGGCAGTCTGGATGGGAGGAGAGTTTTCAGGGAGAATGAATATGTGTATATGTTTGGCTGAGTCATTATGTTGTGAGCGTAAAATTGTCATGGCATTGTCAGTAGGTTATACTCCAATATACAATTAAAAGTTAAAAAAATAAAGAGACTGCTGATAGAGTGACACCGAGAAATCAGGAATAAAAGTTTGGTTTATGACTTGATAGTATAGTCATTCGCTGTGAAAGGAAATCCCAGCATAAGGAGAGATTCTCAAATTAAGTTTAAGTATGGTTGACATTTCAATAGTTTGAAATGTCTATTAGACACTCATGGGTACATATTAAGTGGGAAAGATAAGTTGTAATGATGAGTCTGAAATTTCTGGAAGAGTTAATCTTTTTACTCTGCTTTTGATTTCTCAGTAGTACTTACCACTATTTGATATATTCAGTTCAGTTCAGTGGCTCAGTCATGTCTGACTCTTTGCAACCCCAAGGACCACAGCATGCCAGGCTTCCCTGTCCATCACCAACTCCCAGAGCTCACTCAAACTCATGTTCATCGAGTCAGTGATGCCATCCAACCATCTCATCCTCTATCATAATATTTGATATATTATGTATTTACATTTCATTTATTTATTAGCCATTCTATACACATATGGTATATAACAGGAGCTTAAAACTATATGGAATTATTTTTAACTGCTATGGTCTCAGGAACTAGTACGGTATCTGACATTGTGAAAATGAAAGTCACTCAGTGGTATCTGACTCTTTGCGACCCCATGACTATACAGTCCATGGAATTCTCTCAGCCAGAATACTAGCGTGGGCAGCCTTTCCCTTCTCCAGGAGATCTTCCTAACCCAGGGATTGAACCCAGGTCTCCCACATTACAGGCAAATTCTTTACCAGCTGAGCCACAAGGGAAGCCCATTAAATATTTACTGGAAAAAAATGAATTTCAGGTTTCATAACTTTCTTTTGAGTTGTAGAATCCACATTGAAGACATTCTGTCATTTCTTTACACGGATTCTTTCAGGAATGAAGCCCTTTGGGCTATCTCTATGTGATATATCAAAAGCCACATCAACTTTTATATCCTCTTAAAAGCATGCCAGGGCATGCGAATATCTTCAAAGTTGTCTAGGGATCATTAGTCAATACACATTATGCACCTGTTCAAATTCTAGTTTCCTTACTCTTGCCAGCAATATCCTAGGAAAGAGGACAAGGGACATTATTATCTCCCTTTCCTTCCATGTACTATCTTTGTCCTGCAGGTATTTTTTTCTAGTAATGAATGGGCCATGGACCAGGGTACAACTGAATTGTATACAATTCTCTTTCTCAAAAATTTCCCTATGTTTGAACCCACTTACACTATTGGTGGGAATGTAAATTTGTGCAGTGCATGTCCTATGGGGGATAGTATGGAGGTTACCTAACAAACTAAAAATAGAAGTGTGATGTGATCCAGTAATCTTACTCATGGGCATATATCCAGAGAAGATGAAAACTCTAATTCAAAAAGATACATGTACTCCAATGTTCATAGCAGCACTATTTACAATAATCAAGACATGGAAGCAGCCTAAATGTCCATCAATAGAGGAATGAATAAAGAAGACATAGTACATATATACAATGGAATATTACTCAACCATAAAAAAGAATTAAATAATGCCATTTGAAGTAACATGGATGGACCTAGAGATTATCATACTAAGTGAAGTAAGTCATCAGGTCTGAACTACACAAATAATTTCCCTTTAATTACATCTCCAAAGTCATTTTCATCAAGTAATGTAACATAAGTCTTAGGGTAATATCCCATTCTATCCACAGCTATTACCCCTCCAGACAAGAAAATTAAACAAGGCATGTACACTAGAGGGTGGATATCTTGAGGGCTACCTTATAATTCATTCTACCTCAAAGTCAATGAGAAATAGTGTTTTATTAGGATAGAGGATGAAAAACAAGCATGTCAGGAATTTTCTTTAAAAGAAATCTTAGATATGACTTTTTTTGAAATATATTGCTTTTATTTTTTTTTAGTTTTAAGTCAAATTTTATTTATTATTTTTTAATTTAAATTTATTTATTTTAATTGGAGGCTAATTACTTTCAATATTGTATTGGTTTTGCCATACACCAACATGAATCCACCGAAGATCAAGGTAGCTAAAGTCAATCATAGCCTCTGTTCTATCATACAATCTAGAAAGATTATTCTGACATGGGGATCAGGGCACAGTCTTCTCTTTTCTTCCTTTGTTGATAAATCTGACAGTTGGAGAACTAATATTGACTTCATATAAGGTTTCCCTGGTGGCTCAGTTGGTAAAGAAGCCACCTGCAATTCAGGAGACACAGGTTCAATCCTTGGGTTGGGAAGATCCCCTGAATAAGAGCATGGAAACCACTAAGTATTCTTGTCTGGAAAACGCCATGGACGGAGAAGCCTGTCAGGCTACAATCCATGGGGTCACAATGAATCAGATATGACTGAGTGATATGATATGATTTTATTGAAAAATACCACTTTTAAAGTTAGAAGATCAATGTCACTAAAGTCAGTTGCAGCCTTTGTTTTATTATATCATCTAGAAAGATGATTTTGATTGTGGGACTTGTGGCACAGTCCTCACTTTTCTTCTTTTGTTGATGAGTCTGACAGTTGGAGCTCTAGAACTGACTTCATACAATTTTATCCAAAACAGGAACTTGTCTCCTTAAGGTTTAGTGACACCAAAATAGAAAGAATGGTAACTGGTGGGTTTTACAAGAGGAAAAGTGCCTAGACTCTGTTCATTACTAAAATGAGATATTATCTGCCCTTATCTTAAAATCAGTCTGGATAAATAGAAGCCAGAACAAGAGAAGATACTGGATCAGAGGTAAGATTCTAGCGTTCTTACCCTCATGGCCTGAGTAAGATGGACGTTTTGGCAGAGTCTTAACCTCTCTGAGTTTGAATTTTTCTCATGTGTAAAATTATAAACTTAAACCATATTGCTATGTATTATCATTCAGTTATAAAGCATTATGGTTTTGTGATTCCAAATGAACTAACTAGATTTTCAAGGAAAAGATTTTAGCAGACATTGTCATTACCCAAGACACAGCTCATGATGCATAAAGCAATTGTTTTATTTATAACTTTTAACATGGTCATTTGAGTTCAAATTTCTAAGATATTACTTTTAGCAAAAAGAATTTTGTATTAAACTATAATTTTACATTTCTACACATGTAAATCCAGATGAGTTAAATTATAAAAACTGCCAAAACTTTATAAAGATATGCTTCTAAATGTAAAAGGTAATCTCCTAAATATTCTTTAATAAACATTTTCATATCTTGGTGGTAGTTTACTTGCTAAGCCGTGTCTGACTCTTGCGATCCCATGGACTGTAGCCTGCCAGTCTCCTCTGTCCATGGGCTTCTCCAGGCGAAAATACTGAAGTAGGTTGCCAGTTCCTTCTCCAGAAGATCTTCCCGACCCAGGAATTGAACCTGGCTCTCCTGCATTGCAGGCAGATTATTTACCAACTGAGCTATGAGAGAAGTCCTCTTAATATCGTAATGAGATATTTTTGCACTATTCAATTATGATAAAATTATGCTTGAAGACAAGAAGCCAGTAACTCTAGAAACATTAATTTCAACAGGCATGTTTTCTTAAAGGCTCTCAAAATGCACATTAGTACATGCCTCAAACTGAAATGAGTATTTCAGAAATAATCATATATTATTTGCCTTGCTCATCTGTGATTATCCCAGGCTCATGATTAAATATTTTTCCCCCTTTTCAAATGCTCTCCTGATAGATTGAATACAAGCTTTTGCTTGAGTTTAACCTTTCATTTCTAGCATCAGAGATTTGTTTTCCTTAAAATGTTTCCTTCTTTTTTACCTTCCACTTCCTACTTTTTATGAAGAAAGAAATTATGTTTCTCTAATTTCTTAAGGCTGATGATGAGTCTCCATCACTAAGGTTAAAGAAAATCAAGGTTGATGCTCATTCTTGTGGTAACAACCTAAGCCACTTTTCAGTGGGATTTCATGACAATATTGCATGAATTGCAGTCAAACAGTTTTGGTAAAGTTAGCCACAGCATTAATAGTCCTCTCTCCTTTGCCCAATGGGCCCCCAATATTTTTTATTTTTATTTTTATCAATATATATTTCCTTTCCTGATCCTTAAAGGGTCCATTGTTATTAAGGTTTAAAAGCAAAAGTAATTGTCATTGACACCGGTAAAAATGTTTACATTTTGCCAGAAGAAAGCACTAAATTGAGCCCAAGAGTTATATTGGAGTGCTTAAAATTTGTCAGGACTATAAGAAAAGATGAAAATACATTCCTCCCAGACTAATATATCCCTATGTTAAAGTTACTCATGAAGAAAAATACACATTTTAGGTAATATTTTATTTAAAAAAATGCAACTCCAATTTGAGGGAGTTCCAGAATGAAGGTCACAGAATGGAACTGTTAGATTGAAGCGAAGAAAGCGTTGGAAACAGTGGCATTAGTGTGTGTCCCTTGGGTATCATGTGGTTTATGTTCTGTAGATTGGCTTTAAGGATTTTGAAACTTTAAGAATCAGTAGGTTAAAAGCAACAGAAAGGTAAAAGAAGATTGACTACAACAATTGCCCTAATTAAACTAGAAATATTGTAGAATTAATTCACTTGATTACTGAAGTTTAATCAAAATCATTATATGCACCATTAATGAATATTAATGTATGGTATATATCAGTCATATCAGCATGTGATCTCCCATATCCATGCCATTCCCTGCCTTCCCCTCATCTTTTAAGTCAGCACTTTCCCCCACTCACCCACACATTCCACATACAAAGCCAAAATGCTTAAAAATTAATACTAAGTTGGATGAGAGGGATTGATTTACCCAAAGGACTTGGAAATTACTGGAGACTTGGAAATTACAGTTGACTTGGGTTGGAAATATAAAATGAATTAGATGGAAAGAAATTCAGAAATATACTGCTTTGCATGCACTCATTTAAAGAACTCCTTGATACATGTAACATTAATCAGAAAGATATTCTGTGTTTTTTTAAATCCTTGTTTAGTTGTTATGCCCATATTTATACTGAAAAATTACTCAAGAGAATGTATTTATTACAGTTAATACTGCTTTCTTCTGAAATAAGAACCTTAACTTCCAGACAATGAAAATCTTATTTTCTTCCCTGTTTTCTCTCATCACTGTTTGTCAGATGTGGCACTGGAGACCATGAATAAAATAAAATGAAAACAGTCATCTAATGTTGTGAGACATTATTAGGACTTTTAAAATGTAGTCTTAAGGATAAATGTGGTTTCAATTTTTGGCCATATTAGGTTTTTTAATCTGTGCACTTTATCAGTTTGGTTCCAGTATTAATTATTGTAAATAGATGAGAATTAACCATACTAATCAAATATATTAGATATTAACTGTTTTATGTGTTCACCTCTTTAGACCATGCATGTTCTTTCATAGACTTGCACTTGGTCCATTGACTTCTTAGGGTACCATTAAAAAAAATTATTTTTAAGGTCATTTTTCACTTCAGGTCTCTAGGAAATTTATTGCACATGGTCTGTCTTAGATGGCAAGATTGTCACAGACAAGAACTCTTGACATTTAGTTTACAAAAGGGCACAGAGAAAGAAAGAACAGAAAAATAATCATTCTGATCTTTTTTATGTTTCTAAGTTTTGCTGTCATATAGTCTTCATTCGTCCTGCATATTTATATCAATTTTCCTGTATAATTTAGCCAAAACATTGGCTGCTTTCTCCTTAGAGTAAATAGAAAATCTCCATTCAACCAACTTAAGTTTTCTGGCCAATTGCCCAACTTTTACCACTCAAATGAACAAACACATGAAATAGGAAATAACTGAATGACTTATTTATATATTATAGTTATACCCATTTTAATATGTTGATAGTTAATGTTTATATGTTTATAGACACATAACCACATGTTTATAGTTATATGCCTTTTTAAATACTTTAATACTTTAAATAACCCTTTGTAATTGTATATAATAATATTTTAAATTTGAATTTTAAGTTTTTATACTTTTCAAATGTAATTAAAGCAATTAATAAAATATAATGCTTTAGAGTAAGAGTGTTTGCATTCTTGGAAGGGATATCTACATTCAAAGTGGAAAACGGCAATAAAAGAGAATGGCATGTTTGAGGCGTGTTTCTGCACATATGCATAGTATCATGACTGTCTCAGTATTTACATATGGGTGAAGTCTATTTGACTTTTGCTGTCAACCATAGCACATCCCTCTTCTCTTTTGTTTCTTTGGGTATTTTCAAGTTGTGAAGCTCACCCATCAACACAAGCATCCCTGACACTTGGCACTTGCTATTTTGTCACTGTCTCTCTGAAACAAACCTGTGATGTTAATATAGCCTAGCACCTAAATCCAAAACACAGAGACAAAATAAATTTAAGCCATGTATAATAAGAAAAATTCATCCAATGATATCCTCTTGAAGCCAAGATATCAACAGCTTTAGATCATTGCTCTGGTTTTATTGCCCCATATCCTATTCTTTTGGGAGGCTCTATCCTTTTCTAATAAATATTAAATATATACTAAATACATTATAGTTGTTTCATGCATGTTTCCTTGCTTTTTAAAATTCCACATTCTTTTTTAAATCTTTTTATTTATTTTATTTAATCTTGGCTTGGCTGGGCCTTCATTGCTGCGTGGGCTTTTCTCTACTTGCAGCAAGCAGGGGCTACTTCCTAGCTGTGGTGCCGGGGCTTCTCACTGTGGCAGCTTCTCTTGTGGAGCACAGGCTCTAGAATGCTCGGGCTTCAGTATTTGCAGCACTTGGGATCAGTAGTTGTGGCTCCTGCTAGAGCACAGGCTCAATAGTTGTGGCACTTAGGTTTAACTGCTCTGCGACATGTGGGATCTTCTAGGATCAGGGATCATGTGGGATCTTCCCAGAACAGAGATCAAACCCATGTCTCCTGCATTGGCAGGCAGATCCTTTACCACTGAACCACCAAGGAAGCCCTCATAGTCTCTATATTTACATCTTACATCATATGGATGCCTTCAAGTTTTCTCTTTATGACACTCTCTTCCTGTATCTGCATCCATATACTGACCCATGCTGACCCATCCATTTACTGACCCATATTCTTCTATAACCCAAAATAATGAAATTGTTAAAGAGCACCAACTTCTGTCACTGGACCTAACACTCCTTCCAAAGTAAGTTTTCTTCTCTAAGCTGTAAGATACTAAATGAATTTCTTCTTTCCTTTCAGTTTGGAAGCTCTTATGAAGAGTTAGAAAATATCTTCTTCTCCTTTATATTTTATGAAAATGTTGATGTCTTGAGTTTGCTCCACAAATAAAATAATTTAAAATATTGAGATACTAACACAAAATTTAAAGAAAATCGCCTTTTAACTGTACACCTACAAGACCATCAATTCCACTCCCCAAAGAAATGAAAACAAGTGAAATACTTGTATATGAATTTTTTAATAACTCTATTTGCAAATAGCAAAAAGCTGGAAACAACCCAGTTGTGTATCAATGGATAAATGGACAAAATGTGGTATATACATGCAATGAAGTATTATCCAGACATAAAAAGGAATGAGGTACTAATACATGCTACAACATGGAAAATTTTCAAAAACCTTATGCTTAGTGACATGAATGCTCAGTCATGTCTGACTCTCTGAGACCCTATGGATTATAGCCCACCCCCCAACCCCCAGGCTCTTCTGTTCATGAGATTCTCCAGGCAAGAATATTGGAGTGGGTTTCCATGTCCTTTTCCAGGGGATCTTCCTCACCCAGGGATCAAATCTGTTTCTTTTGGGTCTCCTGCATTAGTAGGTGGATTCCTTACCACTAGCGCCACCTGGGAAGCCTGCTTAGTGACAAGAAAAAGTGAAAGTGAAGTCGCTCAGTCATGTCTGACTCTTTGTGACCACCTGGACTGTAGCCTACCAGGCTCCTCCATCCATGGGATTTTCCAGGCAAGAGTACTGGAGTGGGTTGCCATTTCCTTCTACAATGCATGCATGCATGCAAAGTCACTTCAGTCGTGTCTGACTGTGCAACCCTATGGACAGCATCCCACCAGGCTTCTCTGTCCACGAGATTCTCTAGGCAAGAATACTGGAGTGAGTTGCCATTTCCTTATCCCACTTACTGACATAGCCAGGCCCAAAAGAACAGTTATTGTATGATTCAGTTTATATGAACTATCCATTATAGTTGGATCCATAAAGATGGAAACAGATTGGTGTTTGCCAGAAGCTACAATGGCATCACCGACTCATTGGAAATGAATTTGAGCAAACTCATGGGAGATGGTGAAGGACAGGCAAGCCTGAGGCGCTGCAGTTCATGGGGCCGCAAACAGCTGGACACAACTTAGAGACTCAACAACAACAACAGAGGTTAGAAGGAGTAAGAAATGAGTCAGAGCTCAATGGGTACAGGATTTTCTTTTGAAATGAGGAAATATTGTAGAATTCGATATAGATTTTGGCTTCTTGACATTGTGAATGTACTAAATGCCACTTTGTGTCCTAAATTATGCACTTTAAATACATATTTAATTATGTCCTATAAATTTTACCTCACTTTGTTTATAAAGAGAAAAAGTATTCTCACTTGTGTGTTTGGGGGTCAACATTTGTAAATAAAGACATAATAATAGCTTATGGAATCTTCTCTTTGGCAGTGCCCTGAGTTTGTCTTTATTTGGTAGCACTTTGTCTTCATTCTTTTCCTTTTCTACCTTATTCCAGAGTTTATGACACAGGGAGAATGCAATAGCCTTCATTTGCTCTGGGTTATGTTTTATTGGTTAATTAATACCTGCTTTAAGTTGTTTAAGATATTTGAATGTGCCTGAGTTATGTATTAACGGAACACTAAAACATGCCCTGTCATGTCTTAATGCTGCCAAACAGCCTCACATTCAATTAGTGAAAAGTGATTAAAACTTAAATGTCTTAGCAGTGAGGTACCTACTAACTTAGATATGATTAAATGATTAATCATTTGCTCACTGACAATCGTAAATCTGCATTCTTGTGTTAGATATTATTTTATATAATATTGGACATCTTATTTAGGCTATAGACTATTTTCTACTTCCTTTATATTGCAAGAACTGTTTTTTTTTTCTTTTTAAGCATCATCAAACATATGGAAGAAACATATGGTCAACCAGTTATGCTATAAAAGTCCTTGAATATTGGGCAAAAATGATCACATAATGGGTTTTAGAGAAGATCTCTTAAATAGCCTGTAAAGGAGAACACTGATGCTATCCAAATACAAAATTTGAAATCCATGTGTAAAATCCAGTCCCTGTCTGGGTTTTACTTTTATATCAAGAATTTAGAAAAACTATGGACATTTCTTAATTATCCATGGTTTTATGTTTTTATGAAATTACAGTGTTTCATGAAGTATGTGCCTATTAATATTTCATAATGAATTTGGTTAACTGCCATATTGTGAAGTCCAGGAAGTCAGCAAAGTAACATTTATAATGGAAACACTTCCAGAACTGTCTCTGGTGTCTACGTTTATACTTCTGGTAAAATGATACATGATAGACAAACTATTTTACCTCATCAAACCCTCAGTTTTTTCTTATCTATAAAAAGGGGAAGATATGCAAATCCAAGATTGTTGTAACAGTTACATAAATTCATATATAAAGTCTACCATACTGCCCAATTCCATAACCACTTCTCAACCCTTACCTAAAAAATCCCACTCTTCATTCTTTAAATTCAAATGTAAATATAATTGCATTTAGGTTAAAAGTGAAAAGTTGAACTTAAAAAATACAGAATGATGTTAATTAATCTATAATACAGTATCAATGAAAAGCCCAGTAACTTTTTAGAGTCTTGATGACATCTTTAAATTTTGTGTAGAAAAATTAAATAATGTGTGAGTGTCTCAGTTTCTAGCCTCAGACTGGTAATCTTCTCAATTCAACTTGAGTTTCTAGATGATTTCCTCTTATAGTAAATTCTTTAAATACTGCTATATTTTAATGACTGCCAAATTTACCTCGGCTGTTCCCCAGACTTGTATCCAGCTACATGTTTGATTTCTCAATGTGGATTTGTAATAGGCATCTCAATGTTAAAGTTAATATCTTGACTCCCTAGATTCCTTCCCAGTGGTCTCTCCTCTCAGTAAATGGCAATACCACTCACCTAGTTGCTAAGTCTCAAAACTTTAGAATCATTTTTTATTTCACTATTGCTTTTACAACCGTTACCTGAAACACCAGGAAATCTTGTTGCCTACTTTCTAACTATGTCCAGAATCTGACTGCTGCTCACCGAATTCACTGTCACCATGGCATCCCAAACTACCACCATTGTTTTGTGAGAGACGCCTGGCTTGTCTTTGAGCTTCCACTCTTGTCTTTCTCTGTGATCTAATAATCACATAATAGCCAGAATGCACATTTTAATAGTTATGTCAGGTCATACAAGTTATCACTCAAAACTCTATATAGCTTGTCATTACTCTTAAATGAAACGGAAAATGTCCTTAAAAGGCCAAATAACCCCTTGGTGCTTCTTGATCTTATCTTTTCTCTCCCTAATTCCCTGCACTTAAACCATAGTGGAGACCATTTGGTTGTTCTTCAAACACCACATGATATTCTTGCCTCAGGACATTTGTCCATAGTCTTTCTTTTGCTTGGAAAGACTTTCCTCAATGTATTCTCAAAGATCACGCCCTACCTCTTTCACACTTTTGTTTAGATATCCCATCTTTTATATGAGGAATTCTATGACTGCCTTTCCTAAAATGATATTCCTTATCTCTCTTTTTGGTTAGTTTTATGTGTCAACTTGGCTAGGCTATGATGCCCCATTGCTTGGTCAAGTGCCATTCTAGATGTTGTTGTAAAAGGTATTTTTTAGATGTTACTATCATTTAAATAGTAGACTTTAAGTAAAGCAGATTCATAATATAGGTGGGCTTTATCTAATCAGTTGAAGACTGTAAGAGACAAGATTAAGATCTCCCTAAGATGAAATTCTTCCTCAACTGCCTTCAGACTTAAAACCCCAATATAAACTTTTGCAAGAACTTCCAGCCTGTTAATCTTCCTTGGGAATTTCCACTTGTCAGCACTCAAAATCAGATGAGCCATTTTCTTAACATCTTTCTTTCAGAATATCTATTTTGCTATCAGTGTCAATAAAGGTATAGGTTTATCTTATTGTTTCTGTTTCTCTGGAGAACCCTTACTAACAGACTCTGTTTATTCACTTACTGTCAGCCTCCTGAATTTGAAGATAAGCTCAAGAAGGAAGAAATATTCACTATCTTCACTGTTTTACCTCCAGTTCCTTAAAAGATCTTTGGCATATAAATTGTTGTTTGGTTGCTATGTCATGTCCAACTCAGCAACCCCATGGACTGCAGCACTCCAGGCTCCTCTGTCCTCTATTATCTCCTGGAGTTGGCTCAGTCTCACATCCATTGAGTCACTGATGCTATCTAACCATCTCATCCTTTGCTGCCTCCTTCTCCTTTTGCCTTCAGTCTTTCCCAGCATCAGGGTCTTGTGTGTATGTGGGACGGGGAGGGGGAGGTTGTTATGCGCACATACATGTATGTGTGTGCATATACACATGCATGTGTATATGTCTGTTTATCACATTTCATTTATCCTACCATTTGCAACCTAGACAAAACTGGAGGACATTATTCTAAGTCAGACAAAAAAAGACAAATACTTTGTGATCTCACATTGTAGAATATAAAAAAGTAACATTGAATTCATAGAAACAGAGAGTAGAATGGTGGTTTCCAGGAGCTTGGAAGTGAGGGAAACAGTGAGATATTGATCACATAGTAGAAATTTTCAGTTATAAGATGAATAGCTCTGGAAGCTAATGTACAGCATGTTGATTACAGTTAATAATAATGTAGTATATACTAGAATTTTTCTTAGAGTGTGGATATAAGATGTTCTTACCATATACACAAAACAGTAATGACTATGTGAGGTGATAGATGCATTAATTATCTTGATTATAGTAATCATCTCATAATATATACATATGTCAAATCCCATTGTACCCTTCATATAAACCTTTGTCAATTACACCTCAATAAAACTAGAAAAATAATGAAATAATCAAATTGTTTTTAATAATAAATAAAATATATTTGTAACCAAGCACACATCTGTTCCATTCCACATGCTAGTACATTAGGAAAATAAAGGGAGTCTGTCTCATTTATGTGCATGGGCCTGCATAAACCCCATTGACTTCTACTCATCCAGTTCTCTTTCCACCATTCACAGGGCTCCATAGGCTTTACTTCTACTGTATCCCTTGCAATTCCAAAATTAATTATCTCCTTGGCCTTATTGGAACATTGATGTTTAGAGGGTCACACAAGCTTTAGCTGATCTTCCCCTCCATTTCCCTCCAGCATAATGCTTTGTGTGGGCAATGCTATTTACTGAAAAATAGGAGAAAATTGGTATAGGAGGAAAAACATTTAAATCTGGGTGCTAAAAGTGATTGTTCTTAGAATCCAAAGAAAATGATAGCAGGGGAAAAAAAAGGCTATCCTTCATAGAAGTCCCCTTATTAACACCTTCTATCCTAAACTTATATTTTCCACCCCAAAGTCCAAACTTCTACCCCTTCATCATCTGGAGAATACATCCCACTCCATACTCATGAAGATATATCACTTGACTCTCAGCAGTACATTTCTCAGGTCCTAAGTTCTTCATTCTAGACAATCATTAAGGAGAAACCAGCAGCTTCAGGCTTTAACATCCCTTGAGACCTCTTCACCAGTTTTAAATAAATATATGCATTGTTCATTCCTTCAGCAACCATCTTCTTATGTGTAACTATTAGACAAATTGCTGAATGAAGGAGGTTAGAGTCAGTGAGTATATCTGTGTTCATGCACACATGCACTTCAACACCTGTTTCAAAGAGTATATTTCACACTACACTGAAGAAGGAAAACAATTTACTAAAATTAACATCATCTCCAAAAATACCGTCTTGGATCTACAAAGAAGACACAAAGAATATCACATCATTTTGCAGACTGTGAATTCTCTCTTGTTTGCTCTGGCTTCCAGTCTAGTCCAGGTGTCTATGGATACATAAGCAAAACCTATTACCAGACTCATAGCAACATAGACACAATGCTCTTATCAAAGAACACAGACACACTTATCCACTCAAGAGAGTGAAGTCACTCGGTTGTGTCCGACTCTTTGCAACCCTATGGACTGTAGCCTACCAGGCTCCCCTGCCCATGGAGATTCTCCAGACAAGAATACTGGATGGGTTTACATTTCCTTCTCCAGGGGATCTTCCCAACTCAGGGATTGAACCCCGGTCAGTGTCTAATTACCCTGGAGCCAACTGGAGAGGCATCCTGTAAAACAAAGTCAGCACCAGGATCCCGGCTTTTCTGTAAAGTGTGAATTCCTCAGACTAGAGAGATGGGGCATATAGGCGTGGTGTAGGGTATGGGGAACCACGTTAGTTATGTCCTTCACAAAGGCAGTCACATTCATTTTGTGTGAGAGAATGACATCTCTGGCAAGCTCTGTATGTGAATCAAAAATCTATGAGTTAAAAGGTAATTTTTACTTTATTAAAGTCAGTTTTGGAAGATAAAGTTGGAGGTTGGATATGTTCATATGGTGATTGCATGGTTCAGAATTGTCTGTTACATCTTTCTCCTTAACTCTGAACAAGGAAAGAATAAAAGCAGTATGATATTTTTAATTAAATGATAGCCATCCAGGATAACTTTCCTTAAAAGAGATACTGTTTTTAAGAGGCTATGAATCATCTCTTGATTTGTGCTATAAACACCAGCTTCCATTCTGTCTCAGAATTCTAGCAGGCCTGGCTGGACACCATAAGGAGAGTTGGGAAGCATATTTGTCATGAGACCCATCCACAACTTATCCTGAAAAATATCAGAAAGGCTGGAAGTGAGTACCAAAAAGCTATTATCACACCTATCTGTAAATTGTTCACTCTACTTCTGTGTATCAGAATTAGTTTTTTACTGTACACTAGATCTTATCAGGGAGAAGGCAATGGCACCCCACTCCAGTACTCTTGCCTGGAAAATCCCATGGACGGCGGAGCCTGGGAGGCTGCAGTCCATGGGATCGCTGAGAGTTAGACATGACTGAGTGACTTCACTTTCACTTTTCACTTTCATGCATTGGAGAAGGAAACGGCAGCCCACTCCAGTGTTTTTGCCTGGAGAATCCCGGGGATGGGGGAGCCTGGTGGGCTGCCTTCTATGGGGTGGCACAGAGTCGGATACGACTGAAGTGACTTAACAGCAGCAGCAGATCTTATCAGTTGGAAAGGTGAGTTCATTTTGGAAAGATACATGTGAACTCTTTCTCTCAAAGTTCTTTCAAAATTTGTGGAGGATCATTTATTTTGCTTACACTTTAGAAAAATATGATCCCTTCTCTTAGTCTTTTTAAAAACGAATGAAGGACTCTGCAACATATAATAATTGGACACAAATATTCAGTAAAGAGCCTGTCTATCAATGCAGAAAACCTAAGAGATGCACGTTCTATCCTTGGGTCGTAATTATCCCCTGGAGAAGGAAATGGCAACTAACTCCAATATTCTTGCCTGGGAAATCCCATGGATAGAAGAGCCTGGCATGCTACAGTCCACAGAATCACACAGAGTCAGACATAACTGAAGCAACTTAGCCTGCATGCATGCATTCCAACACCAATCAATTTCAGTAGATTTTATTGTCCCAATCTACTGTTGTGGAAAGTGAAGGGGAGATGGAGTCAAAATCAGAAAGGATGTAATATCCAGGTGAATACAAATACTGTGCTAAATGTCTTCCAAGAGCTTTCATTCATTCATTCTATTCAACAAGTGGTATTAAGTGTCCAGCATGCCAGGTACTGTTCTTAGCACATGGGAAAGTAATGGAAGAATAACCCCAAGGCTAACACTGACAATCTTTTCGTTTTAGTTCAAGTAACTCAGCTAATAAGTGGCAGAGCCAGAATTTGATCCCTGATCTGTCTAGAATTCAGGGTCTTTATGTTAATTCTTTTCTTTATCCCAAACAATATTCCTCTTAATGAACCGTGTATGTTTAATTATAAATGCTCAAATCTCTGAGTTAAATATAGGGCTAATTTTTCTAATATTTTATGTTAACAAGTCTCCAAAGAGTACTGTAGGACATATATTCTCAAGGGAGTGAAAGTGGTTTCTGTCTATTACATTTACCCCTAGATTTTTTACACTTTAATTTTCATGAAGATAGAAGTGGCTTCTGAACAGTGTACATTGTTTGACTTATTGTGGTTTTATCTTTTGCAACTCCAAGGGAGAAGCTATTATTTTTATAATTTCTAGAAGAGTTTAAAAAGAAACTTCAACTACTGTGGAATTAATTAGAAAGGTAGTCTTCACAATGACTCATTTGCCACTGAGAACACTTTTAAACTATACTGTCATGATCTTCAATATAATTCAGAATAAGTGTTGAAACATTTATAATAATAAATACAGTGTTTCTCAAAAGCATATATTCTACAGTGATCATTTTAAAATATTCATGACATCAATTATGTTTTGTCATGATGAAATATATATCAGGCTTCATTAGGACAAAGCAGAGAGAGAGCCCCGAATCGTGAAAGTGAAGATGACTTTCTCCTGCCTTAATAGCTTTAATTGCAGGATACAATATGATACAGCTGCTCCTCTCTTCAAAGTTCCATTCCATTGTCTGTCTATAAGCTGTCACACCATGCTTGCTGCCTGACTGATCCTGTTCCACCTGAACAAATTTATGGCAATATGTGCTGAATGTACCTTTTTTTGTACTGAAATATAAATTCCCTGTGCACTACTGAATTAGGACTATGTTAAGCTTATTGGTTTAAACGTGTTTACTATGACACATGTAATAAATTCTCTAGCTGTATAAATAAAATGAAACTAATGTCCAGAATTGACATTTTGCTTGGGAAAAACCTGGAGATATGCTTTATATATTTGAAAAATAGAAATGTTGTGATGACTTGAACGAGACAGCAGATTCTGTAAAAAAGCAGGTAACTACAAAGAAAAACAAAATCTTTATTTGAGTGGTACATGGGATTTCTAAATAATGACAACAAAATGAATCAAACCAACCACTGAAAAATGGCAAAACTTCACCAGTGAAATATAAATGATTGATTTCAATACACTCTCTAACAGTCTGTTTAAAAATTCTAGCTTTTAAATAATTCACTCAACCCCTTGAGTTGTTGTTACTTTCTTTTCTCTTCAAAAACATCATGAAAATCATTACTGTCTAGAACCAAAGTTAAGCTTACTGTTTCTTGCAAAAGAAAATATGATTTTGATTTATCATGATGCATAAAAAGAGCAGTTCTTTTTTCATGTCATCCTCTCTGTCTGCTAACTTGACAAATGACAATGATTTCAATTATCAATAGAAAGTAGTGAAAGTGTGCATAGCATAAACATTTTCTTTACACTGTTTTGCCATGGAAAACAACACTTGGCAGTTATTTATAGTGTTCGCTATATAGTTGTGCATTTGTAGGAGTGCACTATTCTGTGGCAGAAAAATAAACTATGACTTGATAAGAAACATAAATAAGAATTAATTTGGAATGCATCAGAGAGAGAGAGAGAGAGGGGCTATGAGGCAGAAAGCAGTGGCTAGCCCCTAATAATTCTGAAGAATTATGAGAGCCGTCAAAGCAATCCACTCTCATTTGAATGTGACAGTCCTGGCAGATTGAAATTGGGTAGGCATACTTTATCATCACTTCTGATTATCTCTTTCACTAAATGTTCATCAATAAGTTTAGAAAATACTGTTTAAATTGTGGAGACAGTTTGGTTAGTGCAGGCCTACCTTCTAACATAGCTATTGATGATGGACTTTATTTTAGGCCAACAGGAGTTGTATTGTTTCACATTTTGTCATTAACTCAGAAGACAGGAAACCACACACATTTTTTATGTTTGCAATTGACACTGAGCTTTATCTTTGTGTGTGATAAATGGGAAGAAGTGGAGAAACAGAATAACTGATGATTTGGAGGTAGGGAAAGAAGAAATCGGAGACAAGAATCACTTGAAGAACAGTATGAAGAAAGAATCAAATAATTTTGATAATGATCCTTTCTTTGATTATAACTGCCGTAAACAGGATGATATTTAAATAAACTAATAAGCAAAGCACAACTGGTGATGTGGTCTTTTGGCAAGGTATAACACATTCGGAGAAGGCAATGGCAACCCACTCCAGCACTCTTGCCTGGAAAATCCCATGGATGGAGGAGCCTGGTAGGCTGCAGTCCATGGGGTCACTAAGAGTCGGACACCACTGAGCGACTTCACTTTCACTTTTCACTTTCATGCATTGGAGAAGGAAATAGCAACCCACTCCAGTGTTCTTGCCTGGAGAATCCCAGGGACGGGCGAGCCTAGTGGGCTGCCATCTATGGGGTCGCACAGAGTCAGACACGACTGGAGCAACTTAGCAGCAGCAGCAACACATATGAGATAGATTTCTGGAAGAATCAGACAACAAAAGTCATCTGCTCTTCCTTCATGGTCACACTGCCTATCAACCACTTCTCAGTAATATGTATTCATAGCTTTTGTGTGTTTGTGCATGCTCAGTTGTGTCCAAAACTTTGTGACCTTATGGACTGTAGACCACCAGGCTTCTTCGCCATAGAATTTTCCAGGCAAGAATACTGGAGTGGCTTGCCATTTCCTACTCCAGGGGATCTTCCTGATCCAGTGATCGAACCCACGTGTCCTGCATTGGCAGGCAGATTCTTTACTACTGAGTCACCTGGAAAGCCCTGATGTAACTTTAACAAGGCTCTTAGATATAGCTACAGAAGTTCCTGAATATCACACTTTAAAATGTTTCCGGTATGTGGTATGAGCTGAATCGTGGACCCCAAAGGATGTGCTCAAGTTCTAACCCTAATGCCTGTAAATGTGACTTTATTTAGTAATAAGGTCTTTGAGGATGGAATCAGGTCAAGATGAGGTCATGATGGAGCAGGGTGGACCCTAAACCCAATGAAGCTGGTGTCCTTATAAAAAGAGGGCAGAGACAGAAAGGACAGCACCATGTGATGATAGAGACAGAGATTAGAGTTGCAATCTACAAACCATGGAATGCCAAAGATTTTCAGCAATTGCTCTAAGCTAGAAAGAGGCAAGGAAGAATATCCTTCCCTAGAGCCTTCACAAAAAAGCATAGCTTGCTAACACCTTGACCTCACACTCCTAGCTCCAGCAGTGTGAGAGGATAAATCCTGTTGTACTAACCCACTGTATTTGTGATAATGTGTCACAACAAGCTTAGGAATTCACTACAGTATATCATCAATAACAGAAAGGTCAAAAAAAGGTGTTTTCTGTCCAATGGATGTAAATGAATATTTACACTTTATATACTTATACATTTGTAGGTGACCTGTGGGGGCTGTCATGGTAAGTCACAGAAACAGACTTTGTGTTCAAAAGAAAAGCACTGATAAAGAAATAGTAATGGACTGGAGAGAGATACTGACTTCTGTGCATGTGAGCACATCCATTCTTAATGATCATGGCTGTCATCTTGCTAAAATAATCTTCCAAGGGTCTCTGTATTGGTTAAAAAACCTTTGCTGACTTCTTTTTGCTTACCCAAGGGTGACTCTATTCTTTAGCATGGCGCACACGCGCTTTCCCAGCCTGACTTATTTCTAATATTCTAGTCTCATATTGTGTTGTGCTCAAGTGGCGTCTGTATTCCAGCTGCACTGTGTTACATCATTCTTCAATACATCTTGTACTTACTTGCCTTTGAATCTTAATTTGTGCTGTTTCTTCTGTTTTCTCATAACTAAAACTCAATCCCAGTCATTCAAAGATAAGCTCAAATGCAACTTTTCTTCATGAAGCCTCCCCAATCCTCTTCAGTGTAATTTTTTCTATCACTATTCCCATCATACTTTGAAACTCCATTAGAGCATTTAATTCAATGCTCTTAATTTATAACTACTTTATGCATATTCTTACCTTAAGTGTGTCAGATAAGATGGTGTTTATTGTATTACTTTACAAACTCCTAAAAGTAGAATATACTGGCTATCTGAAAACTGGTAAACATGAAACATTTTTGTCCTACAAAAACCTGAAGAATTTGAAACACACATCACTGTTTGAGGTTTGATCAGATATTAATGAATGAGAGAGTGAATGAATTATTGAATGAGGAATTGATGTAAAATTGAATGTGGTGGTAATTTACAATATGATCTAAAAATAAAGAATTGGATATCTATTTTAACTTTTGGTAATATTAGTCAGAAACATTATAATAAAAGCCATAATATTAAAGTTTGAAAGCTTATTTTTAAAGAAATATGAATTTCAATTAGAGTATTTGATGTCAAGGAAATATTAATTTTCTGAAAAGAGTTTTACTTTGGACTACATATGTTTCTCAAGAGGCAGGTCAGGTGGTCTGGTATTCCCACCTGTTTCAGAATTTTCCACAGTTTATTGTGATCCACACAGTCAAAGGCTTTGGCATAGTCAATAAAGCAGAACTAGATGTTTTTCTGGAACTCTCTTACTTTTTCCATGCAATTCCAAAGAGTCGGACATGACTGAGTGACTGAACTGAATTGAACATATGTTTATGTGACTCTTAGTCCTTAATAAAAATTAGCAAATAATTACAAGTCAACATAAGTAAAGACCCTGATGCTGGGAAAGACTGAAGGCAGGAAGAGAAGGGGACGACAGAGGATGAGATAGTTGGATGGCATCAGCCACTCAATGGACATGAGTTGGAGCAAACTTCAGGAGATGGTGAAGGACAGGGAAGCCTGGCTGCTGCAGTCCATTGGGTCGCAGAGAGTCGGATGCGACTGAGCAACTGAACAACAGCAACAACATAAGTAAAAACTGTATAAAATGCATAAATTAAATAGACAAGTGTTTTACATGAGAAGAAAGAACTATTTTATGGAAACAGAATCCTGTTTTTGGTTCTATGAAGATAATACTTTTTGGATGTCTGGAAAATCTAAATACAAATAACAGAATCAATGTGAATTTATTTATAAAATTGAATTAGATTTTGTAAGTTTAGAATATTACCCTAGCCATATAACTCTTTTTTTTTTTATTTTTAAACTTTACAATATTGTATTGGTTTTGCCAAATATCGAAATGAATCCGCCACAGGTATACATATGTTCCCCATCCTGAACCCTCCTCCCGCCTCCCTCCCCATACCATCCCTCTGGGTCGTCTATGAGCTCCTATGAGTTCTTCATAGAAATTATTAATACAAAACATGGTATTTGATGAGTTTCAAAGAAAAGTGTAATGTTTAGAGACAGAAAATGTTTAATTTATGAAATTGCTATAATTACCCTGATTTTACTAACATTGTAAGTTAGTGGCACCCTAACCCAACATTCAGAAAACAAAGATCATGGCATCTGGTCCCATCACTTCATGGCAAATACATGGGGAAACAGTGGAAACAGTGTCAGACTTTATTTTTCTGGGCTCCAAAATCACTACAGATGGTGACTGCAGCCATGAAATTAAAAGACGCTTACTCCTTGGAAGCAAAGTTATGACCAACCTAGATAGCATACTCAAAAGCAGAGACATTACTTTGCCAACAAAGGTTCATCTAGTCAAGGCTATGGTTTTTCCTGTGGTCATGTATGGATGTGAGAGTTGGACTATAAAGAAAGCTGACGCTGACAAATTGATGCTTTTGAAATGTGGTGTTGGAGAAGACTCTTGAGAGTCCCTTGGACTGCAAGGAGATCCAACCAGTCCATTCTGAAGGAGATCAGCCCTGGGATTTCTTTGGAAGGAATGATGCTAAAGCTGAAACTCCAGTACTTTGGCCACCTCATGCGAAGAGTTGACTCATTGGAAAAGACTCTGATGCTGGGAGGGATTGGGGGCAGGAGGAGAAGGGGACGACAGAGGATGAGATGGCTGGATGGCATCACTGACTCGATGGACGTGAGTCTGAGTGAACTCCGGGAGTTGGTGATGGACAGGGAGGCCTGGTGTGCTGCGATTCATGGGGTGGCAAGGAGTCGGACACAACTGAGCGACTGATATGATCTGATCTAGTCTTGTCTAGATTCTTCACCATGGAGACAAATGGCCCTTTTCTTAAAGGTAAAAGGTATATATGAAAAAGCTGTATTTTTGAAGTCATATAAAATATCCATATGGTGAACTGAATTTTTATTTCTGTCCCTGATGAAATTGGTATCAGAAAGTGACCCTTTTATTCTTAAAAGGAAAGTTGCCTTTGTAGATTAAAGGTAGGTTTTTTCAAACAACAGAAGGGTGGGGACGGAGATGGGCCAAAGTACAAATGGTATCATCTTAAGGCTCCTTCTGTTTGAACGTCCAACTTTCTGTGGTGGAGAATTCTACTCTCTGGGAAATGAGATTCAGTCGTACCCCTTCTGTTTTAAGGATTTGCAGAAAAATTGTACCCACCCCTGATGCAGTGGGGACAGCAAGAGAGAAAGAAAGAGAGAGAGAAACGCAGAGAGATTCAATGGGCCCCAGTCCTGGTTCTGGCAGCACTCCAAAACGGCAGCTTGACTTTGGATGATAACTGTTTATGGGTCCCAAATAAACAGTAGTATGCAGTCTTGGCACTCCAAGCAAGAGGACACCTTTGGCCAAACGTTCACTGAGGAAAGGAGCTCATCCTTATTCAACAGCAGATGGTAGCATGTCCATATAGCACCTACAGGGATAATTAAGAGCAAATGAGTGAAAAATAGAAGAAATATTTAGTCTAAACTAAGGCTCAACGCTTTCAAACAATGACTGCTGTCCAGCAATGGAATGCACACTTCATGAAGCTGTGAACTCCCTATCACAAAAATAATTCCAGGAAAACCCAGCTAACTATTTGTCACAAACACATGTTTGCATTTCAGAATCCATTTTCAGCAAGTATTTATTCTGTGCCTAATATGGGCTAACTCATGTCTTAAGTGCTAAACTCATAGCCATGGACAAAGCAAAACACTGTTGTGAATATTATACTCTAGACAGAGAATAAGAAAATCAATGAACAGAAATAAACAGACATAATTTAGGGATAAGTGTTACAAGGGAAAATGAAGCATGATGAAGAAATTAGGAAGGACAATCTGGGAAGATCAATTTTCTGACAACTTGTGCAGTAAGTGTGGTAATAACTCCTTCTAAACTATGATAAGAAATATGAAACTTGTATTAATAGAAATTGAAAACACATGGTAGGAGGGCAGACTCCATGAGTTTTAACTTCTCTTTGAACTCTGTTGTCCAACTCTCCAGTTTTCAATTCTCAGACTTAGCCTCCTTAATATGAAGAAACAAATGGTCAAGTTATTTTGCATAATTTAAAATGGGAAAACTATAAAAATTAAAAATGGATCAAATATTTTAGTATAATTTTATATGACATGGAATGAATTGCTCTGCTATTTAATTTCATCTTTATAGCTCCCACTGACTTTTTAATTTTTTAATTTGAATAATGTTCAAGAGAGAGGTTATTGTAATAAATTCCATGTTCTCATTAGCCAGAATAAACAACAATCAAACTCTGCCAACCTTAGTTCATCTGTAACCCTTCCCACTTTAACTCCATCCCAGGTAACATTGAAACAATTACCAGACATCATATCATTCCATCCTTAAAAACTTCAGAATGTAAAAACTTTTGAAACATAACAATATCATTAACATTCCTAAAAATATTAACAACCATGTCTTAATCAAATGCTTAGTGTTCAAATTTCACCAAATGTCTCCTAAATGTTTTATTAGAATTGATTTATTTGAATTAGTATCTTAATGGTTTTCTTACTGCATTATTTTGCTATGTTACAGTCTCTTTCAGGAGAAGGCAATGGCAACCCACTTCAGTACTCTTGCCTTCTCCTATGGACGGAGGAGCCTGGTAGGCTACATGCAGTCCATGGGGTTGCTAAGAGTCTGAGATGACTGAGTGACTTCACTTTCACTTTTCACTTTCATGCATTGGAGAAGGAAATGGCAATCCACTCCAGTGTTCTTACCTGGAGATTCCCAGGGACGACGGAGCCTGTTGGGCTGCCGTCTATGGGGTCGCACAGAGTCGGACATGACTGAAGTGACTTAGCAGCAGCAGCAGCAGCAGTCTCTTTCAATTTATTTGTTATTCTTTTCTCTCTCTCTTTTTTAATTTCAATTTATTATTGACAAAATTGTGTCCTGTGTCTTGTTATCCCCCACATTCTAGATTTTGACCTTTCTATCTTAATGGTTATCATCTATTTTTCTTTTGCCTATATTTTCTGTAAACTGGAAGTTATGCCTAGGAGTCAGATTGAGTACAAATTTTAGGGGTATTCAGTCATAATTAAGACTCTCTCCTTTGGATTTGTGCTCATCTGAACCTCTCCCCACCTCCTGAATCTTAACCTTTGCAAAAGATGCTATCCCAGACTGAAAATAAACTCAGAAAATTCAGAGAGCAGCTGACAATTGCTCTTCACTCAGCTGGGTCTGCAAAAAGCCCAGTAATTGTGCTTCATTAATGTCTTCATTATCACAACCAATATTCATTTGGAAAATGTTAGCTGTATAATGGCCAAAATTAAACTGTTGAAGAAATGCTATCCTTGGCCTTTTAAACTCTATTATCAAAAAAACATAGATGATTGTTGATGCCTTTAGAGAGTCATGCTATTCTTTAATTCTGATTTCTTTCTTCTGTAACCCTCCATAAACTTCTTCTGAGTGTCAATTTTCCTTAAAATCTTACCTCCAACTCAGTTTCTCTACCATCCGATTGATGTACAGACTATATTCTCCTTCATGAAGGGGATATTTAATCATATGTTTTTTGTTATTATTGAGAAAACACAGAGGATAAACAGATGAATATTGAAATGGACTATTAACCTTCCTTTTTTCTCTTTTCCTCAGTGGTTTTCAATAGCAATAGCTGACTAATGACAGCATATATTAGCTCTCTGTTTTTAGATACATACAAGTCAAGATAGTTTTATTATTTTCATTTTTTTCCTAAGAAAGTGATAGGGATAAAAGCACCTAAATTTGCCCTTTTCTCTCGCATCACATGGTTGTTCATTTCTGCTTTATTTCAAAATTGCTCTTCCATTGTGTTATTTCTCTCTCCCTGACCTACTGTTTTAAAATAATAAGCAGTTACTAATTGATCTACATTCTATGACATCAACTATTTCTAATCTAGGATGTTCAAAAAATTAGTTTTCCTTAATTTGTGGATAATTACCATCCTTCATTTAACTCAGTTTTCAATTTGATTTCTTCATATCTTCCCCCTCTGTGACTCTGTATCCCTCAGCAGTCTTTACAATTTAACAAAATGTGCAGATGAAAGGGAAAAAATGAGGCTTAAGTTCACTTGTTTTGTTTCTATATTCTTGGGACTATTTTGAATTAAAGAAGTCAGTGTGCTTATTATTTCATTCCTAAATATATCTCCTTTGTTTCCAATCACCAAACAAACAAAAAACCCTGAACTATTTCTCTTTTAAAAAGACAAAGCTGTACACTGGGACTTTTAAATGTATCCAACTAAATATGTATGCATTGTATTTGCTCCCTTCTATATATATATTGGAGAAGGAAATGGCAACCCACTCCAGTGTTCTTGCCTGAAGAATCCCAGGGACGGGAGAGCCTGGTGGGCTGCCGTCTATGGGGTCGCACAGAGTTGGACACGACTGAAGCAACTTAGCAGCAGCAGCATATATATTTTCACTTAAAATCTAAGCTTTTCTTTTCCCCTTTACTTAATAAGCTCAAAAAAACTTTTATTGCATACCTATTCTGTGTCAGACTCTATATAATGTGTTAGGAATGCAACAAGTTAGAAATAAGTTTTTCTTTTTTTTTTATCTTTAAATATGGTTGAACTCTACAAAGAGTTAACAAATGAACAGACAACTACTTTCTGTCAAACATTCATTCCCATCTCTTTTGCAATGAACACAATTTGTTCCAACTGTCACTTGTAGAAAAACTAAAATGTCTTCAAAAGCACATGTGAAGTTTCTTGATTATTCATTTATGTCCTATTTGCTCTCAGATTCACTTACACGTTTTAAATTGATCAGTGGTGTGTGGTCCTGAGAACCACAAGGCACTGAAGAAAGTGAAAAGCTGAAAATATGCAAAGCTGCTCATGGAGTTTTCTCTGCAATATGTTTGAAACTTTACAAGATTACATATCTAAGAATTAGAATTGTATTCTGTGCAACTTAGAGAGAAGTGGTACTTTGCATTCTTGATGTGGGCTGATAAATGTGTGCTTCATGGTGGCAACATATAACTGGGAGACTCTATCAGCAACAGAGCTGTGAGAAGGCTTCTCTTGCAACCCTACTAGCCGCCCCCAGTGCCCTTTCCCCCTTCCTACCTCCAAGCCCACTACCTGCCTTGCTCATACCAAGAAGGAATCTACATGGGTGCAAGGAGTGAATATCTTCCTTTTTATGGCCTCCCCACAGTGTTCATAAATGTCCACAAAAATTGCATTAGTGAGTTTGAAGTTCAAAATGTGACCCAAAACACATTCTAAGATTCAGTTGCAGATTTTCTTCCATTATTGGAGAGCCTGTAACAAAAAAGCAATATGATCTATTATAGATTTTTCTCCATGTGTCAGTAGACTGGAACTTGGCTCCCATTCCTGTTTAAAATGTACCAGCATTCTCTTCTGTACTGTTGTATCTTCTTTCATCCTCTCTTCCCAACAATTCCTGGTGAATGAATCTCCAGACTATCATAAAGTCATAGAAAATTACAAGTAAAGACCTAAGAGATCACATTTTCCATTCCCTTTATTTCAGAGATGGAACTGAGACTTGGTTTTCTGTAATTTCAAAGGTACTGTGACTTAAACACAGTGTTCATAAGAAATATGAATGTGATTAGGAGGCGAGCTTCCAGACAGAATGATATTCTGGAATGGTCTGCAAGTGCTTGCAGGTAATTAGGCAGCTGGCATATTGCTTAATTTCCAAGTCAAGTTTAAGTTTTCTCTTCTTACTTTAAAAAGAAATATTCCTCTAAAGGGACCGTGGGTTTTTGACACAGTTAAAGAAATAGAGATGAGAATAAAGGAGTCCTTTGTAGTGAGATTATGTATTTAACTTAAAAATCACTTATCTACACTGCTATCTAAAATAGGTACTCTTTTCCCCTCACCATGGTTATGGTCATCCTTCTGAAAAAGACTTTGAAGCACAAAAGCATCAACAGTCACATATTTTGCCAAATACAGAATCAGGAATCAAACAGACTTATGCCTGAATTGTTTTATACAATCTGCATATTTGTTGCTCTCCTGCCATGACATACACCCTAAATGTTTGCCTGAATTGGGAAATAGTTTTAGAGAGATGAGAGAGGACTGTGTTCACATTTTACATCTCATTAGGTTAAAATAATCCTTAATATTATATTTTATAAAAAGTTACTTTTGTCATTTTAGAAAGTCTCGGAGTTTATCTTCTTTATGATTTCAGAAAGAGTTCTCTATTTTAATTCTTTATTTTCTTTATCAGTCTTGAGGGAGAGAGGTCCTCTTTTGTTTTTATATTTGGCAAAGAAATATCAACATGAGATTTAGAATATGTTGAAATCACTGTTAAATGAAATATATAGAACCACATAGTTAGATATTATCAGACAGGCTTCTGTAATAGACCAGAAATAACAGTGGTACATAGAAGAATTTTGGAGGAAGCAATCCATAAGAGACAGAAGTACTAGCATGTCACCTAGGTACTTTTGATATGTCTGCTCCAAAATACCTACTTGGGACTCATGATCTCTGTATTCCTAAAAGAAAGAAACGTAGTAAAGATAGGGAATCAAGACAGGTGCTTCTCACAAGTAGGGTATGCATAAGTGCCAAGTCACTTCATTTGTGTCTGATTCCGTGCAGCCCCACAACTGCAGCCCACCAGGCTCCTCTGTCCATGGGATTCTCCAGGCAAGAATATGGGAGTGGGTTGCCATGCCCTTCTAGGGGATCTTCCCAATCCAGGGATCAAACCTGCATCTCTTGTGTCTCCCACATCCGCAGGCAGGTTCTTTACCGCTAGTGCCACCTGGGAAGCCCTGGCACAAAAAGAGCAGTCCTCTCTAAGAAGTCTTCCCAGAAGTTCCACACATTTTTCATTCCTATATTATCGGTCAGAAAATTAGTCACATGGCAGCACGTGGCTGCAAGGCGCATTGGGAACTGTGGTCATTTATCTGTGATCATATGATGATTGATATAGTCAAATTTTTATTTGTTAATAAAAGGAAATATATTCTATGGCTGGGGTTTCAGTTCACATATTGTCTAAACGTTTTTAATATATAAGCAAACAATATTTGCCATTCTGTTTTCTTAGAATTCAAAAAGATCAAATTCTCTTATAAAGTAAAATAAACAAATAGACTTAAATTCCCTAATGCACACAACTAAACAAGCACTTACTGAACACTTTGTTACAATCTAAAGTCAGTCCTTGGCCACATGGATCAAAGATGAATTATTATCTATCCTTCTCTCAAAAATCTATAGTTTGGTGAAAAAGAAAGAGATATAATCTCATTATGTTAGACAATGTGGCTATACAAAAAAGGAAATGCCATGTAAATACAGAGTGGGCAGGGGAAGATACTGGAAAAATTCTCCAGAGGCACTGAAATTTGATCTGGACTCAAAAGGTTGAGATTTAGGATTTCACTGTAAATCAAGAAGAGAACAAGACAGACAGAAGTAACAGATTTCCAAAACCTCTTTGCGTATCTATTTATGTTCAAAATGTAACAACAGTCCAGTACTTGAAAATAGGATGTGAGTGGATGGCCAAAAATACAAGGATCTAGATCAGGGTAATTAAACATCAGCCCATTGTCTTATCTGACCTGTGGCCTGTTTTGGATAAATATGAAGTTTTATTGGAACACAGCCACACCCATTGTTTACATATTGGTTGTGGCTCCTTTCACTCTACAACAGCAGACTTAAGTGGTTGATGCAGAGACTGTATAGCCTACAAAGAGAAAACTATTTCCTGTTTGGCCTTCTGTGGAAAAAGTTTGCTGACTCCTGATCTAGATTAAAAACATTTGCACAGGTATAAAGAATGATCTGATTGCTTCAAAAATGAATCAAAATGTAGATAACAAACCATCCCAAATTCCCTGGATGTAGCTACAAAGCAAAGCAAGGTGGAAGGTTAAAGGTGGTAAATATACTACAGTCGGGAGAGTTTAATAAACTGTCTTGGCATCTTAAAAGGAACGATTACCATTGTACCCCATTTAAAAATGCTAAATGTCCTAGACTTAACCTTCCTCACTTTGATGTACCATGGAATTTGCATATTATACTATTAAAAACTCAAAAAGGACACTCATGGACTTTATACCCTGTAGTCATGTATGGATGTGAGAGTTGGACCATAAAGAATGCTGAGTGGCAAAAAATTGATGCTTTTGAACTGTGGTGTTGGAGAAGACTCTTGAGAGTGCCTAGGACTGTGAGGAGATCAAACCAGTCAATCCAAAAGGAAATCAACCCTGAATATTCATTGGAAGGACTGATGCTAAAGCTGAAGCTCCAATACTTTGGCCACCTGCTGTGAAGAGCTGACTCATTGGAAAAGACCCTGATGCTAGGAAAGATTGAGGCAGGAGGAGAAGGGGATGACAGAAGATGAGATGATTGGATGGCATCAACGACTCAATGTACATGAGTTGGAGCAAGCTCCGGGAGATGGTGAAGGACAGGGAGGCCTGGCATGCTGCAGTCCATGGGGTCACAAAGAGTTGGACACGACTGAGTGATTGAACAACAAAGTGCTATAAGAAAGAACTTCCATGGTGGCTCAGTGGTAAAGAATCTGCCTGCCACTGCAGGAGATTGGGGTCGATCCCTGAGTAGAGAAGATCCCCTGGAGAAGGGAATGGATACCCACTCCAGTATTCTTGCCTGGAAAATTCCATGAAAAGAGAAATCTGGCAGGTTCCATGAAGTCCATGGGACTGCAAAGCGTCAGACACAACTGAGCAACTTTCACTTCACCTTGATAAGGACAATACTCAGCACGTAATAACTGGAGAAATGGTAGCCTAATATGTGTATTTTCTTTTCTCTTTACCTTCTTTGCATTTCTCCTTTGACACTGACTTTTAAAAAATCCCATCTTTTTATGTTTGCAGATTTTAAAGGAAGCTATTACAAATATGGTAAAAACTCATTTTTTAAATTTTGTTTTTATAGAGTTCAAAAAAATGATCAATATTTATAAGCCACTTGGCAATATAATTTGTTGTTACTTTGTCTTCATCTGCTTGTGGCCTTGAAATTAGCTGTTTTGACTAGAGTGATCAATTTAGCATAAAAAAAATTAGTCAACATGATTTTCTTTTTTAAATTTCATTTAACTCCTTATCTAAACTGCAGAAATTAACCAGTCTTGTCATAATGCAGACACAGCTCTAAAATGGCATTTTGCATTGTGGATTATATGTTAAATAAGTTTTTTTTTTTTTTCCTCCGTATCCAGTATGTTTCTAGGTCTCTTCTCACCTCCAGCAGTTGGTATGTGCCCAGGGTATGTAAAATCATTTCAATATTGGCCCAAGTACAACATAAAGCAATTATAGAAGTAAATCTATTCTCTCCAGCTCATTTTGTGTATTCAAAAGCCAAATGGAATTTTCCTCGAATTTATCCAATTTGGGGCATTATTCGCACCATGGCTTGTTTGCTAACACAGTTCAGTTGTTGTCCTATGTATGCCTATCTGTCCATCACTTTCTGTTTCTATCTTATGTAAGAAAATATATCTGACCAGAAAGGGGAATCAAGCCTACATTTGTAAAAATAAACTTAATTTTATTTTATTTATTTATTTTTTTAATTTATTTTTTTATGTTTATAGCTTTATTTTTTTTAATTTTATTTTAAACTTTACATAATTGTATTAGTTTTGCCAAATATCATAATGAATCCGCCACAGGTATACATGTGTTCCCCATCCTGAACCCTCCTCCCTCCTCCCTCCCCATACCATCCCTCTGGGTCGTCCCAGTGCACCAGCCCCAAGCATCCAGTATCGTGCATAGAACCTGGACTGGCAACTCGTTTCATACATGATATTTTACATGTTTCAATGCCATTCTCCCAAATCTTCCCACCCTCTCCCTCTCCCACAGAGTCCATAAGACTGTTATATACATCAAGTGAAATTTAAAGTTAAAAATCGAATAAGATTTTTGTTTTTTTATAAAGAGTTCTAAAATTATGGAGATTTTATGCAGCATTTTCAAGTGTAAGACTAACAAGCAAAAAAATCACTGTAATACCAACAACCCAAAAGAAATTATATATTTAAAACAAGCATTCATGGAGTATTGAACTAGGATTCTAGTGAATGTCCTATCTCCATTTAGCTGGGGGTAATTCACCCACTTATATTACATTCACTGTACTACTTATTGGCAAAAGATGAACTAGTGAATTGTAAGAAATGATTCTCAAGTGGTGCATTTGTCCTGCCATGAACCTCTGTTTCCTATTTTTATCCTGATACAAACTAAACTGAATAATTTCTAATAAAGACTAGAAGCCAGATCCCCATTACTTTCCACTCTCAGAGAAAGAAATAAAGGTAACGCTAAGTAGTGTCTGGTGGGCTGCCGTCTGTGGGGTCGCACAGAGTCGGACACGACTGAAGTGACTTAGTAGTAGTAGTAGTCGTGTCTGATTCTTATGACCCCATGGACTGTAGCCTGCCAGGCTCCTCTGTCCATGGGATTCTCCAGACAAGAATAGAGGAGTGGGTTGCCATTTCCTTCTCCAGGGAAATCTTCCCAACCCAGGAATCGAACCTAGGTCTCCAACATAGCAGGCAGATTCTTTACCAACTGAGATATTCAGGAAGCCCCCAAAAGTCTCTTTCAGCCGGGTTTTGAACCTGAGACCTTTCACATGTGAGGCAAACAAGATAATCACTACACTTCAGAAAGAGGTCCATTGTGCTCTCAGAAGATAGAAGCAAATCTAAGGGGCAAATCCTAGATTATCTGGTTCTATCTTGCTTTCTTTCAGGCATCTACCATCTCCAGAGCCACACCTCAGGTTTCTGGGATCTAGCATATGGGATCAGCATAGTGACTTTCATCATTGTGGTTTTCCAGCTCCTCCAACACATCGTCCATTCCTGTGTGGCTTCCACACTCTTATCATCTCACCCTTCTTTCTATCCTTTATGCTTTCACTAAGTTGTTTATTTTAAAATCTATTTCTTTACTCATGAAGGGAATGCTCCTATAGAGTAATGATCAATTAGAGGGGTAAATAACCTTAGTGAGAAATACTGGCAATACTAAATAGAAAATACTGTATTTATCAGTATAGAGGCTGAAAATATAAGATAGATGATTATAATGATGATGTCTAGAATGGAGGACAAAAAGAGGCATATAGCAAAAGAAATATAATCAGTAGCAGAATTGTCTATCAGGAAAGAACAATTTGAAAAGCACTGACTCCACACCTATGAGTGAAAATGGGGACAAAATTATAAGTGGATTTGCTGTGTGGATATGTGTGTGTCTATGTGTGTATCTTCAGATGGCAGAGAAAATTCCAGAATAATCTGAAGAGAATGAAAAGTTATGTCCAAGTCTTAACTAACAGATTTTGATTTTGATAGAAATTTTAAAAATTAGAAACAAATTAGAAATTAGAAACAAAGAAAAAAGAAATTATAGAAAATGATCATAAGAAATCACATGGATTTCTGTATAAGTTCTTTGTGTTTAGTTCTGTCCTATGGGCTGCAGGAGAGAGTGAGGATCTACATATATTAAAAAGAGAGTATGCAAAGTATCCAGTATTTGGAAACATATATTTAGGAGTAGCCATATAATTATTTTTCAAAGAAAACACAGATTAAATATCATAGAAGCTATCCTAACACTGTAGAAGTTGTGGGGCAGAAATGACAAATAAGCTTCCAAGCAGATACCTAACATATGACCTACGGGTCATTTGAAACTAGCTATATGGACAAAGTAGCAAGTCTGTTATAGATAATGATTTGAAGTGAGAATGACAATTTATAAGTACCAAGATAGCTGCCATAAGTATTTGGATTAACCTACAAATACCTATAATTTAGAGATTATGGGACACTTTCCCATGGAATTAAATTATTTCAGTTGGTTAGGACTGTCATTTACCTAAAATGAGTGAATTTTTCATATCCTCCTGTTAGTTTACTTGGTTTATGATCCATTAAAATAACGTATATATTGAAAATGGTAGGCTGTCACCTAATTGTTTTCATTAGTTATGAAATGTCACTTGCTTCAGTTTTAAAATGGTCACACTCTGAAATGAGCCAGGCTTTCCAGCAGAAAACCTGCAAACTTCTTATTTCTAACAAATTAGTAAATTCAGATGAATCAATAACTTGATTTCTACTACTCCAATTGAATTCAGTTAGAGATCTATGTATTGATAAATCAATTTATATTGAGGGAAGTAAGAGAATCTGAGGAATAAACAAGGTTAGAAGACAAAGAAAGAAAAATATTTATTCAATAGCAGATACCAAAGTGTAAACCTGAATTGTCTTGTTTTTACAAATCTGTCTTTCTCTGCTAGACTATAAACCATTTAAGGGCAGTAAGATTATCTTACCCATTTTTATATGCCCACTACTTACACAAAGAAGGCATTCAGTAAATGAGGAAAAGAAAAAGAGAGAATAGATAGATATTTGGGGTGCGAGGAGATAAAAATAGTTGAAATAGACACTGTTAAAATTTTAAATTTTTCAATAAATGATAAGGCAGAGAGGAGTCTTCATGGTTTCATTTTCAGATATATATCTTCTAAATAGTCCATAAAATATATTTTTAAATTCCCGTAATATAAATTGGTGTCTGAAGTTTAATGAATGGACTCTATAAAAGTGATTTAAATTAGGCTTAAGCACAAGAAAGTTAGCATTGTTTCAAGTGAAAACACATATTCTATGTAAGTAATTCATCTCTTTTTCTTTTAAACTGAAAAAAAATTATTTCAGAATCCCATTTTTCTGAATTACTTGCACTGTTTCTCAACCCATGTGGGCAAACGGTGCTGTTATATTAGAAAGGCACTTTAAAAAAGGGGGTGTTTAATTTCTCTTATCTCTTTTAGACAGACTGTAATTAGAATTAGCTAGGGCTTTACTTAATTTTGCAGGAGTTCTTGTGTACAGCCTTCATATCCTTAGTATAATTAACATTGTATCGCTCCCATTAGTGTTTTTAAGCACTTAGATTGTGCCGTAATGGTCACAGCTAAAGTTGCCATTACAGGCCAATTGCTATTTATTATGCTCATAAAGTAGACACTTTACCAGAGCAGCAGGGGTGGGGGTGGAGAGTGAGGCGGGGTGGAATACACACACACACACACACACACACACACACACACACACACAGAGTAGCCTTGCACTTACAAAGCAGGAATAGACGGTAACATTAGTTATAGCACCTTTGGGCTGAAAGAGCTGTCTCAAACTGATCCCATTCTTTTTCTATCCTGTAGGCTGTGGGTAAATCTAAAAATGGATGACAAGCCATTGTTTTTTGTTTTTTGTTTTTTTTAAGCAAAGTTTTGATTAGCTGAGTTTCCTAGCAGACTCATAGCATGTTGGTGTTAGGACAAACCTACAGGATGATCAAGTCCAGTCCTCTCGTTTTATATGTGAGACACAGGAGTTTAGGTGTCAATCTCAAGGTTCCAGAAGTATTAGTGGACCTAGGGTTAGAAATCAGGTTGTAAGAATTGCAGTTCTCATGCCCATTTTGCCAGACATTACTGAATAATTTACCATTAAATTTCTGGGTTTTTTTGTTCCTAGCAAATGATTGACACCACTTTGATGAGGTTTAGTTTCATTGACTGGAGAAGGCAATGGCACCCCACTCCAGTACTCTTGCCTGGAAAATCCCACGGAGGGAGGAGCCTGGTAGGCTGCAGTCCATGGGGTCGCTGCGAGTCGCATATGACTGAGCGACTTCACTTTCACTTTTCACTTTCATGCATTGGCGAAGGAAATGGCAACCCACTCCAGTGTTCTTGCCTGGAGAATCCCAGGGATGGGGGAGCCTGGTGGGCTGCCATCTCTGGGGTCGCACAGAGTCGGACACAACTGAAGTGTCTTAGCAGCAGCAGCAGCAGTTTCATTGACTGACAAGGTGTGCTGAGACACATTAGTTGATTTCAGAGTCAACCATGTCATGTAACTTTTGAAGAGGGTTTATTTTTCGATGTTTGCTGATTATGCATCATTTAGTTGTTGTTTAGTTTTATTATGCTTTTCAAGATTTCTTTTATTGGAGGCCATAGAATTATCCCTGATGCCATTAATATTTGTCATTAAAAAGAGAAGAGTTCAATAAAATTTTAGTTTTTCTACTAATATTATATATTCAGTTTGTTTTTTCCTTGCTATAGGTTAATTTTCTCTCCTAGCACAGGGTGAGTGGAGGATATATTTTATTCAGTTGAATTGTTGGAAATCAACACAAACCATTTAAAGGAGTAAACAATTATCACTGAAATGAGAACAATTTACTGGTCTTGCATGATTAATGTCCTACATAAATTCTTTATGACATTGAATTGAAAGATGATGTTATGAATGTATAATAGGAAGTTAACAGAATGTGTCACCTTTTGATTAGTTTTTTGAGAAGACAGGCTTTGCAATCAGAGATTTTGCAATGGTCAGGAGCCTATAAAACTAGCACATTTGTTGCTTGTAAATTAAAATTGAGAAGCCACAATGATATATGTCCTAAAACCAGCTGGAGGAAAATGCCTGGAAGAGGAGATAGCTTTATATTTTCTTCTGATAAATTTCAGTTGTATGTGTGTGTGGAGTTGTATTTTTCTCTTTCCTGTCATCATCGCTTTGGAAAGATTAACAGCAAAAATTATAATTTGGGGGTAATTATTTCTATTTGAGGAAAAGTCTTGAAAAAATACTATACTGCATGTTATCCTGACAAAGGCTATACTAATACAAATACATAGAGACTTAAATAATAAGTATGTATTCTGAAATTGGACAAAAAATGGATTATAGAATTTATTATGAAAGCTGAAAAAAAATCAGTGATGCAAAAGATCTTGTAAAATATCATATTCAACTTTCATTTGTAGATGAGACACTGACATGGAGAGGAGTACGAAGAGTATTTTAAGGTGATACAACCCATTAGTATCAATATTCAGAGAAATATCTGAATATTTTCATTTCTACCTTATTCTGCTGAGCTCCTCATTTATTATTTTCCATCTCCTGCTCCTTCATAACCCAAACCATGCCTTCTTCATAATACTAGTTGGGTCACTCAATAAATGAACACAGGAATTTTGAGTGCCTACTCTATGTCAGATACCAGTGTTCTAGACACTGGGAGAAAAGACACTAATAAATGAGATGAAAATACTCACTATTCTGACACATTTAGGAGGTGGGAGTAATTTATTAAAAAGTAAAATATATAGCATATTAATAAAGATAAATATTATTTAGAAAATGAAGGAGAAAAGAGAGATGTACCTGTATTGTAGTTTTAAATAAGATGATTAGGGAAAGATTCACAAAGCTTTTAGCACAGACAGACAGTAAGGGAACCACACAGTCAGCTTGTGGTGGAGCATTTCAGGTAGAAGGTGTGGCCAGGCTTCCAGTCCTAAGGCAAGTGTGCCTGCCAAGAGTAGGGGATATCCATCCAGTTAGAAGGAGGGGAAAAGAGAGGTTGCAGATGAAATTGAGGTATGGGGAACAGAACCTTAAAGCTTTGCAGCCAACCAAAAAGACCTTACCATTTACTTCCAATGAGATAGGAATTTATTTACTCATTTTAAACTCACCCAACAGACAATATTTAGTGACTTCCTACGAGGTTCCAGATATTGCTCAAGTCAGAGGAAATATGTTATAAATTCAAGACTTCAGCTTCTGTGTTACATATATACAATGAAATACTACTCAGTTATTAAAAAGAATAAAATGATGTTATTTCCAGCAACACAGGTGTCACTCAGGTCAGACAGAGAAGGAAAAAAATATCCTATGGCATGCATTGTATATGGAACATAAAAAGAAATGATACAATGAACTTATTTACAAAACAGAAAAAAACTCACAGACCTAGAGAACATAGTTTCCAGGGTGGGGAAAGATCGGGGAAGGGATAGTTAGGTAATTTGGAATCTGCATGTACACGGTGCTGTATTTAAATTGGATAACTAACAAGGACCGACTCTATGGCACAAGGAACTATTTACTATTCCCTTCAATGTTATCTGGTAGCCTGGAGGGGAGCAGAGTTTCGGGAAAATAGGACACATGAATATATGACTGAGTCCCTTTGCAGTCCACCTGAAACTATCACAGCATTGTTAATTTGCTATATTCCAATACTAAATAAAAAGTTAAAACAAAAAGACTTCAGCTTTCACTCTGAGATAAATGAGATATATCATTAGAGACTTTTGAGCAGAGGTGTGACCTGGTATGCTGCTGCTGCTGCTAAGTCGCTTCAGTCATGTCTGACTCTGTGCGACCCCAGAGACTGCGGCTCCACCAGGCTCCCCCGTCCCTGGGATTCTCCAGGCAAGAACATTGGAGTGGGTTGCCATTTCCTCCTCCAATGCATGAAAGTGAAAAGTGAAAGTGAAGTCGCTCGGTCGTGTCCGACTCTTTGCAACCCCATGGACTGCGGCCTACCAGGCTCCTCCGTTTCCAGGCAAGAGTACTGGAGTGGGGAGCCATTGCCTTCTCCGGACCTGATATGACTTAATCTTTGAAAGAAGCCTGGTAAGTAATGTTCTGCATAGGGTATGTATTAGAGGGGTAAGAGGTATAGCAGGAGGTCACAGTCAGGAAAAATTACAATAACGCATAGAGGTATGATAGTAGTTTAGACCAAGTAGGTAAAATGGAAGGTGGTAGAAAGGGTTCAAATACTAAATATTTTAAATGTAGAGATAATAGACTCTTCTGATGATTACCTGGCAGATACTCTGTCATCTAGATTCTGCCCATGCCACTTTGGACCACAGATAACTAGGAAAATCATTCCAGGACCCTCTTGCTACCTAAAAATGCAGAACTCATATCTAACTCACTTTATCATCATAGTCACTTCCCTGTGTCATGTCCTGACTTCTCACTTTCCCATCATAATTTGCTCTATAGTCAACCTCCTTAGAGTTCAGAAATCGGAAAACCTCTTCTTCTCAAAAGGACTTGGTTCTTGCACACGAAAGCAGTCCTTTGAGTACATGCAAAGCCCTGTTTATATAATTGGAGTTCATGTTCACTTTTTACTCAATCTCTAGCCACTCTGCCTCCAGTGAAATACATGTACAAGCTTCAAAAGGTAGCACACATACAGTCACTCAGTCATGTCTGATTCTTTGTGGCTCCGTGGACTGTGGCCTGCCAGGCTCCTCTGTTCATGGAATTCTCCAGGCAAGCATACTGGAGTGACTTGCCATTTCCTACTCTAGGGGAACTTCCCGACACAAGGACTGAACCCACGTCTCTGGCATCTCCTGCATTGGAAGGCAGATTTTTTTTTACCATTAGCACTCTTAGGGCTTCCTTGATAGCTCAGTTGGTAAAGACTCCACCTGCAATGCAGGAGACCCGGGTTCCATTCCTGGGTTGGGAAGATGCCCTGGAGAAGGGAGAGGCTACCCACTCTAGTATTCTGTCCTGGAGAATTCCATGGACTATATAGTCCATGGGGTCGCAAAGAGTCGGACACAGCTGAGAGGCTTTCACTTTCACTTTTCAGTGCCACCTGGAAAGCCCTAGGGAAAATGATAAATGTTAAGAAATAAAATATACATCAGATACTCTTCCAAAAAATATTGTTCTTCTGCAAGAATGAAGGGAGTCATGGAGCTGGCCCACAGAATTGTTGTAAAGTACCTTCAGTCTTCCTTTTTACTTTTATTTCCTTTTAGGGATACTGCCCTTCCCACCTGAAGAGACTCCATTTCCTTTGCTTGTATTTTTCACATCTATACTCTATACTTTCTTCATTAGAGAAGCTTATAAATTCATTTACAATAAGATAAAAACTAATTATTTGAAGTAGGAAATTTTACCTCCCAATAGAATTTGGTTCTTTGTAGCAAATAAAGTAATGAAACTTAGAAATTCTAATGAATACAAAATAGGTCATTTTTGTTTGCTTTTTGCTCTGCCTTGGGCAAAATGAATTAGATCTATATCAATGGGGTTCTTAAACTTGAGACATTATAAAAATGATAAAAGGTCTATTGAGAATGAATGAAACTTTATTCTAAAATGAGAACTATATTACATTTTGAACCAAATGCATATAGCATACCATGGATATTTTAGAAGGAATTCTGATAATAGCATTCTTCACTTCCTCTTACTGCGGATAAGCGGCTTTGGTTTGAATTTCTCTTCTTTTAGATTCAGTGAATACCTTTTGGTGTAATCTGCTATTCATAACCCATTCAAAGTCAAATTTTTTAGAATATATAAATATTAAAAATATTATATTTCCCTGTATATTTGTCGATACATTAATTTATAATATGATTCTAAGATATTACATAAAATTTACATCATGAAAAAGGTAAAACAACTGCTCTGTAGCCTTTCTGATCTCCTTCTTTTGTGTTTTTGTTTGTTTGTTTGTTTGTGCTGTTTCATTTCTGGTGTCCTAAGTATGTGCTCTTCTTGTCAACTGTACAATGCCACAATGATTCAGTTAAGTTGCTGCATATTGCTTCAGCGTTTTTAGTTCTATTTGTTGAAAAATAAATTACTATTTTCTTAACTTTTGTGTCTTCAAATACTTAAATTTTATTTTAATGATAAACATTAAAGTTACCATTCCCTGAAAGCGTATTACACATTGGACTATAGATAACATTTTACCTGCATTATCATATTTAATTCTCTCACCTCTCAAGACAGGTTTATCATAATAACCACTTTACAGATGATCAAACTGTGGACCAAAGAAGATAAGTACTTTGCCCGATATCATATGGCTAGTAAGGATCCAGGCCGTAGATAAACTTGTTTAGCTTGGACACTGGAACCCAAGTTCTTAGAAAATAAAGAATACTATTTCCTTCTAACACACCACTTCCCCTGACCATGCATAAACCAGACACGGCTGTGTCTAAACATTTGCTGTCCTGTTTTATTACCTTCTTTCTCTCCTGTAGGCCTTTTATTCTGCTCTTTTCTTTTCAGCTCATTGCTGAAATGCTGAATTCATAATCTTTGCCTCATCACTGAATGCTAAATTCATAATCTCTCCTTATGGCAAAAAAATAGATAAATAAATAAGTCATTACCTGATTTCCAAATTAATTGAAAGCAAATGATTTCAAAGCACGGTCATTTGTGTCCCAGTTTAGTCATGATAGATCTTAAGCAGCCTTAAAAACATGGTCTTTAATTGTACAAGCTTGAGTTTGGAGGCTGCTGTCTTAATCAGCTCAGGCTGCTATTACAAAATATTATGCCTTGGGTGGCTTACCAGCCACAGAGATCTGTTTGGCATTAGTTCTGGAGGCTAGGAGTCTGAGCTCACGGTGCCAGCGTGGTGGGGTTCTGGTGAGAACCCTCATCTGGGCTGCAGGAGGCTTACTTCTTCTGGTGTTTTCACGTGATAACAAGGTTCCTCTTCTCACAAGAGCCCTGGTCTCATTCCTGAGGACTCCCCTCTCAGGAGTGAATGACCCCAAAGGCCCTGCCTATAAATACCACCACGTTGGTGATTAGATTTCAACATAGAATTTAAGGGGGATGGCACAAACATTCAGTCCCTTAACAGTTGCTCAAACAAGTTGACCATCTTCTAAGAGTGGAAAGCCAGCAATTTTTTTAAATGTCATTGTAATTGTCTATACCTTAAATGGTACTTTGTTCTGAAGAAAATAGTAAGAATTTATCATTAAGTCTTCTTAGTAATTGGTTAACTTTCTGCCTCTGATAGATAATTTGTCTTATAAGAAAAATGTGCCATTGTGACCTTAACACTTTATAGTCTCTGTCAGTGTGACAGGTGATTTTCTTCTCTCCAAATTAGGCAGTGATTCTAGGGACTCAAAGTAATTTTTGTGACATGATTGACGTGTGAAAAAGTGACATACCCCTTTCACTAAAAAAGATGCATATTATGAGCAAAGAGGCCTCTGTGCTCTGATAAAACTAAAAGGGAAAAACTACTATGTTGATAATTCTGAGGAAGAAAGCCAATAAAAATCATCCCATCCCCATGTACTTCATTATAGACTTTGAGGTAGGGTCATTATTTATATTAGATTCTTAGAATAAAGTTGAACTGATTTTTAAAATGCAACATATAGTTGAGAAGATAAGAAGCTATTGAACATTTTGGATATGAGTTGAAAGAAAATAATCCATCTTATTCATTTGCAAGGTTTCGAGTCACTTTCAACTTGTTTTAGAATAATGTTTTAAAGAAATATTCAAAATCTACTAAAAGAGGATTTCATCAGAGGAAAGTATTAAATAATGAATTTCCATGCTTTTAAATTTATGCATGCCTTTAAATAAAATAATTTTTAAGCATAAATCTCTTTAGCCCTTGCAGATGCCACAAAATTTAGACATGGATATAGAGAAATGCCAGCTTGTTGGGATGAGAAGATTAGATACAACGCATGCCAGCAGTATGAATTCAGGAGGATGTTTTGCATTTCTCTCTTTTACTTCTTTGAAGAGAACTTCCCATCTCAAAATACATGTGGTATTTAGAGTAAAATGAATTTTTTAAAATGGGCTAAAATGAATTATTCTTTGTTCTTATCAAGTATGTTTTATTGAGAATGTGACACAGGTCTTTAAGTCCAGGAGTAAAATGTACCTACAGCTCTCCCAAGAGAGATACACATCTTGTGAATAGTTTATTTCACACTTGGTAGATTAAAATAGGTTTCCCTGGTGGCTTAGATGGCAACGAATCTGCCTGCAATATGGGAGAGCCAGGTTCGATCCCTGGTTCAGGAAGATCTGCTGGAGAAGGAAATGGCAATCCACTCCAGTATTCTTTCCTGGAGAATTCCATGGACAGAGAAGTTTGGCGGGCTACATTCATGGGGTCACAAAGAGTTGGACATAACTGAGCAATTACCACACACAGATTAAAATATATCATCCAGACTTAAGTCTTAAAGTATATCATCCAGACATAAGCAAAACTAAATCAAAGGGTTAGGAAGGGGAAATCACACACACATACTTACACACACACACACACACACACAACATAAATTCATTCACCTGTGAGTGAGTGTTGTTGTTCAGTCACTCAGTTGTGTCCGCTCTTTGTGACCCCATGGACTGCAGCATGCCAGGCTTCACTGTCCTTCACTATCTCTTGGAGTTTGCTCAAACTCATGTTCATCGAGTCGATGATGCGATCCAACCATCTCATCCTTTGTCGTCCCCTTCTCCTCCTGCCTTCAATCTTTCCTAGCATCAGGGTATTTTCCAATGAGTTGGCTCTTTGCATCATTGAAGCTTCAGCATCAGTCCTTCCAATGAATGTTCAGGATTGATTTCCTTTAGGATTGGCTGGTTTGAACTTCTCACTGTCCAAGCTACTCTTAAGAGTCTTCCCCAGCACCACAGTTTGAAAGAACCAATTTTTTGCCACCCGGCCTTTTTATGGTCCAACTCTCACATTCTTACATGACTACTGGAAAAATCATAGCTTTGACTACATAGACCATTGTTGGCAAAGTGATGTCTCAGCTTTTTAACATTCTGTCTAAGCTTTTCTTCCAAGGAGCAAGTGTCTTTTAATTTCATGGCTGCAGTCACCATCTGCAGTGATTTTGGAGCCCCCCAAAATTAAGTCAGCCACTGTTTCCACTGTTTCCCCATCTATTTGCCATGAAGTGAGGGACCAGAGTCCATTGATCTTAGTTTTTTGAATGTTGAGTTTTAAGCCAACTTTATCACCCTCTCCTTTCACCTTCATCAGGAGGCTCTTTAGTTCATCTTCACTTTCTGCCATAAGGGTGGTGTCATCTGCATATCTGAAGTTATTGATATTTCTCCCTGCAATCTTTTTTTTTTCTGAGCTAACATCCTGATCATTTTTTAATTTTATTTTATTTTAAACTTTACAATATTGTATTAGCTCCGCCAAACATCGAAATGAATCCGCCACAGGTACACCCGTGCCCCCCATCCTGAACCCCCCTCCCTCCCCCCTTCCCACACCCTCCCCCTGGGTCATCCCAGTGCACCAGCCCCAAGCATCCATTATCGTGCATTGATCCTGGACTGGAGACTCGTTTCATGCATGATATTATACATGTTTCAATGCCATTCTCCCAAATCTCCCCACCCTCTCCCGCAGAGTCCATAAGACTGATCTATACAGTATACTAACGCATATATATGGAATTTAGAAAGATGGTAACAATAACCCTGTGTACGAGACAGCAAAAGAGACACTGATGTATAGATCAGTCTCCCTGCAATCTTGATTCCAGCTTGTGCTTCACCCAGCCTGCCTGACATTTCTTATGATGCGCTAAGTTAAATTAGCAGGGTGACAATATACAGCTTTGACCTACTCCTTTCCCAATTTTGAACCAGTGTATGTACGTAGAAAAAGGAAAATATTCTGGTTTTCTTGTATACAAACTCACAGAATAACAACTGCCTACTCTTCATTACTTTCATTACCCTCCCTTCTCTTTTACATAGCAGCAATTTCTCTAGTGTCCATTAAGATTACAATACACACAAAATCTGTTTCTAAAATTTTGCTTCATACTTTTTAAAATTTACAATATGAATCACCTGTACCACTCTTTAAGATTTTCATTCAACGTATCTTTAAAGCAAATACCTATTATCATCACATACTATTCATAAATTGTGATTAATTTGAGCCAGGACATGTGTAAAACAAGGACCACCCATGGAACTATGATTCATATTGGTATGAAAACCAATCTTTCACCTTTTAATATTTATTCTAGATCTGGTAGGTTGTCAGCGTGATATAATAAAAAGAAACTGCATTTTTTCATTCATAGATAGGAGGCCACAAAACTGAAGACTAAAGAAATCAAGTGGCATTTCCACAGAATTTTTTCCCTGACACAAAAATGTTTAATTTGTACACTACTCATCCTATCCAAGTAGTAAGTATAGAAATGTAGACATCCAAACCTTTTACAATAACCTAGAATTATCTGGTTCTGTTCCTTGTTCAAAGAATGTGAGGTAAAATAATTGTACTAGACATAGTCTGTGAAAAAGTCTAAATATAAAGACAGACTAGTGGGTCAGACAGTAACTGGATTTACCTATCCTCATCCTTCTTTATTAAAGCTTTTCTACTTTCATAACATCAAAAAGTCCACAGCATTAAAATTTAACCAACAAAAATTTCCTGACAGAGTTTCAGTATCAGGCAAACGATCCACAAGAGGATAAGAGAACTCTGTCTAGGTGAGAAAAGAGGAACATTTGGTATAAGGCAGTCAAGTAAATGCCAATTGTAATAAAAAGCATCATAAAAATTGAATATACCTGAGGATGTCTGTACCCAGTTTTTGGACACTGCTGCGGAGCAGCTAACCTTGAATTTCAGCCAAGATTTTTTAATATAGATATTTCCCTTTTAAATGATGCTCGAAGAATGCAGTCTTATAATAGTACTTATTCACATAAAATGATATTCTGTAACAGAGTGAAGTAGACATAAAGTTCAAAAAAAAAGTTTTTTGTTTTTTTTTTTTTTTGGAAGAGGTGGGACTCAAGTGGGAACTCCATGCCCTTAGAGGAAGGGAAGACTATGAATCAGGGAAGACCAAGAGGAATGACTTCTGATGTGACGACTACAGGGGATGAAGAGAAATCCACGTGGCAGCTGGAACAAAGTCATGCCTTGTGAATGTGTAAAAAATATGATAGTAAAGATGGAACTGAACTGAAGGAGAGGTGTTTGAACTTAATGCAGTAGGTAAAAGGGAGTCTTTTTTTTTTTTTTTTTAATTCAGCAGTGGTCTGGCACACAGGTAATCAGAATCTACTTACCTTATTCTAACTCATTTTGTTCATTTACAAATCTTAAACTACTTCTTACTATCAGATGACTTCCATTTCAGAAATACTGGGGTGCACAGGTAAGCAATGTGGGAAAATGAAAAACCTCATGAAATTATGACTCAGAGACTGAACTAATTTTAATTCTTAAGATATATCCTTCATACACGAAATTTTCTTTCAAGAAAAGGTTAAACATTAAGCAGGGGGCTCAAAATATGTCCAAGAAGTAGTCATATTCCTTATTTTCTTTGAATGTTGAAATACAAAGAAGGACCTTGCTATCTGCCACAATGAGTAGAAAAATAAGGAATTTTAATATTTCATTCAACTTTCATTTAGTTTGATTTTAAAGTTATATAATAAATATCAATGCTATTCAAGGAACTCAGGTTAATTAAGTCTTGTTATTCATTCCTTCAATAAATAATTACTGAATAACTATTTATTATGTGTTGGCTAGATAAATATATAAGACATGCTCTCTTCAAGAGCTCAAAATCTAATACTGTTTAGATTAGTTTCCATTTAAGATCTTTCCCAGACATACGTGGGGATTTATCACACTGCTATGCTTTATCCTTCTCTGAATAAACTGATAAACATTTTGAAATATTTCAATTCCCTGGCAGATCTTATCTCAGTATTAATGCTCCCACTTCTGCAAAACACATTAAATCCTTTAATTTGATGAAGAAATGAGTGTTTTATTTATTTATTCAGTTATTTCACCCACCTGTGTGATGTCCTGATCTGTACCAGGGAGGCCTTATGAAAGAGGTCAGCTTTATAAAGCAAGGCAGGGGTCTGCCTTAGGAGAGTTCCAGCCTTTAATAAACAAACAGGGAGGAGTAAGTCCAGGGAAGCTCAGGCACTGTTAGATCCCATCAGCACTGTGGAGTATGTAGAAGAGACATGGCTTCCCTAGTGGAGAGGATTTCAGACCTGGGTGTAAGTAGTTGGGGAGATGTTAAGGGATTGGCGGGGCTTCCCTGCTAGCTCAGCTGGTAGAGTCCAACTGCAATGCAGGAGACCCCGGTTCCACTCCTGTGTTGGGAAGATCCACTGGAGAAGGGATAGGCTACCCACTCCAGTATTCTTGGGCTTCCCTGTGGCTCAGCTGGTAAAGAATCCGCCTGCAATGCGGGAGACCTGGGTTCGATCCCTGGGTTGGGAAGATCCCCTGGAGAAGGGAAAGGCTACCCACTCCAGTATTCTGGCCTGGAGAATTCCATGGACTGTACAGCCCACGGGGTGACAAAGAGTCAGACACTACTGAGCAACGTTCACTTTCAGCTGTCACTGAGGGTAAATAATTCAATCTGCTGTGCTTGTTTCCTCTTGAGCAATATTACAGTGCCAAGGCAGCCATTAGATTAGTGAAAAGATATTAAGCTCTTAGAAGAGTGGCGGGTACACAGTAAAAGCTCAGTTAACATTGGTTACTCAATTAGTTTAAAAGCCTTTACTGCCACCCTTTAGTTACCTCAAGCAATTTCTTCCATTCCTGGTTCAGACATTTGCACATCAGTTCAGTTGCTCAGTCATGTCTGACTCTTTGCGACCCCATGGACTGCAGCACGCCAGGCCTCCCTGTCCATCATCAATTCCCAGAGTTTACCCAAACTCATGTCCATTGAGTCGGTGATGCCACCCAACCACCTCATCCTTTGTCGTCCCCTTCTCCTCCTGCCTTCAGTCTTTCCCAGCATCAGGTCAGTTCTTTGCATCAGATGGTCAAAGTATTGGAGCTTCAGCTTCAGCATCAGTCCTTCCAATAAATATTCAAGACTGATTTCCTTTAGGATGGACTGGTTGGATCTCCTTGCAGTCCAAGGGACTCTCAAAAGTCTTCTCCAACACCAACTTTTGCATATACAACTGTACAAGTCCATTTGTCTGAAGTTCATTGACAAGTGATGCATGGCATTCATATCCCACATATTGAGTGGATATTAGGATCCAGGCCTACACGTATATGCAAAATGTAACCAAATAAACTGGATTTTTCTTTCCCTTACTATGTTAAATAATAGTATTGATTGAACTTATCCATCTGTTATTTCTGTTCAATATTGCCCTAACAGCAATCTATGAAAAAAAGACACATTTCAAGTGGATACTTTGATCTCTTTCAGGACACTTGGGCTTGTAAAATGATTGAGCAGATGTGTACATCCTGAAATCCACATGGTTCACTGAGAAGTAAAATGAAATTTAGGGTCTATTTTTATCTATATAGAACAAATAAAGACCTGACTTGATTGTAGAAAATCTTAATGCTGCATACAAGTTGTCAGTTAAGTCATCTCCTATAACTTTTAGACAAAAGAGATTTTCATGTTTCTGTCAAAGTGATATACATTTTCACTTGAAAATGTGAAAGTTTTCTTAAGATAAGACTTATAAGTAATTACTGGTGAAACTGAAATGATTCTCCTTGACCTTAAGAATTATGTATGCTGTCTTCAATAGGCCTCCCATTAATGGTTCTAACATTGTTAATTTTTTATGTCCTAATAGTGTTCAGTTATAGCCTTAAATTTGACTCTAGTGAAATATATCCCTACAAAATATCTTTCTACTTTTGTAAATTAAAATTCATAGTAGAAAATTATTTCATTTATGCAAGGTTATGCTGAGTTCTCTTCTTGAGTATGTTCTGTATATTTTAATGACTCTTATTATACTTCTTTAAAAAATATTTTATTATAATTTTTAATTCTTTCAAATGAATCACCTAGTTTTACCTACTAATATATTAGGGAGATATATACATATACTTAATTATTTTCCAACTAAAATCATTTGGATTAAGGCAAAATTTATTTTATTATAAAAATCTCTTTCAAAGTTCTGAAAGGGATTTAAAGTACATATAATAGAGGGAGTTATTTTTGTTGTTACTGTTGTTCCTGATCTTTCACAAAGTCAAGTAAGGGACAGTGGCTAATTTCTTATTTATAGTCTTACTGTAAATATAGTGTAATATTCCAATTGGCTGTATCTCCAGGGTTCATAGTAGAACAATCTGAATTCTCAACTAAGCAGATTTTTCAAAAGTAGTCCATCTGTAAAGTTACATGTAAAGAACATAAGTTGAAAAAAACTTCTTTCTCCCACCAGAAATCCTGTCTTTGACATTAATTCAGTTCAGTTCAGTTCAGTCACTCAGTCATGTCTCACTCTTTGTGAGGACCAATGGAATGCACCACGCCAGGCCTCCCTGTCCATCACTAACTCCAAGAGTTTACTCAAACTCATTTCCATTGAGTCAGTGATGCCATCTAACCATCTCATCCTCTGTCATCCCCTTCTCCTCCTGCCTTCAATCTTGCCCAGCATCAGGGTCTTTTCCAATGAGTCAGTTCTTCGCATCAGGTGGCCAAATATTTGAGTTTCAGCTTCAACATCAGTCCTTCCAATGAACACCCAGGACTGATCTCCTTTAGAATGGATTGGTTGGATCTCCTTGCAGTCCAAAGGAGTCTCAAGAGTCTTCTCCAACACCACAGTTCAAAAGCATCAATTCTTTGGTGCTCAGCTTTCTTTATAGTCCAGCTCTCACATCCATACATGACTACTGCAAAAACCATAGCCTTGACTAGATGGATCTTTGTTCACAAAGTAATGTCTCTGCTTTTTAATATGCTGTCTAGGTTGGTGATAACTTTCCTTCCAAGAAGTAAGCGTCTTTTAATTTCAAGGCTACAATCACCATTTGCAGTGATTTTGGAGCACCCAAAAATAAAGTCAGCCACTGTTTCCACTATTTCCCATCTATTTGCCATGAAGTAATGGGACCAGATGCCATGATCTTAGTATTCTGAATGTTGAGTTTTAAGCCAACTTTTTCACCTTTCTCTTTCACTTTCATAAAGTTCTTTAGTTCTCCTTCGTTTTCTACCATAAGGGTGCTGTCATCTGCATATCTGAGGTTATTGATATTTCCCTGCAATCTTGATCCCAGTCCAGCATTTCTCATGATGTACTCTTCACATAGGTTAAATAAACAGGGTGACAATATACAGTCTTGACGTATTCTGTTCCCTATTTGGGACCAGTCTGCTGTTCCATATCCGGTTCTAACTGTTGCTTCTTGACCAGCATACAGATTTCTCAGGAGGCAGGTCAGGTGGTCTGGTATTCCCATCTCTTTCAGAATTTTCCACAGTTTGTTGTGACCCACACAGTCAAAGTATTTGGCATAGTCATTAAAGCAGAAGTAGGTGTTTTTCTGGAACTCTCTCACTTTTTTGATGCTCCAACGGATGTAGGCAATTTGATCTTTGATTCCTCTGCCTTTTCTAAATCCAGCTTGAACATCTGGAAGTTCACAGTTCACGTATTGCTGAAGCCTGGCTTGGAGAATTTTGACCATTACTTTGATAGTGTGTGAGGTGTATCCAATTGTGCGGTAGTTTGAGCATTCTTTGGCATTGCCTTTCTTTGGGATTGGAATGAAAACTGACCTTTTCCAGTCCTGTGGCCACTGCTGAGTTTTCCAAAATGGTTTGCATATTGAGTGCAGCACTTTCACAGTATCATCTTTTAGGATTTGAAGTAGCTCAACTGGAATTCCATCACCTCCACTAGCTTTGTTTGTAGTGATGCTTTCTAAGGCCCACTTGACTTCACACTTCTGGATGTCTGGCTCTAGGTGAGTGATCAGAGCATTGTGGTTATCTGGGTCAATAAGATGTTTTTTGTATAGTTCTTCTGTGTGTTCCTACCACGTCTTCATAATATCTTCTGCTTCTGTTAGGTCCATACCCTTTCTGTCCTTTATTGTGCCCATTTTTGCATGAAATGTTCCCTTGGTATCTCTAATATTCATGAAGAGATCTCTAGTTATTCCCATTCTCTTGTTTTCCTTTATTTCTTTAAATTGATCACCGAGGAAGGCTTTCTTATCTCTCCTTGCTATTCTTTGGAACTCTGCATTCAAATGGGTATATCTTTCCTTTTCTCCTTTGCCTTTCACTTCTCTTCTTTTCACAGCTATTTGTAAGGCCTCCTCAGATAAACATTTTGCCTTTTTGCATTTTTTTTTCTTGGGGATGGTCAACACCCCTGTCTCCTGTACCTTGTCAGGAACCTTCATCCATAGTTTTTCAGGCACTCTGTATATCAGATCTAATCCCTTGAGTCTATTTCTCACTTCCACTGTGTAATTTTGAAGGATTTGATTTAGGTCGTACTTGAATGGTCTAGTGGTTTTCCCTACTTTCTTCAAATTAAACCTGAATTTGGCAATAAGGAGTTCATCATCTGAGCCACAGTCAGCTCCCAGTCTTTTTTTTTTTTTTTTTTTTCTCTGACTGTATAGAGCTTCTCCATCTTTGTCTGCAAAGAGTAAAATCTGATTTTGGTATTGACCATCTGGTGTTTCTCTTGTGTTGCTGAAAGAGTATTTTTGCTATGACCAGTGTGTTCTCTTGGCAAAACTCTGTTAGCCTTTTCTCTGCTTCATTCTGTGCTCCAAGGCCAGATTTGCCTCTTACTCCAGGTATTTCTTGACTTCCTACTTTTGTATTCCAGTCCCCTGTAATGAAAAGGACATCTTTTTTGGGTGTTAGGCTAGAAGGTCTTGTATGTCTTCATAGAACTGCTCAACTTCAGCTTCTTCAGTCTATGGTCAGGGCATAGACTTGGATTATTGTGATATTGAATGGTTTGCCTTGGAAACAAACAGAGATCATTCTGTCATTTTTGAGATTGTATCCAAGTACTGCATTTTGGATTCTTTTGTTGACTATGATGGTTACTCCATTTCTTCTGAGGAATTTTTGCCCATGACAGTAGATATAATGGTCTTCAGATTTAAATTCACCTATTCTAGTCCATTTCAGTTCACTGATTCCTCAAATCAGTGATTTGAGATGGAAAGAGTGATTTGACATTCACTCTTTCCATCTCCTGTTTGACCACTTCCAATTTGCCTTGATTCATGGACCTAACATTCCAGGTGTCTATGCAATATTGCTCTTTATAGCATCGGACTTTACTTCCATCACCAGTCATATCCACAATTGGGTGTTGTTTTTGCTTTGGCCCCGTCTCTTCATTCTTTCTGGAGTTATTTCTCCACTGATCTCCAGTAGCATATTGGATATCTACTGACCTGGGGAGTTCATCTTTCAGTTTCCTATCTTTTTGCCATTTCATACTGTTCATGGGATTCTCAAGGCTAGACCACTGAAGTGGTTTGCCATTCCCTTCTCCAGTGGAGCATGTTTTGTCAGAACTCTTTACCATAACCCATCTGTCTTTGGTGGCCCTACATGGAATGGCCCATTATGCAAATTTAATTCAGTGTAATTCTACAAATGAAATGTATTTTGTCAAAAATCCAGAAAAAGGCAACAAAAGCCACCAGATCAGTAAGTAATATATAGTAAGAGTTTGGACTTCCTTGATGGCCTGGTGGTAAAGAATCTTCTGCAATGCAGGAGATCCCAGTTCCATCCCTGTGTTGGGAAGATCCCCTGGAGGAGGTTAGGGCAACTCACTCCAGTATTCTTGCCTGGAGAATTCCACGGAAGAGACCCCTGGCGGGCTACAGTCCATTCAGTTGCAGAGAGTCAGACACATATGAGGAGACTAAGCAGCAGCAACAGCAGCAGCAGCAAGGTTTTGCTGCTGCTGCTGCTAAGTCACTTCACTCATGTCCGACTCTGTGCGACCCCATAGACGGCAGCCCACCAGGCTCCCCCATCCCTGGGATACTCCAAGCAAGAACACTGGAGTGGGTTGCCATTTCCTTTTCCAATGCATCAAAGTGAAAAGTGAAAGTGAAGTCGCTCAGTCGTGTCCGACTCTTAGCGACCCCATGGACTGCAGCCTACCAGGCTCCGCCATCTATGGGATTTTCCAGGCAAGAGTACTGGAGTGGGGTGCCATTGCCTTCTCCGAGCAAGGTTTTAATGTACATATAAAAATAGTTCACAAACTTCCAAATTAAAAGACAGTTTTGAAGCTCAGGGACAATAATTACAAATAGGCTTATAAAGTGAAAATGAGGAAGTTGTTTACCTTTACAATGAATGATTGGTTGATTGGTTATTACAATGGGAGTGTCCAGATGGCAGGTAATTGGTTAAAAGTGATTATCTCATACTATTTTTAAGAAGATCAGTTAGGTTTCTTTTATGATTATTAGAGGCTATTACCTAAGTTTCACTTACATTTATAAAATAAGCTAGATTTAGTTTTACTTACATGGTTTAAATGGCCTTGTCTGCTTCAGTCAGTCAGTCAGTTCAGTTGTTCAGTCATGTCCAACTCTTTGCGACCCCATGAATCACAGCACGCCAGGCCTCGCTGTCCATCACCAACTCCCGGAGTTCCCCCAGACTCACGTCCATTGAGTCAGTGATGCCATCCAGCCATCTCATCCTCTGTCCTCCCCTTCTCCTCCTGCCCCCAATCCCTCCCAGCATCAGAGTCTTTTCCAATGAGTCAGCTCTTTGCATGAGGTGGCCAAAGTACTGGAGTTTCAGCTTTAGCATCATTCCTTCCAAAGAAATCCCAGGGCTGATCTCCTTCAGAATGGACTGGTTGGATCTCCTTGCAGTCCAAGGGACTCTCAAGAGTCTTCTCCAATACCACAGTTCAAAAGCATCAGTTCTTCAGCGCTCGGCCTTCTTCACAGTCCAACTCTCACATCCATACATGACCATTGGAAAAACCATAGCCTTGACTAGATGGACCTTTGTTGGCAAAGTAATGTCTCTGCTTTTGAGTATGCTATGTAGGTTGGTCATAACTTTCCATCCAAGGAGTAAGCGTCTTTTAATTTCATGGCTACAGTCACTATCTGCAGTGATTTTGGAGCTGAAAAAAATGAAGTCTGACACTGTTTCCACTGTTTACCCATCTATTTCCCATGAAGTGATGGGACCGGATGCCATGATCTTCGTTTTCTGAATGTTGAGCTTTAAGCCAACTTTTTCACTCTCCACTTTCACTTTCATCAAGAGGCTTTTTAGTTCCTCTTCACTTTTTGCCATCAGGGTGGTGTCATCTGCATATCTGAGGTTATTGATATTTCTCCCGGCAATCTTGATTCCAGCTTGTGGTTCTTCCAGCCCAACGTTTCTCATGATGTACTCTGCATAGAAGTTAAATAAGCAGGGTGACAATATACAGCCTTGACGTACTCCTTTTCCTATTTGGAACCAGTCTGTTGTTCCATGTCCAGTTCTAACTGTTGCTTCCTCACCTGCATATAGGTTTCTCAAGAGGCAGGTCAGGTGGTCTTGTATTCCCATCTCTTTCAGAATTTTCCACAGTTCATTGTAATCCACACAGTCAAAGGCTTTGGCATAGTCAATAAAGCAGAAATAGATGTTTTTCTGGAACTCTCTTGCTTTTTCCATGATCCAGCGGATGTTGGCAATTTGATCTCTGGTTCCTCTGCCTTTGTCTGCTTAGGATAACTCAAGTCCAGTCTCTACTTTTATTTAATTTCAAGAAGTTCAATGGAAAATAATTGTATTGTTTCCCATCATTGAGCAAAGCATATGACCTAAAGAATTCTTTTTTTTTTTTACCTTTTTATTTATTTATTTATTTATTTTTTAACTTTACAATATTGTATTGGTTTTGCCATATATCAAAATGATTCCACCACAGGTATACATGTGTTCCCCATCCTGAACCCTCCTCCCTCCTCCCTCCCCATACCATCCCTCTGGGTCGTCCCAGTGCACCAGCCCCAAGCATCCAGTATTGTGCATCAAACCTGGACTGGTGACTCGTTTCATATATGATATTATACATGTTTCAATGCCATTCTCCCAAATCATCCCACCCTCTCCCTCTCCCACAGAGTCCAAAAGACTGTTCTGTACATCATTGTCTCTTTTGCTGTCTCGTATACAGGGTTTACTCACCCAGTGATTTTTGACAATTTCACTTAGAGTAGGCAATATTAATGGCTACCCAAAGTTGTCTATGTCCTAATCCTCAGAACCTGACAATAAAGAAGGTTACAAGGCAGAGAGAATTAAGATTGTAGATAAGATTAAGTTTGCTAATCAGCTGACTTTAAGAAGATTAGCCTAGGTTAAACCAGGTCAACCCAATATAATCAAAGGGGCCCCTAGTGCAAGGAAAAGGCAGAAGAGAATTAGAAATATGGCAGCAGGAAAGGGCCGCTGCTCCTAGCCTAGCTTCCAGGATGGAAGACTTGGGTCATGAGCCAAGGACAGTGGGTGGATGGCCTTTAGAATCTAGAAAAGACACATAGGATTCTCTTCTAGAGCCTCTGCCCACACCTTGTGACCCATTTGGACAGAACTGTAAAATGATATGTTTTGTTTTAAGTTTCTAAATGTTTGTTAATTTGTTACAGCAGCAGTAGGAAATAGATATACTACAACCCCACATCACCACCATCTTAAGCACTTGACAGTAAATTAGTTTTATTTTTACCAAAGGAATTCTAACAATTTGGCTTTACTCTATACAAAATTTTACATTTGTGTCTTTCGTATATTGCTCTGGGCCAAATCCAAACCACCAAAAGGTGATATTTCTATCTCAAGGGCTGGTCCCTTGGGCCAAGAAGCACTCAATTCACAATTTTGAAAATTAGCTACCCCATATTTAAGTAATCCAGCTCAGTAGCAGAAACCTAATTACTTAATTACTCTAGGGAATCTTCAAAATTCAATACACAGAAGCAGTTACATTTATTTTCAGAAAATACTCTTCCTTCCTAATTTAGTTTCTACAGTTCAGCTACACGTACTTTGATTTCTGATTTCATATTTTATTAAAATACACATAAAATATATTTTAAAATAAAGATGATATTTAATAGGAAATTCCATAATTTACTTGCACTAAAATTAAATGGTCTTCCACTTTGGGATTTTGTGAAATCTGATAGCATATTTATTTCTCTCTTAGGTATAAATTTTCAAATAAGCTTTCAATTCTTACAAGTAAAGCACTATCTTAATTCAATAGACCCATGATGGAAATATGTGACTTTGCCCTAAAGCCTATGTATTTTTATTTGTACGACACTGCATGTTTTATAAAACAGGGTTTGGTTTGGTTTGATTTTGAAACATGGATTTATGTCTAGGTGGGTAATTTTTTTTCATGTTCTGCTGACTATGGAAAATATTCCAAAAAGAGAAAGAAAAAGAGCACTAAATTCATACCAAAATTTAAAATTATAAGTGTAAAATTATCATTATCTCATGTTTTTAACCTGCAAATTATTCAGAACACATTCCACGACATGAACTATGCTGGGTTACAAAAGGGCAAAGATCAATAAGGTAGCTCGTTATCAGTAATACTTCTAATTACCCCTATGGTAGCACTGACAGTATGGTTTAACCAACGCATATTAAGAAAATTTGCTAACAGGATCTTGTTATCCTAATTTTTGCTGTGAAGTTTTATTAGAAAATCATGTTACTCATCTGAACCGCCACAACAGCAGCAGCATCCCTAGGGCACTTTTTTTTTCCATGTCAAGGTTAATTTAAAGTGATTTGCATAAGTACTACAGATGTTGCTATGGGGATAAGAACTGCATATCTTCTGTGATGGACATCATATGATTGCTGTTACAGTCCTGGTGAGATTGGATTATTTGTTTTAATGTCATGCAAAGCAAGTCACATGGTAGAGATCAGTATCTTTTTAATAGCATTTCATATTCCTAAATCAATCACCTTTTCACTTCTTCAGAATACTGTGTATATAAAAATCACTACCTTATTATTGGCCTAAGTAAATTTATCATGTTGTGTTTAGATGTTCAGAATATTTCTTTTAATTGGTATTGATTCTTCCATCTCCCAGGAGAAGAGAAATAGTAGTTAAAGGATAGTGGTTATTCACATTCAATTCATTCAACAAACATTCATTGAGAGTTTCCTGTGGGTCTGGCATTTTCTATATGCTGAAAACAAAATGAAATTTTATAGTCAATATTTATTCTTTTTTTTTTTTAATTTAATCTGGACACACATCGTGTTCACCCTTGTAAATGAAGTAAAATTTGATAGAGGCCTGAGAGGCAGAGTTTAGGAGTTGAAACACAAAAGCAGACTTTACCCTGCATTTGAGGGTTGGTAGAAGAACACTGAAGAACAGAGAAGACAAAGGAGCACCTCAGACCTTGATCAGGGGTGGTGGTAAAGAGTGGGCATTTCTGAAGAAGAGAGAGTAATATATATTGAAATATTGAGAAATAAATACGGAAAGAAATATTCCGCCATCTGTCATTTTTCTTTCTGGAAACAGGAGGGAAATTTTTTGTTGTTTATTTTTTAAGATTTTTTTGATGTGGGTCATTTTTTAAGTCTTTATTGAGTTTTTTTATGGTATTACTTCCATTATTTACATATATTGGTTTTATGGTGACGAGGCATGTGGAATCTTGGCTCCCCAGCCAGGGATTGAATCCACACCCTCTGCATTGGAAGACAAAGTTTTAACCACTGGGTTGTCAGGGAAGTTCCTGAAGGGAGGCTTTTGTAAAGCACAGTGCAAATCTCAAGGAGAATGTAATACAGTTGAAGAGTAAAATGGAATAAGTAACGTTTATTTCTCACCACAACCAAATTTAGGCTTCTGCGCACTCTGAGACACTGGAAATGGGGAAGTGGAGAGGATACCACCAATGACAAAGGAAAGATGAGGAAAGTGTTTAAATAAGGCCATTCAACTGCTATGAGATCCGGCCACGGAAGCAGTGCCCACTCAAATCCACTGTTTGTGTGATTCCTAATTTTCTAATGTGTAAAAAGACTACGGTATAAGATATAAGATGGTATATAATTATCAACATAGCAGTAGAACCACTCAAATATGAATTAAAAAAAAATTTTTTTAAAGTTTTACAGATGTCTATGACACTATTGGAGGAGGGCAGCATGGCAACCCAGTCTAGTATTCTTTCCTGGAGAATCCCCATTGACAGAGGAGCCTGGCAGGTTACAGTCCATGAGGTCACAGAGTCAGACATGACTGAGTGACTAAGCACAACACAGCACATAACACTATTAATCACTAAAATATCAAAATGGTTCCTAGAAATTTTTTTCTTTTTCAAACTCAAGATTTTATTAAGAGTTGAGGTGTGAGATGAACGTCAAAAAGTGGAGCTTGACACTTAAAATGGGATATTTAATAATGGCAAATTATTTATAAAATGCTGTTTTCATGCCATTTTTACTGGAACTTTTAAAAAAATTTTCATGAAATATAAATGTGATCCAACTCTTAAATTTCATGAGCAAATGTACCAAGTTCTTGAAACTTTTCTCCCAAAATCTTTAATCAAGATGCTCATCTTCTCCCCTAGGCTTAGTCCTAAAGTGCAGATCACAGTAGCTATGGTATAAAATTTTACTGCCTCTAAACATAATTATTAGAAATAAATTTCAATCTCATAACCCCTATAGAGATTTTTTTTTCCTGAAACAATACCCAATGTAACAGCAGGAAGGAAGCCTTCAGCTCATTTCTGAAAAGTCTCCATTTTTCCCTTGAATTTTAAAATTAATTTACTTTGTGATTGTAATCAAGTTGATCTTTCAATGTAACAAGTAGAGCAGGAAATATCCTTGTACCTCAGACTATTCCATCAATATACACTTTATTCTAGCTTATCCTGTTTCCTTTGCATCATCCTTAATAAGTGGCCATCAATAATACACTGGAGCATCTTTAGTGATAGTGCATTCACTTCCTCCAGCAGCAGCCGATGTTCATTTTCCAACACATTCATTTAACAGGAAACTCTTCCTTAGGTTTAATCAACGTTTGCCCTTTTTTAAAACATTCCCCTGTTAGTCCTAGATATAGTCTATCTGTCTACCTGGCAGTTACCGAATATTTGAAAACACCCACCAGGTCCTACCATCACTTCAAGATCCCAATGTGTAAAAACAATTTCACTTTCTCTTACTCTCCAGATGTTTGTCTCCTCCTTCTTTCTTTTTATAGTTTAAGAATGTTTCCTGCCATCAAGTAGCTGACAATCTAACAGGATTTTTTAGATGTTTAATATAAATAAGATAATAAACATATAACTATCTTTATAAAGTTCTTGATGTAATCTGCCTGAATTGTTTTGTTCTTCTCATTGTATTTCAGTATTTTACTTTGTTTGTCTATCACAATACACATGTGTGCATGAAAAGTTGCTTCAGTAGTGTCTGACTCTTTGTGACCCCATGGACTATAGCCTTCCAGGCCCCTCTGTCCATGGGATTCTCCAGGCAAGAATACTGGAGTGGGTTGCCATTTCCTACTCCAAGGGATCTTCCAGACCCAGGGTTCCAACCCACAGTTACTATATCTCCTGCATTGGAAGGTGGATTCTTTATCACTCTTGCTGCCTATAGTAATTGATAAAGGTTTATCATCTGTCTCCATTACAAAATGAACATTGTAATCTCTCTTCAAATGCTAGTTCCTTCTCATATCTGACATGTATAATGCATGCATTCCAGTAGTCATGTATGGATGTGAGAGTTGGACTATAAAGAAAGCTGAGCACCGAACTATTGAGGCTTTTGACTGTGGTGTTGGAGCAGACTCCTGAAAGTTCCTTGTACTGCAAGAAGATCAAACCAGTCAATCCTAAAGGAAATCAGTCATAAATATTCATTGGAAGGACTGATGCTGAAGCTGAAGCTTTAGTATTTTGGCCACCTGATGCAAAAAACTGACTCATTGGAAAAGACCCTGATGCTGGGAAAGATTGAAGGTAGGAGGAGAAGGGGATAACAGAGGATGAGATGGTTGGATGGCATCACCAACTCAATGGACATGAGTTTGAGCAAGCTCCGGGAGCTGGTGATGGGACAGGGAAGCCTTACGTGCTGTAGTCCATGGGGTCCCAAAGAATTGTACACAATTGAGTGACTGAACTGAATTGAACTGATAATGCCTACAGTCTTTCAAGAATTTATTCATTGCATACATGGGGAAAAACTTAAAAGTAATAACATTTTCTAATAATATGTCCTAAATATTGCATTCAATTATTTATTAGAATGTAATAAATAATTGATAAATAATAATCCAGATTTGAAGTGGTGTATTATCTAGAATTCAGGAGGTAACAATATTTATTCAGACCCTTAAATTGATACTACTACAAACATAGAATGATTTGTATATGGGGTAATTAGCTTAAAAGAAGTAGCCAAGGACTGTTGGGAGTGCCAAGTTTCAGCTTCAGCTTTCTATTTTTGGTATTTAATACACTACTAATTATTGAACGACTCATTTCTGCTTCATGCTATGATAGAAAGTCAAAAAACAATAAGCTTCTCACAGACTTAGCAGTCTACTGAGAGCTGGGATGGGGGAGTCCAGTTAAGCAAGCAATTATAATACAGTATGGTAACTATCATATTAATAAACTCTATTTTGAACCCATGTGGAATATATGACTCATATCTGAGTGGATCCCAGAGGACCTGATATCCCAATCTAACCTGAAGGATGAAACAGAGAAAAGATTTTCAAGGTGCTAAAAATAGTTCCATTGGGTTCTATCTGCTTAGCTCTATTAATAAGTATTAGTAATTGAAGGATGAGAGATTAGTCTAGAAACAAATCATGTCAGGTCTTGTAAAATATATTAGGTATCTTTGGAAGGACTGATGCTAAAGCTGAAACTCCAATACTTTGACCACCTCATGCGAAGAGTTGACTCATTGGAAAAGACCCTGATGCTGGGAGGGATTGGGGGCAGGAGGAGAAGGGGACGACAGAGGATGAGGTGGCTGGATGGCATCACCGACTCGATGGAGATGAGTTTGGGTGAACTCTGGGAGTTGGTGATGTACAGGTAGGCCTGGCATGCTGCAATTCATGGGGTTGCAAAGAGTCGAACGACTGAGTGATTGAACTGAACTGAACTGAACTTTGGACTTTAAGAGCACTAGGAAATCATCGAAGGATGACTTGATTCTGGATGCCCTGAGTAGCAGGTGTGATGACTGGTGAGATAAGCAAATGGTAGAGTGGAGAACTGATGGGTTCAGGAGGAAAAATTGTATGTGAAAATGTACAGGACCCACTGGGGATCCCAAACAGAAAAGCCAAAATGTTAAGAGAAAACTCAGCGATATGGACTGGAAGATGGAAGCCAAGGGCAGGTGACTGTCAAGGAGACAGTAGCCCATATTGTCACATGTTACTTACATTATAATAAGAGTATAAAAGAGACCAATGAAGTTAATGATAAGATCGTGTGAGCTTGGAGTTTCATTAGAGTGTTAGGGTAGAAGCAAGATATCTCTGAATTTAAAAAAAGAGACTCAGAATTTTAAACTCTATTAATTAGCAATTTAACATTGGCCAGGGTTGGGAAAAACTTAAGTCTTACTACTCTTATGTGAAATAATGTTCAAATCATTAATCACTCATTTAAAATTATGAGACATTTAAAATTATCAGAATAAATCTATGACCTTCAGCAAGTTAGTCTGTAGATTTCTTTAAGAACTTTCTGCCACAGTATACCTGTGAGGTTATTTATAGTGTTTATCCTGATAGATTCGATGGAGGTGGTTATATTAAATCTTACTGAACTTTTATAACTTCTTAACTTTTTTTTTTTCCCTATTCATCTAAGCAGTGAAATTCTATATCAGACTGGCAAGTAGTGTTTGATAAACTCATTATCATCATGGCTCTGGGAAGCAGGCACTAGAGTACAGTTAGACTGTTAGACTGTTAGAAGCAGTTAGACTTTTTTAGTGCAAGAACTTGGCATGTTTAGTAAACTTTGAATTATGCATATCAGGAGAGCAGAAATTTTACTGCAAGGAATTTAACTTATGGAAAAACATGGACAAACATTATATTTTGGCATGATTTGTGATCACATACAAAAAAAAATGCTATTAGCCTAGATATCTATTCAGAGGGTTTAGTCAAACAATGAAATGTGTTATAACTTGTTTAAAAGAAAGAGCAAAATCTATAGACATAATATAGAGGGATGCTGAAGGAAATTGAAGTTAAAGAGCATGAGTAGCTTTTTTTCACTTAAAAAATATGTATATGCACATATACCAGCAAGTTTCAGGAAGGAATTCCTTAACAATAGTTATTATATATATCCAGGAGTAGATATGAGTTACCATTAAAAGCGAAAGTGTTAGTCGCTCAGCTGTGTCTGACTCTTTGTGACCCCATGGATTGTACCCAGCCAGGCTACTTTGTCCATGGAATTTTCCAGGCAAGAATACTGGAGTGGATAGCCATTTCCTTCTCCAGGGGACCTTCCTAATCCAGGGATTGAATCCAGGTCTCCTGCATTGCAGGCAGGTTCTTTACTGCCTGAGCCACCAAAGGGACTCTGAGCCACTGAAAGAACTCTGAGTTACCATGGGGGGTTTTGATTTTCCTTGTGTGCTTTTTTATGCTTGTTTGTAGTTTTAAAAAAACAAAAACAAAAACATGAGGATATATTACTTTTGCAATAATGAAAATAAAGATAAAAACTGAAGGTATATAGCTGGCCACACACGCTTTTAGTAACTCTGTAGTAATCTCTCACTGTTTCCTGATCCGTGTCCCACTTTGCTGCCCTATATTACAAGTGTATGTCTAATGGCAAACAGCACTGTATAAACTGCTTAGAGGCTGCCTCCTTATCTTCTCCTACTTTACAGTATACCCCATTTTCCTTAAGCCCCATCTTCCATCATTCACCTGAAATAAGACTGACAACTGTGTAGGGAAACTGCTTTTATAGAATGATAGGCTTGGAGTATTTAATTGATTTGATTTGATTTAAAAATGAACTGGACCTGCAAGTCAATATCAAAAGGCACCGTTTCTAAGTGTGTGCTCTGAATGGTTTCACTGCTTCCTTGCGTTGCAATTCTATAGTGGGGAATCAGGGTGAAATCACATTAGTGAAGAAGGCATGTGTCTGGCAAGTTCCCAAGGCATGAGTATTTATGGCACGATGAACTGTGAATTTGATGTTGATTCACGCACACAAGAAGCAGGTGGTTCACATCTAATTTTGTTGCCTGCAAAAATGAGCTATTTTAAAATGTGTAAAATGTTTGTTTTATAGAAAATCTTTAGCCAAAATGAACAATAAATAAATCTAGGTCAGTACAATTAGATTTTCTGTGAAATGGAGTAAAGTCAATTGACATGGTATGGAAAACATATTCTATTCTAGGAACTATGTAAACAATTTGGAGGATGGGATGACAAAGGCTTGCAACCTTTCCAGAGTACTTTTTAATAATGACATATTAAGGGCTCATATGAGCTTTGTAAAATAAGGGCATGGAGAGGAACCCAAGAACATGTACTTCACCCCCTCCCTCCCCACGAGGAAGAAGGGAAGAAGGAAATGAGGGAGGCAGGCAGGAAGGGAGGAAGGAATAAAAGATGGTTTCCATTTCTGATTGTAAATGGCCAGAAAAGAGAACATGGTCCTGTATTAAGTATGCTTGATGTCAACTGGAATAAAATCTCAAGTGCTTTGTGAAAAGTTAACATAAAAATCTTAAAATTCCTCAAGATGGCATTGTAAATTTCTCATTACTTAAATTAAAAAGTGGAGTTTCTATTGAGCATTGGTTTTTTTTTTTTTTTTTTTTGCACCAAGGATACTATTAATGTTTTTAAGGTAATTACCATTTCAGTTTGATCAAAATAGCCAGTAATTTAAGGCTTTCTCAAAGACCACTGTTCTTTGAGAACAGCTTAATATCCTAAGACACTAGGATCTCCTATGAGAAGCTGTCACCACTGTGCTTAGTAGCACTTCTCCAAGCTCTAGATCAGATCAGATCAGTTCAGTCGCTCAGTCGTGTCCGACTCCTTGCGACCCCATGAATCGCAGCACACCAGGCCTCCCTGTCCATCACCAACTCCCAGAGTTCACTCAGACTCACGTCCATCGAGTCAGTGATGCCATCCAGCCATCTCATCCTCTGTCATCCCCTTCTCCTCCTGCCCCCAATCCCTCCCAGCATCAGGGTCTTTCCCAATGAGTCAACTCTTCGCATGAGATGGCCAAAGTACTGGAGTTTCAGCGTTAGCATCATTCCTTCCAAAGAAATCCCAGGGCTGATCTCCAATGAAGAAATTCATCTTCCATTTGTTTTCCCTTGGGGTATGAAAAAAAATGAGAGGGCACATCAAGATGTAACCTTGTAACTCTTAACCTTCAGAAAGGAAAGAGGATTATACATTTGTACTCTGTTGGAGTGTTTAAAATATATATCTACATATAACTAGTACATTGCTCTGTATTTAAAAAAAAAAAAAAAGATTTGGGTGTTTTTATTGTTGATTTTAAAGGGAATAAAGCCAAAACATACATATGTGATTCAGTGTACTAGAGTCAGTGACTATATCTCTATTTTGACAGTCAATACAAAAGCATATTATAAGCTGTCAGTAAAGAAAATTGGCCGTGTTAGATTTCAGACTTACTTATATAATCAGGCATTTCTAATTGACTAGATTTTTGTATATGTAAATTTAGTTACTTCCATGACTGGCATGATGATCCTGTATAAAAAGTCTTTTCTTTTTTTTGCAAAAGCTTTTGTTTTCTCAAAAGAAAATTGCACAGGCAGCGGTTTTAGTATGTGGAGAATTTGGATGTATGTCACAGATCTATATTGTGATATAATGTGTACTAATTCACATAACTTTATTGCTATTATATATAATTATTTTCCTGTAGTACATCATGTGTAGGTAAGTAAATGAAATTGTTTAACAACCTAACACCCCATCATCCTTCGCAGTAGGAAATCTTTTCTTCACCTTTTGTATCTTTGTTCTTCTCATAGTCATCTCTATAATTCTAGTCATCTCTATGATTCTAAACACCATGCTATGCTTATAATACTGTTATCTTTAAACTTTTTGTTTCATGTATTAAAAGATGGCATTTAGCTTATGTACACTTCCATTTCCTATCCAGTTTTACATAGTTATGTTAGTACTTTTGATCCATCTACTGAATATTACTAGCTCTAAATAATACAACAAAGACCCTATATTTCTTTCTGAATTTTTAACCAAGTATCTGAAATCACACATGATGTAGAATGACTCTGCTAGCACCCTATCACTCCATCTATCTCACAATCTTTTCTCCCAAACATTTCCAACTTCTTTAGTATATTCTTATTTTTATATTTTCAAGGTTGATACCATATAATCTATGGCAGCCATATTTAAGCTTGCAGTTATTGACTCAGAGTTTGAATCTAAATACTGGAATCTATCAAAATGCCTCTGGAGAGTTATAACCATTTAATTATCATCCTTGCAGAGCAAATAAGTGTACCAAGATTTTGCTTCATTCTCTCTGGGCTTAATACCATGATCCCTGTGCCATTCAAAGGACCCTAATGTAAATACCAAATGGATCCTCTTCTTTATATATCATTAGTTGCTTAAATCATATCTCAATCACTTTGGCCCCAAACTAGAATGGGATTTTTCTGGGAGGCTTTTGATTTTTAAGTTTGTAAGTTGTACCATTTTTCTTACTTTAAGGGGAAAAAAATATATATTCCACTTTTGCTTCTAAGCTGATATCCTCCAACTGAAACTAATACATGAATCCCTTTGAGTCATTCTTAGAGCTTGACATCTCATTCTAATTTGAACTGATTGTATTCTAGGCTTACTGCTCAGTGCTCCTTCTGTCATCTGGAAGTTTCTTTTAAAGAATTCCTGCTTTAGTTCTATCATGTATTAACATCACATACCTTCTTCATTCTTGATTTTAAGCTTTATTCTGCTGGATTGTTTTAAATCTACTAGCTTGCTTTGATTACATATGGTGATTGAACTTCAAAGTTTCAAAATAGTTGGTACACTGATAATGAGAGGTAGACACAATTCAGACGAATTTCTGTTATAAACAACTATCATAAAACACCGAAAATGTGAGGAAATGGGCTATCTTTTGCTATTTAAGATGAAATATTCAAGATTAACTCAGCTAAGAAGATCAGTTCTCTCTGTCGTGATAGTTGCATTTTCTGGACTTCACATTCCCATGTGAACTGGAAATGCTAAATTGTTAATAGCTTCCCTAGGGTTTTACATTTCTTCTGACATTTCTCAGTGACTGCATCATAGTTTAAGAATAAAGAAATATAATTTATTCCAAGAAGCGTGAAAATCTTCAAGTACTATTCATGGAATTTCAAAATTACTTAACTTAGAAGAAAAAACATTTTGCCTGTGTTGTGAGGAGGAAAATGTCATAACAAAGTTATAAGCTGCTTCAAGCTATGGCAATACCAATTTTAAAATAATTTATGTTATAATAGCACAATGAATCATTAGGATAATGATGCCTCTTCTTTAAAAATAATTTCTTACAAGCACCATGAAGTTTTTTTCTTTTTATAAATACATTTTATATAAGATAAAATTATATTTATAGTTTCAAATTTACACTTTGATTCTCCTCCAAGAAACTCTTTTTTATTTTTTTTTAATGTGTTAAAGAATGGATTGCACCTCTTCCCCTCATATTAAGGCTGGTGCTACCAAGGTTCTTCACTTTGGACAAGCTAGGCCTGCAGGTTGACAGTAAGATACTTTGAAAATATTGAGCAGTCATGAATCTTGCAAAGACATAGCCATAGTGATTATGAAAAAATCAAAATTTCTTTGGAAGAAACAAACTTAACTTCTTAGAACACCCTGCCAAGGATGTCAAGATTCTCTTTAAACACTTAAGAGGGATAAATTCAGTTCAGCAGACTGTCATGGTACTGATCATATTTAACATTGCAGATTCAGGATTTTTGCAAAAGTATAAAATGCACAAAGCCAGGTCCATGTTCTTAAAGACTACAAATCCAGGAAAGCATCCTCAATCCTTATTTTTAAACACAGCAAACAATTTAGATGATATTTATACACAGGGCATTTCCATGGAGATTTTCAGTTTTAAGCCCCCCCCACCCTCCACCCTCCTAAGCTATCAATGCAAGGCACAGATTAGAAAGGAACCAGAAATATTTGATTCTGCTGCATGATATGTAGTTCAGATGGTAAAGAATCTGCCTGCAGTGCAGGAGACTCAGGTTTCATCCCTGTGTTGGGTAGATCCCCTGAAGGAGGAAATGGCAACCCACTCCAGAATTCTTGCCTGGAGAATTCTGTGAACAGAAGAGCCTGACGGTCTTCTGTCTATGGGGTCACAAAAAGTCGAACATGACTGAGTTTCTAACGCACACATATACATTTTTCTATGTCAATGAGTTATAGTCACATGGTGAGTAGAGGTAACTATACATCTCTAAATTTCTCCTCCCTTATTTTACACGTCATTTACAGGCTTTTAAAAATCAAGAACCATATGACTGTTAGAGTGTTTATTTCAAGTTCTGTTCACCCCAACTGTAGACAAAAGTTGTAAGTGCACGATAATTAGGACAATCATAGACTGGAATAATTCCTGCTGTTCTAGGTTCACTGATAAAGGAAGCAAATGCATCTGGATCTAGATGTTCCTAAGATTCCCTCTTCTATAAAATGTAAATCAGTAAAATGGGTGATATAATATGGATAAGCAACTATGAGCTTATTATCTATACTGATCTGAGGTTTTATACAGTAATTTTTATGTAATTTTTAAACTTCACTGTGTCTTCATTCCATTGCCATAACATAGATCTCTCCCTAACTTCTGCCCTGATTTTTACTCAAGATCATACTTGAACGTGCCTCTAATTACTGTTTATTTCAACTTCTTTTCTTATTGTATTACTAGTACCATGAGGGGTGCTCTCCTTATAAGAGCACCTGGGGATGGCCTATTACTCAGCCATAAAAATGAATGAAATATTGCCATTTGCAGAAACATGAATGGGCCTATAGACTGTCATATTAAGTGAAAGAAACCAGACAGACAAGGCAAATACCACATGATATATCACTTATAGTTTAAAAAATTATACAAGTGAACTTATTTAAAAAGCAGAAATAGACTCATAGACGTAGAAACCAAACCTGTGGTTACCAAAAGGGATAGGAGGTATAAATTAGGAGTTTGGTATTAACAGAAATATACTATTATAAATAAAACAGACAAACAAGAAGGACCTACTATATAGCATAAGGAACTATATTCAATATCTAGTAATAACCTGTCATCGAAATGAATCTGAAAAAGAAGAGATATATTTGTATAACTGAATGACCTTGCTGTATATCATAAACATAAATCAACCATACTTCTATAAAAAATAGTCTAAAATGTAGATAAAATAATTTTCCTTTAAATTATTACCTCAGGCTTATCACTTTTAGAAAAATACCATGTATCAACAAATATTAAGCAAATATATTTCCTTTCTGCATTAGTAGGATCAATCTGAACTGAAATGCTGCTACTTTATTATCACAAGCATACATACCTGGTCATTGTTGCTGCTGCCAAGTCACTTCAGTCGTGTCCGACTCTGTGCGACCAAATAGACAGCAGCCCACCAGGCTCCCCCGTCCCTGGGATTCTCCAGGCAAGAACACTGGAGTGGCTTGCCATTTCCTTCTCCAATGCATGAAAGTAAAAAGTGAAAGTGAAGTCGCTCAGTCGTGTCCAACTCTTAGCGACCCCATGCACTGCAGCCTACCAGGCTCCTCCGTCCATGGGATTTTCCAGGCAAGAGTACTGGAGTGGGGTGCCATTGCCTTCTCCAACCTGGTCATTGTTAAGCACCTATTAAATGTAAACCTAAGAATATGAAAAATATGAGATATAATCTCTGATTAATTGGGTCAAAAGCCATCTAAAGATACCACAAGGAAGCATGTGTGTGCCACGTGGTAGACACAGGAGGCACTTCAGCTCAGAGAGTACGTTATCCTGACATGGCTGAGATAAGACAAGAATTCAGAAAGTAAGTGAGAATGTGATTTATTTTCAAAATGCCCTGCCTTCTCTCTAACTCACTATCATTAGATGCAGTCCACCCTAATCCAAAGAAGGTAAGATTCTTACACTTCACACAAAACCTTGTCATTTTCCTCCGTGCTATCCATTCACCTGAGAACCTTCATCTTTCAATCCTCACTTCCCTCTACTTTGCCAGGCCTTCTCCATAACTTAGCATAACACACATCCCTTTTGGGAAACTTCCGAGAGTTCTGCTGGCATCTTCCTTTCATATATCTCAGTGACCTGGCAACATCTGTGCTTGTCATTTAAATCTGTTAGAGTGTAAATCTCTTGAGATTTAATGTCATGCTTTATTTATCCTCTGAGCCCAATATCTCACTGACTATCTGGGATATCTAGTCACAGAATAAATGCTGACAGGTCATAGCATAGTGCCGGCAGACAGACCACATTTTCAATCATAGATTCACATTCACATTTGGCTTTTGCTTGGATCAGATATTTGACTTCTCTGAGGCTTTGTTTCTCCATCTTTAAACTGAGCATAATTCTACCTTCCATATAGGAGTCTTAGTAAAATTGAAAATCATATTTCCCATAATGTCAGAATTGTAGCAGATACTTGATTGATAGCCATCGATAGTATGATCAGAATGAATGAATGCACTCCCTGATGGTGGTCATCAATAGTTTAGGATTGCTTTGCCTTTCAAACTTCCTGCTGGTGTATCTTGTAAGGCACACAGATCTTTTTATCTTTTGTGTTCTCCTCATCCTCTCTGTTACAGAGATCAACAGAGTGTGGACTATGTCTCTGGTCAGATCTCTTTTTTTAGGCTCAGCTACCTCTCTCCATTCAACTGTTCCTATTCTATTCTTACAGAACAATTGGAGAATGAAAGTCACCATCCTCAATTTAATTCAGCAGATTTCTTTTGTCCTGTGGACTATACTTTCCACCATCCATACTGTCCAGCATATCATACCTGAAATGACATTTGCCTTATGTTCTTTTATACATTTTTACCAAGAATGAGGTTTTATTTTTTTTTTAATTTTATTTTTAATTTTATTTTTTTTTAAACTTTACATAACTGTATTAGTTTTGCCAAATATCAAAATGAATCCGCCACAGGTATACATGTGTTCCCCATCCTGAACCCTCCTCCCTCCTCCCTCCCCATTCCATCCCTCTGGGTCGGTTTTAGACTAAAATGTTGTCTTAATTTTACCTACATTCTATGTATATGATGAAATACATGTTTTCAACAAAAATCTTCAATTTGATGAATGTATGTTATTAATGGAGGATTTATTAGCACTGTGAGCAGAATTCATCTCTATTTTCTCCTTCTTTATGCCTCTCTCCTATCAAGTACTCTTCTACGTTTCTATATGGAAGTGAATCAATGGTCTCTCGGGTTAGACAATTACAAGAAAAGGAAGAAACATTTGGCATGATCTTTCAAAGTTTGCCTGAAAGTCTTCCTGTATCTAAAGTGAAAGTCATTCAGTCATGTCCAACTCATTGCAACCCCATGGACTGTACAGTCCGTGAAATTCTCCAGTCCAGAATACTGGAGTGATTAAGCATTCCCTTCTCTATGGGATCTTCCCAACCCAAGAATCAAACCCAGGCCTCCCACATACCAGGCAGATTCTTTACCAGCTATGCCACCAGGGAAGCCCTATATCTAAAGGACATTTTATTAAGATGTGCTGAATAATTTGGAAAATTTGGAGAAGATACAGTCAATTAATAATCACATTTCTCTAAGGAAAACAGAATTTAAGCTCTGTCATCAGATCGTCTGCCCATCCCTTCTTTTATGAGTGAGATTTTCCTTGCTAATTTTACTAATAGTGCTGTGGAATACATTAATGGACTTTATGGGGCGATAACAATGATAATTTTGAGAGCACGACCTTTACCATGTTAAGGAACTCGCAACTTCTGTTTGCTGCTTGTTCAGAACCTTTAAAATGCCTCTGCCAATGTTTTCAGAAGGACCAAGTGGGCTTTTTAAGATTATTGTTATTCTTGTCTGTTCCTGAAAAAAAAATGCTTGTTGAATGCTAAACTGTGTTACTGTTGGGCTACTTTTGATATGGGGATTCAAACTAATTATTTCCCCATATCCTTGTTATGTGCTTCTTAGTCGTCAATAGCTTATCAGATGTTGATGTTATAGTTTGTGATATGCCTGGTATCAAATACTTCAGGACTCATATCTTGACTGTAGATCAGCTTAAACTTTTGAACACAGATAGTGTAGTCCTAAGAGAGAGTATTATCGGTTTTTCCACATGACATAATATATATTATCGTAAAAAGAAAGTAAATGCTCAGTGTCTACACTATTCATTACTGTATCCCAAACAATGGGTTTTAAACTTAAGTATACTGCAGTAACAATATACAAACATATTTTTAAATCCAGGTTATTAAAAAGACAGTTATCTGTTTTCAGAAATGTTTGGAATGTAAATATACAAAAGTATGCTGTCATCTGAAAATTATGATATACGTATATTTATAAATTCCCATATTTTAAACACAGAGGAATTTGCTTTACTTTGTATTTTTAAAGGATCTGAACTGAAGAAAAATTTTATTTATGAATACACGAAAAAAGTAATCCTGCTTGCCATGGACAGTTGGGCTCCATTTATGCATAGTTGATGGCAGTAATTTACCACCCTTCTCTTAGCCTGTAAAGACCCTGTAATTTTAACAAGGAGGACAACCACAGGTCTATCAAAAGAATGTTGCCCTCACATTTTTATTCAAATTGTGTTTATGTGGTGCACAGGTCAGTCAGAGGGCAAGAAGTTAATCGTTCAGATTTTTGAATGCATGTTAATCTTTTCAAGCTCTGCGATGCCATGACCTTTCTAAAGGTACCAAAATGGAACCTTTCTGGCCTGGAACTATTAACTCATCTCCCAGGCACACAGAGGTGGGAATATAGCAGATTTAGTTACATAGTTCACATTTCTCCAGCCAAAGCTGTCATTTTTACTATAGGCCTAAGTAGATGAAATTAGCAATAAATTATAGAACAGTGAAAAATACAGAGAAAGTGATAACCTTTCTTTATCTTCACAACACGAAAGTATCTATTTAACAGATCATGTTTTCTCACATGTTATTTTCAAAGAATGAAATATTGGCAGTGTGGTACTTTGTCTTTTACTCAGGCCTGAATATTTGCCTTGCAACTTCTTTTATGTTTATGTAGTAAAATGGATCACATATATAGGGTGATCATATACTGTATTTCTGAGTTGGAGGATTTTGAGAATGAAAGGGAAAATGAGCTGCAAAATATTAAGTCAGGACCATCGGGGAAATCATGATCACCCCAGGTAAGTAGAGACATTTACTGACCCTGACAATCAGCCACTGAAAGCCAAAATGGACTTGAAATTACCCAAATGCGGGAAGGTGGATGCAGAGACTCGACTCTACTAAGTATCCATCCTCTTTGCTCTAATGAGATTCTGTTGCCTTACGCTGTCTGAGGGTGGTACAGAGAAAAATTTCACATTGATTTCTGATATATTATTACACGTTCAATTCATGTAATTTGATATATTTGTGAAATAAATTGCTTTTCCATATTTGTAGATCATAGCTTTAATAGAAATAGTGTATTGATATAGGAAAATATTTCATACTAACTCAAAACTAAGATATGTCTGTATGCAGTTATTGGTATAATAATAGCCACAGAATCCTGAAAATTTTTCATTACTATTTATCCACAGCATAGATAGTAGCTCTAAAATTCTGTGATTTTTGAATTCCAATTTTACAGCATCAAGTTTAATAAAAGTGTCTATGTACTTAATCTGAAATGTAAGTAGACCACAGCATATCCCCATTTCTCCCCCTTCTGGAGTTTACATACAAAAGAAAATTTGTGGATTTGCACTTAACATCTTCAGGTAGTGGAAGCTAAGAGGCCACACCTCCTAGTACTATTACATTGAGGGTTGGAATCTCAATATACGAATCTGAGGGGGGATGCAAGCATTCAGTTCATAACTTTCTCCTAATGAAAAAAAGGAAATTGTTTTTGCTGTTGTTTCTGGTAAATAAATAATGAAAGGTGTCTTTTGTCTGACTACGTAGTGTTGATTCATATTTGTGTGTGTGTGTGCTCAGTCGTTCAGTTGTGTCTGACTCTTTGAGACCATATAGACTGTAGCCAGCCAGGCTCCTCTGTCCATGGGATTTTCCAGAGAAGAATATTGGAGTGGGTAGCCATTCCCTATTCCAGGCGATCTTCCTGACCTGTGGGTGGAACCAGAGTCTCTTACATCTCCTGCGTTGGCACACAGACCTTTACCCCTAGCATCACCTGGGAATCCCACTGATTCATATTTAAGTACTCTCTATGGTCTCACCTAGTGGGCAGTCAAATACAGCGGAGAAGGAGTATTAACTATTAACTTCAGACCATTCAGAAAAATGAATGGCAACATCCACTTCCATGGTGGACACATGACTATTGGTCTCTGTCTATCACCTGCTCCCCTGCCATTATCCACTGATTGAGAAAGTTTGATCACCATCTACACTGGCTCTCTGTGACTGCAAGTACACACTTCGGGAAAAAGCAAAGTTTCTTTTGAAGAAAATAGATTTCTTTGTCTACCAAGTTTCTACTGAAGTACAGGCAATGAATAGCCTGGAGTGATATGGTGGGGCTTCTTAAAGGCAGTGCCTTTTCCTCTAAGTGTATCTTGTGTTTAGTCCCTCAGTCGTGTCCACCTCTTTGCAACCTCATGGACTGTAGTCCACCAGCCTCCTCTGCCCATGGAGATTCTCCAGGCAAGAATACTGGAGTGCCGTGCTCTCTAGGGGATCTTCCTGACCCAGGAATTGAACCAGGGTCTCCTGCATTGCAGGTGGATTCTTTACTAGCTGAACTACCATTGAAGCCTTCCTGTAAGTGCATTCTGCATTGTGGCCAACTTGAGAACTTGACACTAGCAGACACAGTAGAAGGTTGGATACTAAGAGACTTTCCAAAACAATGAAGCAAAAATGTCTGAAGACCAATAGTTTCCCCAGAAAACTTCCTAATCATATGTGCAGAGTACCTATTATTTGCCCAACACAGAAGTGTAATAAACAGGGGGTTTCTAAAATTAGACTCACCTGGGCTGTAATGAGAGCACAGGCAGAGCAGCAGGATGAAGTTCAGTGTGCATTCCCCATCATACCTCTAGTACATCACTCGATTCCAAGTACCTGCTGCCTGGGCCAGGGAATTCCTTAAGCCTTTTGCTCCTCAGGCTTGGAATAGAGCCTAGAGTCTCTGCTGTCTCTTTTCCTATTGCTCAAAACCCTCTATCTTGAGAAACTCCCAAGTCAGCCTAATCAGAACTAAAAATTCACTGAAGAATGTAGATCAGTTAAAAAAAACTCATATGCTTTTTACTGAGGGTAATTTTATTATAAAAGAAGTAAAGCCAGATAGAAAAGGCCAACACAAGTTGTTTTATTCATAAAATATTATTCTAATCATTAATGTTTACAAAATGCATTGCAAATATCACCACAATGGAGGGAAGAAAGAAAGGGGAAGGAAGGGAGAGATGGAGAAAGTAAAAGAGAATGAAGGGGAGAGAGGAAGGAAAACGAAAAAAGGAAGAAAGCTCTGCATGATTTCAGTGTGATGATAAGACTAAACAACAGCCCAACTCTTCAGGAAGCTTTCAAAATATTTCACAGCAGCATACTGAGATTCCTCAGCAGGAAGTAAGTCACAAAGACACTAAAATTCAGCTACCTTCAAATAAATTTATTAAGCCATTTATATCTTTACCATAGGAGAGAAAATGTCTAAATCAACTACCTTTAGGGAAATATATTAAACTAATTTGTTTTAACACCAACACAGCAGGGAAAACCAAAATAAAGCTGTGGCTAGCAAATAAACAAGCCCCACAGTGGGAAAAGAACTTGAGACAAGGAAAAAGCAAAAACATTCCATCGTTAAAAAGAGAAGAAGAAAAGTAGTGGTATCCTTGAAAATAGCTGCAGTTTTTATATTGTTTGAAAATTACATAACCGTGCTCTTAGGCAAAAATATTTATTCAGCATGTGGCTTTACTTACAAGCATTGTGTTCTGTGTCTGGGATTTTTGAACTCATATTCAATAGCTTTAATAAGCTATTCTCTTCATGCCATCTCATATTTTGCCCATGCTACACTTATTTTGGGAGAAGGCAATGGCACCCCACTCCAGTACTCTTGCCTGGAAAATCCCATGGATGGCGGAGCCTGGTAGGCTGCAGTCCATGGGGTCGCTAAGAGTCGGACACGACTGAGCGACTTCACTTTCACTTTTCACTTTCATGCATTGGAGGAGGAAATGGCTACCCATTCCAGTGTTCTTGCCTGGAGAATCCCAGGGACGGGGGAGCCTGGTGGGAGGCTGTCTATGGGGTCGCACAGAGTCAGACACGACTGAAGCGACTTAGCAGCAGCAGCAGCAGCACACTTATTTTGGAAATGTATGTATACAAGTGTAATATCTCAGTTATTGTTAGGAAAGTATCTAAAGACATTTTTCCCCTACTTAGCAATTGAAACTGAATTCACAGTTGCATTTAGTGTTGACACTGAAAACTTCTGGAAGGGGAGGGGTCTCTTGTAAATACGAGGCTGCATTAAAACTGTATCGGGGTATATTGGCTTACATATATTTCAAAGACATTTGGCCAATAGGAGTACACACCTAATGCTAAACTACTAGAAAAACTTTTTCCCTAAAGTCCAAGTGGGTCACTTTCATTCACATCTATGTTTTTCTTGTCTTCAAATTTCTCATGTTTCATTTTTAGGCGTAGAAAATAGTTCATATTACTGTTCTTAAATATGCTGTTTAAATTTATGTAGGGTAAATTCTGGTAGTATTTCTGGCATTCCACCTATCAAATCATTAGTACAGAAGCAGGATTATTTTTAACTCTATTAGATATATTGTAAATCATTTCATCATCAGCCCTCTCTTTATAATTATTCCTAATAATTTTGTTTTTGAGTGGTCACCTGTTATCTAACAAATTTTATAATGTTTCTAAGTACATGGATCCCTAGATGCTGTGTTCGACTAAATGATGTAAATACATGCCAGGATTTTTGGGAGAACTCTGTAACTAACCAGGTTATCATCACATCATGTAGAAGTGGTCTCTATGCTAAGCGAGAATTTAGTGGTTCCACATAATGCTGTTATAATGTATATGTAATATAGATGTCAGTTATTAAGTGGCTTGATGTAGATGTAAATCCCTGAATGTGTGATGGCCTGTATCTTAGTTCAGGCTGCTATAACAAAGTACCTAGCCTCACTTGCTCATAAACAATGAGATTTATTCTCCTAGTTTTGGCACTTCAAAGTGTGAGATCAGGATGCCAGCATGATCAAGTTCAGCTGAGGGCCTTCTCCCAAGCTGTGGACTGCCAACTTCTCAATGTGTGCTCACATGCTAGGAAGCTGAGAGAGAAGGTAAACTCTCTCCTGACTCTTATAAGAGCACTAACCCCATACATAAGGACTCCACCCTCATGACCTCATCTAATTCTAATCACCTCTCGAAGACTTCACTTCCTACTACTATCACACTGAGGGGTAGGATTTCAACTAATGAATATGGAGGGAACACAGACATTCAGATCATAGCAGCCTATGCAATGACAGGTAATTGCTTAGGTTTTCTCTATATGATAAATATTCATCTTTAATTTCTTACCTGAAAAATTAAACGTTGTGCTGTGTTGTGCTGTGTGTATGCTGTGCTTAGTCGCTCAGTTGTGTCTGACTCTTTTCAACCCCATGCAGATCACCAGGCTCCTCTGTTCATGGGATTCTCCAAGCAAGAATACTGGAGTGGGTTACCATGGCCTCCTCCAAGGGATGTTCCCATACCAGGGATCAAACCCAGGTCTCCCACATCACAGGCGGATTCTTTACCATCTGAGCCACCAGGGAAGAATGTTTTAGAAATTCAGAAGTTTCTAGAGCCTAGAACTATTATGGGAGGCATATTCAAGGTGATATGATATAACACCTGAATAATGTTGTACTGAGCACCTGATAATCAAACAGCATGTTCAGGAAAATGGCATTTGTTTGTAAAGTCTAAAATGTAATTACTATATGTAACGTCTATCAATTGAGGTAACCCTTATTACTGAATTAGTTTGGCTTAGGCTAGGTTTTTACACAAAGTCAATTATATGGAAAACAATATCAGTTTTCAGAGATTTTGAATTTGGAGACTGTGGACAATGGATTGTGTACATTTACTAACTCTGATATACATAAAAAGGAAAAAGGGATTACTTATTAAATACTTGTGATTCAGTAATAGTTTAAGGAAATTTACCTTTATTATGTCATGCAACCCTCAAGTCAATCCTGAGATGCATGAGTCATTACATCTGAATAAGTTATTCATCTAAAAGTGGAGACCCCGTTGAGAACCAAGTTCAAGTCCTAAATTATTTTCATGTGCCATTTAAAGCTACCCCATGCCATTGAGAATACTTCACTTGGTTGTATTCCTTTTATATTTATTAGAGACCCAGAGCAGCATGAAGTGTCCAATAAATACTCAGTAAATATCAACTGTTCATCAACTAGCTACAGCCATTAGGTAAGGTAGTTCTGGGCTTTTATAGAGTCATTTATCCCTGTTTAGACCCACAGGGTAGGTAAGCCGGTCTTTTGAACAATAAAGTTCTTAAAAGTATCAGTGTTCACAAACTGTTAATATGACTGAAGCATGAATAAAATGCAGAGGATAAGTCACATAATAAAGCCTAGTCCAGATACGCTTAAGTAAACTTATACATAAACTTGACAGGACATACACAAAAATAACAAATGACTTTTGTATATCTAGAGCCCTTCAAAATAAAAGTTACTAAAAAGATACTAACAATGAGGAAAACATATTAACTATATAAAGGATTTTTAGAAGTATATGATTTTTAAATTCATTTGTTGACTTCTGACTTGTGCATTTTTAGTAAATTTTTACCTTGAATCTTGTATTTACTGCTTTTCGCCTCAACTTTTCTATTCACTAAGCTTTTTTAGAGCTCCCTCTACTGTTCAAATATGAGCATGGTCATTGAAAATGTACTAAGGTAAGGAAGGTAATCTGATTTAGATACACACAACTTGCTGAAGATATATTTATAATCTGAGTAAGAAAACTATCTTCGGTCAAAAAGATGAATGTTCCTCTGTGTCAGTTTGAAGTCACCTGTATTATTTTTAAGCAATGCTCCTCAAATAATAAAAATTGATGTGTAGTAGAATATATAAATACATTTCAAAATTTTTATCTGTCCCCAACTTATCTGTAAACATCACAATTTCCTAATCAATCCATCTATTTCAAAAATGGCATAAAGAATATTAGAAACATTGTAAAGTTTACATAGTGTAAATTAAAGAAAGCTGAAAATATTATTGCTTCATAACTCTAGAAGGTGAGCATAAAAATCATGTTTGCAAAATGATGTAAAATTATGTAATGTCTTTTCATCTTTAAAATGTTTGAAGATTTACAACTTCTGATTAAGTTAAATAAATGTTAAATATTGTCTAGGATTAAGAAAAAGAAACCCAGAAATACTAACAGAGCATTAAAGTAACCAAAGAAAATATTCTCAAAGCTCTTGGTCAAGTTAGATGTTATAAGACAAAGTTTCCCTATCAGAATTAGCATAGTGAGTGAGAAGATTTCCTACTTTTGAGGCAATGTGTAAATTTCAGAATGTTCCTTACTTAAATTGATATATAAAATTTTTCTGATTGTGATTAAATCACAATCAATAAAATATGAAGTCATAAAATATCTTTTCAATAAAATACCAAGAATATCTGTTGTAGTAAGATGCCAAGAAACAAAATGGTAATTCCGTGAGATAAAATTATCTCATGGTGTAAAGCCCCAATTAAGATAATGGTAGTTCAACAATTCAATAACTCAAAAGATGAAGTACAAGAAGATAAAGCTTCATTGTTAAGAATATACATTAGTTACATATTTCTCCAGTGAATTCATATTTAACATTACATAATTAATTAGTCAGGAAATGCCAGAAAACTTTAAGTGAAATTATATTAACCTGTAGAGAGAAAAAGTAATTTATAAATTATACCTCCATTTTTCGGAATAGAAAAAAATCTTTTTTTTTCATATTGCAGAAAGTTAGTGTTTTTTAAATCATCAGTGAGTCTCATTTATATACCCTATAGAGTTTCAAAATCCTAGAGATGGAGTTATATCCTCCAAAATGGAGTCATAGAAATGTTACAGACCTTAAGAAGTGCTACTGCAGACTCAATATTTGATAATATGTTTTCTATATATTCAATCAAAAGAAAAGAGAAGGATTTCAGATGTGTGCCAACTATTTATTTAACAAACGCTTATATAGTACTTCAGTTCAGTTCAGTTCAGTTGCTCAGTCGTGTCCGACTCTTTGTGACCCCATGAATCGCAGCACGCCAGGCCTCCCTGTCCATCACCAACTCCCGGAGTTCACTCAGACTCACGTCCAGTACTTACTAGGTGCCAAATATTGCTTCAACATTGTATAAATACACATACAAGCTTATTGAAGTCTCATAACAGGTGAGTACTCTTGTTACCCTCAATTCACAGATAAGGATATTAAAACATGAAGACGTTAAAAAAAAAAAACCTCACAACTAGAAACTAGGAAAGCTGGTATTTAAACTGGCATATTTAAATCAGAGCATGTGCTCTTCACTCCTTTCATGCTCACATCTCGTTATCCCTTCCTGAGAAAAGGTGGATTTTCATGAAATCATGAGGTTGGAATTCAGTTCAGTTCAGTTCAGTTGCTCAGTCGTGTCTCACTATTTGCAACCCCATGAATCGCAGCACACCAGGCCTCCCTGTCCATCACCAACTCCCGGAGTTCACCCAGACTCACGTCCATCAAGTCAGTGATGCCATCCAGCCATCTCATCCTCTGTCGTCCCCTTCTCCTCTTGCCCCCAATCCCTCCCAGCATCAGAGTCTTTTCCAGTGAGTCAACTCTTCGCATCAGGTGGCCAAAGTATTGGAGTTTCAACTTTAGCATCATTCCTTCCAAAGAACACCCAGGGCTGATCTCCTTTAGAATGAACTGGTTGGATCTCCTTGCAATCCAAGGGACTCTCAAGAGTCTTCTCCAACACCACAGTTCAAAAGCATCAATTCTTCGGTGTTCAGCCTTCTTCACTGTCCAACTCTCGCATCCATACATGACTACTAGGAAAACCATAGCTTTGACAAGATGGACCTTTGTTGGCAAAGTAATGTCTCTGCTTTTGAATATGCTATCTAGGTTGGTCATAACTTTTCTTCCAAGGAGTAAGCATCTTTTAATTTTGTGGTTGGAATTAGATCAGAGTAAATTAGAGGATTTGGTTCTGGTGATAACTGGAGGAAGGTAAGAATTGTGTTGTTTTTCATCCTCCACATTTTGGTCAAAACTATTTATTTACACAGTGTGCTTAAATAATGGAGAAGGCAATGGCACCCCACTCCAGTACTCTTGCTTGGAAAATCCCATGGATGGAGGAGCCTAGTAGGCTGCAGTCCATGACGTCACTAAGAGTCAGACACGACTGAGTGACTTCACTTTCTCTTTTCACTTTCATGCATTGGAGAAGGAAATGACAACCCACTCCAGTGTTCTTGCCTGGAGAATCCCAGGGACAGGGGAGGCTGGTGGGCTGCTGTCTATGGGGTCGCACAGAGTCGGACACGACAAAGCTACTTAGCAGCAGCAGCAGCAGCAGCTTAAATAATACCCAGAGAGGTTAATATGATGTCCTTTTTTAAAAATAGTTGAAGTATAGTTGTTGTATTGGATGTGATGTGATGTTAGTTTCAGGTGTATAGCAAAGTAATTTGTACATATATATATGAATGAATATACATATATTCTTTTTCAGATTATTTTTCCTTATAATTGTTACAAAATATTGAGTATATTTCCCTGTGCTACATAGTAAACTCTTGTTGGTCACCTATTTTAGGCATAATAGTGTGTACTTGTTCATCCCAAACTCCCAATTTGTCCCCATCCCCCTTTTCCCCTTTAGTAACCACGAGTTTGTTTTTTATGTCTGTGGGTCTATTTTGGTTTTCTATATAAGTTCATTGTTTCTTTTTTTTTTTTAGATTTCAAATATAAGTAATATCATATATTTGTCTTTTTCTGTCTGACTTACTTTATTTAATATGATCATCTCTAGATCCATTCATGTTGCTGAAGATGTCATTTTAGGATCAACATACAAGCAGTATCATATGATATTTGTTTTCAAAGTTGATAGGTATCCTCTCTCTGACTGCCTATTGGTATCCTCATGCAGAAATAAATGCTTAGCATCTTTAAAGAGTGAATAAACCTCTAAAGGGGATTGCAAAATTTTGTCCATAAGCACAGATACGTACTTTTTAGGAGAAGAACTACCATAACTTTCTTAGTCACAGATTACTATATGATCCCCAAATGGTTAAGAACCACAGAAAGCGAGTTTCAGCTCCTTCAGGGGAGATTGCAAGCAGCATCTCCCTCCCTTCTGTAGCTTTTGTCTGTCCTGTCTTCAGGACACCCTGAAGTGTGTTATTGAACACTACACAGTCCTAGAAGGCTGAATCCTAGCTACTATCCTGGGTCTTTAAGCACTGACTCCCTCTCCCTCCCTTACTCCTTCCCATCTTGGTCTCTTCATTTGTGTAGTGGGAATCTATCCAAAAATCTTACATTTTTGTTTTCTTTTTTTTGGATGGGGCTGTTTTGTTCAAGTATTGAATTAATTAGTTTAGCACTTAGATATTGCCCGGAACAGGATAAATATAAACTGTTAATCCTTTTTACATAGTTCAAAGCCTATGGTTTTGAAATCAAATAAATCAGGATTTAAGAGTTCAGTTTTGTTTTGTTTTTTTCCTGGCATCAGTGATGTAATGTGAGCTTTGCCAAATATCGCTGACTCAGTTTCCTTTACAAACTGGGTATGATAAAGCTATTTAACTGAGTGCATGCTTGCTAAGTCATTTCAGTCGTGTCTGTCTCTTCGCGACCCTATGGACGGTAGCCTGCCAGGCTCCTCAGTCTATGGGATTCTCCAGGCGAGAATACTGGAGTGGATCACCATGTCCTCCTTCCAGAGATCAAACTCACGTCTCTTAAGTCTTCTGCTTTGGCACACAGGTTCTTTACCACTAGTAACACCTGGGAAGCCCAAGAGGGTACTGTTGACAAATCAATTTAAAAAGTATCTAAAAGTGCCTTTTTGAAGTTTTTGACAATCAGAGCATTGTCAAACTCCATCTGAGAGTCAGCTGGAGTCCTAGGGAATTGTGTGTTTGACTCACTATTGATTAGAGTTAGACTGTGAAGTTAGATGTTAACTTTTAGAAGATTGATCAGTAACACATACTTTCTGTCCACTGGAAAAGATAACCCTGAAGATTGCATGTGTATTACCTTGTAGGATGTTAACCAACTTTGTATCTAATTTTGCTATGTTACTCCTTAGATTATTTTTACCCACTGATTTTATGTTAAGAAGCCTATTTTAACTTTGTATACTTTAATAAAAACAGCCAAGTAAGTGCTTTAAAAGTTGCTTGATAATGTAATTCCCAGGCACTTTTTGTAGTAATCCACCACATGGAGATACTCTTGTTGTCTTCACACACAAAATGCCCCTTTTAAGCTTTTCTTCTTGTTATCCCAACCATCCTCCTTGGCCTAGTTTTAAATACCTTCTGCTTTAGGAAGTCTTAACTACCACCACAAATCAGAAGTAACTGTGTTCCCATAGCATTTTCTTTGTCATTAAAATTAATCATGGTTATTGGTTGATGAACTTTGATGAACTGGAGCGTGTTTCAGAGAAGAGATTATGTTGTACTCATCATTTCATACACACCATCCCCCACATTGTGCTTTGCCCTGCCAAGTATAGGAAAATAAACATTTGTTTATTAGAATTAGGCTTGAAAAGAAATTAAATGAATCAATTAAACATTAAAATAACAAGATTATTCAGATTGGGAGGATGCATGCTATGATAAAATCAGGGAGTTAAGCAACAAATACAGAGAGTAAAAAAGTACAGAGGTTCTTTTACTATGCAATCATATAGACTTATAAAGCCCCAATTACTGATAGTAAAATAATAAGAAAGAGAACATAGAAAGTAAATTCCGTCTGGAGATTGTTCTCTTTACAGAGCCTACAATTTCTAATTGCATAAAAACTCAAAGATGTTAGCAAGTCTGCTTTTATTACCTAAAAAGCATTCCCTTTATAGCTTCATGTTATAGAATAATATAAAGGAATCATTTTAATATTGATTGCTTTATCTTTATCTTTACTGACAGTGTAATATGTATTAAATCACATCCCTGATGCATGCTATTTTTTTGCTATAAAATTAAAGCCTACCTCCTTTCTATCACAGAAAAACATTATGAGTATGAGCTGTGCTAAATCTCCTTGGGCTTCAAGGAGAAATAAATTATATACACCTGTGTAACAGACTATGTCTTCTGAAACTTTAATATGTATACGGATCTCTAGGGAATCTTGTTAACATGCAGATTCAAATTTAGATGGAGATTCTGCATTTCTCATGAGCTCCCATTGCTGCCAGTGCTACTGGTCCAAGGACCATAATTTGAGGAGCAAGGGGTTTAAAAAAAATTAATAACTGAACTCCTTCTTGGAAGTCAGTTTTCTTCTAACCTTTCAAAATTTGGGATTGTAATTCTATAAATTTGTTAAAGGGGTAGAAAAATATCTTTCCATGTCTTTTTCAGTGAAAATGAAAGAAAAAGAATACTTATCTTACAGATATTAGCCTTTTTCATGATATTTCATGAAAACCTTAAAAGTTTAACATTTTAAATTGATTTTATCTTTAGTTATTTTAACTTTTCTCATTTCTTTACATCTTCAATATGCAGTGTCATTTTAAATGGGAGAAAATCATTTTAAAATGGGAAATTCTTAGAGGTAAATCCCAATATTTGTTTCTCTCCTAAATCTATAAAATAATTTTTATCTAATTGAAAAATATCTCTAGTCAGTGAACAGTGCTTTATTATTCAGCACTCAAAATGATGTGTGTAAGTTCCATAGTGATATTAAAACAACTGACCATGTATTTTCATACTACCCTGTGATAACCATGGTAACTATATTGTTTTGACACCACCCTTATGGCAGAAAGTGAAGAGGAACTAAAAAGCCTCTTGATTAAAGTGAAAGAGGAGAGTGGAAAAGTTGACTTAAAACTCATCATTCAGAAAACTAAGATCATGGCATCTGGTCCCATCACTTCATGGGAAATAGATGGGGAAACAGTGGAAACAATGGCAGACTTTATTTTGAGGGGCTCCAAAATCACTGCAGATGGTAACTGCAGCCATGAAATTAAAAGATGCTTACTCCTTGGAAGAAAAGTTATGACCAACCTAGACAGCGTATTAAAAAGTAGAGACATTACTTTGCCAACAAAGGCCCATTGAGTCAAGGCTATGGTTTTTGAAGTAGTCATGTATGGATGTGAGAGCTGGACTGTGAAGAAAGAACAGCACTGAAAAATTTATGCTTTTGAACTGTGGTTTTGGAGAAGACTCTCGAGAGTCCCTTGGATGGCAAGGAGATCCAACCAGTCCATCCTAAAGGAGATCAGTCCCGAATATTCATTGGAAGGACCAATGCTGAAGCTGAACCTCCCATACTTTGGCCACCTGATGCGAAGACCTGACTCATTGGAAAAGACCCTGATGCTGGGAAAGACTGAGGGAGGGAGGAGAAGGGGACAACAGAGGATGAGATGGTTGGAAGGCATCACCGATTCAATGGACATGAGTTTGAGTAAACTCTGGGAGTTGGTGATGGACAAGAAGGCCTGGTGTGCTGCAGTCCATGGGATCGCAAAGAGTCACACACGACTGAGCAACTGAACTGAACTGAACAATATTATTTTTAAATATTCAGTTGGGCAGCAGGAAATTATAAAATGATATTTTATTTGTGATAGATATCTTTGTTTCTCTGGAGGTAAAAGTATAATTAACAAGAAGTTTCTGAGGATGAGATGGTTAGAAAGCATCACTGACTCAATGGACACGAATTTGAGCAAACTCCAGGAGATAGTGGAGGACAGGAAGGCCTGATGTGCTGCAGTCCAGGGGGTTAAAAAGAGTCGGACATAACTTAAGGACTGAACAACAGCAACAAACAAGAAGTTTGAAAGAAATTGCCCCTCCCCGATCTTGGATGAACAACTGTAAGTTGCATTCTATAGAGAAGCAGACAATTCACTTTTATCTGTGTTTTTTAAAGTTAAAGAAATATTATTTTATGATCATATCTATAATTCATTTGTTCAACCCAAATGTTATATGCTAGAGGCAGTTATTTTAAAATTCATATTTTAACCTAGAAAATGTCAATCATATAACAATCTCTGCAATAAACTCCTCAGTAAAATTTCTGAGAAATTTTAATTTAGTTGAGTTTTTAGATTTGGGGTGTGTATGAGTGTGTGTGTTCATGGAAGTATTTTTATAGACACTCCTCATTTTACCTATAATATGCTACAGTTTTTTTTTAATGAAATATTTTCAAATCCTTAATGTAAGAAGCATAAAGATTCATAATGCATTAAAATAAATGTATAAATGATAAGAATATCAGGATAAAATGGAGTTTACATCAACACTTAAGGGCATCTAACTAGAATTCTACCAGTTAAGAATATGCCATATGTGTGTTAACCACAGAGTCCTTCTTAATCCATGCGTGGATTAGTTTGAGTGGAAGAATTATTATAGTTCAAAGTTACCTGGCATGATAAACATTCCACTCCATGTTAATTCCTTTTTGAGTTACTATGTAAATTCAAATATAGCACACAAATAATATGCAATAGCATGTATTAGCATATCATGCACTGATAGAAACTCTTCTTAGAAGATTTGAGCGCAAAAGTATCAGCCTGGCTCACATCATTCATGTACTTCTTTACATGGAGGATTGATTTATGGATGATATAATACCCACTACTGGAAATTCTCAAATACAAGAATCTTGAGAATGTGACCCCATATAATCTTTAAATTCAATCAGTTTGTTGTGTTTTAATCTAATTTTCTAGCTGTGCAAAGCCTTTTATTTTGTCACTGGACCACGTATCATCAGTGTACTATTGGTATAATCAAAAATCAGGAAGCCTATACTTTCCTGAGGTCTTAAAAGCTTTCAAAAGCCAGTTGAGGTTTATTGAAAAAAAAAATCAGCTTTAAAGTCTTATTTTTAAAAAAAATATTTGAAACCCTTAATCCTAATGTATTGTTTATGTTTACAGTTCACTTAAATTACTTTCAAATGTATCCATTTATTAGTTTAATATTTAGTGACTGTGTGCTCTGCTGTGTTTAGTTTCTTAGCTGTGTCCAACTCTGTGACCCCATGGACTGTAGCCCACCAGGCTCCTCTGTCCATAGTCTTCTCCAGGAAAGAATACTGGAGTGGGTTGCTAAGCCCTCCTCCAGGGGATCTTCCAAACCCAGGTTTCGAACGTGTGTCTCCTCTCTGTCCTGCGTTGCAGGAAGATTCTTTACCATTGAGCCACCTGGGAAGCCCTACAGGCTCTGTTAGATACTAGTTGTATAATGAAAATTAAGATAGACACCAGACCTTGTCATCACATGGCTCACAATCTAGGGGGTCTTATAGAACAGGAAACAAGCAAAATACAGCCGAGTACCATATAAATCTTGGAGCTGGACAGTGCGACTGGAGCACCAAGGGTACTTGAAGGGAAATGGCTGTCAGAGATCTTCCGGAAAGGGATTTCTAAGTAGCAAACTGAAAAGAGTAATAGGATTAGGGGAAGAAATGGCTAATTGAGGCAGTTATCAATCCAAGCAGAGGATACAGTCGATGCAGAGACCCAAAAACAAGAGGAATCAAGGTAGAGTTTGAGGAGAGGAAGAGGATACTGGTGAAATGCTAGGCAGGAAGTAGATTTATCCTAAGAGCAATTGAGGACCACTAAACGTCTTTAAACAGGCAAAACGCATGGTCAGCTTTGAGCTTTAAAGAATACAATCAGCTTCAGGATAGAGGATGTCTTGAAAGGAGGCCTGTAATGGCCACTAGCAGGATCCAGTGACCAGACCAAATCAATAGTCCATGGGGGCAAAAAGAGACACAACCAACCTTAAAGCAAAGTTAAAATTTCCCAAACTGTTTATTTGCAATATCATTTCCTCTTTTCTCTAGGTACTTTATCCCCCTCAGCAAGACCTTCTCCCTTCATTTCACCTACCCAAGTTTTTCTAATTTCTTTCCCCTTTTAAGGAACTCCAATATCTCCCTCCCACTGTTCATTCCTTCCTCCATCTCCCTTGTGTGTGTACAGATGCACAGAGACACTAACCAGGGTCTCAAAAATCATTTGCATGTACCAACTTTGACTTTTTCATGTTAAACTATTACTTCAATTCTGCCTTTGGGTTTTAATATTCATCTGTCAAATTATGGAATGAAAGCCTTTTCAAATAGTTGTAGCATCAGCAGGATGTTCACCTTGAATCCAGGGATTAGCCTGGGAGCAAGACATATACTTTTTTTTCATTGGTTTTTATCTTGGTCCACAGTGGTATCTAGAATAGTCAATTACATTATTAGTTCTATTTGATTTGGCCAGAATTAATAACTGAGATAAAAGATCTAGGTGGGTCTGTGAGTTAAAATATTTAGGAGGAAGTAGAGATCAAAGCCCTAGATTAAATGTTTAAATAGTTCATATGATCTCACACAAAACACTCTTTTAACTGTAAAAGGTATTACAAAGGAGTGTTGGTTTTCTAAGTAACTGTAAAAGGTATTACAAAGGAGTGTTGGTTTTATAAAGTTAAAGGGACACACCTAGAGAGTCTCTGATTGTCAAGTGTTCTATTCAGATAGAAAGTCTGGAAGCAGGAACAGAGTTTCTAATGGATCTTCTGGCAGAGTTAGCAGTCTAGTCAATTACATTATTGTCTAGTTAGTTGCAAAGGGGAGAAGGGAGTGATCAGGGGACATTTCAAAAGAATTGTTTAGTGTTCAGTTCCCTAGAACAGGGCTTCCCCGGTGGCTCAGCAGGTAAAGAATCTGCCTGCAATATAGGAGACACAGGAGATGCAGGTTGGATCCCTGGTCAGGAAGATCCCATGGAGGAGGAAATGAAAACCCACTTCAGTATTCTTACCTGAAAAATCCATGGACAAAGGAGCCTGACAGGTTTCAGTCCAAAGGATCGAAAAGAGGTGGACACAATTGAATCACTAAGCATGCGTGCTCCCTAGAACAAGTGGGGATCACTGAGGTACTCTCCTGTGGTCAAGGGGTCCTTATTGAAGGAAAGGGTTGTCCTGTAAGGAAGATTCAAGAAATGGGATCATCATTTGCTCTTAGTTTCTTAGGAAATCTTTTATTCTTTATGCCTGAGTTAATTCTCTAGAATTTCTGGTTTGTAGCTTATCACACTGAAAGTGAAAGTGAAGTCACTCAGTCGTGTCCAGCTCTTTGAGACACCATGGACTGTAGCCCACCAGGCTCCTCCATCCATGGGATTTTCCAGGCAAGAGTACTGGAGTGGGTTGCCATTTCCTTCTCCAGGGGATCTTCCCAACCCAGGGATCAAACCCAGGTCTCCTGCATTGCAGGCAGACGCTTTACTGTCTGAGCCACCAGGGAAGCCAGGAAGCAACCAAATATTCCTTCTTTCTTTTATTTTATTTCTTATGATTATTACTTCCGTTTTTCTGAATCAATAGCTTCAAAATTTCCATTTATTAGGGATTGCAACTTTTTCTCTTACCTATATCTGTTCTTTATTCTGATTTAAACAGTAACATCAAAATGTAAGGATGGAACAATTGAAAATATAAAGAATGCCTGTAATTCTTTTCCTTGGAATCTGGGGACTAACAGCTTATATTGGTCTTATTCCAATCTATGTTGTGCCCCCAAAAAAGTTATGGGAATATACTTTTGAATAAAAATTCCCAATTTTATTTTTTTGGATTATATTATATAGAACACTAATCATTTTTCTTCTCTTTAAAATTCTGGAAAATTATTTGATAATTATTCTTCAAAAGTAATTCACAGTAAAAAGGGAATTGGTATCTTTTACATTTCTGAGGCTATTACAGTATGTAAATCTTCAGTAATCTTGGAAGAAAGGAGGAAGGTTGGAATAGAAGGAACGAAACATAATTTCTTTCTACCCATCCCAGGGAGGTGGAAAGCAGTGTATTGTTAGCCTTCCTAACAAAATATTGGCATAATTCTCTCCCAAATGGATTATATTTTAAAGGCTTCATCTATGACCAGAGTATATAGTTAACAAACATCAGATGTACTTCCTATACTTTCATATATCTTTATATATTACTACATGGTATATTTTTATAACCTAAAAACTATACCTCATGTTTAAGATGGTAACAATAACCCTGTGTACGAGACAGCAAAAGAGACACTGATGTATAGAACAGTCTTATGGACTCTGTGGGAGAGGGAGAGGGTGGGAAGATTTGGGAGAATGGCATTGAAACATAAAATATCATGTATGAAACGAGTTGCCCGTCCAGGTTCGATGCACGATACTGGATGCTTGGGGCTGGTGCACTGGGACGACCCAGAGGGATGGTATGGGGAGGGAGGAGGGAGGATGGTTCAGGATGGGGAACACATGTATACCTGTGGCGGATTCATTTTGATATTTGGCAAAACTAATACAATTTTGTAAAGTTTAAAAATAAAATAAAATTTAAAAAAATAATAAAGAAATGAATTAGTGATTTTTAGCAAACATTGCTAGAAAAATTCTTTATCAGTAAAAAGAAAAGATTTGCTTTTCTTTCTAATTTCTTTCATCTTCCATATCCATCTTCATCATCTTCTTCATAGGAACTTCATTTTTGTAAAATAGATTACACGACTTCACATTGGAAGCCAACGTATTCTGCTGATCTGAGGCAAATTCTCAAAATTCAGCTTTTTTGTGTGTGTGCATTTCAGTGTTTACATTATCCTAGCAGGAACCCTCTCTTTCAAAGAGCCAAGCGTATTATTGCCTTTAATTAACACTGTTGAGTTGTTAGCACATCCAAAAGCACTTTCTGCAGGCTTTAACCACACCTGAAATGTAGCCAGCAACACCACATAATGGCTTTTGTACTTTGTCAAATTAGAAGCAATTTAACACTTACCAGGGGTACTGAGGAAGACATCTGGATTGAGGGTTTCAATTTCTAAAGTATAGTACTTGGATGGGGAAAGTAAAAACTATTAGTACTCATTTAGGGAATCTCAGGCCTTTTCATAATCCACTTTTTTTTCTCAAAAGAAAAGTTTGCTACTATTATTATCTGAAGATTTATTGAGTCACAGTTGATGAGATAATAATAAAAAATTCTAGCTCATTAAGACAATTCAAAATCCAACAAAGTGCAGGACTTTGTTGAATAATATCCAATCCCTCCACATTCACTGTAGATCCTCTTTTCTCCTGCTGTCCCATGGACTTCATGAATTGTTTCCTCTCTCTTCCAAACTTTCAACTTTTTCTGTCTACTTGAAAAAGAAATGTATTGCAGAACATTAAGAGCCAAAACTAGAGTGAGCTTGTTTAATCCTCACTCTGTCACTTACCAGCTTAAGACCTTGGACTAGTCCACCTTTCTGTGCTCCCGTTCTATAAATGTAAAATGCGTGTATGCTAAGTCAATTCAGTTGTGTCTGACTCTGTGCAACCCCGTGGACTGTAGCTCACCAGCTTCCTCTATCCATGGGATTCTCCAGGTGAGAATACTGAAGTGCGTTGCCATAACCTCCTCCAGGGGATTTTCTGCACCCAGAGATCAAACCCACACCTCTTGCATTGGCAGGCAGGTTCCTTATCGTTAGTGCCACCTGGGAAGCCCCATAAATGTGAAATAGCAGTAACTGTTTCAGAGGATTGTCCTGGGTATGAAATAAATCTGTATGGGTGAACATCTAGAACCTTACTTTAATCCTGTTTCTTCCTGGACCACTGTAATTACTTCCTCCCTTCTCTTCCTAAATGCTGCTACTTACTCCTTTGGGACCTTCCTCCACAAGAGCTAATCTTTTAAAAATAGAAATGGAATCATATTACTCTACCTGTGCAAAATACTTTCACTGGCTTCTTACTGTGGCCATAATAGATAAAAGAGGATATCTTCAACCACGGAATTTTTTTGTTGCTACTATACAAGCATAGTATACTGCTTGTACTTTTTTATATTATATGATGGTTTTAAAGTTGGCAGCTATGTTTCTTTATGCTTTTATTTTTAATTACTTTTTTTTCTCTTTAACTGTAAAGTACCACAAAGTCATAGAACATTTGTTCACTAAAACTGTAGTGTTTCTAGTTGAATAACTAATTTTCTAGTTGAAAAATTATTGAAAACCCTTCCAGAATTATTTCCACAGAAAACTCTCATCAAGTATGTCATACTTCAAATATTATGGAAGAACATATAGAATTTTATATTAATTATTTTGAAATTCTTTAAATTATGGGTTTCTGCATTTGAAGGAGAGATTTATGGCTGATTTATCTGCCTCTTAAGACCAGATGAAGGTCAGCTGGCGCTATATGTATGAACTGTTCAGTTCAATTCAGTCGTTCAGTTGCACTCAACTCTTTGCAACCCCATGGACTGCAGCATGCCAGGCTTCCCTGTCCATCACCAACTCCCAGAGCTTACTAAAACTCATCTCCATTGACTCGGTGATGCCATCCAACCATCCCATCTTCTCTCGTCCCCTTCTCTTCCTGCCTTCAATCTTTTCCAGCATCAGGGTCTTTTCCAATAAGTCAGTTTTTTGCATCAGGTGGCCAAAGTATTGGAGTTTCAGCTTCAGCATCAGTCCTTCTAATGAATATTCAGGATTGATTTCATTTAGCATGGACTGGTTGGATCTCCTTGCAGTCCAAGGGACTCTCAAGAGTCTTCCCCAACACCACAGTTCAAAAGCATCAATTCTGCGGTGCTCAGCTTTTTTTATAGTCCAACACTCACATCAATACATGACCACTGGGAAAACCATAGCCTTGACTAGACAGACCTTTGCTGGCAATGTAATACCTCTGGTTTTCAATATGCTATCTAGGTTGGTCATAACTTTTCTTCAAAAGAGTAAGCATCTTTTTATTTCATGGCTGCAGTCACCATCTCCAGTGATTTCGGAGTCCCAAAAAGTAAAGTCTGTCACTGTTTCCATTGTTTCCTCATCTATTTGCTATGAAGTGACGGGACTGGATGCCATGATCTTAGTTTTCTGAATGTTGAGCTTTAAGCCAATTTTCTCACTCTCCTCTTTCACTTTCATCAAGAGGCTCTTTAGTTCTCCTTTACATTCTGCCATAAGTGTGGTGTCATCTGCGTATCTGAGGTTATTGATATTTCTCCCAGCAATCTTGATTCCAGCTTGTGCTTCTTCCAGCCCAGCGTTTCTCATGATGTACTCTGCATATAAGTTAAATAAGCAGGGTGACAATATACAGCCTTGACGTACTCCTTTTCCTATTTGGAACCAGTATGTTGTTCCTTGTCCAGTTCTAACTGTTGCTTCTTGACCTGCATACAGACCTCTCAGGAGGCAAATCAGGTGGTCTGGTATTTCCATCTCTTTCAGGATTTTCCACAGTTTGTTGTGATCCACACAGTCAAAAGCTTTGACATAGTCAATAAAGCACAAATAGATGTTTTTCTGGAACTCTGTGGAAACTGATAAAACAGAGCATAATATGCTTTTAATGATATTGCCAAGAAAATGTAAGATTTCATTTACGTTACCAAAAAACCCTATGTGCCTGCTTTCTAAAACAGAAAATCAATAGCATCTACCTTAATCGGCTGGTTTAAAGATGAAATTATATGTGGCATAAATAGTCGATGTGTGCGTGCTGTGCTTAGTTGCTCAGTCATGCCCAGCCCACCAGGCTCCTCTGTCCGTGGGGATTTTCCAGGCAAGAGTACTTGAGAGGGTTGCCATGCCCTCCTCCAGGGGATCTTCCCAAACCAGGGATCTAACCCTTGTCTCTTGCATCTACTGCATTGGAAGGCCAATTCTTTACCACCAGAGCCACTTGGGAAGCCCCTCCTCTAATTTTAATTGATGTTCAAACCTATTATAGTGATTGAGGTATAAGACGACTATGGCCTGGACTAGACTGATTGTACAGAAATGAGTTGTGAAGAAGACATATATTTTGGTGATTGATGGCACATGAGAGGTCAAAGGTGACTCCCAGGTTTCTGGTCAAAGTGACCAGGAAAATGGTCATGCCATTGACCCTTTCTGAGGACACAATTAGCCTGGCTTTTATCCTTAACCCTTAATTAAATTGGTGGAGTTCTATAAAGAGAGAAATTATTGGTTCCATAAATCCAAAACCATTTCTCTCCCTTAAAAATAATTCTTCTTCAGTTACTCAGTAACACTGAACCTTCAAGTCAGGCATCAGATTTTATGGTTTATTCATAGTAATGATATTTAAATGTCAGCTTTGGGCCAGTTAGTAATATTTATGAAAGGATATATATTCAGGGAGGAAGAACTGTGCCAGTTGTCACAGGCAAATACAATTTTTAAAAACACTTTACGAAACAGAAGATTGTCATGCAGTGTATTTTTAATTGAAATATTTGACCACAAATATGGTCTCACAGAGTCGGACACAACTGAAGCGACTAAGCGGCAGCAACATACACATGGTTTATGACAGCGTTTGTAAAGTTTTCAGAATCCCCCCTCCTACACAAAAAGAGGAAAGGAGAAATATACATAGAAAAGTTAAAAAAAACCTAATATCTGACTAGAACAATTTTCAAGATTCATTTGATCCACTTCAGAATATACATATATTCAAGAGGATACTTTCCAATTAATAATGTGAGATAGTTGAGTCCTTATATATATGGTTTTATACT